>NW_026916263.1:1950000-2550000 GCF_034315485.1 Pezoporus occidentalis
ACAAGGACACATCTCACGCAGTCTTCTGTTGCCTAATTGATGAAACGAAGCCTTCATTTGCCAGAGAAAAATTGCAGAATAATGAAATGTATTAATGCACTCGACTCCAGCAGCCACCTATCCATGGACGTGAATACTTCCAAGCCATTGCCAGGAGCTGGGGATTCTGACATGATGGACCTTTCCCATGAACTTCCCCAAGCGGCACTTTTACCCAAACAAAAAGTATCCTATGGCCTGGAGATGCCAGCACAGCTCCTTTTAGTTCACACAGTGCTTGGTGCTCTGCAAAGCAGAGTTCCATGAACTCTCTCCTCTCTAGGGAAAGCAGTTGCCATACCTGCAAATAAGCTCAGGGTTTTTCCCCAGGAAAGCTTGTTATATCTGTCTTGACAAGCACAGCAGACAATGGTTGGTTTGGAAGCCCCAGGTGCTTGGGTTGATGCACAAGAATAAATCAGCAGTTGAAAAAACCCTTACAAAATTGTATTACTTTAAATTCAATGTATTTTGCTTTAACATATGAAACTTTTGGGCAAACAAATGACACGGTGCTCTGGGTTATTTTGCAAACAGATCTCTTGTGCAAAAAATAACCCCCAAACAAAAAATGAGAGTTAAAAAGTTAACTTTTTAACTTTTTTTCAAAAAAGAGCACCCTCTCACCCTTAATAATTTAATCAGTAACCATAGCATTAGTTTTCTGAAAACTGTAGTAAGGTTATTAGTACTTTGTGACTAAAACAACAAAGTTGGTGGTCATTTTTTGTAAGCCGCATTCTGATTTTTGCAGACACCTTTGTAATCCTATGATCCATGCTATTTGTTACTAGGAGGTTGATTAAGTGTTTGAAAAGATCTACTCTTCTGCTGTTAATCTAAAAGTATAGGTAGCTATATTTGTTATACTAACATTATATATATTGCCAAAAAAAAAACCCCAAAGGTATTTACTTTGTGTTTTAAAATGTTAAGCATCTTCCTGGTATCTTTGGAAAAAGGCTTTGAAGCAATCAGTTCCAAAATATTGAAAACAAAGTTGCAATTAGATTTAAAGTGAAAGCAAATTGGCAAAATCCGTAAAAATTTTTATTTAATTCATCACCCACAATTGAAGGGGGTTATGATAAGAAGGGAACAAGCCAGTTTAGGTGAGAGCTTATTCTTTAGGGAAAAGGAAGATGAAGATAAAAAAGATAAAGTGTCTTTTACATCTAATTTAATAATATTAAATTAGAGAAAATGATGTAGAATGAATTTAGTGATGTGAATTAAATGTGAATTTCATACAGAATCCACAGTTGTGAGAATAAAACCCCATCTATGTCATAATTTTATTAAATTAACCTTTTTTTTTGGTAAGACATCCATTTATTAGTAAGTCTCCTTCTTAAAAGCAATATAGCAAATACTGGAATGATTGTGATATATAAACCATCCTGGATTACTAAACAGAACAACTATGAAGAACAAGTAAGTGACCCAAACATGATTTAGTGTGGGTATGCAGTACATGCCAAAAAGCAGAACTCTGTGGTGGGTGAGGGTCATAGCTATTACTATTAAATTATTCAGGCAGCATAATGTGGCTTTTTATTCTCTCAACTATTTTAATCAGCTTTTGTAAAAAGCCTTCTGTAGAACAAAACAGAGCCAATTTTTAGCATATTTATGACCGTTAATATGATGTCTCACATGAAAATAACTTTCGTCTGAGGCTCCTTCAGCTCCTGGTGTAGTAAGATGAGTAACGACATCTGCTTAAAAAAAAAATAATTAAAACATAGTGTTCATGTGCTTTCACTCCTAGGTCAATATCGACCTGACCTTCCCCAGGCTGAGAAGGATGCTGCTGGATCACTGGGATGCTATGGGAGAAAGAGTCAGTGCCTTCACTGCTTCCTCCCTCCTCTCCCTCTGGACTGCGACCTCAGTGGGGAGTCGTTCCCTTCCTTCCTGAGGGCATTCCAAATGCCTCTCCTGTCTGCAGAATTGTTGAGCCTTTTCCGGAGTTTTGTGGACCAGTGAAGCTCTTAGAGGAAAGAGGGGTAGGCTGTTGCTGCTGCCTCTCAAGCCCATTCCACCCCCTTGGACTGCTCAGATCTGCACATGGGCTGTAATGGGTGAATGCTCAGCTCTCATCCCTGTGAAACACTATGGGGAGGAGAAAGAAAAGCAGACAAAAAGGAAAAGAAAGAAAGAAAAAAATAAAAAAAAAGAAAAGGAAAAAAGAGAAAAGACAAATAAAAAAAAAGAAATAGCAACACAAGGGGAAAAGGAAAAAGAGGAAAAAATGAAAATGAAAAAGGGAAGAAGAAAAAAAGAAAAAGGGAAAAAAGAACAACGAAATAGAAAAAAGGAAGAAGACAAAAGAAGAAAAAAGAAAAAAGAAGAGAAAAGATAAAATAAAGATGAAGATAAAAGGAAAAAGAAAAAGGAAAGAGAGAAAAAGAAAAAAGAAGAAAAACAAAAAAGGAGGAAAAAAAGAAACAAGTAAAAGTAAATAATATAAAAAGAAAAAGAAAAAGAAAAAGAAAAAGAAAAAGAAAAAGAAAAAGAAAAAGAAAAAGAAAAAAAAGAAAAAGAGAAAAAGAAAAAGAGAAAGAAAAAGAAAAAGAAAAAGAGAAAGAAAAAGAAAAAGAAAAAGAAAGAAAAAAAAGAAAAAGAAAAAGAAAAAGAAAAAGAAAAAGAAAAAGAAAGAAAAAGAAAAAGAAAAAGAAAAAGAAAAAAGAAAAAGAAAAAGAAAAAGAAAAAAGAAAAAGAAAAAGAAAAAGAAAAGGAAAAGAAAAGCAAGGAGGTTTCTAAGCTGATTCTGAGAGGGGAGAAGGCATCCTTGCAGACAGCAAACACTCCTCTTTATGTTTCTCTGGAAGGAGCCACATGGCAGAAAAAAGAAGTGGGGAAAGGGGTGGAAGCCCTGAGACCCTCTTGCCCCACAGAATGGTCAGGGGTGGAGAAAGGAAATGAGATTTCCTGGTACTCTGTGGAGGAAAGACAGGGAAGCTCTTGGCCATAAAGAGCCATGAGAGTTTTCTTCTTTCAACCTGCAGATCAGCAAGGGATGGGGTTGAAGGCCTAGCTAAAAGGAATGGCTTAAACCCCTGTGGTTTCAACTTTGTGCAGTAGAAGCTTGGTATATTTTCACTGGGAAGTGTTGCAGGACCTACCTGTCAATAATTACTTTTCTAAGTTGTTTGTCATTGCCTTGCTCTTTTGCACATCATCTTGATAATTGCTTACTTAATATTTTGTAGTAATGACCAAAGCCTGACAATAATTAATCTCCATTAGACATACTTTTCTATAAAACATGTTTTATGCTGGTCTGTAAAAAGTACTTTGCACTCCAACACGCAATGCAATGTGAAGGTGGGGTTTTAATAAAAGATGTTTAAAATGGTCTCTTCAACAAAAGTATTCATTTTTGTGCTAGGTTATTTTTGTAATTAATTACAAAACATCATATGAACATCTTTAATGGCAAAGGTAACTAATGTCTACCACTGCTCTAAATTTCATCTACAGACACAGCTGATGAAATAGTGGAAGAAAATGAGTTTTATGTGAAGTATGAATAATGGAGAAAGTAAAAGGAAAGGGAAATTTCATTGTTTTAGTATCTCCTGGGAGGTAATTTTTTTTTTATTTTTGAGTAGTAAGTATAAAACTGACTTTAAAAGATGAGATTTTCTCCCATATGCTCGTAAGATCTAGTCATACGTGATAATAGATAGTAATGATATTTTGTGTTAACTGTGGAAAAAGAAGCAAAACCTGATTCAAAAGAAGAAAGGACTGAGGCATCATGTTTCATTCTACTTGCTCCACAAACCTCTCAGACTCTTCTCCACGTCCCTTCATCATCAATATGTTTGTGATTTCTGGGTTCAAATATGTGAGCAGAATAGAAAAGATTCATGAAGGCCACAAAAACGTGTGGTGTTTTAAATTATTCTTTCTTACAACATGACTCAGACAAGGTCCCCATGTATCCTGCCTGTATAAGCCTCATCAGTAGTGGTGCTGGGGTGTACATGAGCAAGGTCTTGCTATCAAAAGGGGTCTTTCACAAGAATGTACCCCAAATTTTTTAAATGCTTATAAATGCTTAAAAAATTACCCTTATTTCCATTGCGGTAGCAAGTCACAGATTCTGCTTTCTCTTACTGAAGTTAAATTGTTTCAAATTGGCAGGTTTTATTCCTAAATGTGCAGAAAACAATGGCATGGTGCCTCCACCATGGTTTCATCAAACTTAGTCATCACTTAGTCATCACTTGTCTTCATGAAGATGACTTTACAGGTTGGAAGATTCAAGTTTATTCTAAAGTGGAAAGACTGTCTTTTAGTGCCTTTGATGAATGTGCTTACTCCTCTGAGGCTTCTCCACCACATTCTTCAGAGAGCCGTAAACTTTTATTCAATGAGAAATGCAACATAGGAGAAATTAAGAGTTAAAAAGCAGTTCTGAGTGAGGAAGGAAATTATCTTCCATCTCCAGAATGAGTTACGATTTTTAAATGGCCATATTATGGGTTAGAAGGGATAGTAGGACTTTTAAACTGTAATGTAGCATTGACACAATGCCCAGTTACTGTTTGAGTTGTGGACTTGGTGTCATTGGCTTTTTTAAAAAACAAATGAGATCAACGCCCATTAGGACTTTACGGAAAACCACTGAGAAGGATTAGATGCCTCAAAGTACCCCTTCTCACTGTGTTTTTTCATGACTTGGATGATGTTCAGGGATACTCTGTCTCATGGAAGTTGTTGAGTGAGCCAAGTTGGTTACTTGGGTTGATAGGAACATATTTTTGGCATATGCTCATCACACTCATCCCACTGATTCTGGCATCTTTTTGACAGGGATTTGGCAATATTTGACCCTAGAAAATATATTTCCATGTTTTCAGCAGCATGCAGTTGTCCTTAGGGAAGCATAAAAGGATGGGAGCAGATCCTTTTATGAGATGAGAATTATTAAGGTCATCACCCTGATATTAAATCACATAAAAGTTGATGTAGCACCATCAATACATATATCAAGCCTCAGATAAGTTCTAATTTTTTTTTGTTTTTTTTTTTCCTCCACGATTCCTATAAGGTAGCCCATCCAGAAGGTGATTTCTGTGATCCGTCTCATTTCTGGTCTAAGTTTATTCATGCTTGGTTTGTATTCATTAGCTTCTGTGGAAACCATTTCCTTTCATGGCTTTTTTCACTCTTTCTTCACCACCTTGCCCATGTATTTCAAGAGGGTAGTTGTATTCTCTTATGGTTTTGATAGGCCAAAATGTCTCTTTGAAAACATTCCTTTGGGACTCATCTTCCCTGGAAGCAAAATGTGAGGCATGTGACATAAACCAGCAGAAACAGTGAAACACATAAAGCGTTTCTGTCTAATTCGTGCATAGCAGATCTTCTGGAAGTGGCAGCTTTTAAATGTGGTGGTGGTGTGAGCCTCAGCTTGACAGGCTTGTTGCTCCATGCTGGCTCCGCAGAAAATAGATTTAGATTTAATGTTTGATGAAATTCAGTGTCTTAGAGTCCTCAGATAACCGCAAGGGTACCTGAACCAGAGAGAAATAGCATCACAGCAGGAAAGGAAAGCCACTTCTGCAAAAGAATTGGCATTTCAGGTTTGGAATTAAAGATGGTAAACATGATGCTGAGGAGTTTCAAGCCTTTACGTTTAAGCAGCAGCAAACCAGCAAGACAATGCCACAGAAGTGAAATAATGACATGTCAAGGCCTGTATGCAGCCTTAACAAGGAAAGTCCCAGAAGTAGGTGAGGACTCAGAAGAAGTCCCAGGACCCAGCACTACCTGACCAGACCGAGCGGTAAGCTGAGGAAATACCATTGCCTTCAGGAATTAAATGCGGACGCTACTTTAGCTTGTGTAAAGTTCTCTGTGCCATTTGAAAAGGTACTTGGAGGGAAAGTAGGTTGGTTTTTAACTTTGATGTTTTATTCATCTGTTTAAGTACATTACTGGTTTGCTTTGTTAAATGTGAAGAGGCATCCCAAGTTAATAACATTTAAACCCAATAAAATTCCTGCATTTAATGTCCAGTCAAGAATGTGGATATCAATGCCTACCTTTTCATCTTTCTATCATTAAAACAATTTCAGCACTTGTTAAAAATATGTCACAAATTTTCTTCTGCAACCTCTTCATTGCATCCCAATACAACAGGATGAATGTGGAAGTGATATCAGGTCCTGCTGCTCTGCAGGCTACTCCAGTTCTTATAGCCAGAGAATTTCTCCAAGTACAGAACAAACTACGTTGAGATTCACAGAAGGTTTTTGCATGTGTGTAAAGGCAACTTTCTGTAGTTGCCTTTATTCTGCTATGATTGAAACAAGTACCTAAGGGAAATAGCTGCACTTTGCTCTCCATCCCTGCCTTCAGAAGAAGAACCTCATGCCTTGCCTCAACAGGATTCATTCCGAAAATCCCTCTCTTCTGCAGTATGCCTGGCCCCATGCCCCCGTTATTGCCCACTGTCTTCTTTGTGTGCTCTCTCCCATGATGGATGCTGCCAAGAGCTCTGCCCCTGTGGTGCGGATGATGCCATTGGTTCAGATGAGTTTACAGGAATATTTGCTGTCCCTGAGTAGCAGGGATACATCCTCACTGTTGAAAAGCTTTTGCCCCCACCCTGTGAACTATTTTGGCTCTTTCCCCTTTCAGCCACTCATTGTACAGCTGGCAGAGGACAATAGTCAGTATGCTTTTGTCATTGCTGCAACTGCCAAATTGAGAGGAAAACAGTTTAAGGCTGGAAAAGAAAATGGATTGAAACAAGTGTTCATTAAGCCCTGAGATTTATCAAAGTGGTGGGGAAGAGCAGGGACCAGTTCTACCATGGTGTCAACAGCTGTGATTTTTTTCCCCTCAGCTTTGGATATTCTTGCCCTTTGTTCTTCCTGTGAGAAGGACAGCAGTGAGATGTCTTCCCATCTGACACTGCTTTCTTTCTACTGTGAGACTGACCTTTTCTCCTTCCAGCCCTATCTTCTCCTTGGCTAGGCCCTTCTATTTCTCCTCTCTTATCTACTCTGGGAGTTCTAATCTATAAAAGCTCTTTGGCATGTCTAACTTGCTGCTTAAAATCGTATCTCCACCCCTGTGTCTCTCTTAGAATCATAGAATAGTTATGTTAGCGTAAGAATTGACACATAACCACCGGAATGGTTATATGAGGTGCTTTATTGCAGTGCTGGGAAACCAGGGGCACGCGCCCAAATCTGGCTTCAACCCCGTTACATTGCACTCGCAATTCATACACTAAAAATGTCATCACTAATACATATTCAACACAGATTACATCATTGACTAATACATATGCATCAAGGATTGCCACATCAGTCTGTTACGATATCAGCCTCTTTTGTGCTTGCGCAGCCCCCCTCTGGTGGTCGTCCTGATGAAGTAAGGAGTCTTCCTCGGATGAAGTAAGAAGTTTTCCTCAGGTCATCCTGTTCACTTTTCTGTTCCTTGGACATGCCCCAGTCATTATGTGTATGCCAGCATTCTCTTATTTTCACTTGACTACTCCTGGTACCTTTGTGAGTTCTGCTTCGGTAGAGTTTCACAATACTCCCCTGGATCCACCCATATACCCTTCCCCATATATGGCTATGTTAATTGCTTATCATTATAGCTACCATTGTAACTTTTACTGATAAAGTAACTAAGATACATAATAGCAGAATTTCAGCTTGTTCTTAATACAAAGAAACCCTCTACTGATTAATAGATTTTCAAGTATAATCATCTTTTCTCTTTTTACTATTTTTTCAACGCACAATTTCACCTATTACTAACAGTTAGGGTTGGAAAGGACCTTAAGATCATCTAGTTCCAAACCCCCTGCCACGGGCAGCGACACCTCACACTAAACCATACCACCCAAGGCTTCATCCAGCCTGGCCTTGAACACTGCAAGGGATGGAGAATTCACAACCTCCCTGAGCAACCCCTTTCACTGCCTCACTACTCCAACAGTAAAGAACTTCTTCCTTGTATCTAATTTAAACTTCCCCTGTTTAAGTTTTAACCCATTACCCCTTGTCCTGTCATTACAGTCCCTAATGAAGAGTCTCCCCAGCATACTTGTAGGCCCCCTTCAGATATTGGAAGGCTGCTATGAGGTCTCCACGCAGCCTTCTCTTCTCCAGGCTGAACAGCCCCAACTTCCTCAGCCTATCTTCATACAGGAGGTGCTCCAGTCCCCTGATCATCCTCGTGGATCTCCTCTGGACTTGTTCCAACAGTTCCATGTCCTTTTTATGTTGAGGACACCAGAACTGCACACAATACTCCAGGTGAGGTCTCACGAGAGCGAGTAGAGGGGCAGGATCACCTCCTTCGATCTGCTGGTCATGCTTCTTTTGATGCAGCTCAGGATACGGTTGGCTTTCTGGGCTGCGAGCGTACACTGGAGCCAGCTCATGTTCATTTTCCCATCAGCCAACACCCCCAAGTCCTTCTCCACAGGGCTGCTCTGAATCTCTTCTCTGCCCAACCTGTAGCTGTGCCTGGGATTGCTCCAACACAGGTGTAGGACCTTGCACTTGGCACAGTTAAACTTCATCAGGCTGGCATCAGGCCACCTCACAAGCGTGTCAGGGTCCCTCTGGATGGCATTCCTTCCCTCCAGTGTACCAACCGAACCACACAGCTTGATGTCATCAGCAAACTTGCTGAGGGCGCACTCAATCCCACTGTCCATGTCAGCGACAAAGATGTTGGACAAGACCAGTCCCAACACTGATCCCTGAGGGACACCACTCATTACTGGTCTCCAACCAGACATTGAGCCATTGACCACAACTCTTTGTGTGCAGCCATCCAGCCAGTTCTTTATCCACCGAGTGGTCCATCCATCAAATTGATGTCTCTCCAGTTTAGAGATAAGGATGTCGTGCGGGACAGTGTCGAATGCTTTACACAAGTCCAGGTAGATGACGTCAATTGCTCTACCCCAGTCCATCAATTCCGTAGCCCCATCATAGAAGGCCACAAAATAGTTCACACAGGATTTCCCCTTAGTGAAGCCATGCTGACTGTCACCAAGCACCTTGTTGTCTTCCAGGAGAATCTGCTCTTAGGTTGCTTGGGGTTTTATTAACTCCCTGCAAGAAGGATGGGCACCATCTGAAAGGAGATCTCTGCCTCTCATCTCTGTTTTACAGCCTTTTCTCTTTCTGATTTCAGCCCCTGTTGTACTTGGAGATTCCCAAAGTCCTCTCTGGTTCAGGTTCCTTGACTCACTATACTCCCATCTTGTTTCTTCTTTCCCTCTTTCCTCTTAATACCTTCTCCATCTCATACTGATCCCTCTGAGGTCTGTCTTGATCCCTCTTTGTTCTGCCCATAGCATTTGGGCAGACTGTTCTCCTATGTCTCCTAAATGACAGTACTTATTTTTCCCCTGCTTACACTGTTACCCTCAACTGTTTTCTCTCCAGTATCCTTGATCCCATTGCTTTGCCTTTACATCCTGAATACTTCTTTTTCTTATTGACCATTTCTTTAGTCCTTCTGGTCTAAGTTTTAAATATTTCCTCCCTGCAAAACCCATTCTATGCCTTTTTTCTATTTTTTTTTTCCCTTACAAAGACCAGTATCCATTTTGTTTAGTTTTATCAGCTTAAAGCAAAATGTGAAGTGTGAGAAGTTGGCACTGTCTTGACTGCTATGGACAGTATTTATGCCCATTACCCCTGCCTTTGTTAGTGTAACTTTCCAGGAGATTTCCACCACTATAATTTTTACTACTTTCTGTCATCATTTGTGCCTTGAAATTGACTGCAGAAAGTTGTGTAAGAATGTATATTTGAGATTTTTATTGTAACTGAGTAAAGGACTCTGAGCCCAGTACCTCTCTGTCTTTTCCTGCAGTATCTTTGGAATACTGTGGTCTGTTTTATTTCAGTTTTCACATGTAATCTTTATGAAAACTGGATGCATATCTCAGCTGTGTACTATGAAAACCATGTTCCTTTCTAAGGTGAGCATGGTTGTACCCCTGCCTGTGTGCATGAACAGTGCGTCTCAATAATATATGTACTTTTGAGGGCAAAACCTGTGTCTCATTTTTAAGGAAAACGTGGCCATTATTGTGCCACAGAAACTCAGATTACCATGAATCCTGTCTGGGATGTAGTACATCCCTGAAAGAGCTCTGGGCTCTTCCTCCAGCAAGTCCTCCCATGGCCCAAGGATATTCTCCACCAGCAAGCAATCACTGCCCTTCCTAAGTTTTGTGATGGGGCAGTGCTGTGTATGGCAGCTTTATTTCACACTGGTTTAAATACCTCATTCATCATTAGTAAATCGTACTGTCATATATCAAGCCCTACAATGCCTAACAGAAAAGAGGGTGCTTAGGTGTATGGAGACATGGAGTTTTACCAGCCACTTTAAGTGCTGTTACTTGTTGAGCTTCAGCAACACAACAGAGACTCACCAGTAGATTTGGGTAGATCAGCCCATCTGAAGGCTGTTCTGCCCACTACTGTCACTGTAGCTAAGAGCCATACTTACTGCAGACCCAGTCCTGAAGCTGGGGTGCACCATGTGGTCAGCTAAGTGACTCAGGCTTTCTGTATTACTCCAGCATGTCCTGAAGATGTTTTGCTTCACCTACAGTAACTGAGAAGAGGTCCAGACCTAAGATTTGCAAACAATAAAACCAGAGAGGGTGGCAGAACAGCCTCTTTCTTGCTTGTGGGTGTTTTTTTTTAATGTTGTGATGTGCTTAATTTTGCTCATTTATTGCATGATGGACGATGCAGAAGTGGGGAAACATCACTGGGTATAACTAGAATGGGAACCTAATCCTTGACTTTGACCTCTGCAGCTGAATTCATTCTCAGTTTAAACTGCTGGAGTTGCACCATCACTGCTAATGACATGAGCAGAGCCCTTCATATAGATTACTGCTTTGTAGTCACTTTTGGGCCATCTATTACACAGTATCTTCTATTGCCTTTGAAAAACCTAACAAACTCACCACGGGAGACCTGCACTGTGTATCTTTACATACATTTTTTTTCTGTGTGTTTCCTGTTTGTTGTTTTATTAAGCCTATTTCACAGGATCTGGTATTACTACAACACTGGTGCAGTTGTGATGCTAACGTGTGCCTGTTAAGTGGAGCAATAATGTATGCAATCCTGACAGCAAAGAGATTGAAAATCTTCAGGAACTGATGAATAGCATTATGAAACCAACTTTCCGGCTGAAATGAAGGAGGAAATTCTGCATACACACCTGGTGTAGTCAGATGCATGTGGACAAGTATTTATGCTTCTCTCTGTAGGGCACTCACACTGAGTGACTGTGACATTCTAATAATCACAGTGCTGTAATTGTTTGCTCCGGAAAAGCTTCACCGAGATGGTTTATGGGTAGGTACAGCTTGTGTGTTGTTGCTAGGTAAGCTCGTAGTTGACTTTTACAAGGGGAAAGCTGAGAGTTTAGAACTGCAAGGCAAAGTCAATCCCATTTCTAAACTGGAAACCTCCCTTTTAAACCTGCTTTTGCTCTGCATGAGATGCTATGCTAGTTTACTCCTTGTGGACCTGAAGCCAAAAGACAAAGCACATTTTTGTTCATGCTGGTAAATACTGCATATTTCTGTGCTGAAAAGGTTTATCGGGCTACTGCTCTCATGACTATTGAGTGCTCCTGGCAGGACGACAAGTATGGGTCTGCTTTGGAAGGGGATCTCATGCAGGTGGGCAGTGGTTGACAAAGGTAGGAGGAAAGTACGGTGCATCTCTTAATACACAAATCTGTCTGCTCCCTCTAGCCTCTGTTAGTGGTGGTGGTGCTCAGAGGCTCCTTCAGCAGAGGTATTGCCATACATCTGTTCTATTTGCAGCACACATATTTGCACAGCAAACTGGACAGAGAGCAGGTCTTGTGCAACTTCTATTA
Organism: Pezoporus occidentalis; assembly: GCF_034315485.1. Lineage (NCBI taxonomy): Eukaryota > Metazoa > Chordata > Aves > Psittaciformes > Psittacidae > Pezoporus > Pezoporus occidentalis. Next base: position 1,961,959 of record NW_026916263.1, read on the forward strand.
AAAGTGTGATGGAAAATTGTCTGGAAAGGAAAGCTTAGCTTGCTTAGGTTGGTATAATTGGCTTTGGTGCCAGCTGTGTTAATGTTACATTCACAATCACGACAGGACGACTTGCAGGTTAAGGCAGAAGAAGAAAAAGTTGTGTTATAATCCTCTCACTGCATGCCCATATTGTGACATGTCCTGTTTTTAGCTATGTTGATTTGCTTTGGAGGCAATGGAATTAGTCAGTCATTCGCAGTTATGGTAAGATAGCTGGAATTAATTTTGTAACCTTCTCATTAAAGACTGCAATGTCCTCCTTTGGACTTTGGTACAAGAAAGATTAGAGTAGGTTATGGGTGAAAAAAGGTGTTGGGCTTGGCTTGGTCTTGAATATTCCTTCACTGCAGGAGAAAAGTGCTTCCCTCATAAACTGCTAGTGGTAAAACGCCACTAGCTTGTTTGTACGGACTGGCGAGTTACATAGAGTAGGATGAGAGGGCAGGTGAGTTAAACACACAGGATGGATGAGATGATTTCCCAGCATAGTCAGCACTGGTTTTCTGTTCTTTGTTGTACCAGAAGAAAACTGTGACCCTCTACCTCGACAACAGCAAAACAAAAGCAGTGAGGATCTGTTGTGCAATGCAACAACATTGGAAACTACTTGGAAACTACTCTGTAGGCACTACACAAGCTTTGATTAATCTTCAGATGATACAAATCCTTCACCTTACACATAAGACTTCTTTGGAGAAGAACATCAAGTACTGCAGCTTGACTACAAACCTGGTAATGCTCTGTAGGTGCCAAAGATTAAACCAACTCATACAGTCTCTTCACAGATGGATATTTAAGAAAATAAAGGTAGAAAAACAAGTAATCAACATATAAAGAAAGTTATATCCCTTTACCTCAGCTGCCTTGAATAGCATCTTTCTTGCAAAGAACAAGTCAAGCATAACATAAGAGATGAATATAACAGGAGATAAAAAGAAATCTTTTTACTTTTAGAGTTACCAGATTTGGGGCTGGAAATTATAGAGAGTTGAAAAATGTGCATCCCATGGTACTATGCTTGCAAATGCTCTTCTAAGACTAGAAAGGCACTTTTAAAGCATTGAACAAAGCAAACAAACAAAAAATAACCAATCCAGAAATAAAGCAACACAAAGCAGCATTTTATTTTAAAACTTGGGGCTGTAATTCTGTCTTATATATCTAATAAAAAAAATAATGTTGCAAGATTATTTGAGTTCTTAATACAAGTATTGTAAAATTAGAATATAATTTGAATTTCTGTACTCTAGGCTATAATTTAATGTTCCATATTCTAGAAAATGTTTTCAAATTATCTTTTATCTGAATAGAAAGATTAAACCAGTGCTGGAGAAATACAGTAAGTAATAAATGAAGGGATTAAAAATTGATTCTTTCATTGTCTGTCAATTTTTGGGTGGCATCCCAGAATTATATGACATAAATTGGCAGTCTTAACAGCCAATATTGGTACTCCTCTATGAGGTAAGGAAAGTTTATAGCAATGATATTCCAAGGAAAGGTCTGGCAGTGCAATGTGACTCTAATCCATCATTACTTGTAAAAAAAAAAAAAAAAGGAATATATTTTTGGTTTGTCTTGGGTTGCATGAGAAGAAGAGAAACTCCTTTACCAAGAGGAGTCACAGTCCTGTACCTGGCTGCCTTCTGAACGCAGTGAGCAAGCTGTGGTTTAAGGCAGTGTATAGCTCTTCCCATCATGCCTGGATCAGTATCACCACCACTTTGAGGTGAGATCTGCAGATGATTCTTCCTGTCTTGCTGCCTGTATCCAATTATCTAAGCAGGGTTTTCTCCCTCAGTACTAGAACTCAGTAGGCATCAGACCTGCGCAGGAAAAAAGGGGCATAAGGCATTGTCTAATAAGAATGGGTGCAACCAATATTGCAACACATAACATCATGTGAGTTGGGAAGTAAAATGCAAACTAAATTTAACCCCCAAAAATTCCATGTATGAATATTTATTTTTGGCTTTATTTCTCAATTGGTTTTCACCATTGGCCAATTATGCTTATTTGTGTCACTATGATGATGAGAATTAGGGGCAGCAGGAAAAAAAAATGTAATGCCTACACTTGCAGTACTTTCTTATCCATCTAATTTAAAGAACTTGTCATACATACATATATTTTTCACCCTCTTTACAGATGGTACTAGTAAAGAGCTGTAACTGCTGTGCTCAAGTCAACTGGATTCCATTTATGTAGCAATATTGATTTTTCTCCAGTTGAGGACCTGCCACTAGTATTTAAAGGTTGGGTGGAAAATGTAATTTGCGAAGTTATATGGAGGAAATATAGACATGATGTAAATGCAGAGTATGGTAGTGAGTCTGATCAGCTCTGCAAAACATGAGCTAAAAGCAAAGGCAGAAGGAAACAAGAATCAGCTTAGATTAATGAAGAGCTGATGGAAAAGAAGCTGATAATATTCTTTAAATGCGCCAAAAAGCTTGGGGAAAAAACCAAGAGGAATAAATACTCTTTTTTTTTTTTTTTTTTTTTTATGGTCTGCTGTGAGTTAAAATGGACCTATGAGTTCACATTGCAAATAACACAACTGAGGTTAAACATCAGGAAAACCTAATGGTCAGTGAGGAGAGTTCAACACTAGGTTTTTTTGTCTTGGGAAGTGCTGAAATACCAACCATGAATAATTTTTAAGAGTAAGCTAGAAAAACTGGTATCAGGAAAGACACAGATGAGTTAGCTCTGCCTTTAGCCAGCACTATTGATCTGAGTGTATCCTTACAGGACTAATTTTTAAAACTCATGATGAATCCCTTCTGTAAGTAAATTAACATCTCTTTTAGGAATCCAACAAGTTTTTGACAATTCAGGTATTATATGTGAAGTTCTAGAGAAACTGATTCAGTAAATCAAGCCAAAGTCCTGGTGACTTTGAAATTTATTCTCTACTAATTATATAATATCATTTTACCTTTGTGTTGTGCTGGGGCTCTGAAACCCTTTTGGGACTTGCCCTTGTAATTTACAGTGTCATTAGAATCCATCCACAAAAATGCAACCTGTATTCATATTCAGTTGTACAGAGTATAAAACCCACTGACAATTTAAAAAAATGGATGCGAAAAGCATCTAGGCAAAATGAGTCCTTCCTATAGCTCAGCCATTGTGGTCTGAGCTGCCCTGCAGTTTAGCATTATCAGTTTAGAAAATGAGATGTTGGGGCTGTGGTTAACTGCAGTATAGAGTTACCGCAAGAGGACTGCTTTTTCCTCCATTGTTGCCTAACACAAGATGCTGGTGGAACTGCTGAAGGACATGCAGGCAACTTTAGACAGAAAACTGGAAAGACTATGTGCTTTCCATGATAACCTCTTTATTCTGGGAGACATTGCAGTTGACTGAAACAAATATACTCCTAGCACAGAAACATGGTTGTGGCTTTTTTTAAGCAAGATCAGGGAAAGAGGACATTTTGTCCTCCCCTCTCTGATCCTTCAAGTACGGCAGTCGAGTCTGATTCAAGAATCGCAACCAAATGGATATCCAGTGGCACCATCCTTATGTTTTTCTGATAAATGATGCATCTATAACATTAAAAACCCATTTTGTATGGTGGTTGACCCCATGAAGCAAGCTGCTGCTGGTGAAAGGCTGCTATCCTTCCTAACCTACTGAGCACACTTTCCATGTGGAAGAAATCTAGCAGAGACCTCTGTCCTCCCACTGTGCAGACATCATGTTTCTCCCACATCAAGTGATTATTTTAGGACCATAGGAGCACAGTGCAGAGGCTTGTGAAGTTCATCTTGTCAATCCTTAGTGCAACATCTGAGGAAAGGCTGCTTTTATCATAGAATCATAACATAGAACCACCAAATGGTTTGGGTTGGAAGGCACCTTAAAGACCATCTAATTCCAGACCCCTGCCATGGGCAGGGACACCTTCCACTAGACCAGGCTGCTCTAAGCCCCATCCAACCTGGCCTTGAACACTGTCAGAGATGGGGCAGCCACAGCTTCTCTGGGCAGCCTGTGCCAGCGCCTCACCACCTTCACAGGGAAGAACTTCTGCCTCAGATCTCATCTCAATCTGCCCTCTGTCAGGTTAAAGCCATTCCTGCTTGTTCTATCCCTTCATGCCCTTGTAAAAAGTCCCTCTCCAGATTTCTTGCAGGTCCCCTTTCTGTATTTGTGGAAGAGTTCCCCCATTCTTCCCCCTCCCCAGGCATTTCTCACTGAAGATCGATTATTAATTCTATAGAAAGGGTTATTTGTGCCCAAGTGACATCAATCATCCACTGTGCACAATGCCTGACTGTAAATTATGACATTATCTATGAACAGGAGAATTATAATAATAACAACTATGGTAATAAAGCTCAAAGCACAACAGTAAGCTAAGAGCCTCTACTAGACCTGTCAGATTTGTTTCCATCATGAAAGGATGGCTTATTCCCCCCTCTCCATCTTGATGCCCATACATCACTGGGACTGTCAGGAGTTTCTGTAGGACCAGCTGATGTGGCTGAGAGCAGCAGCTGCGTAGTGGCTTTTGGATGAGAGTCTGGGGCAGGAGTTGCTGGGGTGCAGGAGCTGCAAGTATCCTCCTGCATATGGGCGCCCCAGCAAGCGGTCCTGGTGCTGCTGTCTGTAAGTCACAACCAGAGGTAAACTGCTGTCACTGAGATGAAAGGCACCTTTCTTCTGATCTCTCCACTATGAAATTACTTTCAGTGCTGCACTGCATTTTATGTGAATACCTATTTTATTTTTCAAAATTAAAATGGTATAAGCACATTGTTTGGTGCATTCCTGTTGCTGGGAGTAGCCTAGCAACTCCTGATGCTGCGCACAGCTACGCACTAGCCTCACAGCAATTCACTTGAAGATGATTTAGCTAAACTCATGGTTCTCATCTCCCTTGAATTTCAGCAGTCATAAGGCTCCTTCCCTTCCTTTCCCACACCCTCGCCATTTCCCCATCCTTAACATATCCATGGGAAAAAATAAAAAAAAACAAATAAATGTGGTCACTAATTTTTTTTTTCTCTTTTTTTCTTTTGGGCTGCCAAGAGTTTACCAGGGCTGAATAACTGAAGCTATTTGCATGGGACTTGCAGCCTACAGCACCCTGCAAACTGATAATGACTGGAAACATTGGAATGTATTCAGAAGCACATTTCCACATCATGCAAAGTTTGCAAGTTCTAAAGATACCCATGGAAAGAGCTTTTCTCTGAAAGCCTTTAATGCAGCAATTGCTGTCAAGGGTAGAACCACAGTGGTGCAAGCCCAGGCCACCCCACAGAAGATAAAGCAACCTCTTCTCTGCCCTCCTGGCAAAGCCAATCCCTTCTGCAGGGCATGTAATACCAGGACAGGGGGACCACCTGCAGCTCAGGGAGGACTGTTGAGGAAGGGGGCTGGAAATTAGATGTGAAACCCCACCAGGCATCAGCTCTACCGTTCGTCTTCCATGACTCATCAAGAACCAGGGTATCCTTCAGTTTTCCCACCGCTGAGACCTTTTCTCAGGGGATATGAGACATCCCACAAGTCCCCTGCCTTGCCTGACACTATTTGAGTGTCATTTTGGTGTCTTGAACACTCTGGGAGCTGGTGTATGGGTGTCCAGGGCTGTGCCCATGCATAAATCCCTGAGAAGGGAGCAAGGACCGTTTTACACGTGTATATCCAGGGCTCTTCTGATGGCACAAGGTACTTTGACGTTCCTCTAGCCCTACGGCTATCCAGGCAGGGCTGAAAGAAGCCTCACAGATGCTTTAAAGTAAAACATCCAACAAACCAGAACATTGTGGTGTTGTCAACGTTACTGGCAAGGCTACTTTGGCAGGAACACAAGAGTGCTAGGGAAGATCTGGTAGCTCCATGTTATCCAAGGAGTCTTACACAGCATTATCAGCTAAGACAAATTTATGAGGCTTATGAAGCATTATGAATTGCAGAATCATAGAATAGTTTGGGCTGGAAGGGACCTTCACAGATATCTAATCCAACTGCCTGCAGTGAGACAGGACATCTTCAACTAGACGAGGGTCAGGAAGCAAGTAGTTCTAAGGTTAATCAGACTCCTGATGAATGCACGGCTAGGCTGTCCATTGCTTTGCAAGGGAACAATTCTATCATCACCATCACAGTTTAGTCTGCTGTTGCCCCTAAACACAGATAAAATGGTAAAGTGATCCTGTCAGAAAGGGTGGCTAAAGTATTTTATGTTATTTTCATATTTAACAAAGCATACACATGGCTCTTTCTTTCTTATTTCTTTTAATTCATAGCATTGGGGGGGGGGGGGTGTTTTTAACTGCATTTGGCTGCATTTCATTAATTATAAAGTAAAATTAAGTATTTTCCTAAAGTTTGCTTGCTTTTTAAATTTATTTTGTTTTATTATTACTATTATTATCTTATTTTTCCAGGAAAAATTGGGAAAAACAAACCACAGGAAAAAAAAAAACAAACAACCCTCAAATAAAAAGGCCACCACACTCTGGTCATCGACTGGTGAAACATCAGAAGTTTCATTGAATTCCTCCAGCACTTCTGAGCTGGAAATAAGCCTTTGAATATTTCATTGTACTAAAAAAAGAAATTTGTTTTGATTCAAGAAGAGAGCATTTCATTGTTGATATGTCTTTCTAAATGTTAACATTCTACAAGAAAAGAAAATGTTTTCCTCTCTGGTGACCTTTGTTGCCAATGCCATTCCCACAGATCTCTCTCTTCAGGTTCACAACAGCATTGTGATATTATATTCACTGTCTTAGCCATACAGAATTAATCTAAGTCTACAAGTATAACAGCTGACTCAGATTCCTTATTTACTTTGTTCTAACACCATCAAAAGGACCTTAAATTGAGAACACGTAAATTATATTTGCATACTTTTAAAAAAGGCAAAGTTGGGTAAGACTTCATTTGAAAGAACCAGTATAAATAGCTCTCCCCCCCCCCCCCCATGTCATGTTCACTATTTAAAATCACAAGTTTTACACATTTTTGTCTAAAAGCCCATGCACATTCAGATAATAAAAGTTCAGAAAATAAGCATCTCCCAGCTTGATTTCTCGATGGCTGTGATTTGAGCTGAATAACAAATGACCCATTTCAGTAAGCCTGCTGCCACTGACCGACTGACAGGACAGTAAATATTATTGCTAATGCAGCATGCTATGGTGATACTGGGAAGGCAGCAACACTGAAAAGCATGAATACAATGTAGAGTCTGTCTGGTAAATGGCCAAGGGTTAATCTTAGTCCTGAAATCAACTGTGGTTAAAAAAAAAAGAAGGAAGGAGAAAAATAAAAAGGAGAACATGTTTGGCTTTACAAGACCCTGAGTATTGTAGGAGGCTGTGTTGAACTTTTCAGACAAGCATGCTAAGAAAAGAAGCACTTGAGTTTCTATATGAAAATACTACAGAAGTACAAATGGGAGTACTGTGCTGACCTCCTCCTCCCAGGTAGCTTCTCATGGGGGTAGGATTTCTATCCCTAAAGACAAATCACTTCCAGCACTTGCAGAAAACATGAAACTTCTTTTCTGTCTTTACCACTGAATACCTGTTTCCCTGAGGTTTGTAAAAGGCTTTGTAAGTGACTCTTCAGCACTTTATTTCTCTTTCACCATTATTTTAAGAGAAGGGGAAACCGTTGTTTGAAACGATAAATTTCAAAGCAAGGTCTGATTTTCTTTTCACCTTTTTTTAACCACTCAGCAAAATACAATAAAAAAGGGGAGAGAAGCTGTTAGGACTGATTTTCCAAACTGATTTTCCTACCTTGTGGTAGGAAAAGACTGCTGAGTGCATGACAGGTAGGAATATATTTTTTCAACGTACTAATGTGTTTCTGTGCCTCCAAATTTGGGTAGCGAGCTCTCTGAATCTGAGTAATTACGGGGCTGACACTACTTATCATGATTTTTACAGTAAAAAGCAAAATGTAAGGACTTTCTCCTCCTGAGTGGTTTTCCTCCTGCTAGATTTAGATACTAGTCATGGTGATACACTTATTCATAACCTTCAGTCTCAATAACCACAGATTGTTGTACCTGGGCATGAAACCTCTACCTTTAAGAAAGCCATAGCCAGCTCAGCAGCAAGAGTGGCAGTGATGCCCTTAACCACTGCTATGTCCTCATTCCCATGTCAAACCCAAGGTTTCCCTCTTGGTTCCAACACAGAAGGCTCAAGCGATGCCCACCACCCAGTCACCCTTGTCCCATCACAGCTTTGCTCTGCTGGGACACTGCAGGCACAAGCCCTGTCTTTCATAGAATCACAGAAGGGTGTCCTGGGTTCAGCTGTAATTTTCCTGCCTACTAGCAGGTGCAGTACTGTGTTTTGGCTTTAGTCTGAGAACAATGCTGATAACACAGCTATGTTTTGGTTGTTGTACTGTGTTTTGGCTTTAGTCTGAGAACAATGCTGATAACACACCTATGTTTTGGTTGTTGCTCAGTAATGTGTGTTCCGATCAAGGACTGTTCAGTCTCATGTTGTGCCAGTGAGAAGGGGCAAGGGAAGCAGGGAGGAAGCAGAGACAGGACATCTGACCCAGACTAGCCAAAGGGATATTCCATAATACAGCATGTCATGCCCAGTATATAAACTGGGGGGAGTTGGCCAGAAGGGCCAGATTGCTGTGGAAGGACAGGCTGGGCACCATTCAGAGGGTGGTAAGCAATTGTATTGTGCATCACTTGTGTTTTCTGAGCTTTCATTTTTTCTCTTGTTGTTTCCTATTGTTATCGTGATTGTTATTGTTGGTATTCTTTCTATTACCACTGTATTTTACTTTATTTTAGCTATTAAACTGTTCTTACATCAACCTATAGGTTTTATATTCTTTAGATTCCTCTCCTTATCCCACCTGGTGCTGTTACTGGCTGTGCTTAAAAAAGAGTGAGGCACAGAGGGTTGAGATAATGACAGATCTGACCAGAGTGTGTCAAAATAAATTTATTGTAAACCTCCAGTGTTTTGAATGAATAGTCATGGGTCACAGTGTTGATTCATTTGCTCTTGGAGTTGCTGTGCTTCTCTCAGAGTGGTCTTATGCCATTATCTTGCTTGCAGCATACATTCCCTGTTTTGCTTATCACCTTTGGGGCCTGGGCTAAGGTTCTTGTTTTGTTGTACTGTATAGAGGTGGCTTGTGGCACAGTGGACTTGCTGGTCATGAAACTGATCTGGTTTGTGTTCTCAGCATTGTCATAACCTCTATACATAGGGAACCATCTAATGGGAGCTATTAATAATCATATCTCTTGCTTTTTCTCCTTGGAGAGCCAACCAATGGAGGCGATATTGCCCCACCAGGCTATTTACAGCACCATTTGACAATTCTGAAAATTTTTAATACTCTTTGGATGCTGAAACCAGCCTGTCCCTATTGCTAGGAGTTGGTATGTTGTTGAATATACCATCCTTAGGGTTAAACAGCTACATATGTCTACTCCAACCCACAGAAGCACCACAGCTTGAAGGAGAAAAAGAGGGGCACAAACTCCATTGACAAGGAGTTTGGCTACTTCAATCCCTGTAACACGTGCTACAGCTATTCATGTCCCAGTAGCAAGAGCTATGGCTACTCAAGCCCCAGTGATAAGCACTGAAGTCACTTCAGGCTCCGCAAAAAGCACTGTGGCTACTCAAACTCCAGTGACCAGGACCATACCTCCTCAAACTCGAGAAGTAGGCATCCAAGTTAGTTTTATGCCCAGAACAAGAACTGCAGCCACTCAAACTCCAGCTCAGGTAAGGTGGATATTCAAACTTTGGTGACAAGCACTGCAGAAGTTTCAGTTCCTGTGACCAGTACTGCAACTACTCAATAGCTCTTTGAGTCGGAAGGGACCTTAAAGCTCATCCAGTTCCAACCCCCTGCCTGGGCAAGGACACCTTGCATTAGCACAGGTTGCTCTAAGCCCGTCCAACCTGGCCTTGAACACTTCCAGGGATGGGTCAGCCACAGCTTCTCTGAGAAACCTGTATCCTGTATATATCCTGTATACATCCTCTCTGTATCTTTTACAAGTTTTGAAACTTGTACCCAACCTGACAGCATAAAATGGTTGTGGGAGGAGGAAAACACAGGCTGTCTTTGAGTGGAAAGAAGGAATATCTTTGGATTTTAATCCAGTATTTTTTGCCTACAAAAGAACTAGGTAGTATGCTACATGGGGAATAACACACAATTCAGTTTCCTGTTTTAAACCACTCAGCTGACCAATAAAAAAAAAAGTCTTGAAAAACCCCAAAGACATTCAATATGCCTGCAAAATTTCATTAATATCTTTTAACTGAGTTTGAAACTAGGCCAAAATATAAAAACAAATTAACACATGTTAATGTGTACACATGTGTTTACTGAAAATTCGATACCTATGAGGTTTTGCAGGTGGATGGGCTAGAGCAGCTTCTGACAGGTGAATCTTGGGCATTAAAATAATGGGTCTGCTACTTGTCAACTCATATTTGTAGTTTTGCTATCTTTAACACCATTTTACAATGCGAAGCAGAATTGACTGAGTGCCAGACTTTACAACAAACTCACACCAGAATATTGCTATTCATTGTAGCTCATGCTGATATACAGGTCTGAAGAAACACGAAGAAAAAACATAATTTTAAAAACTGTGGCGTAACTAAAATGGAATAGTTCTTCTCCTGAAGGAGAAAACGTAAGGAATAAAAGAAAAATTGATCTAGCTGTTCACATCACTTCCAAACTGATTAATGCAGTCACTCTGAAATACATATGACCCTCTCATACTCTCTGTGTATGCCCTAGAAGGATATCTGATGGAAAAATAGATGCAATGAAGATATAAAAAATGGTAGAGTTAGTAGGGAATTATACAATAATATAATTGTGTGTGACATTATACAATTATACAATCATAAAAATGTGTGACAAAATTTCAGTTAATTATATCATTACACTACCTTTTTAGAATGTGATGCTTAGTTATTCTGTACATCTTCCCCTAAGAAATACAAACCATTTCTTTGCCTGCCAGTGTATATCTTCTGAATTATCTTCATGCAATCTGTAATAAAGATGAGTATAAAACCCCTTTTGAGATTTCTGGATTATTTCATACCATTTAAAATTAATTCCCTTTGCATTTTATTTTCTTGGTTTTTTAGATCATGACCTATTCATCCTTGCTGCCTCCTAGCAATGATGCCACCTGTTTCCAAGATTAAAGAGAAGCATGAGTACAACATGTATGTACAACAAATATGAGTAAGTTTCACAGGTATAACAACAATACAGGATCACAGCACACATGCCTCTGCCTTGATGTAGGCTCTGGAAGGTGTCTGTTTCACATGCAGTTAACCTCTGTACAATCCAAACAATGCTAAATGGGATTCCTGTTTATTACTTGGAAACACTTAAATAAGACATGGGACACACAGTGTTGCAGAGCAGCAGCCTTCCTCAGTAATACTCTTAAGATTTCATAATGAGGATGCAGAATTCAGCCTGCAAGCACTGAGATGTGAGAGACTCAATTAAAAAATACTCTTATTTACATGGGATTTTTATATGAAGTTTTAGCATCCAATTTTCTAGGAAGTGATCCCAAACCAGCTCTTTCCTTTTTGCTGCCCTCAATTTCTTTTCTTTCCTACTCACCTGTCTTTACCTGTTTCTACAATTCCTAAAACTAAACATCATTTTAATAATTTAACACTTAATAATTTACACTTTCTGCTTTAAGTGCATCTTCTGTCATGTATGTTTTCTGAATGCTCTTCTTTTTTCTTTCCTTGCAGTGGTTTCTCATGGTCTTGTATTTTCCTATGTGCACCTGTATTTACTCCTATATCACCCAGTTTCTCTGAAGTTCTTTCTTTTCCTCTCTGTGGTTTTCAGTCTCTCAGAGAGGCAGTTGTGCCACCTTCTCAACTCTGTTTTCTCCTGTTTTTTAAACCATCTCCTCTTTCTCCTCATCTACACTTCCTATTTTCTTCCTTACCTCTACAACTTTTTGCTTTCTAAGTTTTTCACATTCTTCTTCTTCTGACATTCACCACCTTGAGACAAAGCTGTAGCTGAGAAATTAAGATATCTGAAAACATCTGCAAACAGCATTTTATTCAGCTTTCTAGAGGAGCCGGCTCCTCAGGGAGATCATTATTTGTGGTGTACCCTTCATATTAATACTAGGACTAACTATAGGTGCTATGCACAAAATCTCTATATTCACTGCACAAATGAAGCTCAGTCTTTTGCATAATTGTGGTTTTTTTTGTTTGTTTTTTTTTTATTTTTCTCCCCTTTGTAGGATTGCTGAAGATTTATGATTTGTAAGCAGCCATTGTTTAAATGTTAGTTGTCTGAATACATCATTGCTGTCCACTGACATTGCCTGCTTCCTTTCTGCAGATGGAACAGAAAAGCCAAGATTTACATGTGTGTTTTGATCTACAAACAATTCATCTCAACAAGGTGAGCAGTACTGGGAGAGTTAGTGCAGCATCTCTCCCCTCCCCTCCTTTCCTTCCCCCATATCTATGCCACCTTACATGTGCTTAGGGGAAGCTTTCCAAGGCAGTAATGCTGACACTCTTTGCTTCTCTCACATTTTCCAAGCCCATCTTCTTCACAGCTTTGCTTCAGCCATCATTTTATCCATTTTATTTTGAGAAATAAAACATGCAGCTGCAGAACTCTGCTTTTTGAATGGTCCTTTTTACTGGGGAATTTGTACTGGGGAAAGGCATGCTCCTATATTACACGGAATTCACATTAAAATCAATAATTTACAAGAGTAAATTACACTAATCTGAGCCTTACCATTGAAGTAACTGCCAATTTGCTTAGATTTTTTCACTCTGCACACTTAAGAAAGCAGTACATATTTTTTACATTTTGGGAAAAATTTACTTACTCTAGAGGTATGGGCATAGAGAAATATGCATTATTATAATGCCTATTGTAGTTATCAGATTTTACAATAGTTTTGCAGTCATTTAACTACTGGAATATAGTGTCAGCAATGTGGAAGTAACTTATGTTGAAATTGAAATATTTGTCTTGAAGAAGAAAAGTTGAGTGTATGCAGCCATCTGGGCTTTTATGCTCAAGTATTAGTGATTATTCTGGTCAAATGAAAACTTATTTACAAAACATTTTGTAGTTATTTTGGTAATAACCCTAAGCAGGCTTGATCTAAAAAAGCTAAGATGTTGTCAGTAGTGTATGAGAATCTTAAAGACAGTTGGAAGCTGAACAGTTTCAATAATTGGAAGGTGTCAGCCACTGCTACCAAAGCAGCATCAAAACCTAAGACTGCAAGAGTCAGTTTTGAAACTTCCTTCTCTTTTCTGAGTCCCATTTGCTGATGTCGTGGTTTAAACCCAGTCAGGTAACTTGTTCACTCACTCCCAGTGAGTGGTGCCGAGGTGACAACAATCGAGGTCCATGTCCGTCTCCCCCCCCCCGCACCGGGGCTCTCCCCTTCCCCGCTCCCGGAGGAACGGGGAGGAGGATCGAGAGAGTGCAACTCCTACGGGTTGAGACAAGAATAGTCCAGCAACAAACACCACCGCTACTATCAGCTACAATAATGATAAGGGAAAATAACAAGGGAAGAGAATACGATACCACCGGCCAAGAAAACGAGTTCCACCCGGAAGCCCGTGTCCTTCCGGGTAACTCCCAGTTACCCCTCATCCCGGCCATGACGTGCTGTGGTATGGAATACCTCCCCGGCTAGCCCGGGTCAGGCGCCCTGTCTCTGCTTCCTCACAGCTTCCCCTCCTCCCTGGCAGAGCATGAGCCTCACAGAGTCCTTGGTCAGGGTAAACATCACTTAGCAACAACCGAAAACATCGGCTTCACCAACACTGTTCTCAAGCTGGAAGTCAAAACACAGCACTGCACCAGTTAACACAAAGGAAAAACATGACTGCTACTGCTGAACCCAGGACAGCTGATCACCTTAATTAGATTAAAAAAAACCCAAACAATTTTAGATCTATTCCAGTCAAAGGAAGTGACGAATGCTCAAGAAGCTGCAGCTGGAGATATATCTGGAGAAGATATAGCTCATTTTCTACCCTAGCATGGCGGTTCTTAAATGTAACAAAGATTTAAGGGGACTGCTATGGAGCTGATGCTGGAAAGAAATTTCTAGAAATGGAGTGGAACATTCAGTACTGTGTTGGGACACAATTCATATCGTATGTGCCCTATATTCCAGTTCAGCCCTAATCAAACAGGTGGGCCAATGCTACCTGAAGTTATTACTCAGGAACATAATATCTATACTATATTTACACACTATATACATATTAACTTCCATAGCAAATCTTCAGTGTAGTGGGCTGATGATCCTACATACATTTCTAAATATTTTTCTAAACGCCACGGACCGTCACATGAGACACAAATCCAGTGAAACAAAGTTCCCTCAGAAACATTGGCCAGCTCATTTGCTGATGCTCTTGCCATTTGCTTCACTTTTCTTTTGCTGTTTCACCAAGTGTTTATGAAACCCTGACACCAGGCTGGCTTAAGCCCAAGGCTTTGTTTACGTGTTTCCTAAATTGTAACAGAAAACTTCCTAAAATCAAAATCTTAACTCTGTAATTTTTATTTGCCCACAGCTGATGGTAAGCTCCAACTAAAAGACCACTTCAGCACCATTACCTTGATACACAAAGAGAATGGAAAACACTGTGAAGGTTTTTGAGCAGTACCTGGTAGTGTCTCTGCACCTCAAAATTAGCTAATGCTGGTAGGCCAGGCATTGCTTCAAGCTGACAGCAATTACGAATGTGTTTGTGTTGCAGTCCTGGCAAGTTTAAACCAACCTCTAAAGTTTGGTGCAGAATTTTGTATCTACAAACAAGTGAGAAAGGTTTGTCTCACAGAGGCAAAAGGATGCTGGGGCACGAATTAGCAGGGCTCATTTGGAGAGCTTTAAACTAGATTCGAAGGGGGATGGGGTTGTTGCTGGGCTTGCCCCAGTGGGGCAGCGCTCCAGAATTAATGAAGACTGGGAGGCCTCCTATAATCCTAGGGTGAAATCGGTGTGCTCAGCTCGCTCCCTGGAATGTCTGTACACCAACGCACGCAGCATGGGAAATAAGCAGGAGGAGTTGGAAACCTGTGTTAAGTCAGGAGACTGTGATCTGGTGGCAATTGCAGAGACGTGGTGGGACAGCTCACATGACTGGAATATAGTCATGGAGGGCTATGTCCTTTTCAGGAAAGACAGGCCAGCCAGGCGGGGTGGTGGGGTTGCTCTTTATGTGCGGGAGCAACTACAGTGCACCGAGTTCTGTCCAGGGACAGATGACGAGCGAGTTGAGAGTCTGTGGGTGAGAATTAAGGGGCAGGCTGGCAGGGGCGATACTGTTGTGGGTGTCTGTTACAGACCACCAGATCAGGGTGAGGAAGTTGATGAGGCCTTCTACAGGCAGCTGGGAGCGGCCTCACAGTCACAGGCCGTGGTCGTCGTGGGGGATTTTAACTTCCCTGATGTTTGCTGGAAGGACCACTCAGCAACCCAGCCACAGTCCAGGAGGTTCCTCCAGTGTATGGATGATAACTTCCTCCTGCAAATGGTGGATGAGCTGACCAGGAGAGGAGCGCTGCTGGATCTCATCCTCACTAACAAGGAGGGTCTGGTCGAAGCGGTAAGGGTTGAGGGCTGCCTTGGTTGCAGCGACCACGAGATGGTGGAATTCAGGATCTTGTGTGGTAGGACCAGTAGAATAGCAGGTAGAATTGCAACCCTGGACTTTAGCAGGGCAAACTTTGGCCTTTTCAAGCAATTGCTAGGGGAAATCCCATGGGCAAGGCTGCTTGAAGGTAAAGGGGCCCAAGATAGTTGGTTGGCATTCAAGGATTGCTTTTCCTGAGCTCAAGATCGGAGCATCCCGACACGTAGGAAGTCAAGGAAGAGGGCCAGGAGACCTGCGTGGCTAAATAGGGAATTGCTGGGTATGCTCAAGTGGAAGAGGAGAGTTTACAGGTCATGGAAGGAGGGGCTGGCCACTTGGGAGGAATATAAGGCTGCTGCTAGAGGATGTAGGAAGGCAGCTAGGAGGACTAAGGCATCCTTAGAATTAAACCTGGCGAGAAGGGTCAAGGACAGCAAAAAGAGCTTTTTCAAATATATGGCAGACAAAACTAACACCAGAGGCAATGTAGGCCCATTGATGAACGGGATGGGTGCCCTGGTGACAGAAGATGCAGAGATGGCAGAGTTACTGAATGCCTTCTTTGTCTCTGTCTACTCTGCTGCAGGCAGTCCTGAAGAGCCCTGTACCCCTGAGACCTTAGATGAAGTCAGGTCAACGGAGCAGTTTGCCTTAGTCGATGAGGAATGGGTTAGAGACCAGTTGAGCAATCTGGACATCCATAAATCCATGGGTCCAGATGGGATGCACCCGCGGGTGCTGAGGGAACTGGCGGAAGTCATTGCTAGACCGCTCTCCATCATCTTTACCAAGTCTTGGGAAACGGGAGAGGTGCTGGAGGACTGGAGGAAAGCAAATGTCACCCCAGTCTTCAAAAAGGGCAAGAAGGAGGACCCGGGTAACTATAGACCGGTCAGCCTCACCTCCATCCCTGGGAAAGTGATGGAACACCTTATCCTTGGTGCCATCTTAAGGCATATCAAGGATAAGAGGGTTATGAGGGGCAGTCAACATGGCTTCACCAGGGGGAAATCATGTTTGACCAATCTCTTAGCCTTTTATGAGGAAATAACACGGTGGATGGATGATGGCAGAGCGGTGGATGTGGTCTACCTTGACTTCAGCAAAGCATTTGACACAGTCTCCCACAGCATCCTCACGGCTAAATTGAGGAAGTGTGGACTGGATGATCAGGTAGTGAAGCGGACTGTGAACTGGCTGAAGGAGAGAAGCCAGAGAGTTGTAGTCTATGGGGCAGAGTCTAGTTGGAGGCCTGTAACTAGTGGAGTGCCTCAAGGGTCAGTACTGGGACCGGTATTATTTAATATATTCATCAACGATTTAGATGAGGGAATTGAGTGTACTATCAGCAAGTTTGCTGATGACACTAAGCTGGGAGGAGTGGCTGACATGCCAGAAGGCTGTACTGCCATCCAGCGAGACCTGGACAGGCTGGAGAGTTGGGCAGGGAATAACTTGATGAAATATAACAAGGGAAAGTGTAGAGTCCTGCATCTGGGCAGGAACAACCCCAGGTTCCAGTATAGGTTGGGAAGCGACCTGTTAGAGAGCAGTGTAGGGGAGAGGGACCTGGGGGTCCTAGTGGTCGACAGGATGACCATGAGCCAACACTGTGCCCTTGTGGCTAAGAAGGCCAATGGCATCCTGGGGTGTATTAGAAGGGCGGTGGTTAGTAGGTAGAGAGAGGTCCTCCTTCCCCTCTACTCTGCCCTGGTGAGACCCCATCTGGAATATTGTGTCCAGTTCTGGGCCCCTCAGTTCAAGAAGGACAGGGACCTGCTGGAGAGAGTCCAGTGCAGGGCAACGAAGATGATTAAGGGGGTGGAGCATCTCCCTTATGAGGAAAGACTGAGGGAGCTGAGTCTCTATAGTTTGGAGAAGAGGAGACTGAGGGGTGACCTTATAAGTGTCTATAAATATATAAAGGGGGAGTGTCACGAGGATGGAGCCAGGCTCTACTCAGTGGCAAACAATGATAGGACAAGGGGTAATGGGTACAGACTGGAACACAAGAGGTTCCACTTAAACTTGAGAAGAAACTTCTTGTCAGTGAGGGTGACAGAGCACTGGAACAGGCTGCCCAGGGAGGTTGTGGAGTCTCCTTCCCTGGAGCCATTCAAAACCGGCCTGGACACATTCCTGTGTAACATTATCTAGGTGTTCCTGCTCCGGCAGGGGGATTGGACTAGATGATCTTTCGAGGTCCCTTCCAATCTCTAGCATACTGTGATAGTGTGATACTGTGATACTGTGTGATACATATGCTTGAATCAGAGAACGTGGAAGTGTAACCTCTTGCAAAGACAAAATACTGAATTCAGGAGCAAATGTGTTTACTAATGAGCTCCAGATCCTACTATTTTACATTTGGAAAGAGTAAAGTCTTAATTAATTGCAGAGATAAATCTTCAAGTGCAGCTCCTGATGACGTACTGTGTCTAAATACTGACTGTTTCTGCAGGTGTGCATGGCGGCTCGTGGGGAGCTAGAGACAGGGAGACAGAAAAATTAATTGTTAGGTTCTCACTGTTACCAAAACACATGTGGAAGCCCTGAAGTCTGTTCTGCATTGCCTTTCTTTGCTTCTGTTGATACTGTGCAGAAATCAGTAGACGCAGAGTCATGGAACCAGAGCAACAGGGAGTCCTGGACTAATGTGCATGGCACACAAAAACGTATGGATAGAAGTGAAGTAACAGATCAGAATATGGAGCTTGAGGAAGCCTATGAATGGCTAGATGATCCTCCTGTTTATTTCTAACTCAGATCCCATTTGGTTTTACAGTAATAAATTTGCTTTGCTTTGTTTTCATACTACAGACTGCTTACTTTGCTCATATGGGTAGTCTTTTTGAAATATATGTAACTGAAAAAGCAATTAAAAAAAAAAGCTTCTGTTAGTCAGCAGTAACAAATATATAAAATGCCAACTAGTACACTGAAAAACCTGGGCTAAATCAATATCTAACACTTAGTAAACACTGAAGTACTTGCATAAAATTAAATATACAAGACAGTGATCCGTGAATACTTGCCAAGATGCGGTGAATGAGGTATGCAGTGTTGCCTGTACTAGAGATATAAGTTATCGCAGGCTGAGTACCAAGTTGAGGCACCTACGTCTGGGTTGGGATGTATGAGGAAGTGTAGGGCCAGGCAGCCAGGCAGCAAGACCTATATGCTGTGAGTGCTGCATCACCCCAGAACTCGTGTTACTTACCCAGAGCCCTAAGGGGACTCTTGCTAGTTGACACGGATATTCTGTGAAGGCTTAAAAGATTTGACCCTATGGGCTTGCATCTCCAAGGAGAATACATTGACTTCAGTGAAGCTAAGCTTTCCATCTTCTCATGGATATCAGTGTATGCCTTTTCATGAGCAACAGGACTTAAAAAAACTAATGAAAAAGGTGTCAGAAGAATGCATTTTTCTGTTGTGTTGTGCCTCATATATATTTCCTAGGAGTAGCTTCTTAACACCTATGGCTTCAAACTCTGCAAACCTTTATTAGTGAGAGTTCCTATAAATTGATAAAGCATTTATTGCAAACTGAGATAAGTGTACAAAGTTCCATGGAAAACAAAACGAAAGAAGCTCTCCCCATGAAGCAGTGCCTCTAGTTCTTTTTTCCTGTAGGACCCATATGTGCTTTAAGAAAATATGGCAATGTACCCTGAGCATCTCCAGTTGAAAGGGCCGACTGCAGAGTTAGAGTTGTGATACTATGTCTTCTTCCCTTCTCTTACTCACAAAAACATCAGTGAGAATTAAGTGTGAACTTAAAATGTCACTCTTCCAGCACTTCTCTCATTGGGCCACAACCTTCACATTCAAGGACTGAGGGCATTGCATTTGTGAGCTTAAAAAACCCTGATCTTGCACTCTAAACAGTCTTAAGAATAACTAGGAGAGAAGTGGACAACCACACAGCACCATATGACAAACCTCATTAAAATGCAGGAGGTGTATTGAGGTTCCTAATTCTATTACAGCGTGGACAATGAGTGCATTTGTGTTAGTCAGCTTCCCCCTTTGAGGCTGAACAAATCGGTGAATGGAAATGTGGGTGGCAGAAGAAAGAAGTACTATGGATGATGATGGAGGCAGACAAATGCCAGGTCAATGTTTCTTAAGAAAAACACAAAACCCAAACTTGTCCCTGCCTTCCCATGAGGTCCCACTAGTTAGGAGTGGACATGTGTTTGCTTGGTTTCTGCCTTTCCCTAACCCTTTCATTCAATAGCTTGGTGCAAAGGCTCATGTGATACATTTGTCTCTGTGTCTTACTCTTGCAAATTATGCCTTCTGTAGAGAGCAGCTGAAAAAAACATGCATTTGTTCTGCCTCTCTCTGTATATAATATCCCTCTTTTTTCCAGAGCTGCCATTTACAATGACTGCCAGGTTGAACAGCATACTGTGTTTTCTCCACCAGCACCACCACAGGATTTTTCCCGGTGGTTTGATGAACCTATCATAATGCTATTAAATCAAAAATACCCTACCTCTTTTAGATAATAATATAACCTGAGTTTCAGGCCTTTATCCATTGTGCCATCCCTCTGTTGTTTGTGAGAACTGCTTTCCCTGAAGGTAGATGGTCTGTTGAGGCTGAATCTACCACCTGACATGTTGGTTAGGGAAAAAACCCTTTCACTCCAGGCTATGAATCAATGTTATTGGGACATAGAAAACTTTATATTAAAACTAAGGAGAATGTTATTAACTAGCATGGCTTTCAGAGGACTAATCTTCATAGGTTAGCAGTGGGATATCAATCAGCATAGAACAGAGGAACAGGGATATTAGTCATTTTTTGTTCCTTGTTGCCTCCAACAGTGTAAAATGCATGGGCATCCTACAGTTTTGACCCATGAGGTTATGTCTTCATGTTTATTCCCACCATGCTTGCTGGCACTGTCATTGCTGCTGGGAGCATGACACAAGTGTCAGTTTCTGCACTGGTCCACTTATGAAAGTGCAAACCAAGAGCTTAGTAAGATGTTTTAGTAAATCCTTCACATGCAACATCATGGTTTGTCATGGATAGACATCATAGAGGGTTACCATTTATCTGGAATGGAGCTGCTTTGGAGAGGATAACTTAACTTGCTAGTATTTAGTAAGCCTTCTGTAAGGTTTTAGCCATGAACCCTCCAAGGCTGAATGGTCTTTAAGTCTTTTCATGAGTTGGACTCATGGAGAGGAATAGCTTTGAATTAGGGACTTTATAACTGAAACAAAACTGAATTTTGAGTTTGGGATGACTTGACAAATCTTTGCTCATTCTTCACTAGAGTGATCTCAAAACTGGCTTCACTTTGCCTTTTCCAACTGATTTCCTGAAAACCTTAATTATTTAGGTAGCTAAACATATAAAACAGATAAATGCTGAACATAGTTAGAATTGTTACATTTATAAAGTAGATTCATTTGATCTGTCACATCTGAGATACCATTGTCTAAATACCATTCCAATCCACTTGGAATCACTGCATAAATTTGTATCTCGTAAATGTCTTGATTAAAATTGAATTAAATGCTATTTATCAACAAGATATCTGTTGACAAGATTGCATTAATATGAAGTGGAAGGTAGAGAGGTCCTCATTTCTTGGCTTAATCTTGGTTTCTTCACCAGTTCACCTAAACCTCCTCATTAAAACTACAAAAAAAGGAAGAAATTTACCCAATGGCAGATTGGGTACCCAGAGAAGCTGTGGCTACCTCATTTCTGGCAGTGTTCAAGGCCAGGATGGAGGGGGCTTGGAGCAACATGGTCTAGTGGAAGGTGACCCTGCTTGTGGCAGGGGTTGGAATTGGATGAGCTTTAAGGTCCTTTCAAACCCAAACTGTTCTGTGATTCTGTGATTCTTTCCTCTTCTTGCTGTCTGTAATTTGAGAAAATGTATTGAATTAGTTAGATTACTAGAGTTATTTTTTACTGCGAGAAACCTGTTTTGTTAATTCTTTTACTGTAAGGCTAAGAATAATAACAACCAGTTTAAACCTTCTAAATCAGCTACGTTAATCTATATCCTAATGGAAAACAACTGTCAGGTGAACTGAGTTGCTCCCTAGAAGTGCTTATTACCTTCTGTGAGAAAAGCTCAGGGTTTCTGACTCTGGGCCCTCATGAATGTGGGCTGAGTCTAGGGTGGAAGCCAAAAGTGATTTAGGGTACAAATGGGGTCTGACCTCTGGAGCTGGCTATCTAGTTTCTCCCAGATGTTGGATTCAGAAGATGCAGGAGACCTAGTTATTTCAGTGGTCATAAGAACAGCATCAAGAAACTACTGGAAATTGTAAAGATAATGTCTTAAATGCTGTGTTCTTCATTTCATCCAAATAACCAGTTTGGCTTTGCTGGGACAGGGTACTGACTTTCCTGTTCTAGCTCTGCCTTAGCACGCCTAACAAGAAACCAGCCCTCCCAAGAAGAAATGACAGGTCTTGTTCTACAAGGGCAAGACTGTCCCATCTCAGCCAATTTCTCAGTTAAGAGACTGTATGTACAAAAGTGCTCCCAACCCATACAAAATCACTTGCAGAAGTTTACTGCCCACTTAAGGGGCAATTCAGGGCTGAACTCACACAAAATTTGCACTTGTTGTCTTGGCCAGAGAAATTTTCATGCAGGTTCAGCACTGTAAATGTTTGAACTGCAGAAGTATGCCACAAATTAGTGGTTTGCTGGTGTGCTGTCTGTGTAAACCCAGATTATTAGAAAGGTTTTGCTGTAGAGAAACATTTTTTGTCTAAGGTTGACTTGTGAAAGGAAAAAAATTACTTGATTTCTTATTTTCCTTTTTTCCCTTCTTATTTTTCTTTACAATATATCAGAAATATCTATGGGAAGAGTTTCAAAAGAAAAGTTTGTTTTTTTTTTTATTTGGGCTGCAAAATCAAAATCCAGGTGTTAGATATCCTTGGGTTAGAAGACTCCTGACTGGAAAATTCATAGCAGTGTCATATCAGGAGCACAATTGGTGCCTAATTTTTTTGGCAGAAATAATTAATTTTACCATTCAATTTAAAACTTTCTTTTTGTCAGTTTTTTTTGTTAACAGTTGTTTAATGTGAGTGCCTTAGAAACTCTTAGATGTAAAGATATCCTTTGTTAATATTAATCTCCCTCTGCCCTCTGAATTATGTGTTGACATGCTGTCGTGGTTTAAACCCAGTCAGGTAACTTGTTCACTCACTCCCAGTGAGTGGTGCCGAGCTGACAACAATCGAGGTCCGTGTCCCCCCGCCCCGCGCCGGGGCTCTCCCCTTCCCCGCGCCCGGAGGAACGGGGAGGAGGATCAAAAGAGTGCAACTCCTACGGGTTGAGACAAGAACAGTCCAGCAACCAATGTACAACACAAATCACCACCGCTACAATCAACTACAACAATGATAAGAGAAAATAACAAGGGAAGAGAATACGATACCACCGGCCAAGAAAACGAGTTCCACCCGGAAGCCCGTGTCCTTCCGGGTAACTCCCAGTTACCCCCCACCCCGGCCATGACGTGCTGTGGTATGGAATACCTCCCTGGCTAGCCTGGGTCAGGCGCCCCATCTCTGCTTCCTCACAGCTTCCCCTCCTCCCTGGCAGAGCATGAGCCTCACAGAGTCCTTGGTCAGGGTAAACATCACTTAGCAACAACCGAAAACATCGGCTTCACCAACACTGTTCTCAAGCTGGAAGTCAAAACACAGCACTGCACCAGCTACCACAAAGGAAAAAACATGACTGCTACTGCTGAACCCAGGACACATGCTCACTGTTAAATCTCTAATAGGCTCTTCAGGGGAAACCAAAGAAACAGCATCTTCAGCATGAATTTTCTCATATTTTTATATAAATTGAGAATGAGGCAGGGGAACAAGAAGGGAAAACAAGCAATACCTTTAATTAAATGGCCTTAATGGTCTTCTATATACATAATTTAGGAGAAAATAATGTATAGGTCCAAGGACTCTTTTAAGTACCCTCTTTAGGACCAAAATAATGAGATGGCTTGCAGTGGTCATTTCAGACTGGAAGTGGTATGAAAAACACAAGGTGCTTGTAGAGGTTTTACTGTAAAACAAGGTTTTATCACCACTGAATGTCACTCCAAAGCATAAGGAGAATAGCATGGAGAATAAGGTAAAGAAGTGTTTCTTGATGTTATGTTGAATATACAGGTAGTGAAACAGCCACAGCTCAGAGAATTACTCAGTCTATTTTCAAAGGCAGCTTTCAAAATCCGTTTTTCCATTAAAACTGTCAGTTTTGTAATACAGTCATGATTTCAAAGCAAAGCAATGTAATATTCTGGCTCAAATCAATGACAGATTACGTATTTTATGTTTATATATTTTCAAGCCTTAACACTAAAGCTGGTTACATTTTGGATTTTTTTACAACTTAAAAATCATAGGAAAATAAAACACAGCAAAAATGCTAAAAATAAAAGAGCAAGTGAAATGCCTCAGGAGGAGTAGTTTTCTTTAGGTCTACAGTTGAAAACTGGAATTTTTTCCAGCGTTCATTTCAGCTGTGAATTTCTGCTCTGGATGTAGAAAACATGCAATGATATTCTTTCACTTATATTATGGGGAAAGAAAGACTTTATGATCCTAACAGTCAGTATGGGTCAATTCATGAGTCCTTCTTGCAAATAAAAAGACAGTCCACACATATATAGACAAATTAACCATCAATTATACAAACAGTCTGTGTCTAGTCTGTCACACTGGTCTAATATAATGATTTTTTTTTAAGAGTGGGAATTATCCTGATATAATCACTATATCCTCCTTCTCATTTGGGAACACCTAATCTTTCTACTGTTCTTATATATGTAAGTATACTGTAGACAAATAATTTTTTAAATAAAACATTTAAACATATATATATATATATTTTAATCTGGCACTGAGGAAATGTCACAAGAATCATGATTTCTATTTATTTAAAAGGAAGCTTGACCCCAGGAAGTATAAACAGCAGGCTGTGTGATGAAATTGCCATATGTATCTAAAATGTAGATAAGTAACCTCTCCATTCAAGAGGTGAGATAGCTATTTTCCAGAAACAGCTACTATCCCATCAGTAGTGAATTTCTAGTTCAGTCTCTGAGCAATCATTTTTAGATAACATAATGACTTACCCTAAAGGTCCAGACTTTGGGATATGAGTAGAAAGAAGGCCAATTTGACATAGCATATAGGTATTAATATGGAAGATTATCTAAGCCATTTCCTAGGTTAAATGAGAGGCTTTTATAAAGACAATTTAAAGCTCAAGCGGGGAGGCAGCCAGGCAGATGGATGCTTTTATACATTCTCTAGGAAGATCAGGCTGCAAGTTTGTAGGTATTGCATCTTTTGAAACCTGTGTGAGAATGCATTGGCTCACACCAGTAGGTTTGGATCAGACCCTAATTACAGGGTAGGTTTCAGATCTTTTCAGACTCAGTAATGTCCCATGGGGGGTCCATGAGTGATTCTTCTGCTCAAGCGCTTTTCTGTAGGCAAGACAGTGGCGGTGGTCCTAGTTCAAAGGGGTGCAACACTGCTCATTGGCTTTCCGGGAGCAGGGAAGTTGAAGCATCACAACCATCTGAGCAATCAGATTCCTAAATTCTAGACCCTGAGTGCGAGCAACTCCAAGTCCTAGTGTTAAAATGACAGGTTGCCCTCATGCCCGTGGCTTAATAACTGAGATTGTTCTTTTACAGGGCTGGAAAAAAAGAACTTTCCAGATACAGAGTGTTAGCAGGATTCTACCCTAATTACAGCACATTTGAGTACAGTGTGAAATCCTCTCTCTCTCTCTCTGCCATAGGTTTGCTAGGAAATGAATATGCTTATACTAAGTTGGATCTTTGTATTTCCCAGGCTGAAGATATCTCTCATTTATTTTTTAAATCTCAAACATATTCTTCCCCTTCAGAGAAATTTGCTCTATCATTATCATGTAAAAAGTATCCCATGATATTTAAAACAAACATCTACTTGAACCTTTTACATAGTATTCTTGCTACTCTATCAAATCAGTTTTGAAACTAAATTACATTTCATCACTTGCCCCAGTCTGCAGTGCTCCTTTATCTAGTGGCTTTTGAGCCATTAGAGGGAATTGATACTTTAAAAAGAAATTGGGAAAAGGAGAGTTAAGTCATATACACCCCAAGCAGTTATGTGGCCAGGGTTGAAAACTCTGTGCCTTTGTAATATTGGTTTAAAAACCAGAAGGTTTGAGTATCTTCAGAGGAAAATCACCTCTACAGCTTGCACAAACAAGTAGATTTACAGAATATGAAAAGTTACAATCTCATTAACCTGCAAGTGTACTTACCTTTGATCTGAGAAGGGGTAGAGAGCTTATGTAGGGTCTTGCTCACTAGGCAGGTGCAGTGAGCTTCAAATGAGAAATTAAAGCAGGAGTCTTACAGATTCAAGGTGCTCATGGGAATGCTCCTTTTTAAAACTGACTGCACAGCAAGCAGAGAACTTGCTGCTCCATTGAAAGAATTTAAAAGGAAAGACAAGCAAAGTTTAGCTTTTATTAATGACAAAAGGTCTCAAAGATCATTATATATTTCTCAAAGGTCATTATATATTGAACTGGATGTCATTTAAATACTTCCCTGGTCAGAAGCAGTGAGGTGGAAATAAATGTTTCTAACAGTAGTTTAAAATTTTAGTATAGAAAGGTTTTGAGAAGCAGCCACAAACAGGAAATTAGAGGGATTTTTAAAGAAAGCGTATTGTGAGAAGGAAAAGAAACACAGTTCAGGGGCAAGTGTGCAGCAGTGAACTGAAATGACTTCAAAATGCGGGTATAAAGTTAAGAGTGTCTACTTGAAGAATAAACTTGAGTTGGTAAAGAGCATGAGATACCCTTATCTGAGACATATCCGTGCTTTCAGAGGAAATAGACTCTATAGCTAGAGCAAAGTGATCGCACAGGTATGTCATTTACTCTGAAAAAATATCACGAGTATTAATGGTTGCTTGACATTCATTGGTCTGTTTAACTAATCAATGGAGGAGCAGCTGATTGAAAAGCTAATGTCACATGTGGGGGGAATACAAGATCTTTTATTTCCTCATTTATTTACAAAAGGGGATTTCTTTGAAGATAAGCTTTAGTGAGCTATAACGCTGTGTTCATCTGTGTTTGAGAAGTGTCAGGAATTTGATGACGACTTTCTGAGTCAACGTGTCTCTTTTTGGGGACTGGTAAAAGTGCAAATACCTTCAAAGCAGAATGACCTGTTTGTATCATAGCTAAGTAAGCAGTTATTGTTCAGAAGAAGTCCTGTGGTTATCGAAACACCTAAATTTGCACAATGCTGAGGGATTTCTGTGAATGGTGGGCAGCCCACATAGCAAGTGTTCACTCTGATCTGTTTATGCCTCTTCATGGCAATAATCCTTCCTGTGTTGTGGTATAATCTTCTGCGTGCCTGAGTGCTTCCTGCAAAAGTGCTTCACCCATGATCTGAAAACCTTTCCTTCTCTTCTCCCTCTGGTTCTCTCTGATGTGCATGCATGTACACACAGTTGCATATTTCTAAAGTACATGTACAAAATCCAAACAAAAATACACCAGAGGAATTCTCGGCTCCTGAAACAGCTAGGATTTAAATGGACCTTAAGTATAAAGCTATCTTGCAAAACTGCCGTGGAAATTTACTATCCAAGGCACAACTATAGCTCATCACCCTTGCCACAGTGATGATGATAAGAATACATAATCTAAACCAGGAAATAGCAAGAACGTATGAGCCAACTGATGCATTCTTTCAATGAAAATAAATGTATAGTAAAGCAGATTGAAATAGTTATGGAATAATTGATATAACTGATATAAATAAGGTTGCTAAAGCTTTTGGCTTCTGTAAAAATAAAGAAGGTCCAAGTCTGTTGAAAGCATATGTCTCATATTTAATACATTGAATGTAGACATTTGATGCTTTCCAAATACAGACTGCCAAGTGCACAAAGAGCAAAGTTTAGTTGAAGTTCATTCTAAGGTCATACACTCAGCGCAGCCATCAATCTGGAAAACCTCTCAGTAACCTCCATGTACTTCCAGACAAGATCTGGGATCTTTTGTGTTCTGATTAGAGCATGCAGAAGTTAATTTGTTTTAAACAGGAAATTAAACAGTCATGCAAAGTGTTTTATGAGGGTCATAAAATGGTTCTTGAGGTGCATTGATGAAGGCTGTTTGGGATTCCTACTCCACATCTCACTACAGCAAAGAGGAGAAGAATGATTGCAGAAAATGCAAACTCTTTATGATGAAAAATTATGAAAGAAAAAGTCTTGACTGAGTGCTAAAATGTCAGATCCTTAAATGGTTTAATTTTTAGAGATGCTGTTTCTCCATCCTATTGTCAGGAGGCTGCACAGAACCTGTGTGCTTTTTGCACTGCAGAAAGCATGCTGCCTGCTGGCAGGAGCATTGCAGGATTAGCAGAAAATAGCTAAAGAAAAAGAAAGAAAGAAGCTGTGTAGAAAGGCAGCTGAACTTGTCCTGTACATTAACACTGGAAATGGTGATAGCTATGGTGATAAAGGGACACCACTTGGGGTTTTGGTGATTATTTTGAAGCTGCAGTACAGGTTCCAGAAACACTGGTGTTCAGACTTTGGGGAACAGTCAGAATGGGCTGAGTGGGGATGGGGAGAAGGATGGGAGAAACAGGAGGCCAGTGGACAACACAGGCAGCCTGATGGCACGGGTGACATGGGACTTGAATCCAGGTGAGGCAAAAGAGAGGATCTTCATCGTGAATTCTAAAGCAAAGACAACTAATATACTGAAGAGGATGGGCTCTCATGAGTAGAGTTAATATCTTTCTGCTTCTGTTCATCCAGTTTTTTCTATCAAACACCATCAATGCTGATAATGTTTTAAAAACAAGTTTGGTCTCTTTCTTTCCTTGGTTAGTGAAGATATTGAGGTGATTCTCTTGTGGATGGTGAGAAGGTGACCTACTGATACATCTCTTACCATTCAAAAACAAACAAGTAAAGAGATTTAATGGTTAGATCCAATTTCAGAAGGAAAAGAATAGATTAAAATTCAGGCTGCTTCATTTCAGCAAGATGAGATTTACAACAGTTGAAATATTAACCTTGAAAATCGTGATTTATGAATGATAATGGAAACACCAACAAGACCCATTGGTGCACTCACTAGTGCTACAAAATCCTGATATATTCAAATCTGATGACAGAAAATTAATAAAGGAAAAACTAAGCACTCTTGTGGAGGAGAAATTGTTTTAATTTTTTTAATATCAAATAACACCAGAAGCCTAATTTCCATACCTTGGAAAAGGACAGTAAATAGAAACAGAAGTAAGATGAAACAAAAATAAGTCAAATGCTGATAATAGGTGCCAAGCAAGCTTCTGAATACGTGGTTATGAGATTCAGGGAAGCACCCAAAGTTTTGCAAGTTTATTTTTTAAGCCTCTTCTACCTCAATGTAGGGCTTTCTTGGGATATATCATCTCAGGTAGAGTCTTGTGAAAATAAGATTTTATGGTTTCAGTACTCTGCTTCTTGTAAATAATGGAAACATGAACAAGAACAGGAAAACTAGAAACAAAACCATTTTTTTTTTTTTAATCAACACATTTTCCTTTTTTTACTGAGATTTATTTTTTTCCCCCTGTACTCAAAACAGCTCTGGCAGCACTACAAAAATATGGAGAAGTTTTTTACTACTCACCTGTATGGTATTTTGATATTCTCCAGTCAGTTCTAGTATTTTGGGAGTAAAACATAACAACTTTTGAAGATTACTGGTAATATCAAAAGTTTCCAGGGATGGACAACACAGTGTGGATGAAGAGGAGACTGCTATGGCAGTAAGTGGTGGGTATGCTCAGTCACTAAAGAAAACCATGACACTAGTGTCTTCTGTGAGCCACATATTTCAGGCAGGCTACTGTACATATGACACTGTGTAAGACATGGATGTTACTTTTGATGTAATTTCAGTTGCAGTGTAATTAAGGAAAATTTCTGCAGAACTCTGCATGTTTAATAGTCACTATGCAGGTATCCAGACTACAGAACTGGAAGAGATCTCATGTGGCCTCTTCCTGTTGATCCCACTGCCTTATGATTTGCAATGGGAAAGTTAGTGATAGGACAATGGAAAGTTCATAATCACATTATATATTCATAAACAATGAAATGTTTTATTATGAAATTAAGAGACCAAACTCTTCCAATCTTTCATGATTCTAGGCTGTAGCAACCACATATTCCTTTTTTATTTCAATAGCTTAGTAGGCATTAAACATGGCTAATTTAAAACAATTTAAGGAAATCCCAAATTATAAAGCAATTATTATTATTATTAAAAACAAAACTGCTGGCATCTTGCAGGGTGGTTTGTAGGTCTGGTCTTCTTTATACCTGTGTACTGCCACAAACAACATCACAAATGCAGGAAATGCTGGAAATTTTGATCATCAAGCACAGCATTGACCAAAAGGTGCCTTGCAGAGAACTTGCATGCTGTGAGATTGTTAGCTATGATAGCAATTATTCTGTTTTAAAGATTCTTCAAAATCACAAATGACAAAATTACAATCTCTGTAGACATAAACTGCAATTTGCCTCATGTTCTTGGACTCAATGATCTTAAAGGTCCTTTCCAGCCTAAATGACACTGTGATTCTGTAATTTTTGGAGTCTCTGAGCTTGAAGTAGGATCATGTAATGGAGAGGAAGGAGATAGGACAAAGATGGGTAATGAATAGCATCTCCATTCTGCCCTTCCAAGCAGTGAATCAGCATGGAAGAGGGTCTGTGGCACATATTGGGCAGACACAATTGGGAAGCAAAGAGAGGGTTATAGTTGGACTAGATGATGTCAACGGTATTTGACAACCTAAGTGATTTTATGATAGATAGCATGATTCTAAGATTCTAGGATTCTGTGGTCAAGACAATATGAGAAATTAAACGGGACACAAGCTAACCACAGCTAGCCAGCCAAGAGGTCATCAGCTGATGTTAGCATCTTGGCTGAGAAACGCCTCAGCATCAAAGCACGGGGAGGGCATTAAAGTGATGGAGGAAGTGGGCATTGTTAAAGGATTAACCCAAAGTCTTACACTGGAAGTAAATAGATAGATTGCGTCTATCAGGCAGTTAGCATGAGTACTGTGGGTAAGACCTGCCCAAGCATGGCATGCTTCCTGCCTTGCAGTAGCTGTGGCACAATGGCAATTTATTAGAGGTGCAAAGGTAACCAGAACCAGTATGCTCGGCCACTGGGGCAATGAATTTTATTTTGTTGAAACAGCACAGCTGTCTGAAAAAAAAAAAAAGCCAAACAGAAGGTAACACCACATTCTTTTAAACTGTTGATATTGACATGAAGTATGTAACCTAAATAAATGTTTCTCATGCATTAAATAAATATTGCAATGTTTCTTTGCTTACTGTTAACTTGTTTTGCAGTGATATATAAGTAGTTTGAGTCTGTAAGTAGAAATAAAAGCATCTGCAGGGTATTCCCAAGGTTATCATTTCAATGAGGATTTCTCTGATGTCATAAACTGGAAGAGCTGAGTTGAGCTGTTTAGTCATAGGAACCCCAAGATGAAAATTATAGCCTTGCAATGCACAGCAGGCAAGACTTTATATATTAACAGCCTTAAGTGGGCCATCTGTGATGATTATACCTTCTCTAAAGACTCAGGGTTCCAGTAAAATGGTTTTCATACCTACAAAATGAGTGTTTTTTTCCCCATGTATTTTTGCAATATTCTCTTTGGAGGAAGGGATGTCATTTTTTCTCAACCAACAAGAAGGCATAAGTGTTACCCTCTTTAAACTTGATCGTAAAAGAGGAGAAAGAAAGTTTGAATTACTGTAGCTTTTAATCTGGCTTGGATAAAAATTCCAAGTGCTGTCACTCCAGTCGCATTATCCTCTTCTTATGCACACTATCTTCTGCTCAGTGTTGCAAGACATATCAGAAAACAATCGTTCAATTCTGACAAAGATAAACCAATGCTAAGCTTGCACTGAATGTACAGAAAGGTCATCAAACACTCACATACTGTTCATACAGTTTTGGATCTTTAACTTAGAATAGCAAATACAGGCTACTTTAAATCTTGCACTTAACAAAAAAAAAAAACAAAAAAACCCACAACAAAAAACCAAACCATAATAACAAAACCTCACGAGAACAAAGGCAGCTTCCTGCCTGGATCAAAGCTTTTTTTTTTTTTTTTGGTCAACTTTAACAGCTCTGTGTTGATTTGTATAGGTCATCTGAAGACTGACATCTTTAACAAATAATTTGAGACATAAAATACAAAAAGGAAGGTAGCTTTAGAGAACATAATTGATGCATTTGTTTTCAGTTTCCTTACTAACAGGTAAGTTATTGTGTATATCTTCATTTACTCTGTGTAACAGAAAGTAAAACAAAACAGAACTAGCAAATGAACACTCCTGATTAGTGTTACTTAAATGATATGCAAAAAAAGAATCTTCAGAGCCCTATCAGGTAGCACAAAGGCATATTTTACATATAAATTTGGTATGTAAGATAATGTATTTACTGTGTATTCAATGTATTACCTTTGAGGAAGAGACAATGTCTGTGCACCTCTGGGGCAAGAAATGAGAGTTAGAGATTGCCTAGCATGCAGCAGCATGGCTTAGTAGTATCAAACTCCTATGCCATCTGGCATGTTCTACTTTTGACAAGGAGGATTAGTGATAACCAACAATGGCTTCAAGACACCAGTTCTTAACACAACTTCTAACTTTCCATTTAAGAGTGGAGTGTGCACTCATAAGATTATGTGCTTATATACATACAAACATATTTTTCTTTTAAATAGATACAGTTAAATGTATTTGTTTGATGTATAAGCATACTTATATGCGCAAGTCTTTGAATTTAGAGGACTTCTAAATCAGTCTTATCATAAATTGCCTAGAGTTTATTCTCTTTTTTTTCCTTGGTATGTCATGTAATCTTAATAGGTTTCTAAGACAAAGGATATTAAATAGTGGAACTATATGAGGTAAAAACATTTTTAAACAAGGTTAGATAAACAAATCACTTAAGAGATGTGCTATCACACATTATTCACCATTGATGCTGTATATACTTCCTCTTGAAAGTAAATTGTATTATCTACAATGGAAATAGGATTTTGGTTTTGACCTTCCCTGGTTGCAACAAAATAGGCAGTTCAGAAAAAAAGCCTTAATTTACAGAAACTTATAGCCAAAATGAGCAAGGCCAATATTGGCTTGAAAATGTTAACTCATTTGCCAATCATTTCAAACAATGGATGAGTAGTTTCCGTTAGCTCTTGCAGTATGTAATTTACTCAATATTTCAGACTATCCTTTGGCATCCTAATTTCTCCAGCAGTTCTCCTATGTCAAAGGCAACTGACTACTAGCCCAGTTATTCATATTTCCAGAGTGAATTAACAAAAGCAGCTTTCATGGTTTTCTCGGTGTTTCATACCACAGATATGCCTGGTTGGAAAAATAGGTTTATATTGAATCACCATTGAAAATAACGTTAAGATGATTTATGGAAAAGAATCTCACATAATGACTGCATTTGGTAATGCTGAAAACTGCTTTGTTGGTTTTGTGAGTTTGTGACGTTCCCAAGGCCTGGGGATGAACTCTCTGGCTCCAGACCCTCTTCTGGTGACATCCAATCAGCTATGTAGAAAACTTCTTAAAACATATCTCCTGCATTGTTCTTGTGGAACAGTGTGTTGCAGAAAAACAAGGTTTGGGGAAGTTCAGAGAAAAGAGTTATTTTGTGTAATCTGTTGCTTTCATGTGAAAAATGTTTTTTCTCTTTAACAACCTCCGGTAAAATCCAAGGCTGGATCCTGTGAAGTGGTGACGGGCACTGGTGGTATTTGGAAATTTCCATCAAGCCTACAATGCATTTCAGGATTCCTCCCTGCACAAACATATTCTTAAATGTCAGCAGTTTGGGGGAACAAATGCAAGACAATAAAGCAACCATCTCAGAGCTCTGCTGGAAGTAACCCATAGGAGAAGTGGTTGTTATCAGCCTAGACAAAACCATGGGTTGTGACTTTATTCTGAAGCAAGAAGTACTTGCTTTAATTGGCAGGAAAAAAAAAAAAAGCTAAGACCAACATCAATTAATGAAAGGAATGAATGCCTGGGAAAGGGCAACATGGGATTATTTGACAAGTGACAAATGTTAGAGATTGGATGAAGAAATTAACACCCGAAAAATACCCAGGAACTGGAGTGAGTGACCTGCTCTATATTTCTCTCTGAGCATTCTTTTATACAAACCCATGAAAATTCAAGAAAAGCTTCTTTCTCTGGGTTACCTTGCACCTGCCCTCGCAGCCTGTCACTTTTGGCTACTTAATGCACAGAATCAGCCCTTGCACAGTCAAAGGAAAGAATAGTGAAATAGTAAAAGCAATTGTATAAAAGCGGCTCAACGCCTCTTTGGAATCTGTAGGAAATGAAAACAGCTCCCTGTTGTTGAAAGACTATTGTTCTGGAAGACCAAGAGCCATTAAGCTAATTACACATTTGCATTGATTTGCTGAAAACTGAATGAAGTTAAATTAATACAAGCCAGATATAAACCACTTTAAATGTGTTCACATAAGGGTTTTCACTAGTTTTACTGATTTAAAACTAATTTTGTACATAAACAAGGCCATATATCCTTTTTCTTCTCCTTTAAAGACTGAAAATTAGGTAATAATTTCGACTTGGATTCTGATAACTCTACATTAAAGACATAGCTGTATTGCTGTGTAAGCATGAGTATCCTAATGATTAATACACTGTATGTCCTTGCAAAAAGAGATCTCAAATTCACATTTTTCTTTGTAACCAAATCCCATAAGCAACGGGTTAGATTCCAAGCTGGGTCTAAGCCATCTTGACTGGCATGACCATAGTCATGGCATTGTGATTGTAGAAGAATGAAATTGTTTCCTGAGTCCACACTTGCACATTGCAGTTTAAGTAGATAATATCATGTAAACTCCTGCTGTGGATAAAATGGGTTACTCCAGAGCAGAAGGAAAACAACATCCCTCTATACCACTTCCCATGTCCTACTTTCACGTCATTTCATGTTCCTTCCTCAAAAACTCTTTCTGTCAAATAGTCTCAATAGTAATTTACTATCATGCTTGTTGCAAGTTGCTTATTAGAAAAAAGAAACAAAAACAGAAAAGGTGTTAAGATTCTTCAGATATACAGAAGTGAAGAATATTATTTTAAATTTCATATTAATACAGTGGCACAAGTGTAAAATGATGGTACATACCTTTCTGATTAAAATTCTGCAATGGTATTGACCTAAAATATGTATTTAAAGCCAGATTTTGGCTGAATAGGTATTGCTGTACTAGTATTAATAGGTCCTTCATTGTTCACATTTTTTAATACCCAAGCCCATCTCCTGAAGTTTCCAAACTACCAGGGGTGAGCTGGACGGGTACGTTCTACACTTTGTACTATGGCAGATATGGTATCTGTAGGTATAAATGGCGTTGGGAAACCTTACCTCTGCTGTAGCAGGTAGCATCACTGGTTACATGGACATTTTTCTCTATTTACTATCAATATTTATGGGACCCCGCATAGACAAGAAGTCTTCAGGAATTTCTGAAGGAAAAAGGTTGTGTACGTCCCAAACTCTAACATCAAAATGATGGGCTAGTGAGGAGCCCACAACTGCTGCATAGTACAGAAATTAAGGAAAGGTATTTTTGAGATTTAGAGTACCTATACACACACAGGCAAATGCTTCTGCATGTACATAAGAACTAGAAGGAATATAGGCTTTTCCAAAAAAACAACCAACCTAGGAACAGTGCTGCAGATTTACTTTATAAGTAACATGCACATATACATGTAGGAGTAACAGAATATACAGGAACCAGTAATTGTCTTCTGGAACTGGCTACCCTGGATTTGGAGAAGGCAGAGATTCTTAATGACTTCTTTGCCTCAGTCTTCACTGGCAAAGGCTCTGACTACACCACCCAAGTCTTGGAAGGCAGATGCAGTGACTGTGAGAATGAAGACATTGAGCCCACTGGAGGAGAGGATCAGGCTGGAGATCATCTTAAGAACCTGATGTGCACAAGTCCATGGGACCTGATGAAATCCATATGTGGGTCCTGAAGGAGCTGGCAAATGAGGTTGCTAAACCACTGTCAATCATATTTGAAAAATCATGGCAGTCAGGTGAAGCTCCCAACAACTGGAAAAAGGGAAATACTTCTCTTGATAGCTTCTGTAGAGGGCCCATGTTATCCCTAGTCTGTAGTTTATTTGCAATGTACCTATAGAATCTCTTCCTGTTACCTTTCACATCCCTAGCCAAGTTTAATTCTAACTGGGCCTTAGCTTTCTTAACCTGGTCCCTAGTTTCCTGGAGAACATCCCTGTATTCTTCCCAGGCTGCCTGTCTTTGCTTCCACATTTTATAAGCCTCTTTTTTCCCTTGAAGCTCTTCATCAGCTCCTTCTCCATCCAAGGAGGTTTCCTGGCCCTCCTGCTGCACTTCCTTTTAGTTTGGATGCAACACTCCTGAGCTTGTAGTAGGTGATCCTTGAATAGCAACCAGCATTCTTGGGCCCCCCTGCCCTCTAGGGCTACATCTCATGGAACCTTACTAAACAAGTTCCTGAAGAGGCCAAAGTCTGCTTTCCTGAAGTCCAGGGCAGTAAGCTTGCTGCACGCTCTTCTCACTGTCCTGAGGATCTCAAATTCGACTGTCTCATGATCGCTACAACCAAGGCTGCCCTGGAGCATCACATTTTCAATGAGCCCTTCCCTGTTGGTGAGCACGAGGTCAAGCATAGCACCTCTCCTTGTCAGGTCCTCTATTACTTGCAGAAGGAAATTATCCTCCACACAATCGAGGAACCTCCTGGATTGCGTGTGCCAGGCTGTACCATCCTTCCAACAGATATCAGGGTGGTTGAAGTCCCCCATGAGGGCAAGAGCCTGTGAATGTGAGGTGTTTCCTATCTGTCTATAGAGTGCTTCATCCACAAAGTCCTCTTGATCAGGCAGTCTGTGACAGATCCCCACAGTAATGTCTCTCATCGCTGTTCTCCCTTTAGCCTTGACCCACAAATTCTCTGTTGACTGCTCACCTGTCCCCAGACAGAGTTCCATACTCTCCAGCCTATCATTGACATAAACAGCAACTCCCCCTCCCCGCCTGCCGGGCCTGTCTTTTCTAAAGAGCCTTTAACCTTCCATTTCAACACTCCAGTCATAGGAGCCATCCCACCATGTTTCTGTAATGTCAATTATATCATAACCCCGTAGACATGGACACATCTCTAATTCCTCTTGTTTGTTCCCTATCTTATGTGCGTTTGTATAGAGGTGCCTGAGCCGAACTCCAAATGAAGCTGACTCATTGGCTGGAGCAGCTGGAATTCAAGTGTTTGGATTCAAGAGATGGGTCGGTTTCAAGTGTTCTGAACTGAAGGGAATAAAACAACTGCAGAAGAGCTCTCACTGAATTTGGTGGGATTGGGACCAAGGAATATCACTAGCATTCATAAATTCACAAGAAAGGCCATTGGAGGGCATACATGGCATACAGGGCATTCAGCAACTTCTGAGTTCTTGTCCCTTCACCACCTTCCATTCCCTTTACAAAAAAGGTGTCCAAATAGTTCAGCAAAGTATGTGAAAACAACATAGACTTTATCTACATGACCCATTGTAACTTATTAGGAGCTGTCTATGGTATTAGATATTTTCTATCACATTACATTAATATAGAATTTTAGCATTTGATTGCCCTAATAAGATATGATCTTGCAATCATTTCAAGGAATTTTCATATCAGATTAGTGAAAACAAAGGTTAACACACTCAGATGCCAGATGTAAACTACTAATCAAACATGATGACTGTTTTCAAGCTTTGCTCGTGTATTAATGTTTGTCTTTCCCATTTCAACATCTTGCTCCAATTTTTCATTACTGGACTTGGAGATTTAGTGCATTATCGCTCAGTTTTTGAATGAAACAAGTAAAGCGTGATGTATCATTGTAGCAGTCAATTTTTTGTTATCAATCTTTTACAAAATAAACAGCTCTGATGAAAAGAGTGATGGCTATTGTGAAAGATTGTATGAGAAAAAAGTCACAAAGGGTGTAACGAAACTGCTGAAGCTTGTTTAGGATGTAGATCAAGAAGAATTCATAGAGATGTTTTTGTAATGATAAAGCAATTGCCTCAAAGAAGTGGTGAAAACCCCTTTATATTATACAATTAACATTAGACTGAAAAAAAACACTACAAGTTGCTGTCTAGGGAATAATCCTGTGCTAGGCAGAGAGAGAACCTGGTTGTTTCTATCTTCACTCTCTTAGATGCTACTATTAAAGATTGGCTTGGAAGATGAAAGACTAATGGTATTTAATGGATTGCTGAGCTCTTGCCTGATTGCTACATGTATTTTTTTTTGCTTTCAGAAATTAAATAATTTAAAAAGAGAAGAAAAGGAGTGTTATATAGCTTCTGATTTTTTTTCCCTCTAGTCACAGTAGTTTAAAAAGAGTGAAACAATGCCCTTTCAGAGTCTGCACCAAAGAAAAGAATCAGTGATAATGCAAGTGGTCAAAATGCAGCATGCCTGTATTTGTGAAAGCAGTTCAGATGAAAATTTAGTCTCTATTAACTATTTTTTCCTGAATT
Organism: Pezoporus occidentalis; assembly: GCF_034315485.1. Lineage (NCBI taxonomy): Eukaryota > Metazoa > Chordata > Aves > Psittaciformes > Psittacidae > Pezoporus > Pezoporus occidentalis. The sequence goes on from NW_026916263.1 coordinate 2,000,435, forward strand.
CCATGTTGTCCTTCAAGTTTGTCCTTCCTTCTATTTTTAATTAGAGCCCAATACTTTTTAAGCAGCTTTTTAAAAAAATCTTGTGTGTAAGGAAAACCTTGAAAGGATCTGTGGGAAAAGAGATCATATGTGTTTAATTCGGAAAATCCATAGTCATATCTCACAATCCTCTCAGTACCCTTTCTCACTAAGAATGCACATTTTTTTGAGCTAACAAAAGATCTGACTTATCCAGGGTGGGTTTGGGGGTATTGTGGTACTGTCTGGAACAGGAAGAAGAAAAGGAGGCAGTGGTGAGAGAAATCCGGGCTTGTTACAGCATGATACAAACTAATATGTAAAAAGTAGTATTTCAGGTTTTGCCTTGAGCTTGTGCCATTTCCATGACTCTTGCCTTTGAAAAGGGCAGACTAGAAGTAGTAGTTCCTGAATTTATTACTGCAGTGAGCAATTAATGTAGACTGAAAGGGTACTAATTGCAACAGACCTTGAAACCTTGAAAGCCTTGAAGAGAAGCCTGCGTTGGAGACCACATAGCAGCCTTTCAGTATCTGAAGGGGACTTATAAGGAAGCTGAGAGGGACTCTTAGTTAGGGACTGTAGTGGTAGGACAAGGGTAATGGGTTAAAACTTGAACAGGGGAAGTTTAGACTGGATATAAAGAAGAAGTTCTTTACTGTAAGGGTGGTGAGGCACTGTAATGGGTTGCCCAAGGAAGTTGTGAATGCTCCATCTCTGGCAGTGTTCAAGGCCAGGTTGGACAGAGCCTTGGGTGACGTGGTTTTAGTGTGAGGTGTCCCTGGCCATGGCAGGGGTGTTGGAACTAGAGGATCTTCCAACCCTATTTTATAATTCTATGATTGTATGATTGAGACCCATCATTCTTGCTGTTTTTTTAATGAACAAAGTCAATCATATCTCCTCTACCATATGTTCATTCTCAGACTTCATTCCAGCACATGTAAGTGAGATCTCAGCAATATTTTTGGCATATTCTGATCTGTTTCCTCATCTCTCTAGCTATGATCCCTTCATTGACCTTATTCAGGGAAGTGGACAATTTAATTAGTTTCACAGCATCCTGGTCTTCTAAGTGTCTTCTGTATGCTTTTTTTGCATATGACATAAATTTGCTGTCATTGCTTCTTGCCTTTTTTCTTGGGAGTTTCCTGCTATGTTTGTTCATCTGAGCAGCGTTGGCTTCACAAGGTGCTTGCCCACCCACAGACTTTCGAAGCCGTAAACTGCATAAATGGCAAGTCTTCCTCCTCGATGAATGTCAGTAGCAGTATCTAGATGTTAGCCTCAGATCAGAGCGTTTACAGGAAACTTCTGAAACAACCTAAGAATGTAGTAGACAACCTGAGATGAAAACGCTTGTGGCAAAGCAACTGCTCTTGCTGCACGCCGTACTGCTCATGAAGGTGAGTGGCCCCCAGTAATCTGGGCTCCCTTGTGCTGCCAACTGCACAAAATAGTCTTTACTGTCCCACTGCAGGTGCTGATCATTACACTACCATCTTTGTTACGCAAAAGCTTGCCATCCACACCAACAGGACAGCAGGCAAAGGGTGAAATTCCAGCAATTAGTCTGGTTTCATGCCACGCTAGAGATTAGAAATTGTTGGAGATGATAATGCTTGGAATAAGTGTCCCCGTTGGCGTGCCTGTGAGTACTGCTTCAGCCAGGCCTGCTCTGTTTGACATTAGGAGTTAACATGACATACTTCATTTTTAACATCCATTAAATGGACATAATAGCACAGTACCCCCTGCAGAGGTGTGTTGAGAGCTAATTATTGCACGCTTGCAAAATGCTCTGAAATTGCAAAATGAAATCTACCATTAAAGTGCAAAGTATTACCCTCATGCAGCAGTCAGAGAGCTGTCTCAGTGAAGCTACAGATTTCTTACCAGTGTGATCCAAGTCTGTCAGCTGAAGGAAGAACATGAATGTTTAAACATTTATTTAAATATTAAACCACAGGTCTTCAAAACCTTACTCACGACTCCACTGATGTCTGAAGTGAATTCTAGGCATGTGCTAGTATGAATCCAGAGTCGTGTCATAAAGGAAATTCAGTTTTCCTAACATGCTGGGGATTTGGATGGCAACTGGAGAGAATCCAGTTCTTCGCTTTTCACCTCTGTCCCTCTCCAGAAGAACATTTGGAATTGTACTTATTTCCTGTCTTAAATCTACTATAAAAAACAAAACCAAAAAATACCAAAACAGCCAAAACCTGACAGCTATAGTTTTTTAACTTTTTTTTTAAATCCAGACTAACCCATTCAAATATTAATACTCACACTCACAGAATCACACAGTGATTTATAAAATAATGTTTGTTGTGTTCTATTTCTCTGTACCCTGATTTCTGAGTCTTCTTGGAGCACAAGATTTTACCAAGAATTTCTTTGGAGCTATGAAGACCAGAAGTCTGTGTTTTAATGCAAGCTGAGATTCTTATGCAATTTCCTGACACAGGTAGTTATTGGTTTACTCAAAACACCATATGCTATGAAAAGTATGATGAAATTGCAAGAATTGGTACACTGAAAAAAAGTCAGCAGGGAATCATTGCTGCATAGAAATTTTCTGTATACTTAAGTTACGTATTACTAGTGTCAGCTTTTGGGTTCTTCTTGTAGAATTGTCACACCATTTCAGGGAGAAGCTACATTTGCACCTAACACTAAAATAGCACCTTTTTGATATTGTCTGTGAGAACAATGTTTTATTTGGAAAGTAAGAAATGTATTTTGTTATTATGGTGCTTGGAATAGTCCTAAGGAGCACACATGTGAAAGTAGACACATTTCAAAGGAAGAATCCCCCATTAGAAGATAACTATTAAGACTAATAATTTTTTATTAATTAGAATTCCTTAAGGAAAGGAGCCAGTAGTATCCATTAATAATATTAGCAGCAGTTGGAACACCACTTGTCTAGAGACAGTTAATGCTTTTGAGGAAAAATGTTAACTGTTTAAAGAACAATTTTGAGAGGAAGGAAAAGTAAACATAACTTTTGGTACTACTGTAATTTCTCCAGCATCAAGGATTTCAAAACTTTGGTTCTTAAATATTTTTGGAGTGAAGCTTCTTCTTCCAGTGTTTTTGTTTTGTGTCCATTCTATTCTGTTCTACTGTGTATTACACCACACCACACCACATTGCACTAAACCATGATATACCACATTTCATATTATGTAACTCTGTTATTCCATTGGTTGTAATTGTTTGTTATTAGTTTGCAATTAGTTTTATTTTTACATTTTTATTTACAATCTATTTAATATTTTATTTAACATTATTTATCTTTATTATATAAAAGTAAGCATTCATAATAAATATAAAATATAATGAATATGAACTATAATAAATATCTAATATTTATTTAATTGCAAATGTTTGTACTTAGTTGTAATTGTGTGATTAGTTGTAAGATAGACTTATTTTAACTAGGAGAAATCAGTACTTCCTGTGCTTTGATTTAAATAGATTAGCTTTACTTTCTGTCAAGGTCTGAGAAACCGTACTTGGAACTATACCTTATGCTTCTGCAACAAGATCTATTATCTAGGCTTCAGAGATGTGGATGGGACAACTTACAGAGAATTTTTTTTTATCCTAGTAAATACATAGAGATCTCAGAGATGCACATGTATCTTCTTTATTTTTCTGTCTACTCTAGTCTGAAAACTGGGACTTGCCCAGTTCCCTTATCAGTGAAGTTTGAGAAATCATAAGTAAGTTCTTCGTGTCTGTTTTACTGGGGTGATCCCATATTGCCCACTGAATCCTGTCCAGGTGAAGTAGCTATTGAAAAAACTCATCAGATTAACTATATCTCTCACTGCTGATTTCATTTCTTTTCTGTAATTCAGTCAAAATTCCTCAGAAAATTACCAGTAAGTAAAATTTTTACCCATCTGTTAGTCTCAGATAGAAGGGTCCTTTTAGGTCCCTAGCTAACATACTTAGGCATAATCTTGTGCCTTCCATATTTATCTTGAGAACCCTTGGTTATTATTTTTTTGTTATTTTTTTTTTATTGACATATGCTGAAACTCAAGTGGCACATGTTTTCATATAGATTTTTTTTTTGTGTAGCAGGTAGATAGGGGAAAATTAAAGAGCCATGACTGAGCTCAAAAGTAAACTAGACAGTAAGCATTAGAGCTTTAGGAAAGATTTTGAAAGAAAGAATAAATTAAAAAGTATTAGGAGGTATTAGTAAATGGAAGGTGAACTGAAAAGGCAATATGGTTTCCCTAAAAGTAGCCTTTTGACAAAATAACTGGAAATGTTTAGAAATTTTGGTTAAAGTTATACTTAAGGGAAAATTAAAGCTAGATATATAGATATATAGATTATAGATAGAGATAAATATAGAGATATAGACAGACATAGATATACATTAGACATAGAAGAGAGAGAATATGTCTGACTTCAGTAAAACATACGATATGTTGCTATAATGTAAATTCTCAGTTCCACTGCTAAAGTGGAGATTAGTTGAAAAGTGTGACAGAACATGAAGCTGAAAGGAAAGGCAGCAAATGTTTGTACTGAAAGGAGAAGCATCAGACAGGAGGGCAATGAAACTCAGCTTCCTTACAGAATGGTATTCAGTCCGTTTTTCATCAATAGTGACTTAATCATTAGTTACCTTGGCAACTTGGTAGAAAAAGTAGTTCTGTACTGATGGAAATTTATGAATGCAACATTGGAAGTTTGAAGCACAACAAGGGAAGTGAGGAATCCTGAAAACCAGAATAATACAAAGTACATACAATTTAAGATAGAGACTGCAGAGACTTTAATTTAGGGATGAATAACAATTTTTCTTTTTTTAACTCTTAAAAAATCAAATGATGTTGATCATTGGATGACTTGAAGCTGTATGAGTTGACATAACCATTGGAAAAGCACAAGTGAGATTTTTCTACCAGTGACAGCCAATCTGCAACACTTTGAAAGGCTCTGGTCACTTCTAGGTGGAAGGGATGAAATCAAACCAGAAGAGACCTCAGAGACGAAACAGTAATGTTGGGGGTCGAGCATGGACAGTCGGACAGGTCTACAGCAAGCTGTGAGAATATGAACTTATAACCCCGAGTCAGGAGAAGAAGCAATGTCAAAATCAGCAAAATAGGAATGCAATAACAGGATACCAGTAACCGCAAAACAGGTTATAATGCCAAGCTAACACAAACACCTAGGCCCAATCATAAAAAGAGTAGCGGCGCGTGGACACCTCATGGACGAAGCGGGGCAGCCAATCGAGTAGTGCGTGATCGCGTGTAAGGGAGCTCAAAGCAGTATATTAATAGCAGCCTTGGAAGCAATAAACGGAGCTTTTTGCAAATGTACATCGTGTCGGTGTTTGCTCCCCTTCACCTGGCCGCTGCACAGTAAACAGGCTGTCATGAAAGAAACAAAACAGCTTTACTTATTTGACCCAGCAAAGCAATAGCAAAAGGGTACATTATTGCCTCTAATTGTGTGAGAGAGGGAAGAGTCCTCTCTTTATTTACGGAAAAAGACAGGACTAGCACAGTAACAAATGGTTAAAAATTGCTATGTCTAAACTGAAAATCAGTTGAAGCTTGTGAAGCATCTGGGCAATGAGCTTCTAGAACTGTAAGAGTTATCAGGAAAGAGATACTTATTAAAATAATCAGATGATATAATAGCTCCTAATGGTAGACCAAGAGACTATCAGGGAAACTGTCTTACTGTCACTCTACACTCATTTTCCCCTACTTATGTCCTTATCTTTCCTACCCCCAGCTTTCACAGCTTTTTTGACTTGGTGACTTGCAGCTTCTGACTGCCCAGAAGGAGAATGCAGCTTTCACACAATTACCCTAAGAAACACTACCTCAGCTGTTATCTCTGTTTTTTATTTCAGAAAACCTAGCTTCAAAAAGAGCAGTGACAATGAAGAAAGAAATTGGGGGGTTGTTGTGTCTGTGTGGAGTAGTATCAATAAATGATACAATTTCCTGAATTATTTGTCCTATAAGAGCATTTATTAAACTTAAAATTTCTTTTTTACAGCTCTGCTTTGGGGTGAATAATTTGAACAGCCAAAGTTTGTGTTAATACTGTTCACTACCTTTGAAGCAGTGTACTGCACTTACAACTACACTATCCAAAAGAAATCTTCTCCATTTGGGTACAAACTGCTTTGGCAGGCAATGCCAAATCCTGCTCTGCATCAGACAGAAAAAATCAGGGATGATTTAAAATTAACACTGTAACTTTGTACATCCTCCCCTCTCATTCATACAAGGATTGTGTCTTTCCATAAAAGGATATCAGCATTTTCCTTTTGTTTGTCGCCTTGACCTAAAGGTGATTTTTTTTTTTTTAGGAACTGTGACTACGAGCCCAGATGGCCAGTGCTGAAACAGTGCTTTCTTGGTCTCAGCATCCCTTCTTTCTTGAACATAATGCTCAAGAATGTATTTGCTCGCAGCTCAGAAAGCCAACCGTATCCTGGGCTGCATCAAAAGGAGTGTGACCAGCAGGTCGAAGGAGGTGATCCTGCCCCTCTGCTCTCAGGAGACCTCACCTGGAGTATTGTGTGCAGTTCTGGTGTCCTCACCATAGAAATGACATGTAACTGTTGGAACAAGTCCAGAGGAAGGCCACAAGGATGATCAGGGCACTGGAGCGCCCCCTGTATGAAGATAGGCTGAGAAAGTTGGGTCTGTTCAGCCTGGGGAAAAGAAGACTGCGTGGAGACCTCATAGCAGCCTTCCAATATCTGAAGGGGGCTTATAAGGATGATGGGGAGAGACTCTTCATTAGGGACTGTAGTGGTAGGACAAGGGGTAACGAGTTAAAACTTAGGGAAAGTTTAGATTGAGTATAAGGAAGAAGTTCTTCACTGTCAGGGTGGAGATGCCCTGGAATGGGTTGCCCAAGGAAGCTGTGAATGCTCCATCCCTGGCGGTGCTCAGGGCGAGGTTGGACAGAGCCTTGGGTGAGATGGTTTAGTGTGAGGTGTCCCTGCCCATGGCAGGGGTGTTGGAACTAGATGATCTTAAGGTCCTTTGCAACCCTAACTATCCTATGATTCTATGATTCTGTGATTCTATATTCTTTAGGTTGTCTTTCTCCTTTTACATCTCCTGGGTAACTGATCGGCCTTTTGCTTGGAAGTCTTTTTGTTTTCCTGGATCTGGTTCTTCACTGACTTGCTTAATTTTTTAGGGTACAAAACTATTGATGTCACCCAGGTTGCGTTGTGGGAAGAGACTAGAAAGTATGTCATGGCATTTTAATCTCTAGTAAATACTTCTGAAGGGAAGATACAAGGGTTCAGAGCAACCTAGTCTAGTGGAAGATGCCCCTACGCGAAGCAGAGTGTTGGAACTGGGTGAGTTTTAAGGTCCCTTCCAACCCGAACCAGTCTGTGATCTTTATATTTTTTTCTTTATTATGCTGGTGACATTCACTCTGTCAAATCAGTCCCCCCTAATTATTAAGAGCTAGTTCAGCTTCATAGAACAGAGCAGAGCAGAAAGTATGCAAGGTTTTTTCCTTTTTGTAAAACTAAGGGAGCCTATGACAATGCAATAAGAAGTTTTTCATCAGTTCATAGGCACACAGTGAAGAAATTACTTTCCTTTGCAGCTTATTAGGGCTCAGACTGTCTGAGACTAGAAGTGTGGAAGATTTTCTGTGCATTATTTGCACATAAATTTAGACTTCAAGTGTCTGCCTCCCACATGGCACACTGGCTTCATGTTATTGACTATATCAGCCTAATAGACATATCAGGACTTACATGCACACATTAGTCACACACAAATTGATAGCAGCTGTGAATGTGTCTTATCATGAGGCTCTGTGAATTTTCCTAGGTTTCCTTTGTCATTTTTACCTATTATGAATTCTGATTTATTATATAATGCAAAAATACATTACTAGATATGATATATAATCTATAACCTATAATCTATAATATATACGACATATGACACATTATATATTCTATAGGATCTATACAATGCATCATATGCAGCACACTATATATCCTATATCTTATTTATTCTGTATTATACATAGTATATCCTACAATATAATGAAATATAATATATATTACGTAAATTATATAAATTGCAATTTAGAATATATTACTTAATTGGCTGTTCTCAGTCCTTTAATATTAGGTTGGTTTTACTTAAGCTAATGTAATTTAGGGTCTGTGTACTTGTGCATACTTCTGACTGTTTATCAGTAGTTATATCAAATTCTATCCTCTTGTTGATTTTATGCAAACTCCTTCCATTAAGCCATTCTGAGGCCAGAATTGGGCCCTTTCTCTCATTGCTAAGTAAGTTTTTTGAGCTAGAGTTCCTTTAAGGCTGTCAGAGAACTTGTGACAAGGAACTTCTGAATTTACAGCCTGTTTGCGAATGCCTTGGAAATGGTTATGCAGGAGTAAATGCAAGTCTGATTCATCTTCATGCTAATGTACTAATTAGAAGTATTCTCAGGACAGGAAGCTTCAACTCAGGCTTTGGGGCTCAGATGACTTCAATAAAGAAGGTGAGTGTGATGACCTTATGCTGTAAGGTGGATTACTTTAGTCACATCATCACTTTTAATACTTCTTGATCATTATTCCAACTTTTCCATGCTGTGGAGCATGGGCCTCTTTTGAAACCCTTGCAGTGTACTGTGTGTGGGCTCCTGACATGGCTGTCATTGCCACTTGCTTCTGTAGTATCTCCTTGTAAGTATAAAGAGGTATTCCCCAAAATGTTTTCTGGTACTGGGGAGCCTTCTGGCATTTTGCCTTGTCTCTGGTGTCTGCAGGAAGGGCTGTTGCCAATGCACATTTAATTTTATGTCTCATATATTTCAATTAACTCATTCTATTTTGGAGTTATTTAGTCTTAATTCAATGTTGATGCTCTGTGTGCAGTGCAGAGGAGGGAGAGCTCTGTTATACAGCATTCTCTAACTCCTTTCCCGTGGATGTGGGGGGCGTCCCTAACTCAGCAGCAAGAGAGGCTGAAGCTGCTATGGTGCCCTGAAGCATCATGAATGAACTGTGAAGATAAATGTATTCCACACTGTCATTTTCCATATTAGTATGTAACCTTTCTGCCAGACATCATTAGCAGTACTAAGTTAGTGCTTTCTAGAGGCTTTCCTTAAAGTAAATACAATAACTGTACTGAGCTCTCAGATAATGTCACATCCACCCCCAGGTTTAAGGAATTTAACCTACTTTTGTAGGTGTTCTTCCCTAATTTGCAAGTACTCAGGGGTCTTCAGTAATATGATAGCAAAAATACTATTTTGAGGGAACAAATAATCCATTATTGCCACAAATGTAAGCAATTTGCATAATCAGCAGACTGATCATATCAAAATAGTTGCGCAAATAAAGCAAGCCCAAATTATACATGAAGGTCATGGCCAGTTCCACATTACAGCCATTTAACAAGTAGTTGGGCTTGCACGGTCATGTGCAAGCGAAGTGCCCTCACTGGTGTGGGAAATACTCTTCCAAATTGTGGTCCATCTTCAGTTAGATATCCAAAAAGCACTTGGAAATGATTTTCCTCCCTTGTTGTGAGGGCTAGTTTGAATGACCATCACAAAGGATAACTGATTTTAAGGTGGTAGGAGCTAGGAAGTAGCTAGAACAGGTTCATGTAGATCATCACCTAGAGTCACACAGACATAAAGGCTGGAGGGGACCTTTAGACATTACCTGCTGCACCCTCCATGCAAGACAGGGTCTGCCCTGGGCTGCTTTTTGAATACCTCTGCAACTTGACTATTGTCTCCTGCTGTGAGGTTTCAGGCTGTCTGAGAAGAAAGATCACAGATGCTGACCTTCCTTCCCATTTTTAACAGTTAACACTGAATTATATGTTTTCAGAAGGTAAGATTTCTTGTCTTAGTCTCTGTGAATGCAACTGTTAATATCAAGTTGGATAAACTTTGTGATAAAATAGCAAGACACAATTGTGGCTTCCAGGAGTGATGTTCAGTTGCTCAAATGCAACAGCCATCACCTCACTCTGCAGAAGGTGAAATATCTTGTTTGGTTTTGCTAGTCTGAGCTGGAATAAGGCTTCTTCTTGACCTGGCATAACCCTGAGCCCATGAGCAGAACACACCAGTCCCAAGATGAGTTTATCATCTGTTCAAAGACAGCAGGGAGTTGGAGCAGCTGCCAAGCTCCTAGTGTGGCAATGGCATAGGATTGGAGGTTGCACTGCCAAGGAGCCTCTGAGTGCCTCTCTGTCTGTCCAAATCTGCATCTGCAGCTATTGTGTAACTTTAGTTAAAGTTACTGTAATGGATCTATAGCTTCCTAGTTCAATTCAAATTTTGCACTTTGTGTGGTAGAACTCCTTTTGGAATCCTCTACTAGTTCATTAGCATTCATTAAAAACAGTGATTTAACATTTGGAGAGATTCAAGCATAATTCAGCTAGCATTCTGGGATTTTAGTTATCCAGGTTAATTTTTGTTGGAAGTACTTAGCTGTAGCCACTTCCCATTCTGTCACTTGCTCTTGGCTCTGATCTAGGTAAAGAAATAAATTTTTATGGTGAAATTTCTACTCTAAAAAGGGTTCAATTCAATCTCTGATCAATACAGAGCAAAGCACTGGCACACAGTATTACTAGGCAGAAATACCTTTTTATGAGTAAAGATTGCTAGAGCATTGTTTTTGCTGCCTCTTCATTCTTTGGCTTTGCAACTTTCCAGTAATATGAGATTTTAGAAAAATTTAGAAGGGGCTGTGGATATATTTTAAATGCCCTGATTTTTATTTAAACTCACTTGCTAATTGTCAAGATGGATTATGGCATGAAAGAGCCATCTAATTTGGAGATCCTAAACTCTTGTTTTGAAATCATTAGATTCAACAAGTTCACAGTAGGGAAGGGGGAAGAAGGAGTATGTCCACACCTTAGAAATTAGTTTTAGAACGAGTAGCCTCCTGAAAAGGTAAAACATAAACAAGGGCTCAGGCTCTGAACACAGGATATGCATACACCAGCATAAGGGCAGATATAAATACAAGAAATAGAAATTGAGCTAACGAAAACACCCTAGTTTACTCCTCCTTAGTTGTATCCGTCATTCAGGATTAATGGTTAAATAAACCAAAATGACATTAAGACTAGCAGGTAAGAGGGAGAGTGCGGAATAGAATTGTAGCGTTTATACAATATATTTTTTTAAGCTTCAATGAATGTACATATTAAATGAGATCACTTTATCATAATAATCATGTAGACACATTCTGTGAGAACTGGAAAGAGCACCTTCTATGCCACAGTTCCTGGGAAGGTATTATGTTGCTCTGCATATTTGCTATTCCTCTATGAGTCATTTTCAGATCTTTTGGTCTTTGTTCAGATGACACGTAAATCAGACACATGTTCATAATTTCATCACTTACGCTTTTAAAAAATGTGCAATTGCATAATTATCCTTTTAGCTACCATTATTGACTTTTTTGGGCAATACTATATAGTTTGTACAGGCCATTATCACTCCAGAATCTGCACAAATTGTGTGTAAAGTATATGAGAGATATGATGATATATAGAAGATGAGAGAGCAAGAAGGTTCAGCATGACCTTCAGTGAATAAAACTTTGAGGAACCTTAAGGGGAAAGTGTCCAAACTGCAGAGCACTACTCCACATGCATGCATATATGTGGCGTACCTTCACCACCAGGTACTGTACCCGGGCAGTGATATCTTGCCACAGTGCAGCAGCCCAGATGGGTTTACCTCTGCGTTACCAGTTGCTCTGCTTCCATTGCTGCAACCACCCCCACAGGGCATTTGCCACCATCTGTGAGTCAGTATAAAGTACTGGCCACTTTTCTTGTTCAGCAATGTCTAAGGCCAGCTGGATGATGTTGAACAGGGCTCTGTAAGTATAGGCCAAGCCCCAGCACATTGCCATGATTTGTCCCAATCTGGTATGACCATGACGACAATACATCTCATTTAAATGTTTTACTAATTTTTCCTGATTTTGCACTTGTTCAGTGATGAAGTTCCAAAGCACTGGAAGGGTCCACTGGCCCGGATACTTGCCTATACTATTCCACACACCCTGTCACTCATGAGTGTCCAGCCTCGGGGAAAACCTCTTGGTACTCCTATATTGTTGTCTAACCCTAGACATGGCCCAAACCCAACTCTGCTTAACTTTCAAGATCAGACGAAATGGTTGTGGGTAAAACACACTCTGTATCTGTGCCATCACAATCAACAGGCAGGTCTCAAGGGTACCTAAAAGCCATTCAAAGCCTTCAGAACTCTCAAATGATGCTGTAAATGGTCTGGTGGGGGAGCTGGGAATGTAAGGAAATGTCTCCTTCACAGGTTGATCACCCGAGGAGGGGAAAAAGGATGTGTAATTGCTAAACACTTCTATTATATACCTCCCAAAGTATAGGGGTGATGACCACACTGGGAATGCAAGCCAGCTCAGTTTCATGATCAACGATTCTATTGTATTACAAGTCATTACCATGAAGTACAATGAAACAAGAATCTTAGCCCAAGGTCCCCAGCAGATAAGCACTAGCACAGCAAATACCTGCTGTAAGTAAGGTATGACATGCTGAACATGTGAGATCAACAACTTTGAAAGCCAATAAATCAGCATTGTGATGTGTGACTATTAATCTGACATAATGAATGCTTATCACAAATACAATTAGACACACTGTTCAGATCTGTCATTATCTCAACCCTTCCTGCCCCACACTGGGTGCCACAAAGAACTGATGTGGTTTAAGCTCTAACCCCCCCCCCCCTTCCCAGAGAGATGGGGAGGTGAATCAAAAGAATGTAACTCCCACAGGCTGAGATAAGAACAGTCCAGTAACTAAGGTATAACACAAACCACTGCTGCTGCCACCAGTAATAATGATAAGGGAAATAACAATGGGAGAGAATACAACCACTCACCACCCGTTGACCGATGTCCAGCCCGACTTGAGCAGTGATCTAGCTGTTCCCCGTAACTGCCCCCAGTTTATATACTGGGCATGACGTGCTGTGGTACTGAATACCTCTTTGGTCAGTTTGGGTCAAGCGTCCTGTCTCTGCTTCCTCCTGGCTTCCCCTCCTCCCTGGCACAGCATGAGATTCAGAAAGTCCTTGGTCAGAGTAAACATTACTGAGCAACAACTAAAAACATTGTTGTATCAGTGTTGTTTTCAGGCTGAAAGTCAAAAACACAGCACTGCACCAGCTACTATGAAGGAGAAAAGTGACTGCTACTGTTGAACCCAGGACAAGTACACACTACCAGTGATGTGTTTCCAAGATACCCTACAAAGACTGTATTTGCATATGTTAAAAAGAAGGAAAAGATAGTGCAATCAAGTATTTTTTAATCCATTTTACAGAGAAAAAAAAATAATTTTGACAGGCTCAGAAGGGTATTTCACTGTATTCCCTCTGCCCAACTTTCTGAAAACTTTACAGTGTTGGAAGAAAGCTCATTTGGTGAAGGTAAATTATCTGACCTAAAAAATTTCTCTTTTAAATTTCATGTGTCAGAAGACATCCATCTCATGATAACAACCTCTTAATATGAAGAAAAAAAAAATATATAGTGGCATAAATGTAAAAGCTCCAACTGGAAAGACAACCTGCTCTCATTCCAGATGAAATGAAACATGTTTTGAAATGGAGCTGGACCAGCTGAAGAGCAAATAAAGTTCTTTTGTCATGTTTTGAATTAATTAGCATATTCAGATAAGAGCCAGTGAGCCACGTTTTGCTAGATTTTCTTCTGCAGAAGTACATGTCTAAACATGCATCATTTAAAACAGGGTAGAGTACCGAAGATGTAAAATTTTACATGCTATTTTGCTGTATATGCCACAGTGCAATGACCCATACAGAAAACGAGGTAGCTACTGACTAGTAATATTGCTAAATAATTTTTCTTTTTTCAGTGAAAGAATGAACAAAGATGTGTCCAAACACTGAGCATCATGGTCTCCTTAATGTTGAATTTTATGGTCTCCAGCAACCAGGAAGATCACACCAGTGATCCATCCCACAGGCATCCACTGAGGTGTTTCCCACAAACTTGTGTCAATAAACAGAGCTCTTTTGAAAAGTAAAGCACGCTTTCTTTCGGCTGCACTACATCTTCCATTGCACTGAAAACTCTTGGCAGTCAGAAAGAAGTAAGTTCAAAACTTGAAATCCTTAAACTTTGCCTGAAGAACCTAAATACTGGAAAGGGGACCATTGTTAACAAACTTTTCAAAGGCATGCATGCTTTGAAAAGTATAAATCTAACATATATGTACTCCACATTACCCTTTTTTTCCCTTTTTTTCTTTTTCCATTTTACTTGTAGAATAAAGTTTAGCACTGTTTTTATTTGAATTTTTGTGCAAAGAGGCAAAAGACAAGTAAAAGCACATTCATCTTTTCTTTACATTGCAAAATAATTTTTGTCTAAGTTACAAATAAGTTATACCATCGAAAATTATACTTTGAACAGGAGTGGGTTGAAGCTGTTTTGATGAGACAGGGAACATCAGTACAGATATAGTTATAGTCATTCTTTCATTTGATCCATCTAGAAAATGCCATATTTTTCTCAGACTTCATTCTGTGTTTTCTCCCGTGGTAGGAAATGTAAATCTTCCTATTGAGCTATGTCAGACTGTTGGAAGTTTTCTATTTTCTCACTGTTGTGGATGTCAGGCCTGTTTTTAGTACAATCTGAAGAACAGTGGTATCACTACAAGGAGTGCCTCAACTGTGAACATTTCAGTTTTAATTTTGAGGAAGGGTTTGCATCCAGGAAAACCAAGAGTCAAGATAAAACTGAGCTCCCTGGAATGTCTGGGCAGCTTCTTGTGCTCCAAAGCTGTTTTCAGACCACTCTGATCTTTCTCCTTCATCCTGATGGTGCAGTGCCCTTTGATTTACTTAGCAGCTCATGCCATGTCAAAGGCCACTGATCTTTCCACTCTGATGACAAAAAGACTGGAAACAGATTGTGCTTGGAGAATTGGTCCCTGAGATAACAAGAGTGATAAACTGGAAGACTAAACTCCCAGTATTGTCTAGCGTGTATTGTTAACTAACTTTCTTTTAATGCATGATAATAAAGACAAGCACTTCCATGTACTCTAAAGTCTTCAAAAACAATCAGCTTTTAACAGACCTTGATTTTTTTTTTCCTTTAAATTAAAATGAAATCTGTAGCTCCTGCAGACTATTCCCTACATTACAGAGCTTCTTGCAGGGCATGATTCACTAAGAAGCTGAAATCCATAGAGGTTAGTGGTCTGGGAAAATTACTTTAAAAATACCAAAAACCACCCAAACCAAACCCCCCAAGTGATGAGAATTGCATGAAATGTAGATGCATT
This sequence comes from Pezoporus occidentalis, assembly GCF_034315485.1. Lineage (NCBI taxonomy): Eukaryota > Metazoa > Chordata > Aves > Psittaciformes > Psittacidae > Pezoporus > Pezoporus occidentalis. Next base: position 2,015,863 of record NW_026916263.1, read on the forward strand.
TTCAAGTATGACACAGAAGTGGGAAAACATATTGCTGGAAAGGGTGTTAAAAGTATTAATCAATACTTCTAGGGTGTGTTTAGGTCACCTGCCTCTCTCATGCAACTGTGCAGCTTCAGCAACACCTACAGTTTCTCAATGGGAATGGCATGTTTCAGACTTTTCATTCAAATCTAATTCCAAATCAAGTGTCAGTTTAATTTTTGCTGAAAAATTAGAAGCCAGTGAGTGTAAAACACTTTCCAGAGCCTCAGTATTAGTTAAAAATGAGCTTAACCTTTATGATACTTCATATACTACCTTAGGTGGAAATAGCTGACTGGCACAGACTAGCTATCAGAAGAAAGCTCCATTTTGGCATTAGTGTCTCTGACATGATATTCTTGTTCTTTTCTTCGTTATTTTATTTATTTGCTTAGGTAATTATTTATTCGGAATATGTGCAACCTGTTAGTTTCTTTTCTGATTTCTGGAATAAGAAGCCATGGGCATTATTTTCTTAAAACAAGCATTTCTTCCTAGAAAGAAATGCAACATTTTGGCTGCCATACTTTCAGAGGTTTTGACTGCAGCACATTAGGAATTCACACTCAGTACCTGAGATATGCTAAGACAGTAACAATCCAGCTCACCACTGAAGTCCTGAGGAACTTTTTCCTTTGACATCTTTGCTGTTTCACACCTAACACAAAGGCACAGAACTCTGCCTTTCTTCCAGTCACTGTGTGACGAATGTAACTGATGCTCCAAATTGCTAACTGGAAAAAATGTTATGCGGCAGAACTCTTCCATGATGGTAGTAACAGTCTGGATGAAGAAACAGACATTAATACCCTGTTCATCTGCTTATCTCTGAATTTTAGATGCTGCTGCACCTGCTACTGCAAGGCCTCCAAGTCTGCAAGTGTTCTTATGCTTAGAATACTGTCATGATGTAAAGAAGTGCTGCTGTCACTCTTACACAGCCTAGCAAATTAAACACTGCATTTTCAGATGTTGCCTGTATGAAAAAAACTGAGCAGCGTCTCTTCTGCAGAACAATTTAATAGTTATTACAGGTGAACTATCTATTTAGGATTAAACTTTGCTTTGGGGTAATGGTTTCATTCAAAGGCCACAATAATTATTCCAGAATATGATAATGCTATTAAAAATATTATTCATAAAGAAGGTTATTTCCAAGCCACCAAAATATTCTACACTAGAGATACCACACAGTTTCAACCATGTAGGCAGAATCTAGGGACTTGCTTAGAGTCACATGAAATATCTCCTCAGTAATTTCCACATGAAATACTCTCCAAAGTATTTTAGAAATAACATATCTCCATTTTAGGTCTTTTCATTTGAATTATCCAAAGAGAATGACTTAAGATTAGTGAAGAGATTAGTCATGTTTGATGACAAACTTTCCAAATATGTTTCATTTTGTTCTACACATACTTTCTTCATTGAGAAAAGGAGCTGCATATTAGCTGGTCAGCAACTATGTCTAGGACATTCCTGTGTCTGTGATAAGCTTATCTGTGTATGCAGTTTTCAGTTATTTACATTAATATATTACATTTTGGAAGTTTCTTACTCTTCTGAGCATTTTGTGAATTCCCTTGAGTAACTCCCCCTGCCTCCAGCATACACCTTGTTTGGAGAAAGAATGACAAAGTTGACCTTTTTCAGCTTTGGTTGTGTCCTGGGTTTGTGGATTGTCACTGTACCACTTCTACAATATATGATTTGCTGACTTGCAGGTGAAAAATGCAATAATTATTCTTTAGTCAAGAAGCAAAAATCCACACAGTTCTTCTTCAGTACGCTGAAATTATTGAATTTTCTTATTGATCTCATCTGATGTAAATTTTGACACATCATTTATGAAGGTCACGTGATAATTGCATATATTAGACTGACTTCATTAAAAGCAATACCTGTCTACTGAATTTAACAATTTTTAAAATTTTACTTCAAAATATTTTTTTTCCACATATTGGTCCCAGCTCCTGAAGAAATGCTGTAAGAAATAAAGGGGAAGCATCCTTTCCACAATTAACTCCTCTGCAAAAACATGTTAGAAATAAATTGTTAACAGTATTGGCATTAGTGTGGGTGATGAACTAATGAAATATTTTACTCCTTCAAGTAAAACCAAATGCCAACCCTGTACTATTAAATTCTTTAAGTATAGAATAAAAGCCATGAGTTAGATCCTGATCCAGAGGAGAAATTAATGAGATAATATTGTTTCTATCAATCACCTCTACAATCTGAGAACTATCTACTCTTTATAGGTATACAGCTTTTTTGAGGCTTAAACATGTAAAACCAGTCAAGTTTCCCAATGTCTTACACAAAACATTTCACCATGGTTTGCCAGTAAGCTGATGAAATAATGAAACGTAAACCAGAAGTGTTTCTTTTGGAGAAAAAAAATAAACAAATGTATTTCTTCTCAGGATTCTACGCCCTTTTCCCCTTAAACAATATCTAATAGCCAGGGCCAATACGCATGCAGACAAAACATGAACAATTGTGGTTACAATTGTTACGTTAACAACTCACACAAATTCATCAAAGCTATGAGCAGAGAAAAGGTATTAATTAAGGGGCAGTATTACCATACATGAAAATTTGTGAGAGTTTTCAATGAGTAATGAGAAGGGAAATGCTGAAGAAGTATACTCATCTTTCTGACAAAAACATTTGTAAAACTATCTTCTTTATTTTTGCATCAATAAAGCGAAACAACAATTTTCTTGCCTCTTCTAATCTTTCCACAGTAGAGAATACCTGTTTATGGTAAGTAGATGGAAATTACTTTCATGATGAATAAAATGAAGGTTACATGAAACAAGGTTTTAAAAGCATTTAAATTTTCTTTGGAGAATTCATGTGAAGATCAAATTAAATTCAGCAAGAACAAAATAGTTTTCTTACTGGGTAGTTTATTAACTACAGGCTCTAGAAGAAGCCTGAGAGAGACTGTATGAGAACTGGAATGATTTATGACAAATGTGAACTGAAGTCACACAATATAAACAAACCAGTTTTTAACAGGCTGGTTTCCTACTCTGCTTTAAAATGACATAGAAATTGCTCTTCAGACCTAGTCCATCTTCTACCACACTTCCACAGGACCCCTTTGGTGAGATTTAGCTTAAGCCAAAAAAGGAAGAAATTTTAACCCAGCTGTGACTTCTAACAAAATCATGGATATTCCATCACTTAGCTGCCACGTTACAGGGATTATTTTGTGAGCATGTTCCACAGGGCATTGTGAAGCAATATCAAATATCAAATAAAGGAAGAAAGACAGCAGGCATGACCTGGGTTTTCCAAACCTATTATCTCAAGAATAAAGCCTATTAGGTACTAAATTTGCAGATCTGGAGTCTGAAACTTTCTGCGTTGCAGTAAATCTGCAGTAATATATTTCTTTTCAATGAAATTATAGCAGTTCAAGGCTAATATGTGGGAGGGAAGAATTAGATCTGCTGTATGAAAATGACATATCACGTGCATTTAAATATATATGTTTACAAACTTCAGTCTTGGATATCAGGTACACATTTGTATATATCTGCATTGTTTTCCCTGTGCAAAGTACACACATATAACAATATAAATAGGTATTATTCATCCATAAAATATAAAATGTATAAAATATCTATATATTTATAGATGCATGTGTGAATGAATTTATGTATAACTGGTATTTGTGTAGCTGTACGAACATATTTTTGTTTGCTTATATGAGACAAATTTAATACATATGCTTGATAAGCAGTATTTAAATGGCAGACATTTATGTTCATGCTAGATACATAGAAATTCTGACATGTATGTACATATGCACATGATGGTACAGCTGCTTCTGCTGTCTTCTGAGGCAGTTTGCTATCTGCTGGAGAGAGCCACACAGTTCTTAATTATTGAGGTACAGCTTCATAATCTATATAATTTTAAACAGCACCTATACCTTATTATATGCTGTATTGAATGGATGACTGCTTCAGATTTCAAACAGCTACATCTATGCTTTGTCCTCAGCTTCTAGGCTTTGATTGATAAACTTGAGCGTATAAAATAAACAGTAAATGAGATCAAATATGTAATTCCAATACTCTCACAGTCACTCAGTTGTGCATTTCTAATGGATTTGCATGCTGGTAAACAGTCATTGAGTTGCAGTAGTTTACAAGTGACTCAGCCAAAGATGCCTGCACCCTGAAGGCTCTCAGTTTCTACATCAGTGATCTTTAAAATATACATTTCAGGCTATAAAATAGTTCTTCAGAGAGCAACTGAGGGTCAAGTTTGGCTTTCAGAAATAATGGTAGCCCAGGGCCCACACTGTACAACTGAAACACTGGCAAAAAATGCAAATGTTGTTCCTATTACTAAGACTGACTCTATTCTGCATTCAGAAAGTAATATTTTTCCTTGCAAAAAGTTAATTTTCAAGTTGTACAAGTATTGATCCAATTCAAAGCACAGAAAACTCACATGAAATGTGTGAGTGAGTAGGAGCATCTCTTGAGAGTTACCTTTTCTGCTATAGATTATTTCAGCATTTTCTCAGCAATTGTATATGCTAATGTTTAGCTGCATAGTCTATACATCCATGGACTGATGTCTTGTTTATCCCCTTCTGAAAGTTAAATTACCTAGGAGGAGGAGAAGTACTGCTGGCAGTATTTTGTTTAGAGCATCAGGAACTATTTAGGGAAATCACAGAACTGATTTAGCAAAGAAAATTAAAAAAGAATTGCTAATGCTGCTTTGCACAAAACAAGGGCTTCTGACCCATTACAAGTTTTTGGATGAATATTTTTCTAACCAGTGCAGCCTCAAGTAAGCCACTGGAAAATTCTGTCTTTCATGATTTTCAGCGAGTTCTCAAAGTTGACAGGTTTGTGGCCAAAATAAGCTGAAGAAATTATTACTTCACTAGTACTAATTATTTCAGCACAGCATTAATGGATCTCTCCAGCTGCAGCAGAGCAATAGCCCTCAGCTGTAACACTCCTTCTCCTCAGGTTCTTCAGCTGTGGCATCCAGGGACAGGCAAGCCATGCAAGTTGAACTAGGAGGCAATGCATTCCCACTGGTACATACTATCTCTCAGAGAGGATGCTTTACACTTCTGCACTGACATCTGCACCAGCCTCCAGAAGGGGTATCTTTTTCACACTGTGCAAAGATTCTTCATATCAGTCCCCTTCAGCCATACACAGTATGAACAGTAGTGTGATTCAGAATGTCAGCTTTCTCAGTAATGCTGCTCTCTAAATTCCTTTCTGGGCCTTCTGAAAATCTGCACTGATGTTCACACACATGTTCTAGGGGTTTATACAGTTTTCAGAGAGGGGTGCAGCTTAAGGAGTCACATATAACTCCTTATATAGTTCATCTCCAAATGAAAGTGAGTGGTTTAGCTTACCAAATAAAAAGCCATTGGCTCAGCACTAAAAGGACTAAGACAGGATTATCTCAGGGTATGATGGGCATGAAGGGTTTCCTAGCTACTGAGGAAAGCCACATGCCCCACAGCATGCTGACTGGTGGAACTGAATTGAAGTTTCCCTTTCCTTGCTTTCTGCTGTATTTTGGTAGGAATTTGTTCAGCCTGGAGAAGAGAAGGCTCTGAGGAGACCTTAGAACAGTTGCTACTGTTCTACAGTTGCTACAGGGACTACAAGAAAGCTGGAGAGGGGCTTTGGACAAGGGCCTGTAGGGACAGGACAAGGGGAATGGCTTTAACCTGACAGAGGGGAGTCTGAGATGAGATTTTAGGCAGAAGTTCTTCCCTGTGAGGGTGATAAGGCCCTAGCACAGGTTGCCCAGAGAAGCTGTGGCTGCCCCATCCCTGGCAGTGCTCAAGGCCAGGTTGGATGGGGCTTGGAGCTATCTGGTCCAGTGGAAGGTGTCCCTGCCTGTGGCAGGGGGTTGGAACTGGATGAGCTTTGAGGTCCCTTCCAACCTAAACCAGTCTGGGATTCTGTGATATTCATACACTGCAATCAGAATTTTATTTTGCAGTCAATGTTGCACTGTGTATGACCTAAGCTACCATGGGATTTAAAAGTACAATCACTAATATGCAGAAACCATTCTATGATTTTATGACTAATATGCTGGGCAGACCAGCACCTGGACCCCTATTCTGGTGTCAGGAGCACCCCTGACACTATCTTCTCCTAGTGAGAAGATGACAGGTTTTCTGTTTTTCACTTGCCGTCCCTTTGGATCAGCTGAAGTCCATTCTATGATGCAGTTATGAAGTAATAGCATTTCTTTGGAGCAAACCTTGAGCCTGACATACGTTACATCAACTTCCTTTCCTACCGTTCCACTGCAATAAGGTGTCACTTTCCAGAACAGCAGCAGCCATGTGTTCCTTCTAGCTGATACAGCACCAAAACAAGCGAGGCATAAATCCTGTGTACCTGTATGTAATGTTTCCAAAAGAAAAAACAAAGAGAAAAGTTCTAAATTATAATCAAAACAAAGCATAAATATCAGTCAAACACAACTGAAAACACAGAAGTTATGTGTTGAGTCACACTTGTGCTCTCAAGTTGGGAACACATCATAAAACTCAGAATTAAGAAACAGAGCCTGACAGTCAATTAAAATGAGAAAGAGGCTGCAATCAAAACCATCTTACTCATACTTTAAAGGATGATAAGACATACTCAGAATGACATTTACTGCTGTTTCCATAAAGAGACGAGTGGGGAGCAGTTCTGGACCTTCAGCAATTGCAAAAACCCACACAATATAAAGACCCTATTTTAGTTAACATGTCAGTCTTCAACAACTAGCAGTGTAACAGCTGGTTTTGATGTAATTTCTTTTCAAGGCCACTAGATTACAAGCTGTTTATTGCATTCTTCTCCCCAGACTGCTCCCTGGATACAGGCAGGGAGTCAAGAGGTCAGAGGTCTAAAGCCAGGAGCTAAAGGATTTGTCATCATTTAACAGGTCATTTGTTGCTATGTATTGTGCAAACTGGACTGTGCAGCCTAGCAGGATGGTGTGATATGCTTTATTTTTTACGTCTCTACAAGAGGAATTGGATTGACCCCACTGCAGAAGTGCTTGGAACCATCAGTTTGTGCCTAGGGGTTTGTGAAAGTCAGGCATGCACAATCACATGCAGCAGTGAAATATCATCAATTAGCACCATGATTATGGTTATCCAGACCTGCACTGAATATTGGCACATAAACTCCCAAATCATGGGGTGCTGGATATGATATAAGCAATTAGGGCACTAGGTGCTGTATGTCGTTATAGCTGCACCTTAAATCCCACTGCCTATTACCTGAGTGTAACAGGAAGAAAAGAATTGTTCTTAATTCCTGCACAATTTCTGTCCTTTCCTGCTGCTCCTTGTTATATGGGGAGTTTTTGTGTTATGGTCTTTCTATGAGTATAAATAAAATTTGTCTTGAATTGTCTGTGATTAGCAGCCAATTAGATATTGTCTGTATGAACATGGGAAGACTGATTTACAAAGCATCTGAGAAAACACAGATGACTTACAAAATACGGGAACTGGATGGCTTGTCCCCAGAGGAAAAATGGAAAAAAAATTCCTACCATGGAAGCCAAATATTTGAAACTCCAGCAGTGTGGTTAGTTGTGAAGCTGATTATTGCAAAGAAACTCTTTCCTTTGAGGAAAATTACATTCAGGAAATAAAGAAGCAGAAATGTTCATTTTTTTTGTTCTTTGTACAAATCATATATTTTTGATATCAGAAGAGCTCTTTGATATGGTCTCTAGTCATAATAATTGTGATTCTTTATTTGTACAATCCAAAAGAGGTTCACATTTCACCTTTATAATGTGCCCAAAGAACATATTCATGTGAAAAGAAATCTGGCACTCAGATAAGACAGCATATCAACCAGTTTGCTGTTCCCTTAGTTCCTTCACAATGCTGGCACTGTGGAGCTTGTAAGGTGGTGAAGCGGGAGGTCAGACACTTTCTGCAAGCTTATTTTCATGTGGGGTCTTTTATAAAGCAAGAAATTACTGAAAGTTCCAGGAAGGGTTATTTGGGAGTTCACTCTGCCTTGAGATGATTGCATAACTGTGGTTTGGAGCTGAAATCTCACAATATTAGGTCCTCCTGATTTACTTACCCTGTCTGCCCAAATTCAGGTGGGCAATTCTGAACTCTGGTCTGGATATTCTTCCCAAGGTCCTGCTCCATGTACCAGAAGCTGCAGGGATGGATGAGAAGTTGATGCTAAGCATCTACAATTTGTACTATCTTTATTTGAACTGAATCATATAATAACAGAATGGTTTGGGTTGGAAGGGATCTAAAAGCTCATCCAGTTCCAACCCCCTGCCACAGGCAGGGACACTTTCCACTAGACCAGGTTGCTCCAAGCCTTGTCCAACTTGGCCTTGAAGGCCTGCAACTGAAGGCAGCGGTGACCACTTCTACCCTGATACATTAATTCTGCTGTTTGGAGTTAAGAAATACCTTGTCCCATTATAAGCGTTGCAGCTTGGCAAACAGGGACTATGCAGAAAGCTTCATTAAACACTTTTATTTGGAGTGTTTGTTACCAGCAGCAGTACAGGGAGTGCTGATGGGCTGAGAGTAATCATGGGAAGTAGCTTTTCCCTCCTGCAGATGCTCTCTCCTCTGCTGAATCTAGGTCAAGGAGGAGCAAGGATGCCAGCTAATCTCCCTCCCCAGTGACAATGACATAATTTTTCAAAAAACAACCTCCAGAATAAAAAGATAATCGTAAAGCGCATCTTATTTTGCTGCAACAGTGATTTTAAATGCTTCCCACACAAATATATTTCTGAATTTCCATTATAAAGCATCTTTTGTGAATTTTTCAGAGCTCAGCTACAAAACATTTGTTTTGAAATGAAACTTGTTTTAAACCAAGCTGTCTTCTTATATATTACATACTTCATGTACACGATACAGTACACATTATAAACTTGTCACTGGGTTGTTTTGTTTACTTAACTTTGATACTTAATTTTGATTCTGTGGATCAAAAGGCTAATGTTTACCACTTTAGGAATTTTGGGGAGTTTGTATGTCAATATGTTGCCCAGAGAAGCTGTGGATGCCCAGTCACTCAGTGTTCAAGGCCCGGTTGGACAGGGCTTGGAGCAACCTGGTCTAGAGGAAGGTACCTTGCCTGTGGCAGGGAGTTGGAACTGGATGAGCTTTCAGGTCCCTTCCAACCCAAACCAGACTGGGATTCTGTGATAGTCATACACTACAATCAGAATTTTCAATTGTAGATAATGTTACGCTATCTGTGACCTAACGTACTACACTATTTTAAAATAAAATCACTAATATACAGGAAATATTGCAGTTTGGGTTGTTTGGTTTTTTTAAATGCATAAAATTAAGTTAGTCTTAGAAATGTTCCTTTGAAGTTCTTTTCTTTAAAGGTAGCAAGGGGCAGAAAAGGGTCACATTCAGTTATTTGAATTTTCTTATTTATTTTTCATGCAAAACTACTTTCTGAGAAAGTAAAGTGAAGGTGATTGCTGGATTGACTGAGCTCATCCATTGTGCCTTTATCTGCTCTGCATCTTGAAGAAATCACATCTTACCTTTATATAATGTGTGTAAGTTGGATACATTGCTTTACTGCTTTTTCCTTTGGTTTTAGAAGTGTTTGCCACTAATGTATTCTAACACATCCTAGAACTCTCCTGAACAAAAGTTTCCTAAATTCCAGTTTTCACTTATTGCTGAAAAGAGACATAACAAGCTTTCCTTGAAGTCTGGCAGAATTCAGGCAAAACTCCTGAAAGCCTGAGTCCCCTTTTAGCATCTTTTTGTTAAAATGAATGAACAGGTTTTGGAGAAGGGAAGAGAAAAAGGAAAGGGGAAGGGAAAGGAAAGGAAGGAGAAAGCTGAAGGGGAAGGAAAGGGAAAGAAGAAAGGAAGGGGTGTTCACCTTTTGCAGTTTGGCCGTCAGAATGGTAAGTTCTGCATACTGAGACGAATATCCAACAACAAACCATAAAATGAACATAACACCTTCAAAACAATTAAATTCACTGAGGTATCTCCCTCAGTTCAGATTTGAAGTATACCTCAGAGTGTGTTTTTTATATATACTAAGTCATACTTACCCATCAAGTTCCACAGATTTCAAAGGGACTGAAATAAATAGTAAATTGCAAGTTAAGAAAAATCACCACAACCTCCAACAAAAAGTTGTTGTGGAGGCAAGACAGGGAAACCCTCTAACAAATGTGGGTTTGTATTGCTACAATCCCACCTTTGGGAAACTGTACTTAATGTTGCATCACAGTTTCCAAATACATATTATTTTGATATTTTGAAATATGTTTGGTTTTCTTGTAAAGTGAAAGAAGAATTTGCCACTTCTGTTGGGAACTAATCAGAAAGGCACTGGTTATAGAAGTTTGATTAAAAAGAGAAGATTAAACAGGATACCTTGTACATTTGCAGGCTGATTCGCATTTTATTACTTAAATTGAAATGTAATCACTGTGTTTTGAAATGATGCCTTCAAGCATACTTGTAAAATTGAGGTATTTCAAGGTTAAAGCTGGAAAGTTACACATTCTGCAGTGCCTAAGCACATCTGGGTGAGACCTTATCTGATTCAGAGGTGTGGCCTATTTGTGCCTTCTACTAAATTGCCCTGCTTATGTAGCTTGAAACACAATGACTTTATTTTTTTATTTGCTTGCTAGCCTATGATTCGGTGTTTGGGTTTTCAATTTTGGTTGGTATTCAAGCTGATGGTACTGATGCTCACGTTCTTTCCTCCCTTGGGACAATTAGCAGCAGCAGCCAGGCTGAGACACCTGAGGCAGCCTCACTGAAGGAAGCCAGCTCTCGCTTTACCTCTGCCACTTAAAGTCAACACAGGCTGTATATCCACCCACCAGCAGTTTTAATTGATGTCCATCATGTTTGGAGAAAATAGCCTGTAAGCTGGAGCAAGAAAGTCGCTCATGCCAGCACCTTTTGTCTCTCTGATATGGGCAGGACATGATTCTCTGGGATTAGCCAACAATTACATGCTCTGAACTATCAAATCAATCAATTTACTGTGCAAAGTAAATTGATCCTGCAGAACTAAGGATCTGAGATTAGGGAGGTACCTGAGAAAGCAGCATGCCTGTGCAAACTGTGCTGTCCTTGCCCCATTGTGGAGTGACCCAGCACCATATGGTGCCATTATGAATTTACTAACTGACGGATTAACTCATCTCAGCACTGGATCCCCAGTTTCCAGCTGTGAGGATGATTGATGGGCTAACTACTGCTTCAGTCTTGGAAGTTATTTCCTCCATTTAACAGAGTCAGAAAATTGCCCCCTTTGTAAATGCTAATCTCACCACTCCTTCAAGCACCTAACATAGCAATTTTTTCTAGGCAAATTCTTAAAATTGGTATAGTACACATCAAATGCATACTAATTAGCAATTTCTTTTGAAGGCTCCATCACTTATTAAAGGTCTTCTTTTCCATATGTTCATCATGCCCTACTTCACCCTTTAATTACAAAACAGCACTTTCTACTAATTACGAGAAGGTACATTTTGCCCAGTATCTGTATTAAACACTACATCTTCTGAGGCCTAATTTAGGGTCAGATAGAAAGAACACAGATCGGCATGAAGCTTAGGGGCACTGTCCTCATTTTAGGCATATTCATTTTTATTCCCATTGGCAATGCTTCTTATGGGAGCATTCCATGAAAAGGGCATTTCTTTGGAAATGGCAAACCTCATGTCCACATGGCATTGTACCAGCACTGGTAATGAGCATGTGGATTTCCCCCTGCTCCTGAGTTGAGTCTCACTACCAGCAATCTATTTCCTGGTACCTTCTAGTGGGAAGATGTCAACAAATCTTAAAACGAGCCATCTGTGTGGATCTGGATTTGGTCTGTCTCACTTGGACTGTGTTGACTTGACCATGATTATTTTCTTTTTAGCTTGTGTGATTCTTTACTGATTGTATAATGAGCCTTCAGTTCGTAAAAGCCTAGCACTATGTTACTTGTGCCTACCATCACTCATACCAAAACTGCATCATGGAAAAAAAATAATAGTCAAACTAAATATTTTTCTTGTTGAAAACATTAAAATGTGCTCCTTGCTTTGCTTTCTCTACTCCAGGCAACTGCAACCGTAACCTCCATAAGTAATTTGGTTTTATGCCTGTCATGGTATAAATATAACTGGAGATGGATAAATAAATGGACAAGTTTTAAAGCAGATTTCACCACTATAGCATTTATTTTCACATGATCCTTGTAAGCAATTTCAAGTTGATTTAGTTAATTATCTTTTGCAACACATACAGCATCTAAAGGCCTATTCAGAGTCAATATGTTGCTACGAAATGACAGAAACTATGTCATGCAAATTAGAACAACTAAAAGATCCAGACACTTACTGAAATTTATGTTTTAATGATGTCTCTGTCATTGCTTAAAAGACAAATATGCCTTTTTTGTGTTTAATTAAAGGGAGATGATCACTACAGAGAATAAGGATGACAATTTGTTTGAGGGAAAAAGAAACTTGAGTTCTCTTAGTCACTCCTGTGCAATGAAAGCAGAGATAATCTGAAGTCAGGAGAAAATATCAACTCAAAACTTTAATATTTTTCCTTAGTTTTGTTGAAACTTCATTTCAATGAATATTTTCCCACCAATCCTAAGAAAAAAGAAACAAACTTAACTTTTAAAAGGAACATTAAAGGAAACACTATCCCATTTTGTTTCATATTGTAGTATTTTAAATAATTATATGAAACATTAAAACTGAGGTTAAAATAGATGTTAGCACATATGGGTGCTGGCTGCCAGCAAGTTCCATGTTTGGGTTTGCTGTCAACAGAAATCGACTGAACAGACATACTAGCCAAATCTGTGGTTGTTCCAAGTTCCTTAACTCATTTGTATGTGTAATGTGAGACCAAGGACTAATGCAGGAGACCCAGGGAATAACTTTTAGCTTAAGTAGCCTCTACCTTGGTATGCACCAGCAGCACCATCAGAGGAGGTTTGCACTCCAGTGACAACAGCAAGATTGTCACTGGCAGCCCATTTATTCTAACCTGGGTGTCTGTCCACTAAAAAAAAGAATTAACATGTCTCTAATTACACAGCCCTTACAAGTTGTCATGTTAACAGTAAGATCTATCTATGTATTGGTGGGTGAGATGCAATATTGGTACCAGATGTGTGTGACCTGTGGACAGTATGAGACCATGGCCAGAGATAAAGCTGCCCTAACCCAATGGTTGTCTTCATCCATTCAAACACTGTCTCAGGGTTTGAAGCTACAACTGCACCCACCCTGTTACAGCTACACATGATGGACCTAGTTACACAGACATCTTCTGGACAATGGAGCTTTTCACTGGACACCTACTTAAGAATGAAAATGGAAAATCATAGAATCATACAACCACAGACTGGACTGGGCTGGAAGAGACCTTAAAGCTCATCCAGTTCCAATCCCCTGCCACAGGCAAAGACCTCCCACTAGATCAGGTTTCTCCAAGCCCTGTCCAGCCTGGGCTTGAACACTGCCAGGGTTGGGGCAGCCACAGCTTCTCTGGGCAACCTGTGCCAGTGCCTCACCACCCTCACAGGGAAGAACTTCTGCCTAAGAGCTCATCTCAGTCTCATCTCTTTGAGCTTTGGACTCCTTGAACAACAAGATAAAAAAAAAAAAAATTATTTTCTTGTTGAAACACCCATCACTGTCATTTTCAGAATAAAGTGTTTTGATTTCAAGCAAATTATTTTATCTATGCTGCAACACACAGACTTGGAAATAATTGCAAAAGGTAATGAAATTATTTCCCATTCCTCTGAATAATAGTATTAGTTTCTTTTTTTAGCCAAACCAAATAATCTACTAAGCCTACATTGTATTGAGTTTCTATTTTCAGTACTCAAGTCCTTACAAATGTGATATGATGTCTGCAACAATTTTTCAAAGTTCTAAAATTTCAAGCTGTGCTAAAAAAAATACAACATAAGAACAACCAACCCTTCCCCACAAAACCTAAACAAAAACCCAAAGACTGAAAAAGAAAGAGAAAAAAAAAATTTACCTGGATTAAGGGGTGAAAAAAAGAAGCCCTTTTCTTGACAAGCAGGTACATAACAAGAGCTTACAAATGAGGAGAAATGAGGAGCTCCTTTTATGTGTATGTGTATGTGTACTGTATGTGTATGTGTGTGTATATATATGCCCACATATGTACATAAATATATATACATATGTATATGTGTGTGTATGCATATGTATGGCTATAGGTTTATAAGTATGCATGTATGTTTATATATACAAATAAACTAAAGACTTGACACCTTGAATTTGGGATAGAAAAGTATAACACAGCATTTTTTTGAGCACTGAACACTGACAGTGCCACATTTTGTCTGAAGTTCAATAACGTTTCAAAGGATTAAAGCATTTTTCACTTTCTAAAAAACATACATCTATCTGTTGTCTAGCACTTCATATGAGGTGTTGTTTCTGTGCCTGCTGTGTTTTGGAATGGACCAGCATTTTCAACCTCAAAAAACGTGATTTGAATTGGGAACTCACAGACCCCTACAGTCTTGCAAGTGGCAATGTTATCATGAAGAAATGTAATTAAATTGTCCTGTCAGGGAAACCCTTGACCAATCATTCGGTATTCATCTTAGGTGCAAACACTTCTTTCATTAGCTATTAGCTTCATTGTATTTAGGTGTTTTATTTTCTGATGGAGCATCATGATGACCAAGCTACACCTCTTATTCCTTTTAATTAGGAATGCAGCATCGTTCTGTTCTCAATTTAGGCATTTTGAAAGCATTCTTAAAATATTAGATCCTCTGTCATCTGAGTTGAACAACATGATAATAATTATATTTTTCTTTCTAACACGAGATCAAAGCTCCAGAAGAGGTGACATACATGTTGGATATTCAGACTCAAGTGTGGAGGTCAATTGGGCCCAGAGATGTTTTGTTCCTTATTTTATAGCATAAAAGCTGCTTTTAGAGATGTTCTGTTATATGGCATTACTTAACTGCAGCCCTAACTTCATGTTAATTAAGTGCTTTGTTAAGGTGTGTGGGGTTTTTACCCCTCTTGCACTGCCATTTATTTTAATACAGAAAATGAACACTGAGTCAAGGCTCAGTTCTGCAGAAACATCTGGAAGACTGGAGAATTGTAAACCCAGCCCTCTTAAACCCTGTTTTGAAAATTTACAGGGAGGAATTAATATTTGCTTTCTTAGTCCTCCCTAAATTTTGACTGTCTTGCATACATCCAGGGGAGGCTGTAACCTCAGGTTATTAGCAGTCACTGAGTGATTTCCCCCCTCCATAAGTATATATTTTAATTGCTATTGTAGTACAAAACTCCCAGACCCGGTGTAGCTACCTCCCATGCATGATAAGGCTCTCAGAGTGGAAGCTGTGTGGGTCTGTCCCAGGAGGACATGTAATGCCCTGATGGTCTCTGTGAGAGAAGCTTCTGCTGCCCAAAGAATATTGTTGATGCACTGATCCTCCCGGGATGCAGGATCATTGTGATCATTGAATCACTGCCTCCCTGAAGGGCTGCAAACAAACATAAACCTGGATCCTTTTTCTTATCAAAGAATTTCTCATCTCTTTCTAATACAGCACCTTCCAGAGGTAGCAAAAGAATCACATAAACCTTCCCTCTGGGGCCTTTATGGGTCAGGGAGACAATCTTTGAGCTATGTTTGGGAGTGAGAGCTGGTTTAAATCACCAAAGCAGCAAGAAGAACTGAAAGTAATCATGGGAGATGAACTGCCCATATTCCCTATGATAAAATTCCCAATTGATGGAATGTGAAACTTTTCACCTGAATTAGTGTAGGAGCATTTTGAGAGCAATGGTCCAAAGAAATAAAGCATTTTTTAATTGGGGTAGCAGGAGGGAGAAGGGAGTGCTTCACACCATGATAATTGAAAAAGCAAACTCATTGATTTTATACACTGGGTTGGTCAAGAGCTTTCTTTTATGCTTCAGTTTATTTAAATATGGCACATCTGTGGCTCCAGTGCATTGCACACAGATGGCATTCCATTTTGTTAGTGTTTGGCAACAGCATTGCTTACTTGTCAGTCTGGATAACCTCAAATAACATGAAGAAACTGCTTATGTTATGCTTAATGACAGTTTCATTCATTACATCCCTTCCTCTTTCCCCTTTATCTCACTTTTGTTACAGTCCTAAAACTCCTCCCATTTACAGGAATGCCCAGGTCATGGAAAAGCTGCCTCAGGCAAAGAGCACTTCACCTTTCCTTCCCTGGTGAGCCGCTCCCTGTGAAAGCTCCTGTGACACCCCAGGGGCTGCTGCCTGAAAAATGGGGAAGAGAAGGAGATGGGTGGGAAGAAATGACAGAAGCCGGTGTACATATTAGGTGCTACTCTTTGAAGTGTGTCCCCAGTGAATGTGGGCACCACACAGGGGTGAAAGGGCGGAGAATTAATGACAATCGCCTCGCAGCTGACAGAGAAGCAATAAGTCATGCTACACTGGCCTTGATCTTGCCTGCAAGAGTCATTGCATCAAAGGTGCCATGCACAAAACAGCCTTTCTTCAGCACCCATGCTGGCTGTGTGTGAGGAGTATTAGGTTAAACACCGGACATCATTACCCCCGGGGCATGATGGTAAGAGTCAAGTCCCTGTATCTGTTTTCTTAATTAGAAGAAGAGAGGAACTGGATCCAGTGGGAAGGGAGGCTGGGGTCTGGAAACAGTGCCTTGGGTCCTGCCAGAGGTTGAAGGACCTTGCACATCTTCCAGGTGAACACCAGTTAATTGATGGGGTGATGGACACTTCCCAGACTATTTCACACCACCAAGGACCAAGCTGCAAGTCACTCTTACCATCATGTCAGTGATTTTACACTTGGAGATTTATAACCCCTAGACATTCTGCCATTTTTTTAACACGTCTTCTCATTAAGTACCTCAATGGGAAGATCTGTATTGAGTCATCTCCAGGTCTGTCATGGCCTCAGACAAAAGGGAATGGAAAAGCACCTCAAACAAAGGGCACATAACCTTTACGCTTTACACTTCACCTCACCAAATAGCTGGACAGTCCCAGACTCCTCTGACCCATCTCTTCTCTCCTCATTATACCAATAAGTGCACATCCTCTGATTAAGTATTTTGCTCGCAGCCTTTGCCACCAGAAGTAGTGATATTGGTAATAACTGGAGACTTTGAGGCAAAAGATTAATGGAAACAAACCTTGATGAAATATATCAACAGAATTTTGTATATAGATTGCATTTTGTATATAGGACCTTGATAACACTTTAAATTGACTCCCGAAATGAAGGCATGTTTGATGGAAAAAGTACTTTGACAAGGGAAAGTATAATTATGTTGGATAGTCAGTACTTGACAGCCTTGCCCAAAGTATCAGGGCAATATGGCTTTCAACATCGTGTCCAAGTGCCTGACCAGCTCTTTAGGGCTGAAGACATGGCAAAGACTGTCTTCAAAAGCTACAGTGGAAATGTGGACAAGATTTTATTTCCTTTCTAAGATTATAAGAAGAAGATACTATTTTAATTTCTCTCTGAAACTTCAGAAACAGGCTTGTCCTAACTCCGCACCCAGAACGTGTCTCTCTGATGAAGAGGAGATTGCTGCCTCCTAGCACAGGGATGCTGGGGAGAGCAGGAAGGTGAGGGGATTGTTTTGTAACTGATTCTTGTGCTTTTCCAAGTGTGAATCCAGGCTGAGGAGAGTATTAATTCTAAAGAAAAGTAATAGAAAAGTAAATAAAAAAGTGAGCATAGGCTGGCTTCAGGATCATAATATCTTTATCCTTAGGGATTTTGATTCCATTACAAACATTAGCAAAGATCAAGGGCATTTTATTTTAATGGCAAGCCTAATTGGAAAGAAGTTAATTCTACAAAAGTGGAAATCAGCTAAAGAAACTGAAACTTATGTGAGGTCTGCAGTGGAGGTGTCAGATCCTTTAGGATTCTTCCCACACGTGAGTCAAACTTAAGTCTTCAAGGGAATTCTTGCTATCTTTCAAACTCTGACCCTTTCTTCCTCCTTATCCTCCTAAGCCCTCCCAGTCCTTCCTGTGCACATTTGTCTTTGGTGTTCTTGCAGATCTTTCTCTCTCCTTCCCAGCATGCTCTTTTGAAGGCACAAAATGCTCTCTGACACCTATCCAGACCACCAAGAGAAGCAGGGGGGTTGTCTTCCCCATTGGTTGTTTTAGCTGCCTCCTCCAGTCAAAGTCCACTTTGACTAGTTTCACTGCCTCTGCCAGCAGGGAAACACACTGGGACAGATGGCAAAAACTGTCTTTTGAGTAAACAATGAGTGTTCATGGCAAACCAAACCTCAGCTCAGAGTTACAGACTGGCATCCAGGGAGATTTCCTTAAGAAAAGCTTCACTGGGGGCGGGAAGGATGCTTGACTCATTTTTTAGAGTTATGACTTTTATTCCTGCTCCTCTTCATCAGTTATTGATGTATCTCAAGTGGGCAAAGCAACGAATTTTGCTATGCAGATGAAGTAGGCAGTGGGCAAGAGACAGATGCAAGGAGATAAGATTAACTTCAAATTTCTTTTTCACCTGGTTCTCTAAAAAGACACAGCTTACATTGCCACAGGGTGTGAGCATGCATTCCTATCTGTGTGTGTGCATGTGTCTTGCTTCCTAACATCCTTCAAGCCAATTTCAATGAAATCGCAAAGAATGCATGGTCTGAAGCCATTATATTCCTACAAGTCTTGTAAGAAAACAAGTTACCGCCATTTGCTTGTCTTGCTGTGACTCTAATCCCTCTTGGCCTCTGCTGCATCCCACTGGTCGCTTTGTGTAACAATGCACAGCCACTACTATGTTTGTGCTAAACAGGTGGTCAGATAAACAAGATCCCACCAGCATTTCTACTGAAGCACAGTCTGCGCACAGTATGGGTAACGGCTCTGCCCCCCTGGGCTGAGAGAAAATAGCTCTAATTAAAATCAACAACATAAATGCAATTCTGTGTTTTTCTCTCAAGAAGCTCCATAATACTTAAACTATTTAGAGGTTATTTTGAGTATACAGAGATTTAACTATTATGTTAACCGTTCCTGTAACAGTGCTAGCAGGAGTTCAGAACTACAAGGTATCACACAATGACATCTTCATGAAAATCTTCCTTATATCCAATCTAAACTTCCCCTGTTTATGTTTTAAAACATTACCCCTTGTCCTGTCACTACAGTCTCTAATGAAGAGTCCCTCTCCAGCATCCCTATAGGCCCCCTTCAGATATTGGAAGGCTGCTATGAGATCTCCACACAGCCTTCTCTTCTCCAGGCTGAACAGACCCAACTTTCTCAGCCTATCTTCATACAGGAGGTGCTCCAGTCCCCTGATCATCCGCGTGCCCCTCCTCTGGACTTGTTCCAACAGTTCCATGTCCTTTTTATGTTGAGAACACCAGAAGTGCACACAATACTCCAAGTGAGGTCTCATGAGAGCAGAGTAGAGGGGCAGGATCACCTGTTGGTCACGCTTCTTTTGATGCAGCCCAGGATACGGTTGGCTTTCTGGGCTGCAAGCGTACACTGGAGCCAGCTCATGTTCATTTTCTCATCAACCAACACCCCCAACTCCTTCTCTGCAGGGCTGCTCTGAATCTCTTCTCTGCCCAACCTGCAGCTGTGCCTGGGATTGCTCCGACACAGGTGTAGGACCTTGCACTTGTCATGGTTAAACATCATGAGGTTGGCATCAGCCCACCTCACAAGTGTGTCAAGGTCCCTCTGAATGGCATTCCTTCCCTCCAGCGTATCAACCAAACCACACAGCTTGGTGTCATTGGCAAACTTGCTGAGGGCTCACTCAATCCCACTGTCCACATCACTGACAAAGATGTTGAAAGAGATAGGTCCCAACACTGATCCCTGAGGGACACCACTCGTTACTGGTCTCCAGCCGGACATTGAGCCATTGACCACAACTCTTTGTGTGCAGCCATCCAGCCAGTTCTTTATCCACTGAGTGGTCCATCCATCAAATTGATGTCTCTCCAATTTAGAGACAAGGATGTCTTGTGGGACAGTATCAAACACTTTGCAGAAGTCCAGGTAGATTACTCTAGCTGCTCCACCCCTGTCCATCAATTCCGTAGCCCCATCATAGAAGGCCACCAAACTGGTCAGGCAGGATTTCCCCTTAGTGAAGCCATGCTGGCTGTCACCAAGCACCTTGTTGTTTTTCATGTGCCTTAACATGCTTTCCAGGAGAATCTGCTCCAAGATTTTGCCAGGCACAGAGGTGAGACTGACTGGTCTGTAGCTGCCTGGGTCATCCATTTTCCCCTTCTTGAAAATGGGGGTTATATTTCCCTTTTTCCAGTCATTGGGAACTTCACCTGACCGCCATGTTTTTTCAAATATGATGGACAGTGGCTGAGCAACTTCATTTGCCAGCTCCTTCAGGACTTGTGGATGGATTTCATCAGGTCCCATGGACTTGTGTACATTCAGGTTCTTAGGATGGTCTCAAACCAGATCCTCTCCTCCAGTGGGCCCAAAGTCTTCATTCTCACAGTCCCTGCATCTGCCTTCCAAGACTTGGGTAGTGCGGTCAGAGCAGTTGCCAGTGAAGGCTGAGGCAAAGAAGTCATTAAGAATCTCAGCCTTCTTGGTTTATAAAGACTTCTTGGTCTATAAAAAAAAAAAATAAAGCAGTGAAATAAAATTTCCAGAAAAAGATGCACCATGTTACAAAATGAAAACTAGCAAATTACAAATTTAACTTGGTCATCACTTTTGAAAGTAAGAGTAAAATGTTTCAAAATTATCTCTATAATGAAAGATAACTGAGAGTAGCAGAAAACTGAAGAAATCATGCCGCAGTTCTGAAATTTCACTTCATAGATGTAATATACACTGTGACTCAGCATAAGGCGTAAATACGTACATATTTCTGTGCTTGTGTCAACCTGCATACAATGAGATTTTTAAAGAACGAGCTTATCTTTAGCCATCAAAATCAATGGCACTCTTTGTGTCCCTGAGATTTGTATTTGCTCAGGTATCTTATCATAAAACTGAACTGAAAGGATACATTAAGCACTTGGATTCATTGCCTGTTAAATCCTACTTCCAGAATGTTTTTTCCATTACATGGACATTCTCCACCACTGAATTTGCTCTTAAAGGTGTCTCTTAGACGGAAAAAAATTAAAGGCAGTGTTTTCCATTTTAAGATCACCTGTTCTACATTTTCTTATTTTACTAAGACGTTTTCAAGGATGATGGGGAGGGAATGGGCTACCAGTCTAAAGGCGAAATTATCACTCAATGAAATAGTTAAATCTTGGTCCCAGATAAGTACCAAATAGGTACTACCAAATAAGTAGGCTTGTCATGACCGCCTAGACATGAGCCAGCCCTGTAGAAAACATTCTCAAAGGGAACTCTAAAAAGAGGTATTGGTCAGAGAGATTGCCTGGGGATTTTGCCAGGTCATGTGGAGTAACTTATATGCAAAATGCACAGGATACTTCAAATGTCTGTGAGGGTGGAGAATCTTAATTCTGCTTTTCAGACTGGTGCACCTTCAGCCTTGTGGCAACCTCTATCACCTACTCACAACTGACACAGCTGGAGGCTGTGTTAACTCTTGGCACATCAATATTTTTGGTGTTCAGAGACTCTGAGACATTACTCTGCTCAATGCAACCATGTTTATGGCATCTGGCAGGGCCACAGCTGGCAGTGTTATGTCTCAATAAGGAACCATACTGTTAAAAAATATATTTTATTACAATTTAAAGGTATGATTCAAACTTGAGAGCAAATTATTAATGAAATATTAATTAATTAATCTGCCAGAGGTTATATTATTCCACTGTGTATCACAGGAGACCCAAGCTATAAGGCAGAGTGCAGTGGTAGTTTTAATAAGGAGTTTATCCCATTGACATAGGGCAGGAAAGCAAAAGGAGTATAGGTAATTAAAAAAGCAGCAAAATAAGTTTTGAGCCTAGCAGGATTAAAGTGGGATCAAGGCCATGACATGACAAAGTGAAAGACAACTAAGGTAAGAGATTACTTATGGTCTTCGGAGCAAGGCATTGCATTTGGGTACTCTTGCAATACATCTTCAAATAACATTCCTCATCAGGATTGCTTTCATATTGAAGGAGGTGTTAAAAAGGAGACATCCATATTTGTACAATTCTGTGTACACAGAAACACACCTAAAACATGTTCTTCTTAGACAACTTAGACCAGTCCACACTGAATGAACCTTTAGGTAGGTATGAAAATACATTGACCTGGACCTGGGTTGGGTACCATCATGGCTGACTACGATTATAAGGTGGGGGAAGAAATGCATGAACTAGAAATCATAGCATTGTGGAATTGTTTAGGTTGGAAAACACATTTAAGGTCACTAAGTTAAATGGTTGCCCTAGCTAAGTTAAGTTATTGTGATGGCATCTTCTGGAATTAAAGACCCAAATGTTATGGGCAGAGCAGTGCATATTCTGTAAATCTGCACCATGGTAAAATCCTTTGGGGAAATTTAAATAGTGGATCAAATTACTCTTAAGTGATACATTTTCTAACCCACTTCTTTTCTTAGAAACATTTAATAATATTAAATTACCTAAATGGCTAGGGAGGGTTATGATTAGCAATTTGTTAATTGCCAGTAGAGTCATTCCAAAAATGGAAACCACAGATGAGCCTACACCAGTTCTGGGCCACTCACTAACAGACTGGGACTGCTCTGAAAACGTTCACTTTCAAGTGTATGAATGCTGAATACTTTTGACATTGCTTCTACTTTGAACACATGAGGTGACCTCCAAACTTCTCTCAAACAGGTAGAAAATTTCTTGTGAATTTAGTGAGATGAGGAAGCCACACAGTTGAGCCTTCTCTGTTGCTGCTTCTTCCCTTTTGTTCAGAAGAAACTCCAGTAAACTGTTGTGAAACATAAATATAGAAGCGATCTTTTGAATTTGCATAGGATACAAAATAAGGATGAGGTTATTAACACATTCAGTCCAGTGAACTGCATGATATTAATCTTTTTTTGGCAGTCTATATGCATAAATTCAGGTATATATCTGCTTTTTTTGAGAGATCTGGGATGTGCCTCAGGTCTTTGAATTACTTGTAAAAAAATTATGGTAGCCCAGGCTCTATTTCGCTTGTAAGGCATAAAGCATACAGCTAATTAGCCATTTAATTACCATACAATTCTTTATGGTATAATGTTAATTTTAAAATTTGCACTATAAATTTTTGTCATGATTTAAGCCCAGAACCATGCAACCACTCACTCACTTCCCTCTACTTCTTTCTTCCCCCGCTCCCGGGGGGATGGGGAGGAGAATCGAAAGAATGTAACTCCCACGGGTTGAGATAAGAACAGTTCAGTAACTAAGGTATAACACAAATCACTACTGCTACCACCAATAATAATGATGATAAGGGAAATAACAAGGGAAGAGAATGCAACTGCTCACCACCCACCGACTGATACCCAGCCTGACCTGAGCAGTGATCTAACCCTTCCTAATAACTGCCTCCAGTTTATATACGAGGCATGACATCACAGTATCACAGTATGCTAGAGATTGGAAGGGACCTCAAAAGATCATCTAGTCCAATCCCCCTGCCGGAGTAGGAACACCTAGATAGTGTTACACAGGAATGTGTCCAGGCCGGTTTTGAATGGCTCCAGGGAAGGAGACTCCACAACCTCCCTGGGCAGCCTGTTCCAGTGCTCTGTCACCCTCACTGACAAGAAGTTTCTTCTCAAGTTTAAGTGGAACCTCTTGTGTTCCAGTTTGGACCCATTACCCCTTGTCCTATCATTGTTTGCCACTGAGTAGAGCCTGGCTCCATCCTCGTGACACTCCCCCTTTATATATTTATAGACACTTATAAGGTCACCCCTCAGTCTCCTCTTCTCCAAACTATAGAGACCCAGCTCCCTCAGTCTTTCCTCATAAGGGAGATGCTCCACTCCCTTAATCATCTTCGTTGCCCTGCGCAGCAGCTCCCTGTCCTTCTTGAACTGAGGGGCCCAGAACTGGACACAATATTCCAGATGGGGTCTCACCAGGGCAGAGTAGAGGGGAAGGAGGACCTCTCTCTACCTACTAACCACCCCCCTTCTAATACACCCCAGGATGCCATTGGCCTTCTTGGCCACAAGGGCACAGTGTTGGCTCATGGTCATCCTGTCGTCCACTAGGACCCCCAGGTCCCTCTCCCCTACACTGCTCTCTAACAGGTCGTTTCCCAACCTATACTGGAACCTGGGGTTGTTCCTGCCCAGATGCAGGACTCTACACTTTCCCTTGTTATATTTCATCCAGTTATTCCCTGCCCAACTCTCCAGCCTGTCCAGGTCTCGCTGGATGGCAGCACAGCCTTCTGGCGTGTCAGCCACTCCTCCCAGCTTAGTGTCATCAGCAAACTTGCTGATAGTACACTCAATTCCCTCATCTAAATCATTGATGAATATATTAAATAATACCGGTCCCAGCACTGACCCTTGAGGCACTCCACTAGTTACAGGCCTCCAACTAGACTCCGCCCCATAGATTACAACTCTCTGGCTTCTCTCCTTCAGCCAGTTCACAGTCCACCTCACTACCTGATCATCCAGTCCACACTTCCTCAATGTGTGACATGCTGTAGTATGGAATACCTCTTTGGTTAGTTTGGGTCAGGTGTCCTGTCTCTGCTTCCTTGCAGCTTCCCCTCCTCCCCGGCACAGCATGAGACTCAGAAAGTCCTTGGTCAGAGTAAACACTACTGAGCAGCAACTACAAACATTGGTGTTATCAGTGCTGTTCTCAGGATGAAAGTCAAAAACACAGCACTACAGCAGCTACTAAGAAGGAGAAAAATGACTGCTACTGCTGAACCCAGGACAATTTTGTATAATGCATTTATTCTATATCTAACTTCTTTAAAAAAAAAATGCCAAAAAGAAGTATATCATTGGAAAGATGTCACAGAAGCATTCTTACGCTTTATACATTGCTTATAACAAATAATTCCCTTGGGAAGTTTCCTGGGAATTTTGTCTTTCCTTTTTTTTTTTTTAACTAGGTCAGCACAGTTCCCATAAAGTGCCTTTGGAAACATAAACAGTGTTGAAATGGCAGAGCTGTGTCTGCAGAAGGGGAAGAGGGAACCTCTAGTGTGTCTGGGAGGGCTGATAGACTTGTGGCAGTGAATTAACACCAGGATGCTAAGGCTGTTTCTGCTTTCAGATGTTTGACCCATCTTTCATACAGATGGATGGCCAGCTCAGAATGAGCTGATCTACTCACAAATCAGTTCCCAACTTGATGGTTTTCAGCCTGGCACACTACAGTGAACTAATTCAGATTTTGTTTTTTCTTAATAAGCCATGCTGAAACCAATGTCAGTTCAGAAGCTGATTCATGAATGGACTGGATGGTTTTGCCTCAGGGTTAAAAATGTCGGGGGATAGAAGAGGAGAATACCGGAGGGACATAACTAATCCACTGCCCAATTTTCACTGGTTTCATCGACTCCTACATCCACTTTTATAAGCAATCTGCCTACCTATGAATCTCAGACTGGATTTATCTTGCCTTTTGTATCACGTTCTCCACAGCATTGCCCTGCAATTGATACCTGAAAGGTGCCATTCAGGGAAGCACTTTGAACCATATTTAGAGTTAATGACCTTGATCATGTGTTTTAATAATTTGTCATATTCCTACCTATTTATCTAAGGTTTATCTTACAGAATCGCAGAATAGTTTGGGTTGGAAAGGATCTTAAGATCACCTAGTTCCAACTCTCTGTAGACCATGTTACCCAAGGCTCTGTCCAGCCTGGCCTTGAACACCACAACATTTAACATCTTTAACGGATGTGAAAACAGACCCTAGCTGATGCAGAATCCAAAGGAAATTTGCTGTTCCATACTTTAAAACACACCTTGGCGTTGAAAACCAACAAAATAAGAGAGAACTGAGCCTCACTTTCATGGATGCTTTTAGTTCCTCTTTTCCCGCTTGCACGCTGACCCTGGGTCACAGCAGTCAGCCCATGTGTAGCTGATAGCAGCATAAAAAAAAAAATCAGTGGGACACATCTTGCCCACTTTGGGGTTCTCTTTCATTGCCCTATAACAATAATAAGCAACCATTTTTCCTAAGGCTTGCTTGCCTGAGTGCCTCCCCTCCTTTTTCTTGTTCCCTGGCTTCATGTTCATTTTATCTGCTGTTGCAGAACTGCAAGAGTTGCCCTGTCTTGCTCTTTGTGCCTGGAGGAATAAGAAGGTCATCTCATGTTCCAGCTGGGAAGATGCAGCAGATGCAAAACCTGCAGCAGTCACAAGACCCTTCAGATATTTTTATGGACACAGACAGGTGGATTTAATTTTTTCTCAAAACCAGGGAAGTACAAAGCAACACACCTGTATCTGGCTGGATTAAGCAACATCCTGGTCCACCATTATTTTTAGGTAACAATGTAAAATGAGCAGGGGCAAACTTTGTGTGGGGATCCTTCATTGCTGGTGGGTGAGCATGCTCTTCAGCAACCATTTGTACCACCACTTTATGAAACACCAGGTGCCTAAGGCAGCAAGCTGTTTTCCCTACAAGCCTAAGACATCATTCAACATTGAAGTAATTAACTTTGGAAGGGATGATCAGGTTAGTCCCAGGAAGGGGAAAAAAACACCCTCTTCAGGACAGATTTTAATAAATAAAGAGGGAGACAATTTTCAACATTTTAGCTAAGGTTTGTGAGAAATGCAGTGACATCTACATTTACAGTTCAGCTGGCATGATGGCAGAGCTGAGACCTCCTGTCAGGGACAGCCCATGGAGCAGGTAAACCCTGATGTAGTGTAATTGGCACAGAAATGAAAATCGTATTGTATGCCCTATTGAAGAAATCTGGAAGATATTGAAGTGCACAGACCCTGAATCAGAGCCTTCTAAATTAATTTCCTTGGCCTTCAGACTTCTAATATTTTCTTCCTATTGTATCTGTGTTTCTTAAACCTGCCATTTATAAGAACTTTAGTGATGCAAAAGAGTAAGGTTACGGCTGGCATGTACCTCCATCACTTGATCAGACCAACAGTGTTCAGATCCCTAGAAATTTGCCACTACCAAGGTAGGTCCCTTCCCTCTTTTCCTGCCTCTTGTCCTACAGCCAGTACTTTGCACATAAGTGTTGAAGAGCCAAAAAGTATCTATTAAAGTAATGGCAGCCATTATAAATGTCAGATTCCCTCTCCTTTTTTTTTTTGATTTTCAGCTTGATAAAACTGTTAATTCTTTCTCTACTTGCACGGAGTTGAATATCAGGTATATTTGATGAAGGGGCCTGCGTAAACTACAAAACAGCAATTAAATTCCTGGAAAAGACAACGAAAAAATGTTTGCTTTGTTACTACTTAATGAGAACAAGGGCCTTGCTGCTCCAAATTTTGCCATAAAGTGTATTGATGGGTTGTTACTAGCTAACTGTGAATCTTTCGATCTCCTGATTTTGATAGACAATGGCCCTGTCATCATATCAAAGCATTTCCTATTACAGTAAATGGAGAAGCACAGCTCTCTAGAGATATCCTTAGGGCAAAGTGTGTATGCATACACAAGGAAGAGGGAGAAAAAGGGGGAAGTCTATCATGTCTAGTCTATTTAGGGTTTTTCTATACTAGAAATACAATTGTGTCATGGGACCCACTTACAACACAGTTTCATTGTAGAGTGCAGCTGGTAACCTTAACCTTTAAGCCCTGCTGCGGAACATAGTTATGGAACCATCAACACTAGAAAATAGGACCATATTGTATTTGGGTCAGAGGATAACCATGTTGTAACTTTGTCCCTTGTCATGGCTGGGATTTTACCACAGACAAGGCCTTCTAAAGCCTGGTATTGTATTATATGTCTTGTTTGCTACTAATAATTGCTGCTGCTACTGCTGTTGTAGGGGAATCACCTGCTGTGTCCTTTTCTTTTGTAAAGCAGCTCCTTTAGCAGCAACGGTAGTAATTCTAGGAAACCCCAATACAATGAATGTAATTTTATTTGGTATAGCAACAGAAAATACTTTGCACAACAAATTCATAATTTTGAACAGGAAGGTAAAGACCAAATGTGCACAGAAGAGTAAATGCTATCAGGAACTGTGTAATTCTGGGCCTTTCTAGTACCAGTAAAAGCCAAGGCTGTTAAAGAATCCCCTTTTAGCTTTTGTTCCTGATATAAACTTGACAGTGGCATGTGAAGGTGTGTACCATCCAGATTGCTACCTTAATATTATTGCCACCATTTATTAGGTGATAAACCCAGAAAGAGACATGGGTCTTTTTTTATGTTGCTTGTAAAACCTGTTTGGGGGTTGGGGGAAGGGGCTGTGTGCTTGTATTTTGGAGGGGAGCAGGTGGTGAACTCATCTAAACTCCCACCTTCATTTTCAAAGCTTGGGAGGGACATGGGAAAATGCCCTTAGGGCTGTGGTGTGTCCAGATTTTCACTGTGCTCCTACAGATGGGAAGCTCAACGAGTCAAAGGAGACGACCCCTCCACAGATGGGTAGTGCTTCCTGCTTCTGCTGCTCTAATGAAGCAGTACAGGGCTCTGAGAAGGGGGTGGCTAATCCATCCTAGCCCTACTGCATACTCTCCAAGTGATAAGCAGCCTGAGAGAAGATTTCTACAGTGACACACAAGATCACTGTTGCTGCAGGTCTCTTGTGCCTCCAGCTATTACACACTATGTACCCTACAGCCTATAGGGTGCTCAGGGAATGGTTTATATCTCTGCTGTGCATCAGTCCCTTAAAGACCCTGCCAGGTCTTCAGGCCGCAGGGATAATTTCCCTATTGATAGTCTTCCCCTTAACTATCTTCTCAAAGGGCAAGCTGTTACCTACTCCATTCCCTCATGATCCATACTGAAAACACGCAAAGGAGGAATGCATTGACTGTGCTCAGGGCAAAGCAGCCTGGACTAGCTGGAGCACATTTGCTTTGATATATTTGCAGGGGAAAAATAAAAGGAGGACACACTTCCTTTAGAGAGCAGCACAGCTTTCTCCTTTCACAAAGAAGGCCAGAATAACGCAGCTGCCCTGATGGTGGAACTGAGAATCCTTCATGATTGTGTAGATGATGCCTAAATAGCATGGAGACTGCCATGTTAAATGCAGAGAGATGCAGTCATCTCAAATAGGAGAGCTTGCTTAGAGGTACCTCATGGCCAGAAAACAGATATTGCTGGGAATAAAGAAAGGGAAGACAGATTGAGTATCATGATAAACTTTGTTACTGCAGTAGGTTAATTTGTAGTTATTTCATAGTTCATAGGTTTCCTTATGCACCTTCCACTGTTGTATCGCTGTGCCTCTTCAAGGCTGAAAAACAACCTGAAGTGCCGGGTACCTCCTTAGTCTTCTCACTTTGTGAAGAGCACAAGCAGCCACTTGGAAATGCACAAGAGAACGCATGTAGCCTGCCTGCCATAGGGGTGTGTGGGGAGCAGGAGGGCAGGGAAAGAGTTGCACAGTGTCAGCTGTGCATTAAGTGGAAATACAGCCGCTGTCTTACTGCTCTGCCTTGCCAAGGGTGCCAGAAGCAGGGCTGGGTGGGAAGTTGCACTGATTCCAGAGTTGCTGCTTGTAGCTGCTTTTCCTGCTTTCATCTATGGGAAGGTGATACAGAGCCTAAGGCTGGAACCACGTCCTGCACATTTCCCTTCTCCTCCAAATCTGTGTGCCGAGTCTGGGTTGCTGCTTATGCTGTGGCATTATCCTAGTAGAGCCAGTCATAGCAATGGTAGAGCCTGAGGGGATACACGGCTCTGCCTGTAGCTACAGCCAGGCAGTTTGCAGGGAATTGCTGCTGTCAGACCCAGTGCATGCTCTTGCTACTCAGTGCACAACTCCTTTTGTTAGAAAGCCAAGCAAGGAGGGAAGGGCTTGCTGCAGAACACAGTTGCATTTACTAATTCACCCTAATTCTTGCTAGCATATGTTTTCCCTTTTCCTTTCCATACCTTTCACACATTCTCATTGTAGTTTAAAGGCTCTCCTTGTAAAATAATGAAATAGCATCTCCAGTGTTGAAATTCTCCTTGTTAAAAAAAAAATAATCTGTCCTGATATTATTTCCTGATTTCTTTTGTCCAGGAAAATAAATTCATCTTTTTCTAAAGGCAGAAAGTAGACTGAATACTTCTAAAATATTCAATATGTAGCCAGCTTGTCTTCTGGGCTAGAATTTCTGATCTTGTGTTATTTTTCTTCCAAAAAGCAATCCATATTTTCCTTTTCTACTGTCTCTCTCCTGACAGAACTTTGCTCAAACACTGCCAAAGAGCAACCTGCAAAGTAGTGTCATGGGAACTGGAATGGGCTCTCTGAACATCCGATGTCTTTAGCCAAGATAATGAGTAAATTTTCTTTTTATGGAGTTTAAAGCAGCTTCACTGGTGAAAAATTGTCTTAATCACAACGAAAAAAAGGGCAGATGCTCATATACATTGCATTTTGCTCTATTTTATTTTTTTGTCTGCTCAGCACAAATAATTAAATTTGCCATTCTGCAATAACTGTTGTCAGACAACTATAATCAATACCTGCTGGAGATAGCCACTGCCTTCCATAAATGGGCATTGCATTTGCCTTTATAGGAGCTACAGATTTCCACTATGTATCTCAAACAGCACCATTTTTGAAAGAAAGCAATCAAAAATGGAGGATTTTTTTCTGGGTAGAAATTGCACTGGGTAGTTTCTGCTGGTTTGTGTATTTTCTGTTTGTTTTCCTAACATAAGGCTGCTGTTTAACATCCTTGTCCACCACCTCCTAAAGTACCCCTTATGAGAGTGGGGGAGAAGAGAGGATGCAGATGGACACACCGAGGGCAGAAGGAGGAACACCTGCCTCTCACTCTGAAGGTCAAGAAAATGCCTCTGTGCATGTTCCTTCTATCCTGCTTGAATAATTGAATCAAGAGCCTCAGGGTTTGGTAATGTCACTTATTAAATCCCTCAATCCTCTGAGCTTCTCCTAAAGGCCAAATTTTGGGAAGCTGCTCCTGCAAGCAGGGGCTGCTGAAATGGGTTTCTAGTCTCAAATCTGCCTCATGTCTCCAATAAGCAGCTCTTGGGTCTGTTTTCACTCAGCTCTTGTCCATACTTATACATTAGTCAACAACACACAACACCTCTTTTATCTCAACAATATCCAAAGGGTATTCACAGAGAAAATCCAATACAACAAAAAGGAAAGTGCTGCTCTAAGTGTCTGAAGATGAACCCTGAGAAAGCTCAGAAATACCTGATGTGCCCTAAATTTCCAGCTGTCGGTGTTGTTAAAATTTTCCTTGTTCTGATCTTTCACTTCACTGATAAAGGCATCCCTTGACTAAAACCACTTTAATTGTGTTGGGGCATGCTGCAGATGTCCTACGATGTAGGTGCTCCTAGAAGTGCATTGATAAAAACCTTGTACACCCAACAGCCTGTGATTACATCAAAGGCATCTCCTTGAAGAGGTTCCACAAAGACAAAATTCAGCCTCCAGCAATTTCAGCGGAAGCAGTTAGGAATGCTGAAAGCTGCTTCTTATGCACAGAGTTATTGAAATCAGATTGATGCCATGGCATGAGCCCCTGTTGGGAAAGCAAAACACAGTGTGCCCATCATATAGCTTAAAATAAACAAATACAGCAATAAACAATATGATTTTTTTTTTTTCAGGGAGCAATGAAAAAACAATATCTAATAATACCTACCTTTGGCAACAGCATTTCCAGGAAGCACTCTCTCTCTCAGCAACAGAAAAGTCCCTCAGGGATGAATCTCACCCAGACTCTTATTTTACAGAAAAATAGAAGGAGAGTTAGACAGTCATGAGACTTAGCAAATTCATTATTCAGGTTCATCCCTATATCTTAGTACCTGGACTTCAATTCTCTACCATTGAATTGTGTTTCATTACTTCTAAGTAAAACTACCGTGATTATTTCTGCCTATGGATGACCATGGTAGCTACCCAGAAAACACTGCTTGTCCAACGTATGCCACCTTTAATAAAAAACATAGCTAAAAGTAGATCTCACAGAGGCTTTGTGCACTATACTGTGTCCTCATGAAATACCATTTTAATTTGCTTCATAAGCCCTGCTGTTCCTTTTTGTAGCTTGGTTATGATTCTCCATCCTTCCCTCATTACCTCAAAAATATGATGGTCAGGATGATGCTAGATAATCACTAGAAAAAAAGTTTCTCTTATTAGCTGTGCTGTCAGCCTCTCTCTGTGTTGTATGTGTTAAAATGGGATATGTCCATTGTGACAAAGAAAAGAACATGAATATTTCTGTCTCCTTTGGATACAAATCCTGTTGGTGTTCTGCCCATGTAATTAATGATGTTGTAGTGCTCTTAATACCTTAGCATTTTATGGGCTGCAAAGCCTTAAGATCTCACAGTCATTTTTGTGTCTTATGAGCTCTGACTGCCTCTTTCTGAGGAGGTTTGATGATATCTATTTTGGATTAGGAAACTGAGGCAGGTGTTACTAAGAGCCACACAGCATGGTGGCAGAGAGATTGAACAAGACTCAGTGCTCTCAGTGTGCATGTGGGTCACATCTGCCTCCAAATGAAGACAAAGCAGTAGCTTATGCTTTAGCTTCATGGCTCAGATTTTTACCAGTGTCATCTATTTTCAGCGGTGCAAAAAGTCCCAGGTTCAAATTAATGACAGAAACAATGTCACCACTTCTGCACCCATTTATTAGCTGCAGTGAAAATCTGGTATGCACAGCTGGTATGGAACTGAGTCCACCAAAGAGGTGTCAGTATTGAAAATCAGGCTCTGATTGTTTCAGCTAAAGGAAGAGCAGGTAAGAATATTACTTTGTCAGACATTACAGATTACAGTGTTCCTTCAGCAGTGGAAATATCTTTAGACTACTGAAAATGATGTTAAAGCCCAGAGGCACTGCCAAAGAAAAGAAAATGATTTTTTCCAATGGCCTTCATCCTGTTCCTACTTTCTCCAGTAGCACACTCCTCTTGCAGTATATTAAGGTGAAGGATCCTTTCCTGATACTCAGTGGAATTCATTCCCCCAGACCCATAAAAATAGATTGCTTATATGATTTCATTAACAGCTATATTTCCAAGACCTATTTTAATGCATCTCTGGCCCTCTGTACCACTTCTTACCCAGGCCCAGAGGCAGGCTTGCTTGGGTTTTTTGCAAGAGTAGGAGACAACTAAGGATGGCAAGATAGGACCCAGTTACATCGGTGGCATTTTCCTGCAGACACTGGTTTTGTTAGTTAGCCAAGAGAACAAAATAGTGAACGGGAAAGAAATCCTGCAGACAAAGCTAAGCTTATCACTGCTGTAACATCTGTGTCACCAATGCTGCTGGGAGGAGAAGGGGAAGCTGGAGAGCAGAGATAGCTGCAACAGCACAAACTCTCCCTGCCACCAGTGCTGTGAGCAGCTTGCAAGAGTCCAACAAAAGATTGAGAACACCTATTGTCTCCTAGTCTTACAGTGTGCCTCCCTGCTCAACCCAGAGGACAGTGGCCTCCTGGTCTGAATGCGTCAGAAAAAATACAGGCAACAACTGTACATACAAGGATGGCCACGCAACCTTTGTCAGGCTGTGATATACAGCTCAGCAGGAACTTATTTCAAACTAGTAGAAAGTGGGGGCCCCGTGACACTGTGCAGCCTCAACTCAGTGAAACAAGGATACATAAACTTTGGTACCACATACTGAAGCATGCCTCCAGTCAACTGCAATTCACTGGTGGCATCATGATGGGTGCTTCAGCAGCTTGGTTTGTTTGCTGACGGATCGGAGCACACGCCTTCAGCTCCTTCCCTCTCTTTCCATTTTGCTTCCCTGCTGCTGTGCTGCCCATTAGGATACAGCACTGAGGTTTTCGGGCCACAGGGTGAATTCCAGGTGACGGTCACTTCAGCAGAACCTGCAGGAGACCTCCTGCATGATAGCTCATCTCATCCAAGCTCCAGTGAAGGATAAAAGACGGTACTTCCAAAATGAAAATTATAACAGGAGGTAAAGGGAGAGAGAGAGTGAGAAAAAAGGCAATTAGGAAGAAAAAGAGAGGAGAGGAGAGGGGAGGAGAGGAGAGACGATTTTTTTTACATGTCAATTGATTGCCAGTTGAAAAAGTGCCCTTAATTGAGAGCTCTGCAATTCCTTAGGCACAGCGATGTACTTGAAACATTATTTCAGTACCATTGTTTGTAGCCTCTGTAACAGGTTGGAAAAAAGTAAGCTAAGAAGAATTAGTTGCTGCATTTTAAACCTAGGGTTGGATTTAATTGGAAATAACAACTTTTTCCATTGTTAAACCATTAAACTGATTCTAAATATGCAAACAGGGAAATCTACTGTGCCTTGACGGAACACCCCAGACCTTTCTGTCAGCATCCTAAGCGACACTAGTCCAGGCCACATTCCTCACAGGGAAATGCAGACATATGGTCATTCAAGATATTCCCCTTTCTGCCTTTATCCATATTGTTGTGAGTCCAAAACTTGTCTCATACTGCAGAAGCAGCTAGGTGTTTGTCCTTTAGTAACACAGACACTATCTAATAAAGCTACAGATATCCTCAACATTTATGCCAGCGCACAAGCTGGGTTTAATTGCGTTAAACTGTGTGATATCTGAGGGTAGTGATTTCCACAGCTAGATTACACATACCACAAAACAAGATTGCTCTTTATTAACTAACATCATGTGTCGTGAGTATGATTTACCACCTGCATGCAGCTTGGTTTATGTGCATCTATCATGGCATCTCTTATTGGACACCCTTTTAAAAAGAGGGTTCTTTCCTTTTTAATAGCTCTCCAGAAAGGACACATTTTACGCATTAAATTATTTCCATTACCTCCACTGCTTTTCATTCTACTCTTCCCTTGCAGTATGGTGACAATGTATCTGAACACATTATTCTGAGTGAGGGAATTGCATGTTTTTAACAGTTGGCATGGTATTCTCAGTACAGAGAATCTTTTGCTGTCCTACTTGCAATATTTTCTTGGCTTTTTTTTTTTTTTTTGTCGACATTTCAATGAGATTCTGGGTATGTACTCCGAGTCATCCTTGAGCTATTTCCAGAGTGTCTTCATTTATACATCCTGATACTGAATTCTGCCTGGCTTTGGCTTCTGCACATACAAACTTTCTTAGCAGCTTCTGCAGATTCTTGCAATCTTTCTTGTCATGACTAATCTGAATTCTTTTTTTACTACTTGCAGACTTTGTTAGGCTTCTCTTGATCATAGGAAATAGATTACACCAATACTGTAAAGGACATAAAGCATTTAACTATTATACTTTGCTAAAACAAAAATCTGTGGTTTTCTACTTCTCTTGTCTTCATTTCAATCCATTGTCTACTTATAGATAATCTATTTTAGGATTTTTACTTAACAATCAACAGTGGAGGATTTCATAAAAAATTATGTTATATTGACTATTTCTGGTCGATTCATTCTATTGACAAAACATAGGTCTGTGTGTGGTAGGTTGTAAAATTGTGATTTTCTTTTTTTCCTCATAAAATCTGTACATACTTTTACCACCTA
This sequence comes from Pezoporus occidentalis, assembly GCF_034315485.1. Taxonomy (NCBI): domain Eukaryota; kingdom Metazoa; phylum Chordata; class Aves; order Psittaciformes; family Psittacidae; genus Pezoporus; species Pezoporus occidentalis. The sequence goes on from NW_026916263.1 coordinate 2,051,577, forward strand.
TGTGCCTTTGGTCTTGCATTGGATGGCATGCAACTAAGGTGCTATCTTTCCAACAAAAAGCTATACAGGCAGAAAAGTATGCAGGCATGAAAAGTGAAGCCTGTGAGAAATAGCTTTGTAACCCTATACCTGCACTGCAATGAATGGGTTAATTTATGAATAAATGAGTAGTTTATGAATAATGGTATATAAGTAATTCACCTGTGTACCTCAAGTGATTCTACACTGAAATAAGCGAAGTTTGAATTCCTCTTTCCCTGAACAGAGCTTAACTATGCCACTGGTTATAAATGTATTTAGGATTTTTAATTATGTTTAAAAGTCATCCATTCTGAGATGAAAGTCTTGCAAATGGAAAGATGATTCAGGAGTACATGCCAAGAAGGCTTGACAATACCCTCATGGCATCATTTATGATGCTGCTTCAAGAACTCTACATCTGGATTAGACAAGATTTGGAGACCAGTAATGTTATGACCTCATTTCTGAGGGTGTGATATTAAATATTATAGTACAACAAGATTAAGGGCCTGTGCTCCCCTCCAGTGCTCGGCATGATGATGAGGTGTCAATGCAAGGAGTGACTTGCAGTGGACCTGCTTCAGTGAGTCTAGAGGGGACCACGGAGATGCTGTGAGGGCTGGAGCAGCTCTGCTCTGGAGACAGGCTGAGAGAGCTGGGCTGGTTCATCCTGGAGAAGAGAAGGCTCCTTAAGTAGAGACCTTAGAGCAGCTGCCAGGGTCTAAAGGGGGCCTACAAGAAAGCTGGAGAGGGGCTTTGGACAAGGGTCTGTAGGGACAGGACAAGGGGGAATGGCTTTAACCTGACAGAGGGGAGACTGAAATAAGATCTTAGGCAGAAGTTCTTCCCTGTGAGGGTGCTGAGGCCCTGGCACAGGTTGCCCAGAGAAGCTGTGGCTGCCCCATCCCTGGCAGTGTTCAAGGCCAGGTTGGACAGGGCTTGGAGCAACCTGGTCTAGTGGAAAGTATCCTTGCCTATGGCAGGGGGCTGGAACTGGAAGTCCCTTCCAACCCAAACCAGTCTGTGGTTTTCTGATTCTCTGAGTGCTCTGTCCTGTCAGCGTCCAGAATCCACATACAGCAGGGCATCAATGCTGTTTCCAACACAGACAATGATATTTCTGTTTTGGTTTTGTCTTCATCAGCTACTGCTTGGTGAAAAAATATGCACAGCTAATAAGCCTCACTTTTGATGTGAGAAAGTGGTTAATTTGATCATCTTAGGAGCCTGTTTCAAAGGTCATGGATTAATCAAGTTATTTTAGCATCGTAAACACTTCTGCTGTTTTTTTTTTAATCTTCATTTTAAGTAAGTGACTATGTATGTTGATAGAACTACCCAGGTCTTCTCTTGAGGTTTTTTGAAGCCTAATACTGTACAGCATATTTAAGTCCCCTGGCAAAAGCTATGACATAGTTTTATATTACTTGATAATTTATTACTAAATAAATATACACCTTATATATCCTTTGTAGACGTGTGTGTGTACCTGTCTGTTGCTTCCTTAGGAAAATATTGTGACAGTGAAGGCATTGGAAGTTTAGGAGAACAATTTCCAAGAATGGTCCCCTCTTACCTCATCCCTATCTGACTATAGGATAAACCAAGGAAATTAGACAAATACTTGATGACTCCAGAAATGAAAATCCTGGGTGTGCTACCAATAGTTCTGCAGGAAGCTAATGTCAAAACTGGCATAAAATGCAATTTCTGGTAAAATTAAAAATATGTATTTTACATATTTCCTTAAAATATCTTTTTTTTTTAAAGAGATAAGAAATAAGTCTTTGGATGGTGATTTTTTTGCTTAGGCTTTTCATTGCTGCTGAAAATGAGGTTTGTCTTTAAAGAACTTTCATTGTGATAGAAATGGTGCTAGATATTTCTTCTGCGCCATTTACCCAGCACTTCTTGTTCAATTATTTAGCAACATTAAGTGAAACAGCATTTAGTTTACCAGGCTTTTTACAGTACCTTTTGCTGATTTAGCAAGTATTTATAGTCACCAAATAAAATCAAAATTATGTATACCAGGGCTAATAAATTATATTTATGTAGATGGCTAATTTTCTTTCACATAATGGTCATAGATGAGTTTAAAGAGCAAATATACAAAGGGTGCATTTAATAAATCAGGCACAAGGGCTCACAGACTTGTTATTTGAAGTGGACAAAGTGCAGAAGTGGTTTTGACTGCAAAGAAAAGCTATCTTTCCCTCCCTCTACCTATCCAAATTATTTGAAGGTTTTATCATTTTGGCATCCTAATTAGTGACAAGAGTTGCAGAATGAGCTCCCATTTGTTGCTAGTGGTAGCAATGAGTTTATTTGGAAAACAATAAACATAATTTTGTTAAGTGTCCTCTCCATGAAATTCTTCCTTGCACCAATGATTGCACACAGGCATCACATATTTAGACCCAAATTGGGGCATTCATTAAAATTTCTCTGCAAGCAGATGCAGCGCTCAATTCCTGCCCTATAGTTTTGGGTACTCACAAACCTCAAGTGCAGCCTTGTGGCTAAATGTACTGCTTCAAGGAGAGGTTTAGTCTGAAACATATTCAACATTAAGCCTATTTAGAAATCGTCTTTGTTAGTAGAGAGGGTTTAAATGTGGCTTTCTTACAGGTTTGTGTCTTCAATTAGCAGAATGAAGGAAAGACTGGGAGCTGAAAACAGAGGTGGACTTGCGACAGAAAATAATGTGGAAGCGTGGTGCAACTCTGAAGGTGTCAAACACTAATAATAATGTTAAAATAAACATAAGAAAAAGGAGGAACAAGAAAAATAACAAAATTTTCCTTACATGAGAGATATCTACTTGACTTTTTCCCTGCATAAAACTTTATGCAGCACAAATTCTTTGAGAAATTAGCAAGCAATGAAAAACACAGCAGACAATTCACATCCTCAAGGAAGTATCTTTGAGCTAAAGCTACAGATTCATAAGGAAAAGAAACTGCATCATTTAAAATGTCAACTGTACAGTGTAGCTCACTGGTTGCAGGTTCAATTGTGGTGAGTCAGGCTGGATAATAACACCACTGAAGCTGAGTGAAATATTCATAGCACGTGTCTACTTCTGAGCAAAACACATTCATGTTATTGAAACGATTGTGCTAAGTGATGTCTTCATCATCATTTTATATGCACATACAAGTATAAGATTGTGTAAAAATAGAAAATGAAGTTTTGTTTTGTTTTTTTTGTTGCTGTTCATTTTATTTTGAAGTGAATTAATTATAATTCGCTTGGCAATGATTCTGATTTTCCTGATGGTAGAGAGCACTGATAGAAGCCATTTGGCCTCATTTTCATACAAGCACTAGCCATATTAGACTGCTATATTGCTCCTTACTGGCCCTATTATTCCTTGCCCACTTAGAATGAAACTCCAACAGCAGGAAGCAACAACCCATCCAGTTAGACAAATACAGTAGAGGAATTGAGTTGGTTCTCATTTGGTTTTGAAGTAGCGTTGTGAAAATAGTTATTTTCCAGCCCTAATCAACGTTTTTTTCATTAACCAACTTTAGATTCTGGGTTTGGTTGACCCAAAAGGACATTTCAAGATTTTCTAAAATACAGTTACAGACATAGCGACATCAGGCTATCTAAAATCTCCTTTTCTAACTTTTGAAATAGATTGGTTAGTTTAAAAAACCCACACCTTTATCATGAGGGACGAAAATAATTAAGATTTCTGAGGATGTGGGGAAGGGAGAAGTCAACTAAAACAAATATTCTTCTTTTTTTTTAAATTTCCAACCTCAACAATTCTGCGATTTGGTGATTTTATAATCATCTCAGTGCTTCCAGACCCATAGTTTTTTTTCACAGCAGTTTACCTGCCCTCTAAAAAGCTGATGTATAAAGCCTTTCATGAAGTTCATCTTCAATATTCGGAGGACAGCACCCTCAGCCTAGAAATTTCTAGCAGGCAACACAAGGCAAGGGATAGGGCCAGCTCTCTTTCTACACAGTAAGACAATTTGAGGTAAAAGAGCTTATGACAGATGATATGCCAAAGTTTTTATTGATTTTCAGATAGACAACTGATTCTGTGTCCTGATGCAGACTGATTAATAATCCTCCATTGATTGCTCAGTTTTCTTACAGTAGATAGATTCTTTAGCTGAAACCTGCCATATTAATCTTGGGTGTGTGCTGTTGATATCATTTCACAGGCACATAGAATTTCATTTCGCTAAACTCAGGTTTTATAAGTATGTATGTTTTATTTCTCTTTAGTTACAAGTATTGATTTCAGTGTTGTAGTAGAAATAAGAGATACTGTTGGGAGCTTGCCTGCTACCCATGCTTCAATAAAAGCAATAGTCTGATATAAAAACCATACTGGGCATTATATTTGTTGTATTTTTACTCATCTAGCCATCTTGCACCCTGAGCACCCCAGGAGCTTGTGGGTGTCTACTTCCAACCTCTCTCCTTATCATACGTTAATTTTTTGGCAGCCCCTGGTTGAATGGATGCATTTGGAAAGCCAACCATATCCTGGGCTGCATCAAAAGGAGTGTGACCAGCAGGTCGAAGGAGGTGATCCTGTCCCTCTGCTCTGCTCTCAGGAGACCTCACGCGGAGTATTGTGTGCAGTTCTGGACCTCAACATAAGAAGGACATGGAACTGTTGGAACAAGTCCAGAGGAGGGCCACGAGGATGATCAGGGGACTGGAGCACCTCCTGTAGGAAGGTAGGTTGGGAAAGTTGGGTCTGTTCAACCTGGAGAAGAGAAGGCTGCATGGAGACCTCATAGCAGCCTTCTAGCATCTGAAGGTGGGCTATAAGAATGCTGGGGAGGAACTCTTCCTTAGGGACTGTAGTGATAGGACAAGGGGTAATGGGTTCAAACTTAAACAGGGGAAGTTTAGGTTGGATATAAGGAAGAAGTTCTTTACTGTGAGGGTGGTGAGGCACTGGAAAGGTTGCCCAGGGAAGCTGTGAATGCTCCATCCCTGGCAGTGTTCAAGGCCAGTCTGGACAGAGTCTTGGGTGGCATGGTTTAGTGTGAGGTGTCCCTGCCCATGACAGGGGGTTGGAACTAGATGATCTTAAGGTCCTTTCCAACCCTAACTATTCAACCAAACAGCTTCTTGATGTCTGGGTGTGAGGGTGCAGACCTTGATGCCAATTACTAATGGGAAGATTTTGGTAGCTATGCTCATATGTCAAAAATGTTTCCATCTCCATACCTATCATCTCCTGTGGAAGATGTGGCTGATGTATCAAGCACAAGCTATGAGATTTCAGTGTTTTTTATCATACAGCATATGTGGTTCTGTTTGCTTTCCTTCCTTAATCAACCTGCTCACTCATCACTTAAGCAAACAAATAGTTTTAATCTGTCTCACATCTTTTCAGTGTATTGTTATTTCTCTGGTGAATTATTATCATATACTCAGGCAAAAATCTGAATGTCCACATTATTGAATGTTCAAAAGCAAAAAAAATAAAGAAAAAATAAATTAAAGAATCTGAACAGGAAAGCTGTTTAAAAAAGTCTCTTATTCTCCAATGTATATTCTTTGTCAAGAAATTATTTTGCAAATATGAAGCTATAGTATTTTTCAGAAGAACCTATTGCAACACTTTTGGATTCTGGCCCTGTTAGATATATTGCAAAAGTAACTTTTCTTTCTGATTATTCCTCATCCCCTTGTCCCATTTCTTAAATGTGGGACAAAATTAAGAAAGAAAACAAACCACAGTTGACTGGTAGGAACCATGTAACTTAACATGCTGTTGGAAGGTTTTCTGCAAATGGAAATAAGAGATTGAACAGATTGAACAATGCTAGAGAAGACAAGAAAAAAGAGGAAAAATAAATATTTTTAAAACTGAGGGTTTGAAACTGCTGTATTTTATATTTGATTTAAACCAATTCCTTTTTACAGTTCATCCACCCTAAAAATGACATTACATTTTTCATCAGATGGGAGTTTCTCCAAGCTTTTGAGTCTCATTGGGAGTTGAGTGGTACAGCATTGCATTACTTCTGCTAATGAGTTATGTCAATTTGCAGCAACACATTTTAAAGAGAAATTTATTATGCAGGTTGGCCTTAAATGTGTGTTTGCCTGAAAGTCTGTGTTTTACATGCTGATATTTAGGAGGATTCCCATGATCCTCAACCTGTTGTTAGTACTCTCAGTAGTTCCTCACATTCCCAGGGTGCCTGCTGAAGTCACTTAGGACAGGATGCAAAGATAGAAGGCTTCCTCCATCCCTGGATCCTCCCCCCAGAGTCATAAATGGTGGTATTTTATGGCTGCTCTCATTTTCCTCCTATTTCTCTCCTTTCTTTGCACCATGTGTTGCATAAGCTGCACATTACACAGTTTTCATTATTTGTTTTTTTTTTCCTTACTCTGAAGTGTAACCGCAGACTATATTAACTGTCTCATCATGGATTTCTTAGTATTGACCTGGCTGGGAAGTGAGATGTCAAAAAGAGTCTGGTATAAAATTGCACCGATGAATTAGCACATTGAGACAATAGTTTGTGATAGTGATGCATGGCTGTGGTGAAGCTGCCTCTAGCTGGAGCCACTATTAATGTTGGTGCTAAGAAAATTATAAAGTCAAGATTGACAGGAGCAATAGAAAAGGATAGGTGTGAGAGAAAATAAATAGGAAGAGGCAAAACCAGCTATACTAATTAACTGAGAATTGAAGTACCTTCACAACCACTTTTCACAGCCTCAGGAAGAAAAGGGCTTGAATTCAGCAAAGAATAAATACATGAAAAACAAAATCAGATCAGATCAGATCAGATGATTACCAAGACTGTAATGTATTTTGAAATCTCCAAGTTAACTTAATACACACTTGCATGTCATTCCCCCTACTTGCCCATAAAACTGTGGCAGATAAGGCTTCAGGTTTGCAAGGAAGGCAACACCTCTTAATTTGCAGTTAGCATTTAAGCAGTGTGTGTGTATGTTAGTAGCTACTCTAAATATAAAATCATAAGAGAAAGAGCAACTGCTTTGAATAGCAGCCATGCTGTAACACTGACTTAATACATTACATGCCTGCCATCTGTGTTGAGAACCAACCATGTGGTCTCACACAAACCTTAATTCAAAGACTTTGTATGAGAGATAAGGAGTAGTTTTTATGTACCATTGTTATGAACGTTTATCACACAGTAAGACATAGGGGGAAAATCCCCAACATTGCAAGCGTTGCTCTACTTTTTTTCCCCAAAACAGAAATGATAGCATCCATAATTTTTTTGCTAATTGTTTTTAGCAATTATAAGTTGGCTGCCTACAAGCTGAATAGCATGCAAAACTGGTGTTCATGCTGTTTGTATAAAATAGGCTCCTTGGAAGCAATCTTCCTTGTTATGCCAGAAATTAACCAGGTATTAATTAATATGGGGAGGAATCAAGCTAACTCTGGTAAGGTTTTTTTGTCTCCTACATGCCCTTCGCGAGATAACACGCCACTAAGTCTCATCACAGCAGAGTAAGAACAGATCTGTAGTTGTATGTTCATCCTATTGTTCCTTTTACACTCATGATTAAATGACCCAGTTTTCTTGACATGCACATACAATTTTAAATCTAATAATTTAAAATTATAAAGACATTAGGATAGTTTTAATTTTCAGGTGATATTTTAGTAATAAACAGATCCTTCTGTTAAAAAGAAGTAAATAGGAATAGTCCTTGAAATATAAACAGTACACTATGGAGCATACCCTATAAAGATGCTTAGAGACAAACAAGCTAAGGAAGTGATAAAGAGAGGAAAAGATTTTTTTTATCCTACCACTAGAACATGATATAGAAAGACGGACAATCAAGAAGTGCAACTTGCAACTGAGCGTGCGTTGTTCCTATTGAGAACTCTTTGTGTGTTCTTGTTGAGAGCTAGAAAGGTACAGTAAGTTCCTAAGTGCCACATTAGCAGTGGCACTCCTTTTCAAAACAATTTACCACATCAGAACTTAGTAACATTTGCTTCAAGGAGGCCTTTCTCCAGCTTTTATGCTGGTGTCACCATCAGCTGGTCCTTGAAATAGTAAGTAATCATGATGTACCAGCCAGCCTTCCACTTCTGATGTGCTACAGAAAAGGCTGATGTCTCTTTTACTGAAAAAGCAAATTTTTGCTTCCAGGTGGTCAGGTTTGCTGAGAAACAGGGTTTCTCATGTGGGAATACTTTCTTTGTTTATTTTTTTTCTCCTGATAGATGAAAGTTGTATTTTCCTACATATCAGTGAGCTGTTTCTAAAATGCTTGTAGTAATATGTGAAACTTTAAGCAGGCCTTCCTTTAATGCCTTAATGCAGTAAAGTTAACAGCACATGTCATTACCAGACAAGGTAATTCTACTTCCTGGAAGTATTATCCTATTTCCACTCTTCTGTCCAGTCTCACGGTGCTTTAGTAAGCCTATCCAAGAGATGGTTCTTAAATCTTGTGGTTTCTCTTTTGTGATACAACCTTTGGCTTCACAGAGCTGAGCTGACACTAGAGGTCTGCAAGAAGGCTGAAGCTCTTAACTCCTCTGGATTTCAATAGGAACAAAGGATGCCACCACCTGGGAAAACCATACCCTGCAAATCTAGCTCTTCATCAGTTTAATGCAATTTCAAACCAGAACACATCCCACCCTCCAAGTACTATCTCTATAAACTCATATGTGAAAATCAGTACTGTGCCTCTGAGTTGCTGTGCGCATTTAGCTCTGCCCAACACAGTATCATACCTGCAACTTTAAAGGCATTCAATGAGAGGTTAGTGTTCATTTAAAAAATATTTTAAAACTGAATGTAGCTATCCCTTACCTCTTTTTCATGGTTTACTTGGCATTGGAGACATTGAAGATTTTACTGTAAACTTTTAGGTACAATGACGATGGCATAAATGCAGAAACAGACACGTAGACAATCAGATATACAAGCAAGGTAAACACATATGTATATAGTACTTAGAAGCAATGTAAAAAACGTTTGGAGGTTATTATTCTTTTTTAAATTTTCTTGCATTCAAATGCTCAGCTAGCAGTAGTTTTATGGAATTTGTAAAAAATGAAGATATTACAACTTAACTGTGTTAAATGACTCCTCCCAAGATATTGAACATGTCGACAAGTTCCTTACATTACCACACATTAGCAACAATCCTAAGTAATTGTAATGCATGAAAATTGAATTCCTTGAGTGGAATAGCCACCTATTCAGCAAACAAAAGTAGCTGATAAATATTTAGTTGTCACCAAGCTTCATAGAAAGGGGACTCAAATAAATTTAGAAACGGAATAAAACAATAAAAATGTGAAGAACATTAATGTGATGCTAGAGATGAAAATTGAACAGGCATTTGTGAATGTCTGTTTATAGAAGTGCAATCAGCTCCATATCATTTCTTTAACAGAGAAAATTAAATGCACGACTTCTGCTAATAGGATGGTACAGTTCAGAATTTAAACACAGGGGTTGGAAATCGAAGTTACACTTCCTGATGCAAATGAATATGGGCTCTTTAGGCTGCACTGATAGAACATCTACGCAAAAGAGATATTTTACCAGAAAAGGCATATATTCATTAGATAGGCTTTGTTCTTTTATGTGTCCAAGTTTGAACTGATATTGGTAACTTTTAACTTAACATTTTGTATCTTTTACTTTAGCTTGAGTTTAGCTTTCAGCTGCCTAGGGAACATTGAAGAAGCCCGCTTTCTGAACCTATCTGGATGAGATAAGCTGAATTTCTTTGTACTTCAGGTTATACTAATAGGATTCCAGGGTATTATGTGGTAACACAAGGACTGGCAATACCATGTCCCAAGAGCACCATGGTGCCTGGAAAGAAGTCTGATAAACCTGGTAATCAATCCAAAGTGATAGGAGGGTAAGGTATGAATCCATAATGTTTGTTAGAAAGCTGATTTCAAAGGAAAAACACCTTCTGGCTCCTGGCATAGCAACTGCTGGCATGTGACAGGTGTTGTCACCTCCATGGAGGGGCTGGTATTCAAAACACAGATGGGAGGCTGGCAGAATGCTGAAGGTGTGTTTTAGAAAGGTGAGACGAGTGTCTGCCTCCTTGGAAAATGGAAATGCAAAGCAAAGGGAAGGAGAGGGGCTCAACCACCATTTGTGTAACCAACGCCATGAGATTTTTAGTCCACATCAAGAGGTCCCTGCTCTGAATGGCTCTCTGGAGAGACCTGTTTTCTTCTGTTGGATAAACACAGAGCTTAAAAAAAACCCTCTACCAATAAAAACGCATGGTGAGAATTACCCTAAAAGTTCATCACTTCAGTAGATCACCTTTGATGAAAACTGTTTGATTAAAATTTGATCAATAAATAGTGCATACATATTTGCATACGTATGTTGTAGATTTGCATGTATGTTGTTCTCTAGATATACCTAAAAATAGGAATGATGATGTGAAGCAATTCTTACAAGCTACAAAATGTGTAATAAAGTAATGGAAACCAGGTTTAATAATTTAGATAAATTCTGTGAATGCCATTAAAACAATTTAGTGAATATATTTAAATCTATAAACACACTTTCTATTATCTAGATTAAAGCAAATTACAGTATGAAATTGCAGGATAATCCTGATGGACATGACACGGAAAAGGCAAACAAATGGAAAATATTAAATAGCAGCAAGGCAATTATTAGGATAAGGATAGTGCAAGTCAATAAAATATTAATATGGACATTAATACATGATTATAATATAACTAATTAATTTCTTTATATCCTTTCAAAATCACAATTCTTCCATTATTCGGTGCCTTTATTTTTTCCCCAGGATTTTCTTCAAAAGCTTTCACTTTACCAGTGAAATATACCAAATTTTCAGTGCTAAAAAAAGCTGGTTTATTTCCCATATTCATAGTATGTACACATTATTTTTAGTCATCTAATTTTATAACTATCAAAACAATTTTTAGCCCTGAGTGATTTGTTCAGAAATTCTATAACAAATTCAGCTTTTCCAGAAATATACATTTGGTTACCAGAAGATGCTTTTCGTGCAGAATAGTGCAACTCCCTCAAATAAGACTGTTAATAATAAACAGAATATCTGCATTTCTTTGATGGTGATAATGATAACATTATTATTTAGATTGTTATGATCTGGATGATGATTTGATTCTTCAGCCAAAATGAATTCAAGCTCAAAATTTTTATGAAGTTTATTGGATTTAGAATCACCCATTATATAGAACAGTGATGATGTTTAAAAACACATTTTTAAAATGATTATTCTATTTTTATTTCTTTAAGCGATATCCCTGATTCAAGGAGCTTCTTCCTATGACAAGGAGAATCTGTAGACCCCTGGTTAAAAAAAAAAAGAAATTAAGTCCTAAGCAAAATATTTAAAGCAAATAAATTCTTCAGATGCTGGCTCAAGATTTCAAGATTCACTATTATCAGAAGCAATATACCTGTAGGATTAAATGTGCGCTTATTCACGTACCATCATTTCCTAACATGGTCTGAAAAGCACTATGCTTTAAATATAAATAAATCACTGACAGTTAATTAATACACAGTCCTATCAAAGAGATCTCAGAAGCAGGCAGATTCAAGCTATACTGAGATGACTGCCACGAAAGGAATTTTTGTAGTGGGTTTCATAAGTGACAGATAGATAATAAAAAATAATCTAAAATAAAACATGATTTTTAAAAAAGAGGTTTTTTTTTTTCCTTGCTTTTCCAGAAGCAGTCTTTAGCAAATGTTTTCTTTTGTTCCATTCACACAGTTTGTTCAAAACCAGCCTTGTAATAATTAAGGGCATCCTGAAGTCAGTAGCAGTTGCTGTAATTGCTCAGAACAAAATGAAAAAAAACAAGAGTCTTAACATTAATGTTGTTTGTGGGATTTCTTGTGACAGTCTGAGAGATGAATCAGTACTACAGGGACAGCTACTGGCTATATGTGATTGACAAAGCTGCTATAATTGTATGACTTTCTTGTGTAATGGTTTAAACCAAACAAAATAAATTAAAAAGAAAAAAGATAAAAAAGAAATGCGGATCCCCCCCCCCCCCAAAAAAAAAAATAAAACAAAAAAAAAACAAAAAAATGAACGAACAAACAAACAAAAAAGACCCAACCAACAAAAACCCCAACAAACCCCACACAGTAAAAGAACTGGAAAGCTTAGCTGTGTCAGTGCCCATTGATGAAAGTACTGTTCTCTGATCCATGCTGCTATTGTTGGTTTTAGTTTAGTTCCCTCTCAATCAATATCCAACGGGGCATGATTTAATAAGGTTTAATAATCTCCAAAAATGGGGGGAGGGCAGTTGTGGTATTGTCATTCATCAAAGGGGGCCTTTCAGGTTTCTTTGCTTTCACCTGCTGGGACCCATTTGGTCTCTTTCAAAGAGAATGGAATGACAAAATGAATGAGAAATGCTAGAATAAGAATCCCTTATTTTACCCAATAGTTAATCAATGAGTACTTGTAATCCCTATTGTACTTCACAGAGGTACTTGTAAGACAATTAAATCTTGCTTCTCAGGCAAATGATTTTAGTAGTTAACCTGAAACAGCCAACAGTATTGCACAGAATGAATGCACCTGAAGTAATGATGTAATGGGACACTGCTTAGCTAGAAAAGCCGGATGGTTTGGGGTTTTTTGGTTTTGTATTTGCTTTATTTTTTGGTAGCCTGGAACTACAGTATGTATGAGCTATAATTACAGAAAAATACTGGGGGGAAAAAAAAAAGCAGAAGAGATTTTAAATATAATTCTCAGAGGTGTGAAAGGGGTGAATAATCCATATATACCCTCTTTTAAATACACAGTTTGTATCTTAAATGTACAACAAGAGAATCTTATATTTTTTATCACAGTTTAAATTCTAAAGGGTGGCTTAATAAATACCAAACATTTACACAGTTAACATCATCTTGATGTGGCAACCAATTTAGCTTTAATTTCATTTGCAATAGTTGCATTCAGTTCTCACCTATTTCCTCCTCACTAAATTGCTTGTATATCAGAAGAGAGCTTGTACTCTTTTGAAGAGCCATGCATTCATTCTGTACTCTGCATTGTTTGTCTACCTTCTTCTGCGTGGACATTATTCTCTGAAAAGAAGAATCTGCTGCATCATGTCAGTTTATGTATTATTCTCTTAAAAACTGTATTTTTGCTCTTAGACTCACAATTATGTCATTTACATATTTCAACAGAATTGTAAACATTTTGTGCTATAATTAAGGTACTCCACAAACCAGAAATGGTCAAATAGGAATTATTGTGCCTACGGCATTACAGGCAGGAGACGCCAGTCAGCAGATACATTTGAACTCCTGCTTTTATAGCTCATATAATAGATGAAGGGGAATAAATGTTATTTGCCATTTATAGGATTAAATGTTGTTATTGCAGGAGTGTATACTTTAATTGTCTGAAACAGCAATTTTACCAAATAGCTGAAATTTGACTACCAGTTTTTACTTTTTTACTCCAGATTTTAAAGAAGAGAAAAATGACAAAACTGAGCCCTGACATGGTTTTGCATTCGCCAGTTGCAAATAGCTCCATTCTCTCTTTTTGTGCCTTTGGCAAAAGGTCTATGACACTCAGCCACATGAGACAATGCTTTGCATGGGATGAGGGACAGTGCTCCTTCAGAAGGCAATCCACCTTATGAAAATGATCAGATTTACAAATATGTTAAAAAATACTAACTTTTCTACTAACTTCTTCTATACATTTTTTTTCCTTAGGAGTTCCTGTCTGAAAGAACTTACAGAAATACAGTGAGACTCTTCAAGCCTTTGAACAATTGTCCATGAGTGCCAGTGAGAAGACTCTAACCTTTGCCATCTCTCCAGGTTCCATGTGACCATTTCATGATAAATCCCATGAACGCTGTTTTTGACTCAGACATACTTACAGTCTTGTTTTAAAACTAAAGCTCTGTTGTTAGGGAAGGAAGACATGAATGAGCTATTTTTTATAAACACTATCTTGCAAAGCAGAGCTGGGACAAGAGAGGACAAAACTATATTCAGCTGTGCCTCTGTTGAAAGGTGAGAGTCTAATTTTGGGCAGAGAGTAGCAAACTTTCTGATTGGTTTAGGCTAGTATTATACTATAATTATTCAGTGTTGAGTGGGAAAGAGTGTTGTGGGGAGGATACAGTAGAAAAGGGCATACAAGATGAGGGATGCTGTTTAGCGATGGTTTGGAGAAGGCAGTGGAAAACCAGGATGGTGGTTCCTACTAAGAAAGACCCCAGCCCATAAGCACACAATGCTGCTGCTTACTCAGTTTCTGCACATACGTGTCATGAACCAAACTACCCAGCTGAAATAATAGAATCACAGACTGGGTGGGAAGGGACATTAAAGATCATCCAGTTTCAATTTGCTATCAGTGCTAGCAGAAGCATGATTTGGTCTTCTGAATCAGCGAACCACTCTCTGTCTGGACATGCCAGGAGACAATCAGTGGTAACAGCACCAGCAACTGAAATGTAAGACAGAAACAGTGTCTTTTGCTGGCCATCATGGTTTTCTGTATAAGAGAAGCTTCTTCTACCTTTTTTATACAGCAAGCATCACTACAGTGTTAACATTTAATGCCCATGGTAGCTACATTTGTTATTGCACTTGTATGTTTCCCATATTAATATAAGGAGTATGAGGGATACCATGCAGAAGTCAAAGGTCACTGCTTGTCATTGTAAGTGGCGCTGAACCCTGGGCTCCAATTTTTAAGTCTCTTTGCTATGAAGGACACTTGCTACTTTAAGCAATGTGGTGGACAAAGTGGTCTACCTCTACATCTCTGCTCTGACCAGCTTCATAATAAAAGGTATGCCTGTAAAGGTGAGGTATCCTTACAGTGCTAATGAACTCAACTGGCTAACCAGCAGTAACAGCACTGCTGAAGGTGTGTCCTTCACCCTGGTTGCCTGACATCAGGAATCCATTGCAGGAAAAGCACCAAGAGTTGTTTTGTTCTTGTTTCTTTCAAAAACCAAAGTGACACAGTGACGGCTATCTGCATTACCTTATTTATTATTATTATCTTATTATTACCTGACTGCCAGGCAGAGATTTTTCTGGAGATCAATAGCCTTGGACAGCCTGCAGGGTGGATGGCACTTCATAAGGAGGATGTGGAAAGCTGCCAGGAGAGGACTCTTTGGATAGCTTCATGTTGTTTTTGAAAGCAGCATTACAGTGTCTGCTGAGTTTTGTTGCTGCAATGGTGTGACAAGAAGGAAGCTCAAGGACCACTGTGCATAGGAAAAAAGTTCAAAAGCATTGTGTCCCTTAATTTCCTTTTCGTCTTTATTCAATGTTAAGGATATAAGATACTCTATCTAAAACAGCTGTGCTGTTACTTCAGAATTTTTATTTTTTTTTTCTTTAGCAGGACACATTAATCTCTGTTTTAATGCCTGGGTTTCCACAGACCTGCCTTCTATTGTGTTTGACCCATAGCGGCTTGGTGGTAGCTGACTGAACACTCTTTCTTTACTGAACTTCTACATTATTTTGATTTTAATAGATTTTGAGATGTTTAAAAGAAACTTAAAAAGAGTCTGTAACACTGTTTCTGTATTTAAAAATTATTAAAACTGTAGGAGTATTTTCTTTCCTAATAAAAAAGTAGCATTTTGCTCTGGATTTATAGCATTTTAATTCTTGGTGAGGGGCAGATGGAGGTGCTTATTATTCTGTGGAGCCACATCATCAAGAATTTCAGGGGTTAATGCAACTCTACATAGTGGAACACAGTACAGTAACATTTGGTAGATGCGCTTGGTAGTTACAGAGTTAATTTTCAGCAGTAATTCAACAAGATAAACCAGCCATGATCAACTCACAAGGTCACACATGAAAAAAAAAAAGTAAAATAAACAACACCTTCCCCCAAATAAACAAACAAACCAAACAACCCGAAGTAACAAAAAAAACACAAGTCCTTATTTATGTCAGTGTGTCTGCTGTGTAAATGGAGTTTGTAGCCAGAAGAGAGGTATTTCAAACAAACAAGTCTGTGTTTATAAAAATGCAATGAAAGGCAAAACATCAGCTAATGCAGTAAAAAGCCGTTGCAGGTCTTGTGCTATTTGTGCACAGGTACAACAGAAGGATTTTTTTATTTCCTTTTCACAGCATTACCTTTAAGCATCAGTTTAACCAGAGCCTATTGCCTTTGCACTTCTCCCTGGCTATCCCCTCAGTGGTGGAGTTAAATAAGAGGCACAGATACAATTGCCCTGTAGCTCTAAGAGGGAGCACTAATATCTGCCAAAATCAGAACATCAAAGTTATTAAGAATCATGCCAACTGTGGCTTTTAAGATGGTTTAAAAACCTTTTCAACTCAAAAATTTAAATAAAAGTTTGCCATTTTTAAACTGTTTTTCTTGGCTCGGTTTTATGCATGCACAAAGATCTGAAATGGTGACTGGCTTTGCTGGAAATGTTTGCAGAGAACACTGAGCTGAGCAGAGGACTTCTCAGGACTGGGCAGCCCTCTGAGCTGGTTAAACCTCATTGAACTGCTGCCTAGGAATTGTATTCATTGGTGGGAGTGGAAAGCTATAGCTCATATTTGTGGAAAAGTCTTAGATAATTCAAGAGCACGCAACAAGTTGTCATCACTCATTGGGTTTTTTTTCTTATTTTGGTTTAGGCTATTTTGAAAGGAGATGCTTAATCTGACACGATTTAACCTCAAATTCTTTCCTGCACAAAACTCTATGCAAAGAAGTGCAACGGAATTTTCTATACCAGGGCCAGATTCCTGACATACTCCAAAGGAACTGCATTCACTCACACTTACTGTGCCTTAGAACTTTCCATCATAGATCACATGCTTGCGATGCAGATGAGGTCATCATATTGACCTTCTGGCCCTTCAGAGAACCCAACTGGGCTGAGTCTAACTTGGATCTGCATGACTTTTTAAGATTCATCCTATTACTTGTAGTAACATTAATAGGGAAAGATAAATTGTAAGATACTAAAATTAAAAACCAAAAAGATTGTGAAGGATGATTCTTGGTTCAATGAAAAATGTAAACACAGAGTAGCTTACGCTGTGTGCATATATATATGTATATATAGATACAGAAGACACTTTCAGAGTCTGGGCTGCACAATAGCAAGATTCATTTCAAAGTTTCTGGGGCTATGTTTTTCAGCCTGTGATTTACATATATTCTGAATTCCAGCTTTGCTACAAGATGTGGCAATTTTATTTAAAACATCTTTGAAAGGAAAAGTCCTTCCCAGAGCTCCAACTGGTATATCAAGAATCCACATTATCATCTGAATTGTGAAAATGATTGTCGTGTTAGAGAGTTTCTTGTGCCAGACACAGCAGAAGTTTTACACAGTCCATGAAAATCTCAGGTTTGCCTCTTAGTCAGGTTAGAGGTGATTGGATTTTGGATAATTTTTGTTGGAATCATGTGAAATTAATCATTTAGCAATACCAAACACTTCAACTTGGATGGAGAAAGGCAATAAAACCTTGAGCCCCAGGCAATAAACTTCTGTATTTCACATAGCTTTAGAAAAATAAAAGTAAGTTAAAAATTTTTGCTGATGATATGGATTTGTATAACAGCAAATTAAAAGCTAAAAAATCTATTGTGTCGGTATAAATACAGCTATCCATAGCATATGAAATAAACCATGCTGCTCAGTTTCCTAGTGCACAATACTTTTTTTTTTAAGAATATGTAATTTTTCTAAAAGAGGCTAAAGAAGAAGTTTAGAGCTTATTTAAATATACTACAAACTACAACATTTGTCATTCATATGGTGCTGAGCATGGAGGCTTAATATGAGCTTTTTTTTTTTTTTTTCTGTTATTTTAAGTCATGCTGTCCTGAGCTCAGCAGTAGCAGTCAATTTTTCTCCTTCTTGGTAGCTGGTGCAGTGCTGTGTTTTGACTTTCAGCCTGGGAACAGTGCTGATAATACCGATGTTTTCAGTTGTTGCTAAGTGATGTTTACCCTGACCAAGGACTTTGTGAGGCTCATGCTCTGCCAGGGAGGAGGGGAAGCCTTGTCTCAACCCGTGGGAGTTGCACTCTTTTGATTCTCCTCCTCATCCCTCCAGGAGCGGGAAAGGGGAGAGCCCCCAGGGCACGGACCTGGGCCTTGATTGCTTCCAGCCCAGCACCACTCACTGGGAGTGGGTGAACAAGCTGTCTGGCTGGGTTTAAATCATGACACAAGCCAGTTATCCAAAAGATCAAAAGTGCTTTTAAATGAACATTTTTTTTTGGTGGAGGAAATGGTGGTGCATGCTGGAATATTATAAAATCATGTAATAACAGACTGGTTTGGGTTGGAAGGGACCTTAAAGTTCACCCAGTTCTAACCCCTGCCACGGGCAGGGACACCTTCCACTAGACCAGGTTGCTCCAAGCCCCAAAATATGATAATTTTTCATACAGTAAAAGTGCAGACAGTGTTCAGAAGCTTAATAGGTGTGTTGAAAAAGTATATTTATACGTTTATTCCTAATGTAATCTCACTGAAATCAACAAATCTGCACCTGCAAAAAAAAAAAAAAAAGGGATAGCTGGAAATTCTCACTCAAAAATAAACTTGCTTTTTAAACTGTTATATTATTATTATTGTTTTCCCCCAAAGAATATACAAACCCTGCCCGTGCTCGTTTCCCGCGCAGGTCCTGCCGGCCTCCGTGGGGCTGCGCTGCGCTGAGCGGCACCGTGCGGTGCTCTATTGCCATCTAGCGGTTCCCGATGTTCATTCTGCTCCGGCTCTGCGCTGCTCAGCCAAGCAACCTCCCTAGACGCGCGGCTTTGAATGGGCTGGGCCTGTTTGCCTGTAATTAAACAACCAAAAAGAGGGAAAAAGGAGAAAAACAAATGAGAAAACCTGTAAATTTCTGAACAGGTAACGCTGTAGGAATCTCTCACCATTTTGTGAGGGACACCACAGAATTCATAGGAAGAAGGGGGTTGCACACCTTGCAGCATGCCTTACCCTCCTGGGTAATTATTATTACTCGATTTCTGTGTTTCCCAATAAATTATAATTCCATTGTATTTCTGCACCATACCCACTTTTAACTCAATACTTTGTACCCAGTTCTAGACTAGATGTATAATACTATGTATAATCAATGTCTAATGTCTATAATAGATATATAATCCCAAGTTTTTGGTCACTAGCCACAGTAATTATGAGTCAAGTACCTGCTCCTCTTGAAACCAGAAGGTTAGGAGCCAGCTGGCATCAGCACTTCTCTAACATGTTTTTGTTTTGTGCTTTTTTTCTTTTCCTCTGCTACATGTGTTGGCACAAGAATTCACAGGCTGAGCCAAACTGCAAATCTCCATGTCAGCTGTGTATTTCAGCCTTTAATCAGTGGCAAAGCAACATTCTCCATCAGTACGTAATGGAGAGGTTTTACAGAATAATGTGGAACAAACCAATAATTAACTTTACAGCCTATTTGTACCTCTCAGGAATTTTTTCTGGGTGGCCAGAGGTATTTAATTTTTCCCTTCTCATAGTTCCATCATTTCCCCCTTTAGACTTATCCTTCTGGGAGCTCCCACTCTAACCCAACCTGTGATCTCTGGATTTTGCCATAGATCTCTGAGCTGGTTAATGATCTTTCTCTTCCCTTTACCACATATCTGCACTATTTTCAGATCTTCTTATGTATTTTTTATTGTCTAATGTCTGCAAATTTTTCCACCTTACACCATTATGAAAAGCTGTTGCAGGCAGTGATGAGAATTTCACATGCACAAATAATTATTATTATTGAGCAAATGTATGGTTCAACAGTCACATTCCTCAAACACCATAATAAGAAAATCCACAAATTATCAGTTACAAAAGCAACATATACAAGTCCTGCTGCAAAACACCAAAATCAGCCCAAACCTTCATCTTCATGATTTTCAAGCAGTTATCTCTATCTACATATCAAAACAAAAGATATAGACTGTTTTTCCTACCAGGCATTCTCAAAACAACTACCGCAAAATGGCAGAACATTGCAGGACCAAGTGAAAGAGCAGAGAGAAGTATTTTATCGTACCATCTGCATTGGAATTGTTTCCTGCAAATAACTGACTGAAATATCCCCAGAAAAATTCTGTATCCTGGAAACCTCTGTACTTCCTCCCTTCATAAACTAATGTAATGTCTCTTGTTTTGCAAATTCAATTCGTGTGCCGTGTTTCTTTTTGCTCCCCTTTGGATTTCTACAGAGTCACAGAACAATCAGGATATTCATTCTGGAGCACAAATGTAAAACCTAGAGACACTGAATGAGATTTTTTTGCATTAAGTCAGAAAGGACGCAGACATTGGTGCTTCTATATCAAAATTCTGTGCTGTATTTTGAATATTGTTCTAGACAGAACATAATGCAACCACAGCACTGCACATTTCCTTGCACGAAACAGAGAAAAAATTGTAATTGCTCCATAAAATCCAGGATCCACATAATTCCTTATCTAAGGCTAGAAAACTATGTCTGATACAATTGTGCTCTTATTCTACTATTGATTTGAGTAGACTTTGGTTCCTCAATTAATTAGAAAAAAATTATTAGTTGAAGGTCTGTCCTGCTCTCCTTAAATAAAAGTCTTATTCTGAAGCTTAGTTTTCTACAGTTTAGCTCCTTGGCCTTCAGTATTCAGTATTTTTCTTAAGGCTGTAGCTATTCCAATATTATTATTTTTTTTAAGACTAAGATCTAAAGAGTTGCTGCTATGAACATTGTCATTTTGGCCTTATACAGTGAACTGTATAACAGTGAACAGCTTAGTATCATCTGTTAACACCTCATATGATTTTCACATTTACTCTCTGTGCTTCCTAGTGCTCCAAAGCACCACGTGTTTCACTCCCTTGCTTCTCCTTTCTAGTTTTCTTGTTAAAAAGACACAGAAAACCCTTTTCATCCTCATCTGAATGGCTGCTTTCCATCGCGAGTCCCTTTTTTATACAGGCTGCCTTCCATCCCGCAGCACACGTCAGACAAGCTCTCCATTCACTCTGTGGTTCACAGCAGTATTGTGCAAATCAAAACAAGCTAAATGACAGATGGCTTGTGGCATTTTAAAGAAATGTCTGGTCACTGAGCAGCCCCACTCTTGTAAACTACAGTAATGAACTAGCTATTGTACTGGCTACAGTAATGAAGCTGGTGCTGCCAGAGCTGCTGATCCTGTGTTTCACAGGCAATAAGACCTAAAGCAGAGGAACCTCCTCCAACTCCTGCACTACGGGCTCCAGCTCCTGTGCTGGCAGCCTCCCTGCACAGTCTAGTCACCCACAGTGGTTGCTGTTTCTCACCATTGTTAGCATTATAAATATATTGCCTGTTTTGTTGGTTCATGCTACACACGGTTTCCCCTGGTGTTTATGCTACCTCCCCACAACTTTCATGATTCAGAGTGAAAACAAATGCTGTTAAGAGACCTCAGTAGTACATGTGCTACACAAGAACTTTAGAAATCAGTGTCATCCCTGTCATTGTAGTGCACAATGAGGGTAGTATTCTTGCTTCCATGTAATATTCTGCAGGCAAAAAAGTTCAAACAAGTTTCAGTTGCTCATTTCCATCTGTCCTGTGTACAATATTGCATCTCTGCCTTTTCTGTACTTGTTATGGATTTGAATACTGCTGATGCAAGCTTACTAAATCTTTTGTACCATAAGCCAATCCTCAGATACCATGGTAACAACAAATTGCAGCCATCAATCAAATGCCCACTGCAGGTGATAGAAGAGTAGCCCCAGTGACTTCGCTGTGGGAAAGATCCTTGCTGTTATGTTTGCAGAGGAGCTGAGAGATATAGTTCAGTGTCAGGGTTTCAGAAAAAAAAAAATAAAATAAAATCAGGAACATCTCTGAAACCAGGGCCCTAAGTGACACAAGAAACACTGCCTTTTAATAGGTGTTTTCTGTTTGTTGCCTGATTTGAAACTGAATGATGGCCCCTGACTATTCCCAGTGCTGACTAACACACACTTTGTGAGTGTGGTGGTTTTGTGTGCACACTCTTGAATGAGATGCTGACCATGTTTGATTTCTCATGGGAGCCATCATAATTTGCTTCATCCCAGTCAAATGGTGTTAAACTAAAAGCCCAGCTTTTGGTTCATTAATACTAGTAGAAATTTTGCCATTGACTTTAATAGGAGCAGAAGTAGTTTTGTTGTCAGTATTACAACCTATTACTCCAAAAGGCCTGCATTCACATCCACATTGATTCTCTAGGATGAAAAAGACAAAAAAGAAGAAGACAATAGGAAATTAAATTTTACAAATTAATTATTTATCTAACTTGAAATGAACTCAAGAAAAAGGGAACTATACCAAAACAGAGCAGAAAGAAGATGGAAATGCAGTGAGTTTGTGGATATATGTCTAAAGCTGCTTGGATAATTATAGTTATTATTAAAAACCCTAATTATTTCAAATTATACTTTCAAATTAGCATTCTGCTTGCACAGATTAGTCCATGCCTAGCTGTATATACTAATGTCTTCCAGCTCACCAGGTGTTCATGGTGTTGTTCTCCAAATCAGCTTGGTTACTATTGATTTTTAACTTTTTTCATCTTTTTTTTTCTGACTGCAGCATTTTTTCAGAGTAGCTCACAAAAGGGACAAATCCTTTTCCCTAATACTCCATGCTTCCTTCTTACCAAAAGCTTTGCCTCACGGGAACCATGCAATGCACATCCCAGCATGAGGCATTGCATTTTTGCAGTGGGGGCTTGTCACAGTCGTTTTTTCCTCTGCGGTAGTCTGCTCTGCCTACCCTGCCAGTGCACAGATCCTGCTGCCATACATTACACACGGCGCGCCACAAAACTTAGCCAAAATCTGCCTAAAGGGGTGGAAAATCTCCCATTCTTTAGCAAGATAAAACAAGCAAGTAGCAAACCAGTACCCGTCCTATTAAATAATAATCACCTTTTTAGATTCATACCTTTGTATTTTGTTCCTAGATGTTCCTAGGTGCAGTGGTCAACAGCCAACAGCAGTATTTTCATCCCTTTGCACATCAAGGTACTTCAGTGCTTCCTTTCACCAGAAAACAGCCCTGCTTGTATCATGGCATACTGGATATTCAGAAATGATGACTTTTTAATGACTTTTGCATCACTGTGTAGAGGGATGCTTTATAGAAGTCAGAGACCCACAGACATGACTATTGTTGTATTGATGTAATTACTGAGGACTCTTGGGGAAATGAGACCTAGAAGAAAAGTCCAAAACAGTTTTTTTATCTTGAATTTCCCCCAGCCTTTATTTTTTTTCCAAAGAAACACCGTTTCAACCATAGTGTTGTGTAGTGATTAATTGTACCACCCAGTCACCAGCTATGTTAATCATAGATGAGCTCGTTATAAATATTCCAAAAGATTTATTCTCTGTGCTGTTCTGTTTCAAAATGACAGAAGAAATTTAGATAGGGTGAGCAAAGCTATGTCCTTGAATAGGTTACAAGCCCTCGTGCTTCCTTACAATTGATAGTCTTATTTCTGAAAGTATATTGGCTAATTTGCATCATCACTACTGAGAGCAGAGGGAGAGACTAAGCAGCTAAGGACAACCACCTTCCACTTGTCTGATCAAAACCAGGTCATGTCTTCTCCCTGTGTCAGTCACCAAACTCCTTCTGCCTATGGTCATTATGGACTTCCCCTCCAGTCAGCAATAAAGCTGTCCTTGCCATTTCTTAACTTACACCACAAGCAACACTGTCCCTAAAAATAAGACACCACTGTAAAATCTAACCAATACTTCTGTATTGGCAGACAAGTAATCAGAGGGTCAGCATACATTGCTCCTGACAATTACTATCATTATTGTAAACTGGGCTTATTCCTTAAAGTACACAACACAGACTGATTAGAAAAGATAAGAATAAAAAAAAAAAAAAAAGAAAATAAAGTGATATTACTTTAGTGTCATCACCCCATTAAAAAAAAAGAAAAACATCATCACTTAAAATAACAGATAAACCTCATTCACTGCTAATTCAGACTTTCCAGTAAGGCTCAGCTTGTCACACTGTGTAGCTTTCTTCCTTTTGATAAGGTCAGTTTGCCAAAAAGAACAAAGTGCACATGAGTAACACATTACTCAAACGCTTGTATACATATACCTATTTTTCTTACCAGGTCTCACTATTCGGAAAGGTGCAGACATGGCAGCATAATAAAAAGTGTCATTTAAACAACTTTGCAGAGGCTCTGTACTGTGAAGGATTGAATTTTCACTGGAATGGCTACATTTTCACATTTTTTTCTTTACAGAAATATTTTTTTTTTTTTAATTGATGGCTGCAATTGGGTGTTTCCTTATGTCACTGACCAGGGATATAAAATATTAAAGCATATTTGTCCCAGGGGAGCACCACAGCTGAATCAGAGGCACATTGTTGTGGTGACTGGAGATTATACATCCACAGCCTCCTCCTCCAGCTCTGCTCAGATGGGGTTGCTACAGAGTGGCAAAATTTAGGTGTTATCTGAAATCATTAGCTCCCAGACACATTTGCAGGACTGGCTCTCATAATCCTTGTGCCTTCCACACACTGGCAGAATGCTGATTTGGATTTGGGTTTTTAATCTCTTCTCATCAAATTTAAGGCCGACATTTAAAAGATATCTGCATGGAATAATTGTGGGCTTGCATTTGTACATGCATAACAACCTGATAAAGTGAAGTAGTTCCTTGGTGATACTGGAATATCTACTCAGTACCTGGAAGAACAGGATGCTACAGAGACACAAAAGCCACCTAAAAAAAGAGCACAAGGATAAATTTAGGAAAACTTAATGGGTCTTTTTTCAGGTATTGTATCTCCTCCAAAACCCAACAAGTTTTGGTGACTTTTGCAAAGGTGAGTTTAGGGATGTAGGGATGATCCTACATTACAACAGGCGTCAGTCAGCATATCTATGAAACTGGTTGGGCTTTTTATATTAAGTGATACAATGTTTACTAGTTTCCTACTAGAATCCTGAAGAAGGTTTGTGCACAGCAAAACAGATGAAAGATTTACCCCCTGCAAGAGCCTGGGGGACAAACCCCCCAGAGACCTTTTGCCCCTGTGTTAGTAGTGAGGGTGGGTTCACTTTCTTCTTCTCTGAGGCCGGTAACACGAGAGGGACATGGAGCTGTTGAAGTGAGTTCAGAGGAGGCCACAGAGATGCTGTGAGGGCTGGAGCAGCTCTGCTCTGGAGACAGGCTGAGAGAGCTGGGCTGGTCAGCCTGGAGAAGAGAAGACTCCTTAAGGGGAGACCTTAGAGCAGCTGCCAGTGCCTGAAGGGGATACAAGAAAGCTGGAGAGGGGCTTTGGACAAGGGCCTGTAGGGACAGGACAAAGGAGAATGGCTTTAACCTGACAGAGGGGAGACTGAGATGAGCTCTTAGGCAGAAGTTCTTCCCTGTGAGGGTGCTGAGGCCCTGGCACAGGTTGCCCAGAGAAGCTGTGGCTGCCCCATCCCTGGCAGTGTTCAAGGCCAGGTTGGATGGGGCTTGGAGCAACCTGGTCTAGTGAAAGGTGTCCCTGCCTGTATAAGTGCAAGTGAACTGTCTATTTATCCTCAATCTCCCTTATTTATCCCTTGCATCCCCATTTTGCAGGCAGGTCTGCACCTGGAATCTGCCAAGTTTGAGCCAACTTTCAAGCCATCCCTCATTTCAGTTCTTGTCCTTGACACAACTGAAGTGTCTAGGCCTCCATTTTCATTATTTTTTCATTTTCTTACTCGTGTGGTTTTCCTTCTGCAAGGTGTTAATCAAGAAGGTCCTACCAAAATGAGTTATTTAACATCCTTATCAATGATCTGGAAAAAAATGGATGAATGGTGACATGATAAAGTTTTTCTGCACTGAAAAGCTTTTCAGGATATTCAAATCTAATGCTGATTGCATTCTGATAGGAAGGTAGATGCAAATCATTGCAAAGCAATGCAAATAGGGTGAAAAAGTATTGCAATTGCATCTCTACAGCAATGATCTCTATGTTAAACATTAAGAAGCAGGAAGGACACTTTTGAGTCAGTGCAGAGCCAAAACCATAAAACATGTACTTAGAGGAAATTTGTAACTGAAAAAAACAGAAAATACCATCATGCCATGGCTTAAATTTCTGCTGCTCCTACATCTTGAATATTTGGTTAAGTTATGATTCTTCCATCTCAAAAAAGATGTAATAGAACCAGCAATGATGTAGAGAAAGGGCAAAAAGTATGTTCAGATATGAAACAGACTATATATGAAAAGAAATTTAATAGACTAGGCTTCTTGGCTTGGAAAAGAAGCCTATAAAATTTAAGAAAAATTGTACATGAGGCTGCAAACTGCAATTTGCAACACAAAAAATGGATCAAGATAACTGTGAGATTCACTTCTATGGGGGCAAAGTAAAGCCAGTGTTCTGTGGACTACCTGTTAAAAAAAAAGAGAAAGGATTGAGTAAATTCATGGAGGACAAGTTTGCTGATGGCTATGAAACATAACAGTTGAGATACAACTTCAAAATTAAAATGTTCCTAAATCGCTGCTTTTGGAGATGATATAGAAGAAGTTTGTAGACATGTGCTTTTATTAGTAAACTTGATCACTGCTGGTAGTATGTGCCATCATAGAATTGTTAGGGTTGGAAAGGACCTTAAAGCTCATCCAAGGGCAGGGACACCTCCCACTAGACCAGGTTGCTCCAAGCCCCATCCAACCTGGCCTTGAACACTGCCAGGGTTGGGGCAGCCACAGCTTCTCTGGGCAACCTGTGCCACGTCCTCACCACCCTCACAGGGAAGAACTTCTGCTAAGAGCTCATCTCAGTCTCCCTTCTGTCAGGCTAAAGCCATTCTCCTTTGTCCTATCACTGCAGTCCTGATGAAGAGTCCCTCTCCAGCTTCTTAGGAGACCCTGTTCAGGCACTAGAAGGCTGCTATGAGGTTTCCATGTGGCTTCTCTTCTCCAGGCTGAACAGCCCAAACTTCCTTAGCTAGTAAAAGATACACTTTATCTGTAAGTGTAGAGATAAGTGCACAGATATATCTTACTCTAAGGGTAAGATACACACTAGCTAGTGCTTTGTGTGTGCATTTGTAATGCAACTATGCAGTATTCTCTATGATGCCATTCTTTCTTGTACTCCATATGTTTATGAGTTTTTTCTGGGGATGAGAAACTCCTGCTACTGCTATTCTCCTCTTTCTTTGTTCTTTGTACATGCTCTACTTCAGCTTCCTTGCAGCAGTGTCAACCTGATGCAGAGACAAGTTAATTAACCAACATGTCTGCTAGCTTGAGCTCTGTTCTGAGCTTCACCTTTAATTTTTTTTTTTTTGGTTAAAGAATCAGTCATAGAAAAGTGTGTCTTGTACAGTTTATGAATTCTGTTTGATTTTGAGAAACTTTCTCAGTGTATGCATTTCAGACTGGAAGCACTACTTTGAAAGTGGGGCTTGCCTGCCTTTTCTGTTTTTACCATGACTTTTTACTTCCAGACTGATTTAATAAGGGAATTTCAGTAAAACCACATTCATCCTCTCCTCCCAGGGAAGCTGGTTCTGGAAAGAGCTACCACCAAGTCCAGAAAGATTTAGTTTATAGACTGAATAGCAGAAGTAACCAAATTAGTTATCTAGTGCTAGCAGGTTTAGTAATTCCTGTTGTTCATGTGTTTCCTAAAAAAAATACCTACAGCAATATGGAAAAGGAGATGGTTGCAAAAATAAACGAGAAACCCCATGTGAAAGGCAGCAGATCTCCCTAGATAATAGTGATAGCAATACCTAAATTTAGCATTTCAAAGGATGCTGCTGACAGGATGTACATACTTTGTATTCACTAGAGGCTTCAATTCCTTATGCTAACATAACTGTAATAAAAATATCTTCACAAAACAGAAGTGCAATGCACTTATCACTATGAATCTCAAAAGACAGGTGAATAGAAAATCAAGTTGACCACCAAGAAGGCTGTATTAGTCCAAAAGCAGCAAGAATGTAAGATCTTGACATGTCTCTAAGAAGTTAAAAACACAATGCCTATCCAAGAAACTTATACCCAGACAGAAAAACAAACAATTTTTAAGCCTTACTACACAAAAGAGACCCATCCACTGTTTAGAAAGACAAGTTTTGCCAGGCTAACGATAAGCTCTTAGGAAAATGAAGCATTGTGTTTAAACTACATATTACAATAAAAATAAGACCCTCTGCAGCTGGCTGAGATTTCAGGTTTTGTGGCTTTTAGCAACACGATGTCTAGTGACAAAATAATCATCTTCAGAAAAAAATTTCAGGAAAAATTTTAAATGGAAGAATTGGAAAAGATTTGACAACTGAAAAATTGCGCTGACACTCGGAATATGTTCTTGCAGCTTTTCTTCCCCCTTCTTCATGTCTGTACACAAATAAAGGGCATGCCTAAGTATTCTGCTCAACAGTTTTTCTCTTAGGGGCAGTACACTTGTAACTGTTTTGCAGAGTGTTATACAGATCCCTGTAGTTTTTATATTCTACATTCATTGTGTATTTTGTCTTATGGTAAAGGCACCCCAGTTTGGGGATAAATCTGGTTTATGTCTCATAACAAATATATGTACATTACTGTATCTATACACATAATAAATATCATTAATAAATACACCTCATCACATAACTGAAAAGATATCTTGCAGCCCTCTTGGGTTGTTGCTTCAGAGAAGTTATGGCTTACTTCTTCCAAGCAGTGATGATGTGATGGGATGAGATCTTTGTATTTCAGAGCTATTGTTAGTCCAGGTCAGTTAGTGAGAGTCAGATGCTGGCCCAGATGGTCTGCTTTTTAAATGGGTTCTGACTTAGTGCTTCAGTGTCTAAGGTGTCTTGATGCAGTGGATTTCTGCACTGGGTTCCCATGTTGATTTTATTTGTCCTTCATATTGACAATGACGTATGACACGGTGGCATAGCTCTGTGTTTTAGAGTATCACACAGCAGCATTTCACTATGTAAAATATCAGGATGAAGACATTATTGTCACCCACTGATTAAACATGCAGTATGAAAAGATGAAAAGGAAGCTGACAGGCTACATTCTCACAGTCATGTGCAACAGGATGGGGCTATGGAACGGATGGACGGGGTAGAGCAGTTGACGTCATTTACCTGGATTTCTGCAAAGTGTTCGACACTGTCCCACACAACATCCTTATCTCTAAATTGGAGAGACATCAATTTGATGGATGGACCACTCGGTGGGTAAAGAACTGGCTGGATGGCTGCATGCAAAGAATTGTGGTCAATGGCTCAATGTCCAGCTGGAGACCAGTAACGAGTGGTGTCCCTCAGGGATCGGTGTTGGGACAGGTCTTGTTTAACATCTTCATCACTGACATGGACAGTGGGATTGAGTGAGCCCTCAGCAAATTTGCCAATGACACCAAGCTGTGTGGTTTGGTTGATATGCTGGAGGGAAGGAATGCCATCCAGAGGGACCTTGACACACTTGTGAAGTGGCCAGTGCCAACTTGATGAAGTTTAACCATGCCAAGTGGGAGGTCCTACATCTGCAGGTTGGGCAGAGAAGGCCTGTGGAGAAGTACCTGGGGGTGTTGGTCAATGAGAAACTGAATATGAGCCAGCAGTGTGTGCTTGCAGCCCAGAAAGCCAACCATGTCCTACCATAAGGAGTGTGACCAGCAGGTGGCAGGAGGTGATCCTGCCCTCTGTTCTGCTCTCTTGACACCTCACTTGGAGTGTTGTGCACAGTTCTGGTGTCCTCAACATAAAAAGGACATGGAACTGATGGAGCAAGTCCCCAGGAGGCCCACAAGGATGATCAGAGGACGGGAGCACCTCCTGTATGAAGGTAGGCTGAGAAAGTTGGGTCTGTTCAGCCTGGAGAAAAGAAGGCTGTGTGGAGACCTCATAGCAGCCTTCCAGCATCTAAAGAGGGGCTATAGGGATGCTGGGGATGGTCTATTCATTTAGGGACTGTAGTGATAGAACAAGGGGTAGTGGGTTAGAACTTAAACAGGGGAAGTTTAGATTGGATATAAGGGAGGAGGTATTCCCTGTGAGAGTGGTGAGACATTGCAATGGGTTGCCCAAGGAAGTTGTGAATGCTCCATTCATGGTGGTGTTCAAGGCCAGGTTGGACAGAGCCTTGGGTGACATGATTTATTGTGAGGTGTCCCTGCCCATGGCAGGGGGATTGGAACTAGAGGATCTTAAGTTCCTTTCCAACTCTAACTGTTCTATGATTCTATGATTCTATGACTTAGATCTGCTTCTTGCCTGGTATGAATGTGACATCTGTCAAATCCTTCAGGCTTCCTTAGGAAAAGACTATCTCTTATTTTTATTCAGGCCATAGCATATACCTATATACAGCCCTTATATACCCATAAAGTGGGGAGAAGTTGAAGAACACAAACATCAGGAGTCGGCCAAAATCAATACTCGAAAACCTTAGTTTGTGGTAGAGTTTAATTACCATCTTTGCTACTTTTCACAGGATTTTTATCTAGCTCAGCACTTACAACTCATATTTGTGCCTGGCAGAAACAACCATGGGGATTTATCACCAGAATTAAATTCTGTACAATACAACCAGGAAGAAAAATATACTTATTTTGCAGTCACCCAACTTGTTTCAAAGTATCTTGTGGGGATAATATGAAAATGCTAAATTTCCTCTGAATATGTGCTAGTTGTTTAGAGACATTCTGAAAGTATTTGGTCTGATCTCGGTTGCATAACTTCTTACCAAGCATAAACTGCAGAAAGTTTAGAAACTCAGACTTCAGTTCTCCTTAAGGAGCCCAGGAATTTGTGCTCTTCTGAGCATGAGCCACCCTCTGTTCAGAGACTGCACTGTACCACAGTCTCCCCTAGTAGCCAATTCCCTCACAGAGTCACGCCATTACTGACTGCAGGAGGAAAATGAGTACTGTTTTATCTGGACATGTGATGTCCCATGTGGACATTTAGAATAAAGCTGTTCCATTAAGTACTCACCATGTTCAAGTTATGCACAATGTGTTGCAGCACGATTTCTGTCACGTTTTGACAATTGCACTTAGCAACTCAAGATATGGATAATCATACACCTGGAAAATTGTTGATCTAGATGCAAGTCTAAATGCACAAATGACATTAGTTTTTAGAGAGCTCTAGATGGTTTCTTTTGTTCTTACCAGAAGTGCCACAGCAAATTAGATTGCTGACTGTCCATTGTTGGCTCAGTGGGACAATGTTAGCAAATCTCTGGATTACATGATATTGTGTAAAAAAAAAGTAGAATCTTGATTTGAAGCTTGCTAGCTTTCCTCAGTAGGTTTCAAACTTGTGTTGGCATGAGTTTCATATGAGGGTGAGGCTAAAATGATTGAAGATGTGCAGGCTGACACAGTGTTTAGTTTTCTGTAACAGTTATTAAACATGGAAAGTTGGAAGAATTTTTTGTTTGTTTTATGTTTCAGTGAGCTGTTTATTTTTCTTTTCTTATACTTTTGTGAGTTCAGCCCTGCTAAAATCCATCTGTTTCTCTTAATAGCCAAATTCACCTCTTCCTATAGAGATGAGTGGGATGGTTAGATTTTGAGCTTTACTTCTTGCTCTAAGGTAAAATGGGCTCATTTCAGAAACATATTTTATTGGGGAATCCCAAGAGATGATGCAATTCAAAGTTATCAATATCCAGAAGCACACAACAAAAGTAAAACCTGTGATTCCCCCGGAATATTTTCAGACAGTGGACGTGGTATGGTCAGAAAGAGAAAAGTTTGTTCGAAATAAGATGGAATGGATCTAAGTAAAATAGAAGGAGTGATTGAGAAGAAAAAAAAAGAAAAAAGGAAGCTCTCACAACATCCAGGCTGTCAGGTATGTCATCCTATTTATCAGATACTTGTGATACAAAAGCAGAACAAAACTGCCCTCTATTACCTCTTTCCATATTTCTGTGCTATAAATTATACCAGCAAAAATATACCAGCAACCTAACTGGAGATCTCTACAATCCCTCAGTGTTGGGGTCATAAGAGAAGAATAAAAGGAAATTGTTTAGGATTAGGATAAATGTTTATTGTGTTTTGTTTGTTTTTTTTTTTTAATAGTAGTAGTAGTGGTAGTAGCAATATCAGTAGTAATAACAACAATAAACAAAGAAATGTGAGGAGAGTTTGCTTTCCTTGGAGTTGAAGGGAATGAAGTCCACCTGAAGACTAATTGATGATATTTAATTTACATCTCTGAGCTACTTGACTACTGACACTTGGGTGGTAAAAGCTAAATACTGAATGACTTGCAGTATTTCTCCATATCATGTAGGCTAGTAGGGCAGCTAACTGTCACCCTGGGCTAACAGAGGGAGTAATTTCACCATTCCCACTGGTACCGCAATAAGGGAAATAAATCTCATTCTGTTCTTTTCCTTTTTTTTTTTTTAAGGGAAATAAATCTCATTCTGTTCTTTTCCTTTTTTTTTTTTTTAGCTTATCAGATGAGTTATTTAAAGAGTGGAATGTATGGCAAGCAAACAAATATGTTATTTTTAACATCTGCAGTCTGCAAATGGATTCTGAACATGAAAAATAGACAAAGTAAATATCTTTCCTAGAAATGTGAAAAATTTGACAGCAGTCCTGGAAAATATAGAGAACTGTATTACTGGGTGTTTAGCAAGATCTGATTTACATACTGGAGTAGATCTTTCATGAATTACACAGAGATGCAAAGAAGGAAAAAAAAAAAGAAGAAAAAAAAAAAAAAGAAAAAAGCCTGAAATTGTTCTCTACCACAGTGCATGTTGATGAATCCCTGGCACATGTTAATTAATGCCCTATTGTGTTTGGCAGCTTACCAAGGACTCAGACTGAAGACAGAGGGATCCTTTAGACTAGAAGTGGCTTACAGCATATATTGAAAAGGAAAAGATTTGTATTTATACAGGCTTTGAATATTTGTTAGAAGAAGCTTTTTTTTTCCTGTTTGTGTAATTAACTCAGATGAATTGCAATCTATCACAATATTTTATCATTACTATAGTAAAATCTTAAACCCTATAGCATAAGTAAAAAGCATTTCAAGCAATAATGTACCAGTTGGTTAGAAAGAATATTCTCAAAAACCCTAAAATACTTCTCAGATTCCAGACCTGGGGAGAGGGATTGGTAATCACTATTGAGTAAAGGCAATTCTTGAAAATATTCAGTTAGTATTTGTTCCCATTTACAAATAAATGCATTTGACTGTGTTTTTATTGTTTTTGTTTGAATACCCTGTGAGCAAATTTTCACAAAAATATACAAAATATAAAGTATTTTTCAAGAATATTGAAAATCAGTCCCCACTTTTTCAGATAATAATCAGAATTAAATTTATTACAGAGAACCAATTCAAAGCAGAATGTTCATTCAATCTAGAACAGAAACTGCTGGTGGGATCTCCTCTTCAGGAAAAGCAGCACAACTTGTCAATATCAGAATTGTGAAATAAAGAGCCTGCAAGCTAACAATAATTCACAGAAATTATTGGATGAATAATTTAAAAAAAAAAATACATCCATGAAATTTATGATCCAGTTTTTGGCAGCTTGAAAGGAAGAAAAAAACGAAACCAACCAAACCCATAGAAAACCTATTACAAACTATTCATCCACTCTGCTAATATGATATATATTTTAACAGTTATGCATTGCAAATGTCACAGTCCTTTGCACTCTGTATGTCATAAAAACAATTTTGTGCAGAATACGGAATATGTATTTATCACAGTAAACATACAATAGTTATAGTTTTGTAGTTTGCTCTAGGATGTGTTGTATGACCACAACACCCAGGAGCCAAGCAAAGCCTGAAGCAAAGCCTGAGGCTGAAGCTCAGGTGTTTGGCACTGTCCAGATGCCAGAATTTCTTCTTTGCTTGCCTTTTCTAGGAAAGGGAAAAGTGAATTATTAGACACCTTTTTTTGCTTGAGTAGTTTATTTTCCCTGCACACGCTGTCACAGAGGATGGAGATAGGGCTCCCCCTTGACCTCATATCCTGCCTTATGCATGAGACCAGTCTGAAGCTCCCGTCTGGACAGTGTCAATCGAAGTACATCAAGAGATGCTTAAGCAGCCAGAGGACAGCTGTGGTGGTCCAAGATGATAACAATAACTGGGATACTCTCAGCAAAGATGTTTCTGTCTCCTGGTTGCTCAGAAAGAATTCTCATCTAGTTTAGAACTCCCAGGTTAACTAAATATATCTTACCATCAATTTATAGACCCTAACAATGCTTTATTTCAACACTAACATCATAGACTTTACAGAACTGGTAATATTTTTAGGTAAGAGAGAAAACTGGTACTGCATTATTTCTTCTATGAAAATAAAAGCCATGATTTCAACATAATGACACTTCCAGGAAGACAAAACCACAAAATTTTTCCAAAATTTAACTTAACAGATGGTATTACTCCCTAGTGAGAAGGGGCTGAATCATATCTTGTCATCTTTTACAACAGCAGAAAAAGAGCAAGTCTTAAATTTCAGCCAAGGAACCCCTTCTATAACAGATGAGACAAAAAAGGTCCATCACCACGTGGTCTTATCACTACTATACACTCTGATAAACTTAAATTCAGAGAACATAAAAGTATAAAAAATTACTAAAAGTCCAACTTCAAAATGGTTTCCACTTCCTTCTTAGAATGCGAGAAAAGCTAGTTTTCAGAACCAACAACTGACTACATATGACACTAAAGGAGTAATTTTACAATATTGATTACTAAATGACACACTTTTAATTACTTCTAAAGGAGTAATTTTACAATATTGATTACTAAATGACACACTTTTAATTACTTCTTACATAATTTCTTCTTTCCCATGTTATCTCTTTTCCCACAGGTATTCCTGATGTTTCTCTACTAATAGAATACACTTTTCCTCTTCCTCTGGCTACCAGTAAATTAATGGCTGTTGTCCTGAGTTCAGCAGTAGCAGTCATTTTTCTCCTTCTTGGTAGCTGGTGCAGTGCTGTGTTTTGACTTTCAGCTTGGGAACAGTGCTGGTGATACCAATGTTTTCGGTTGTTGCTAAGTGATGTTTACCCTGACCAAGGACTTTGTGAGGCTCATGCTCTGCCAGGGAGGAGGGGAAGCTGGGAGGAAGCAGAGACAGGACACCTGACCCAAACTGACCAAAGAGGTATTCCATAGCACAGCACGTCATGACCAGGATGCAAGGGAGGGTTAGCCGGAAGGGCTGGGGGACTGCAGGGTTGGAGGAGGTATGGGTCAGAGCTTGGTGGGGCTGGGGGGGGGGGGGGGGGCGAGTTATTGGTCGGCTGGTGGTGAGGTGTTGTATTCTCTTCCCTTGTTATTTCCTTTATCATTGTTATTATTGGTGGTAGCAGTAGTGATTTCTGTTATACCTTAGTTACTAAACTGTTCTTATCTCAACCCATGGGAGTTGCATTCTTTTGATTCTCTTCTCTGTCCCTCTGGGAGTAGGGAGAGGGAAAGAAGGGGGGGAAGTGAGTGAACAAGCTGTCTGGCTGGGTATAAACCACGACAGTTGTTTACAACAAATAATTCTTGTTGACCAAATTTAACCTTGTATTACTTGTTCTTTAGCATATTTATGCCTCCTTTTCCATCTGTGAAATGGGAACAGTATTACCTGCCTAACTCTAAAGGCTAAGCAACCAATGTTTATTCTTTGTTTTTTTTTTTTGGATTATTTGCAGAAGACACCTCCTCCATGTACTCACCCTCTACATTCTTGAACACAGTAATGAAAGGGTAGACGTGAGTAACAGGCCACTTGTTTACGGCCAATTTAAGAGATGAATGGAGATCATGCATGGCTTTCCAGATACTTCAGATGTCAGCTGTGCTTCAAAATCCAGACCATCTGTCATCAAACTGTTGACATGATTCATCCAGAGGATGGATTTTCATCCCTACAAACTACTCGCAGTACACTGAAAGTTTGCTAATTAGGTTCTATTATGACATCAAGAAAATTGGATTGCTTTTTTTGTAGATGGGATTATGTTAGATCTGTGGTTAGGACACACTATTAATAGTGCTACGTATTTATAAAAGGATGAAGATTGAAGTGAATGGGTGGAGAAGAAACTTGTTCAGGTTTTAAAATCTTTTCAGCTGAGTATTTTTCTAATTATCCAGTGAATGAAAGAGCACTAATTCACCAGGGAAATGAATCTTCGTAAGACACCTTTCAACCAACTTCTTCCTTAGTGCTTTAGGATAGATTCTGTCATTCTTGCTAATTAGGAACAGACTGAGATGGCAGAAGAAAGGAATCAGTTACTCCAGATTGCTAGCATTTAAACTTCATCTGAATGGGTACCAGTGGTGTGGTGGTTAAATCATTGGCAGCTGATTCTACTAGCATCTCTCCCATCTTTGCTGAGGAAGAAGTTGAAATAGTCATGGTGATAGGTGGAGGGTTTTACAGGAATAGATCCACCCTCAAACAGCTGAGGAATAAAATCTCTGGGGCTATAGGTGCTATGGAGGTGCTATACAACACTGAACTTCCTACAGAGCTCAACCACAAGATAAACCTCTCTTAGGCCAGCTTGAAGGTAAGAATCTCAAGCTCCAGGCTGGACAATGTAGGATGGCAGACTATGAGGTGCCTCAAGCTGTCTCTATCATACTTTAATTACCTATCTAAAAATAGATTTTGCAGAACCAGACATACGTCACAGAAACAGGGCACTCTTACCTGATACCTGCACAGCTGTAGTTGCTCAGGAGCTGGAAAACTGAGCTCAGGCATGGTGGCAAAAGTGTGAGAGGTGGGATCAAAACACAGTGTCACATCTCAGCTGGTGGTACAGTGTGTCTGGATGTACTGGGGGTAGCAGATCTAATGAAAATGGAGTCCCTGCAGTGCTAGACTTGCCTGAGGGCTTTCCTGGCCTCAAGGACATCAGTTACCAGAGATGAATAAATCATGAGCAGGGGGAGACAACATGCAGAGATGTGAGCTGTCCAAGGGACACATATGCACCAGATACTGACACCAGCGGATGGAGAAGCTGGTGTGAATGTTGAGTACCTGACTGGCCTTGTGGGGAATCATTCATGACTAATGGATTGTTGTATTGTGACCACACTGATGTTATGGTCCTTTCCCTAAATAAAGTTTTCTGTTTTAAACAGAGAAAACCACCATAGTGAAAACGAACCCCTTGATAACTGAGTATAGCCCCTTCACTGCGACCAACACCCTGCAGGGAGGTTTTGTGGGTAGAATTGAAGGAAGGGTGAGTAAAGACAAATGAAGTTACACCAAGTCAAGTTAAAAAGTTTAAGTTAGGAAAAAAAAGGTCTGTATCTCCAGACAGGCCTTAAAACCACTTGGTTTGTTTCATGAAAATTTTCCACTCCTTTAATGAATCTTTTAGGATTTAGTTTGCAACCAGAACTTAGTTTCCTTAGGGAAAAATTCACCATGGTATGCCAGCAGAAAGATGAAGAGAAAGTTTCACATTTACAACACTCTCTTCATCCTACGGCCAGTGTAAGGCGTAGGGTTTGATTTGACCACCAAGATGTGGGTTTCTAAAGCCATTTGAGAAGCCCTGAGATATTCTGCCTGCCCAACATTTCCGAAGGGCTTGTCTTTCCACCAGGCCTGTGTCATACTTGCCTGGTTTGTGTAAAGACTGAGGCTCTGATGGTGCATTCTCTACCACAAATGCAAATCCTGTATTCTTTGCTATTTTTCCTGAAAAAAGCCACTAATTTCACAGAGGCAAAACTTCCAAAAACTTCATCCCAGCTGCTCTAGGTCCAAACCCCACACCTATTTCCATGCTCAGCTAAACACAGTTCCAAGTAAGTCTTCACACATCTCCAAGTGGGATTATATATTATTTATAGGTCACTGTCACAATGTCTATATGTTTTCCTTGGTAACACTTAGAGAACCTCATCTTATGAATGTCTTTCTCATTTATTAAATTCCTGATGCTTCTGTGAGTAAGTTTATAGGAATTTAATACAGAAGCTTGTCTGAGTCCAAGTTGATGCACAGGTTTACTCTTTGAATGACTGTCCTGGGTTCAGCAGTAGCAGTCATTTTTCTCCTTCTTGGTAGCTGGTGTAGCGCAGTGTTTTGACTTTCAGCTCGGGAACAGAGCTGATAACAAGGATGTTTTGGTTTGGCCAAGGACTTTGTGAGCCTCATGCTCTGCCAGGGAGGAGGGGAAGCCAGGAGGAAGCAGAGACAGGACACCTGACCCAAACTGACCAAAGAGGTATTCCATACCACAGCAGGTCATGCCCAGGAGGTAACTGGGAGTTAGCCGGAAGGGCTGGGAGACTGCAGGGTTGGAGGAGGTATCGGTCAGAGCTTGGTCGGGCTGGGGGGGGGCGAGTTATCGGTCAGCGGGTGGTGAGATGATGTATTCTCTTCCCTTGTTAATTTCCTTTTATCATTATTACCATTGGTGGTAGCAGTAGTGATTTCTGTTATACCTTAGGTACTAAACTGTTCTTATCTCAACCCGTGGGAGTTGCATTCTTTTTGATTCTCCTCTCCGTCCCTCCAGGAGCAGGGGGAGGGCAAGAAAGGGGGGCAAGTGAGCGAACGAATTACTTGACTGGGTTTAAACCACGACAATGACTTCACCAAAAATGCATATTGGTAGGGGTATTAGTGCTGAGAATGTTGCCAGCTCCCCCTAACACACATAGTATTTACATCCCCATTATTTGCCAGTACTAATGTATTGTTAAGGGCTCTGAAAACAAATGTGCATTAGATGTGAGACAGAGCAAGGCCTATATTCCTCTGAAATTGGAATTAAAATTCTGTCAGTGCTCTTTCTCAATCAGCAGATGAAATAACATATATGTTTAAGCACCTGCTGAAGCTGGTACTTACGTTTTGACCCCTTTTCTTGTTGCTAAAATACCCTATGGTTTTCTCAGACCTGGAATATTTTGTGGGATGTATTTATTTAATAAAAAATGTCTATTAGGTTTTCCAAGTCCCAGGTAAACCTGAGACCTTCACCAGATCTCTTTTCCTTTCTGTCTCTATTAATAATCTGGACACTGGCTTCTGTGAGGGAATGTACTCAAAAGCCTGACACCACAAAGGGAAGGTCTGATGGCCCTGACCATCATGTATTTCATTATTATGGTGAGCCTTTTCGCATGGTTGGAAACTTATTTGGAAACTGTTTCTTATGCCCTCTATGTACTATCAGTTTGGTGGAAAAGTCCTGTCCCTATGAGTATAGGTGTTTACGGTCATATTTTTGCCTTTCTTGCTCTCCACTGGATGTCAGTTATTCTTCTTTTCAATGTTATCTTTTGATGGAAATACACAACTTAAGGTTCATAAAAAATTACTCTTTCTTCTTATACAGGATCAGTGACTTTCCATGAATTCCAGTGCATGTGGATGAACTCGGTAGCAAAGGCTTTGTGTCTGGGGGGAACTGCAGCAACTATCTTTCTTTGGTAAAAATGGGGATTTTGCAAGCATGTAAACATAGACTATTTATGAATGCTTGTGATTTGTACATGAAATGAACTAAAGGAAAGTCTCAGAATGCTTTGAGTACAGGAGCTACAAGGCTCCACGGAGCAGGAGATAGTACAGGGGAAACTAAGTGGATTAAGACTTGTTTTGAGTAATAACTCTGAAGGATTCTGGTTCTGGTCAGTGGTAGGTTTCACACAAAAGTAATACAGCAGGGTTGAAGAAGGTGTCAAAGATTCCTGAAGAGCAAGAGAAAGGGTGGGATCAGTTCTCCTTTCTTGGTGTCTTCAAGGCATCCTCTCTCATCAGCACATCAATGTGTGTATATTCGGGAGGGGGGAAGACATTTAGATCACCCTGAAGTTTTTTCTACTTGGATTTGGCAACTTTTATCACTCTCTATTTTAATCTAAGTAAGCACATTTAATCATCCCAAGGCCTCTTCCCAAGAAATGGAAATTTCAGCAGGATTAACAAAAGAAGTATAAATGTCTGTCAGTGTCCCTAATGCAACAAGAACATGTATAATGTCCAGGACACAGCCTTGCTTGCATCAAAAGCCTGTGAGTGAAACAAATACATTGAAACTGTGGGAGGAAGAGTTGGAGAAATTAACCGTTGGGGCCATAGTTAATGAGTGGTTTGACAAGTAGAAAATCGTGGTCATGAAAGTATAAACAGAACAGAAAAAGAATTAAAACCACAAAAAAGAGTTTGGTCATATATATTAGAGATTTATTTAATCTAGAAGTTTATTGACCTTTTGTGAAATCTACCTCCAACCAGCTAATGAAGATATTCCAAACAGGATCAGTGAGATCAGTCAAAATACTGAAACTTTGAAGTGTGGCTAGGCTGCTTTTAAATATGCAAAATATGCAAAAGATTTCATTGAAAAGTGTCTGTATGATGATATTCAACTGTCTGGCATCACTGCCTCATCAAGAGAAAAAACCCTAAATGTCACTCCCTGAGAAATAGCTGTTGTACCACATCATGGCCAGCTACAGGGGAATTTTGCTTGTGGCTCTTGCTGGGCTCCTAAACAAGAAAGTCTCTTGCATAGGAGCCAGGTTTGCCTAAGCACAGTACCACGGCAATGCCTAAAAGGGAGCCACTGATACTTTTGCTTAATCAGACCTTTCTGACCACACATGTGGCTTCACCATGATATTTAATTATCCAGACTAAGCATTAGAAAGTCATACATCAGGACAAGGCAACCATCCTTGTGTGATGGGAGGAGGACTACGTGGCTCAAACGAACTTTTATTAATATTTTTCTGCCTCCTGTGACAGCCTTTGCTGCAAGGAAGAGGCAAAACCTTAGACTATTCTAAAGGTATTGAAACAGGACACTTTGGAAAGAATTACTTTGTCCTAACCTCTATCAGTAACATTCAGGTTAAATCTCACCGTACCTTTTATTTTAAAGCATCACCAGAGTTGTCTTGTTATTTCCAATCACAGAGTATTCACAGCCTGCTCTTGTATTTATATCCAGGGCACATAAAATACAGACTTGCGTGATCAGCAAAAGCCATGATGTCAAGAAAATACAAAGGATACACAACTTCATGGTGTTTTCCAGTGCACATAGTTAGGAGGAAAAAATATTTCTCTGTTTTCATGAATGCTGGTTAAACTTCAACAGAAGAATTGGAGTTTTTTCCCTATTTCCATTTCTTTTAAATAACACTGAAATGTCCACAGATTGGCCAAAGATGTCTTACAGTTTGAGTGACATGCTATTCTGAACCCTGCATTCCAGCTAACTGCTGTGACTTTCTTCAGGCTTTTTTTTTTCTCCTGCACGAGAAAAATCTCTTTCATTATCTGTTTCATAGTCATCTTACCTTTAGACTCCTGAAATACACTCACATGGATGTATAAGGGAGATAAGATTCAACTAGTTCTTCAAACTGAAGGCAGAATAAACACTACGTGCAGTAGGAGCTACTAGATTTCTTTAAACATAAATTTCAGTTATGATTTCATATTATTAAATACAAATAAAAAATAGTATGGTATATAGTGTACATAGGATAATCCCAAAGAAGTAGGAGTAATCCCAGGCACAGCTACAGCCTGGGCAAAGAAGAGATTCAGAGCAGCCCTGCGGAGAAGGACTTGGGGGTGATGGTTGATGAGAAAATGAACATGAGCCGGATTCAGTGTACGCTCGCAGCCCAGAAAGCCAACCATATCCTGGGCTACATCAAAAGGAGTGTGACCAGCAGGTCAAAGGAGGTGATCCTGCCCCTCTACTCTGCTCTCAGGAGACCTCACTTGGAGTATTGTGTGCAGTTCTGGTGTCCTCAACATAAAAAGGACATGGAACTGTTGGAACAAGTCCAGAGGAGGGCGATGATGATGATCAGGGGACTGGAGCACCTCCCATATGAAGACAGGCTGAGAAAGTTGGGGCTGTTCAGCCTGGAGAAGAGAAGGCTGCATGGAGACCTCATAGCAGCCTTCCAGTATCTGAAGGCGGCCTATAGGGGTGCTGGGGAGGGACACTTCCTTAGGGACTGTAGTGATAGGACAAGGGGCAACGGGTTAAAAGTTAAACAGGGGAAGTTAAATTGGATATAACGAAGAAATTCTTTCCTGTTAGGGTGGTGAGGCACTGGAATGGGTTGCCCAGGGAGGTTATGAACGCTCCATCCCTGGCAGAACTCAAGGCCAGGTTGAACGAAGTCTTGGGTGATATGATTTAGATGTGTTGGGGGAGGGGGCATCATTCCATCCCAACACACCCAGTCAGTTGCCAGAACCTATAATAAATGCTCGGAGCAATGTAGAGATATCCCAGCTGCTCCAGCCAATGAGCCAGCATCATTTGGAGCTCGGCTCAGATGCCTCTATACAAATGCCCGTAGCACGAGGAACAAGCAAGAGGAATTACAGATGTGTGCACGTCTACGGGGGTATGATATAATAGGCATTGCAGAAACATGGTGGGATGGCTCCTATGACTGGAGTGTTGGAATGGAAGGTTACAGGCTCTTTAGAAAAGACAGGCCCGGCAGGCAGAGAGGGGGAGTTGCCCTTTATGTTAGGGATAGGCTGGAGAGTATGGAACTCTGTCTGGGGACAGGTGAGCAGTCCACAGAGAGTTTGTGGGTCAGGGTTAAAGGGAATATAGCTATGGGAGACATTACTGTGGGGATCTGTTACAGACCTCCTGATCAAGGAGAACCTGCGGATGAAGCACTCCACAGACAGATAGGAAAAGCCTCACGCTCACAGGCCCTTGTTCTCATGGGTGACTTCAACCACCCTGATATCTGTTGGCGGGACGGTATGGCCTGGCACATGCAATTGAGGAGGTTCCTCGATTGTGTAGAAGACAAATTCCCCCTGCAAGTAATAGAGGAGCTGACAAGGAGAGCTGCCATGCTTGACCTCATGCTCACCAAAAGGGAAGAGCTCGTTGGAAATGTGACTCTCCAGGGCAGCCTTGGATGCAGCGATCACGAGATGCTCGAATTTGAGATCCTCAGGACAGTGAGAAGAGCGTGCAGCAAGCTCACTGCCCTGGACTTCAAGAGAGCAGACTTTGGCCTCTTCAGGAACCTGCTTAGTAAGCCCTAGAGGACGGAGGGGCCCAAGACTGTTGGTTGATATTCAAGGATCACCTGCTACAAGCTCAGGAGTGTTGCATCCCAACTAGAAGGAAGTGCAGCAGGAGGGCCAGGAGACCTCCCTGGATGGATAAGGAGTTGCTGAGGAAAATTCAAATGAAAAAAAGAGGCTTATAAGAAGTGGAAGCAAGGACAGGTGGCATGGGAAGAGTACAGGGATGTTCTCCAGGAAGCTAGGGACCAGGTTAGGAAAGCTAAGGCCCAGTTAGAATTAAACTTCGCTAGAGTTATTAAAGATAACAGGAAGGGATTCTACAAGTACATAGCAAATAATATTTCAACATAGCTGTTGAAAAACAACAAGGTGCTTGGTGACAGCCAGCATGGCTTCACTAAAGGGAAATCCTGCCTGATCAATTTGGTGGCCTTCTATGATGGGGCTACAGAACTGATGGAGAGGGGTAGAGCAGTTGATGTCACCTACCTGGACTTGTGTAAAGCGTTCGACACTGTTCCACACGACACCCTTATCTCTAAATTGGAGCGACATTAATTTGATGGATGGACCACTCAGTGGATAAAGAGCTGGCTGGATGGCCGGACACAAAGAGTTGTAGTCAATGGCTCAATGTCCAGCTGGAGACCAGTAACGAGTGATGTCCCTCAGGGATCAGTGTTGGGACAGGTCTTGTTTAACATCTTCGTCACTGACATGGACAGTGGGATTGAGTGTGCCCTCAGCAAGTTTGCCGATGACACCAGCCGTGTGGTTCGGTTGATACGCTGGAGGGAAGGAATGCCATCCAGAGGGACCTTGACACGCTTGTGAGGTGGGCTGATGCCAACCTTATGAAGTTTAACCGTGCCAAGTGCAAGGTCCTACATCTACGGTGATCCTGCCCCTCTACTCTGCTCTCAGGTGACCTCAGTTGGAGTGTTGTGTGCAGTTCTGGTGTCCTCAACATGAGAAGGACATGGAACTGTTGGAACAAGTCCAGAGGAGGGTGACGAGGATGATTAGGGGACTGGAGCACCTCCCATATGAAGACAGGCTGAGAAAGTTGGGGCTGTTCAGCCTGGAGAAGAGAAGGCTGTGTGGAGACCTCATAGCAGCCTTCCAGTGTCTGAAGGGGGCCTATAGGGATGCTGGGGACGGACTCTTCACTAGGAACTGTAGTGATAGGACAAGGGGCAAAGGGTTAAAAGTTAAACGGGGAAGTTAAATTGGATATAACGAAGAAATTCTTTCCTGTTAGGGTGGTGAGGCACTGGAATGGGTTGCCCAGGGAGGTTGTGAATGCTCCATCCCTGGCAATGTTCAAGACCAGGTTGGACGAGGCCTTGGGTGATATAGTTTAGTGTAAGGTGTCCCTGGCCATGGCAGGGGGTTTGGAACTAGATGATTTTAAGGTCCTTTCCAACCCTAATGATTCTATGATTCTAACCTCCACTAGCCTGAACTGCACTCTAGGACCTGTCTACAACCTTGAATTATAATTTTCAGCCTAGACAACCAGTGAAAACCCTATTGAAGCCTTCCCAAAATATTAATTTAACACTGGTGTGACCGTCTTTTCCCTG
This sequence comes from Pezoporus occidentalis, assembly GCF_034315485.1. NCBI lineage: Eukaryota > Metazoa > Chordata > Aves > Psittaciformes > Psittacidae > Pezoporus > Pezoporus occidentalis. The sequence goes on from NW_026916263.1 coordinate 2,096,311, forward strand.
CTCTGTTGGTGATTCACTTGGGTATTACTCAGATTAGAATCTGGTGCAGGAAACCTTGTTTTCAATGTTCTTGTTTTGCTAGTGGATATCTCTGCTTGCCACAAATCAGCAGCTACGTCAATATTCTGTTTTCTGTTTGATTTACATGTCTTGGTTTCTTCCATTCTTTCCCCCTCTCTCTTCTTTCTTTTCTCTTCTGGGTTGAATATGTGCCCAAATTAGTCAATAAAACTTCAGTAAGAAGATAGTTTGGGTTTTCTTTTCTGACAAGCATTTTCAGTACTAGATCAAGAGGCTTGTGTAGAAAACAGATACACTCCTTGTTTCCTGAGCTGCCCAAATTAAATCTTGAAGTGAACAAAACAGATGGAGCCCGACATTTAATTAGATATTAATAATTGTTCACGATGATGTTTCTTTTCATAATAGGAGTTTCAGAGGCCCATGAAGCAAATCTAGAGAATATTGCATCTTTCTCCTCTGAAAAACTTGTCAACAGAAGTTCCCACTCCTATGAAACAGGTCTTTCTGATATCTTACACTGTAGTTTACTCACACCCAAATTAAAAAATGCATATGCATCTGCTTCAGTGATGAGAACCGATTTATGCATGGGATTTTTAATTGCCCACCTGATATTTCTTTCCTAGAAATAAAAGAGACATCAGAAGTTCAGCCATTTGAATAATCCAGACATCTGAACGTTCTTGGGTGCTTTGTCATGTTTATGATAATGTTTGAATCACATTGCCACCATCACCAGTGACAGTAAAAGGAACCTGATGCTCCAAAGTTATAAAAAGAAGTGTGCCAAGGACTACAGTGCTAGGTATCCCGTTTTTCCAGTGCAGCTGAGCTTTGTAAAGGCAAAAATAAAACCTCTTGCATTGTCTCCTCTCACTGCCAAATTTGTGATTCTAACTTTCTTTCAGACTACAGGAAAGGGAAGTAAGTGTATGCAACTCTCAGGGAATGAATGTTTGTCTGTAATGTTGTCCAGCAGTGTATGTCTCATCCCAGGTTTAACTACAAATTTAAACTTTGGGAGTATTCAAGGTGCCACAGTTACCAGAATACTGCTGTTTCTGTGGTGTCAATAGCGATGAGTCAAACTGTGCAGACATGAATCAGTATAATAGACCACTCAACACAGTGATGCTCATCACCATTCAAACTTATTTTGAGCTATATGTCACAACTCCTAAATCCCTATTAAACAACTTTTAAAAATGGGGTCACATAACCGCACTGTGGCTTCTTCTAATGTGCTTATCTCTATCGATTATTCCTAAGATAAAGAAAGTACAGAATATTATGATTTACGGCTTAACAGCTGACTTTAAAAAACATTATATAAACTAGTAAATCAGTCTCTGCAAGAAGCTGAACCTTAGTTTCTTCAAGCAATTTTTTTTTCCCTCTTCTTTTCTTTGTTACTCTCTTTCTCTGAGCGTATTGCCTGTGAACCTAACGTGATACAACACTGTAGAGTATGGAAGAGAAACTACAGTATAATAAATAAAATATCAAACATGATTTCTTTTGAAGTGTTCCTTTAATAATCCAGTATGAAATCTTGGTAATAATACTGCTGAAAACAAAAGTAAGTTTTTTCTAATATGTCCTCGATAGAGTCTGTGTTTCTTTTAACAGTGAACTTGATTTTCCATGCCAGCTGAAAGCAAATAGTGAGCTATTTGGAGTTAGGCATATGAGATATATGTATATGTATATGTATATATACATATTTGCCATACATTATCTATGTGTTACCTTATTTTCCCAATACATATATATGTATATATGAAACAGAGAAGAAGAACTGGCTTTTCTTTTGCTTCCAAAATACCCAAAGTATGCTTACACTCCTTACAACTTTCTTCTTTCATCTTTGTACCATTAAACTCCATACTGATGGTAACTACCTGCTTCACTCTTTCTCTTCCTCATGTAATATTTCAAGAAATCCTATCAGCAGTTCTAAAATGTGAGTTCAAAATCATCTTTGTGTTAATTCGTGTATATATTCTGTGAGATAGAGCAATCGGATTAGGACCGTGACTGTGTCTTGAATGAAATCAGATTACTTGATAGATCAAATTCATAGGGAATTGTAACCTTTCTTCTCCAAAGTTCTGCCACAGAGGAAACTAAATAATCCAGATATTCATCCAATTAAATTACTTCAGCCAGTATTAATGAATTGAAATTAAAATCTTGGTTTGCGTGCACTCAGTTTGTCTTCAGTGGCCTATTTTCCAAGAATGGTGTTTCAGCCTGTGATGTTTTGGTCCTAACAAAACAAGTTTTCTTAAAACTTATTTCTGCTCATCTAATAATTTTCTCATTTCATCTCCAGCAAAGTTAAAACCTGAGTTCTTCTAAGACTGTAGGTTCATCTCGCCAAAGTACAGAAAAAAACCCACACTATAAGTTACAAGAGCAATAACAACTCGTTAACCAAAAATCAGGTTTGTTGATTACTTGGGGCATGATATCAGGCTTATATCCTGGAAGACAGTGGTCAGTGAAGCAATGATGGGGGTAAAAGGCAGAGAAAATGACAGAGGAAACACAGTAAAATACTTTCAGGACAGTAAATTCAAGGCAAAGTTCACTTTGTCCCAACACCGATCCCTGAGGGACACCACTCGTTCCTGGTCTCCAGCTAGATATTGAGCCATTGACTACAACTCCTTGTGCCCGGCCATCCAGCCAGCTCTTTATCCACTGAGTGGTCCATCCATCAAATTAATGTCGCTCCAATTTAGAGATAAGGATGTCGTGTGGAACAGTGTCGAACGCTTTACACAAGCCCAGGTAGGTGACATCAACTGCTCTACCCCTCTCCATCAGTTCTGTAGCCCCATCATAGAAGGCCATCAAATTGATCAGGCAGGATTTCCCCTTAGTGAAGCCATGCTGGCTGTCACCAAGCACCTTGTTGTTTTTCGTGTGCCTTAGCATGCCTTCCCAGAGAATCTGCTCCAAGATTTTGCCAGGCACAGAGGTGAGACTGACTGTTCTGCAATTCCCTAGGTCATCCATTTTCCCCTTCTTGAAAATGGGGATTATATTTCCCTTTTTCCAGTCATTGTGAACTTTACCTGACTGCCATGATTTCTCAAATATGATGGCCAGGGGCTTTGCAACTTCATTTACCAGCTCCTTCAGGACCCGCGGATGGATCTCATCAGGACCAAATGAACTTGTGCACATTCAGATTTTTAAGATGGTCTCGAACCAGTTCCTCCTCCTACAGTGGCACAAGCTCTTCATTCTCACAGTCCCTGAATCTGCCTTCCAAGACTTGGGTGGTTTGGTCAGAGCCTTTGTCAGTGAAGACCGAGGCAAAGAAGTCATTCAGAACCTCAGCCTTCTCCAAATCCTGTGTACCCAGTTCTCCCGAGAGCTTCCTGAGGGGGTCTACATTCTCCCTAGTCTGTTTTTTTATTTGCTATGTACTTGTAGAATCCCTTCCTGTTATCTTTAATAACTCTAGCGAAGTTTAATTCTAACTGGGCCTTAGCTTTCCTAACCTGGTCCCTAGCTTCCCAGACAACATCCCTGTACTCTTCCCATGCCACCTGTCCTTGCTTCCACTTCTTATAAGCCTCTTTTTTTCATTTGAATTTTCCTCATCAGCTCCTTATCCATCCAGGGAGGTCTCCTGGCCCTCCTGCTGCACTTCCTTCTAGTTGGGATGCAACACTCCTGAGCTTGTAGCAGGTGATCCTTGAATACCAACCAAGAGTCTTGGGCCCCTCCGTCCTCTAGGGCTTACTAAGCAGGTTCCTGAAGAGGCCAAAGTCTGCTCTCTTGAAGTCCAGGGCAGTGAGCTTGCTGCACGCTCTTCTCACTGTCCTGAGGATCTCAAATTCAAGCATCTCGTGATCGCTGCATCCAAGGCTGCCCTGGAGAGTCACATTTCCAACGAGCTCTTCCCTTTTGGTGAGCATGAGGTCAAGCATGGCAGCTCTCCTTGTCGGCTCCTCTATTACTTGCAGAAGTGTCCTGCATTCAGCAGTAGCAGTCATGTTTTTCCTTTCTGGTAGCTGGTGCAGTGCTGTGTTTTGACTTCCAGCCTGGGAACAGTGTTGGTGAAGTCAATGTTTTCGGTTGTTGCTAAGTGATGTTTACCCTGACCAAGGACTTTGTGAGGCTCATGCTCTGCCAGGGAGGAGGGGAAGCCGGGAGGAAGCAGATGGGGCGCCTGACCCAGGCTAGCCAGGGAGGTATTCCATACCACAGCATGTCATGGCCGGGGTGGGAGGTAACTGGGAGTTACCCGGAAGGACACGGTCTTCCGGGTGGGACTCGTTTCTTGGCCGGTGGTATCGTATTCTCTTCCCTTGTTATTTTCCCTTATCATTGTTGTAGTTGGTAGTAGCGGTGGTGATTTGTGTACAGTGGTTGCTGGACTGTTCTTGTCTCAACCCGTAGGAGTTGCACTCTTTCGATCCTCCTCCCCGTTCCTCCGGGAGCGGTGAAGGGGAGAGCCCCGGTGGGGTGGGGGGGGGGGCAGCCCTCGATTGCTGTCAGCCCGGCACCATTCACTGGGAGTGAGTGAACGAGTTGCCTGACTGGGTTTAAACCACGACAGTTCTTTTTGGCGCCCAACGTGGGGCATGAGGGGTTGAGGTATGAACAGATCTGACTGGATTGATAGTCACTCGTCACAATGCTGATTTATTGCCTCTCAAGGTTGTTCCTCTTGATCTCACAGTTTCAGTCTATCACATCTTACTTCCATCCGGGATTTGCTGTATTAGTGTTTCTCAAGTGTGGGGCTTGGGCTAAGGTTTTTATCCCATTGTACTTTATGGTAATGACTTGTAATACAATAGAATCATTGATCATGAAACTGATCTGGCTTATGTTCCCAGTGTGGTCACCACCTTTATACTTTGGGAGGTATATGATGGAGGTGCTTAGCAATGACACATCTTTTTTCTCCTTCTCAGGTGCTCAACCTGTGAAGGAGGCATCCTTTTACCCTCCCAGTCCTCCCCCCAGACCATTTACATTTGAGAGTTTTGAATTTTTTGAATGGCCTTTTAATGCTGTTGAGACTTGTTTGCTGATCGTGATGGGAATCACCATGCTAGCACGCATACAGAGTGTGTTTTGCCCACTACTGATTTCAAGAGTTAAGCAGAGTCAGGTTTGGGTCTTGTCTGAGGTCAAACGACGATGTAGGGGGACCGAGAGAATTTCCCTGAGGCAGGACAGCCATGAGTGGCAGGGTGTGTGGGATAGTATGGGCAAGTATCTAGGTCAGAGGGCCCCTCCAGTACTTTGGAATTTCACTACCGAACAACTGCAAAATCCAGAAGAATTAGTAAAACACTTAAATGAGGTGTGTGGTCATTCTGGCCATACCAGAGAGGGACAAATCATGGCAACGTGCTGGGGCTTGGCCTATGCTTACAGGGCCTTGTTCAACACTATCCAGCACGTTCAAAAGGAAAAGAATGTCGGCGGATCTGAGGGCAAAGCAACAGTCGCTACTCAAACTTTGGCTGCAATGAACTGAGCAGCTACCCCAGCGGCAAGTACAGCAGCTGCTCAAACTTCAACTGCAACAGACAGCGCGGTTACCCCAGCTCCAAGCACAGCAGCTGCACCACCCCCAGCAACAAGTACAGTTGCTACTCAAACCACAGTGATAATCACTGCAGCCAAACCAGAGGACGAATTCGTACCAATATCGGTTGCCCCTATATGCAAGAGAACAAGCAAAAAGGAGGCAAGAAGGGTGAAGCGAGGTGAAGAAACAATGAATTCACCACCCGGTCCAGAATCTGATCAGGAGTCATCATCACATGCCGAAGAAGAAGAAGAAGAGGTAACTTCTCGACCTCGGACCTCAACTGAGCTGCGGAATATGCGAAAAGATTTTACCCGTCAACCAGGGGAGCACATCATCACCTGGTTACTCCGATGCTGGGACAATGGGGCCGATGGTCACGAACTAGAAGGTACAGAAGCCAAGCAGCTGGGATCACTTGCTAGAGAAGGGGGAATTGACAAAGCAATTGCAAGAGAGAAAAGTAACTCAGCCTTTGGAGGCGGCTCTTGGCAGCTGTGAAAGAAAGGTTTCTGTACAAGGACGATGTTACGAGTCGTTTGGCCAAGTGGACTACTATAGACGAAGGCATCCAGTCTCTGAGGGAATCAGCCATCGTAGAGATGATCTATCACATCAAGCCGAATAAGGGGGATACACCCATAGATCCAGATGAAGTTGAATGTACACAACCCATGTGGCGAAAACCTACACGGAATGCACCGTCATCATATGCCCATTCATTGGCAACAGTGACCTGGAATGACATAGTACCACTAACAGTGGATGAAATGGTTCATAAACTCCGAGAGTTCGAAGACAATCTCACCCTTTCCATCATCTCAGCTGTGGAGCTGTGGAAAAACTGTCCCAGGACCTCAAACCATTGAGGGACAATCTATCTGATTTATCCAGCTCCTTATGTGTACCAACACACGTCTCAGCTATTAACAAAAGGCGTCCTATTGTTCAAGAGAGGAGATACAGGAGGTATACGCCACGGGGTACCCTATGGTTTTACCTGCGGGATCACGGAGAAGACATGACAAAGTGGGATGGAAAACCTACTTCAGCTTTGGAGGAACGGGTGAGTGAACTGAAGAGGGGAGCAAGGGCCAAGACTGATCGTCCCATGAGATTTACGGCTTCAGTCTCTGGTGAGCAGTTTCCCAGATGGAATGGAAGAGCTGATTTTACTCCAGCTCCTCTGATAACGAAGAATAATCCCTTTTACCCCGATTTAAGCGTCCAACGCTGTGATGACCATTAGAGGGGCCCTGCCTCCAGCCAGGTGGAGGTAGGGGACAATCGGATTTACTGGACTGTGTGGATCAGATGGCCTGGCACATCAGTCCCACAGAAGTATAAGGCTCTAGTAGATACCGGTGCACAGTGTACCCTGATGCCATCAAGCTGTCAAGGGGTGGAACCCATCTGTATTTCTGGAGTAACAGGAGGATCCCAAGAGTTGACTGTGCTGGAGGCTGAAATCAGCCTGACTGGGAGGGAATGGCAAAAGCACCCTATTGTGACTGGTCCAGAGGCTCCATGCATCCTCGGCATAGACTACCTCAAGAGAGGGTACTTCAAAGACCCAAAAGGGTACCGGTGGGCTTTTGGTATTGCTGCTTTGGAGACTGAGGAAATTGAGCAGCTGTCCACCTTGCCTGGTCTCTCAGAAGATCCTTCTGCTGTGGGGTTGCTGAAAGTGGAAGAACAACAAGTGCCAATTGCGACCACAACAGTGCACCGGCGGCAATATCGCACCAACCGAGACTCCCTGATTCCCATCCATCAGCTGATCCGTAGACTGAAGAGTCAGGGAGTGATCAGCAGGACCCGCTCACCCTTCAATAGCCCCATATGGCCAGTGCGAAAGTCTAATGGAGAATGGAGACTAACAGTAGACTATCGTGGCCTGAATGAAGTCACACCACCATTGAGTGCTGCCGTACCAGACATGCTAGAACTTCAGTATGAACTGGAGTCAAAGGCAGCCAAGTGGTATGCCACGATTGATATTGCCAATGCATTTTTCTCAATTCCTTTGGCAGCAGAGTGCAGGCCACAGTTTGCTTTTACTTGGAGGGGTGTCCAGTTCACTTGGAACCGACTGCCCCAGGGGTGGAAACACAGCCCTACCATTTGCCACGGACTGATCCAGACTGCACTGGAACAGGGGCAAGCTCCAGAACACCTGCAATACATTGATGACATTATTGTGTGGGGTGATACAGCGGAAGAAGTCTTTGAGAAAGGGAGGAAAATAATCCAAATCCTGCTGAAAGCCGGTTTTGCCATAAAACGGTGTAAGGTCAAGGGACCTGCACAGGAGATTCAATTTTTGGGAATAAAATGGCAAGATGGACATCGCCAGATCCCCACAGATGTGATCAACAAGATAACAGCAATGTCTCCACCAACTAATAAGAAAGAAACGCAAGCTTTCTTGGGTGCAGTGGGGTTCTGGAGAATGCACATCCCGAATTACAGTTCGATTGTAAGCCCTCTCTATCATGTGACCCGGAAGAAGAATGATTTTAAATGGGGCCCTGAGCAACAACAAGCCTTTGAGCAAATTAAACGCGAGATAGTTCATGCAGTAGCCCTTGGACCAGTCCGGACCGGACCAGATGTAAAAAATGTGCTGTACACTGCAGCTGGGGAGAACGGTCCTACCTGGAGCCTCTGGCAGAAAGCTCCAGGGGAGACTCGAGGTCGACCCCTTGGCTTTTGGAGTCGGGGATATAAAGGATCTGAGGCCAGCTATACCCCAACTGAGAAAGAGATACTGGCAGCCTATGCAGGGGTTCGAGCTGCTTCGGAAGTGATTGGCACTGAAGCACAGCTCCTTCTGGCACCCCGGTTGCCCGTGCTGGGCTGGATGTTCAAAGGCAGGGTCTCCTCTACACATCATGCAACTGATGCTACATGGAATAAATGGGCTGCACTAATTAGACAACAAACTCGAATAGGAAATCCCAGTCGTCCAGGCATTCTAGAAGTCATCATGGACTGTCCAGAGGGCAAAGATTTTGGAATGTCACCAGAGGAGGAGGCGGTGCGTGCTGAAGAGACCCCACCATATAATAAACTGTCAGAAAGTGAAAAGCAGTATGTCTTGTTTACTGATGGCTCTTGCCGTATTGTGGGAAAGCATTGGAGATGGAAAGCAGCTGTATGGAGTCCTGGACGACAAGTTGCAGAAACTGCTGATGGAGAGGGTGAATCGAGTCAGTTTGCCGAGGTGAAAGCCGTCCAGCTGGCCCTGGACATTGCTGAACGAGAAAAGTGGCCAGTACTTTACCTCTATACTGACTCATGGATGGTGGCAAATGCCCTGTGGGGGTGGTTGAAGCAATGGAAGCAGAGCAACTGGCAACGCAGAGGTAAACCCGTCTGGGCTGCTGCACTGTGGAAAGATATTGCTGCCAGGGTGCAGAACCTGGTGGTGAAGGTACGTCATGTAGATGCCCATGTACCCAAGAGTTGGGCCACTGAGGAACACCAGAACAACCAACAAGTGGATAAAGCGACCTGGATATACTTGGTGGGTAATGCGGGAAGATGGGGAAGTCCGATGTATACCTCAAGGGGATTTGATTTTAGGGGAAAACAGCCAGTGAACTCAATTGTATGCTGTTGCCTGCTGTGTAATGCTTTTATAGCCCATCAACTAGATGTCTCCAGGTCACCAGCGACTGGCCCTGACTTCCCTCCAGCCATCATCCCAACAGAGAATGAACTTTGGACATCATGGACCGAATGGACTCGGCAGCATTATAGGGATTGGTCCATGCACTGAGGAAATGATTTTTTCCTCTTGGTCTGTATGTATATGGATGTATGTATATATATGGGAGAGCGATGGTGTATTGAAAATGTGGGATCTGAGCACGACGTGAATGGTATGGAATAAGGGGTGGATAATGTCCTGGGTTCCGCAGTAGCAGTCATGTTTTTCCTTTGTGGTAGCTGGTGCAGTGCTGTGTTTTGACGTCCAGCCTGAGAACAGTGTTGGTGAAGCCGATGTTTTCGGTTGTTGCTAAGTGATGTTTACCCTGACCAAGGACTTTGTGAGGCTCATGCTCTGCCAGGGAGGAGGGGAAGCTGTGAGGAAGCAGAGACAGGGCGCCTGACCCGGGCTAGCCGGGGAGGTATTCCATACCACAGCACGTCATGGCCGGGGTGGGGGGTAACTGGGAGTTACCCGGAAGGACACGGTCTTCCGGGTGGAACTCCTTTTCTTGGCCGGTGGTGTCGTATTCTCTTCCCTTGTTATTTTCCCTCATCGTTGTTGTAGTTGGTAGTAGCGGTGGTGATTTGTGTTGTACATTGGCTGCTGGACTGTTCTTGTCTCAACCTGTAGGAGCGGGGAAGGAGAGAGCCCCGGGGGTGGGGGGGGCCCTTGATTGTTGTCAGCCCAGCACCACTCACTGAGAGTGAGTGAACAAGTTGCCTGACTGGGTTTAAACCACGACAAGAAGGAATTTGTCTTCTACACAATTGAGGAACCTCCTCAATTGCTTGTGCTGGGCCGTACCGTCCCTCCAACAGATATCAGGGTGGTTGAAGTTACCCATGAGAACAAGGGCCTGTGAGCGTGAGGCTTTTCCTATCTGTCTATGGAGTGCTTCATCCGCAGGTTCTCCTTGATCAGGAGGTCTGTAACAGATCCCCACAGTAATGTCTCCCATAGCTATATTCCCTTTAACCCTGACCCACAAACTCTCTGTGGACTGCTCACCTGTCCCCAGACAGAGTTCCATACTCTCCAGCCTATCCCTAACATAAAGGGCAACTCCCCCTCTCTGCCTGCCAGGCTTGTCTTTTCTAAAGAGCCTGTAACCTTCCATTCCAACACTCCAGTCATAGGAGCCATCCCACCATGTTTCTGCGATGCCTATTATATCATACCCCCGTAGACGTGCACACATCTGTAATTCCTCTTGTTTGCTCCCCATGCTGCAGGCATTTGTATAGAGGCATGTGAGCCAAAGACATCCAAGGCAAACAGATGTTTGCAAAATTTTCCCACCTTAAGTATAACTGAAGAATTCATAGAATCATGTAATAGATTCCTAGAATGGTTTGGGTTGGAAGGAACCTTAAAGCTCATCCAATTCCAACTCCCTTGACATGGGCAGGGACACCTTCCACTTGACCAGGTTGCTCCAAGCCCCATCCAACCTGGCCTTGAGCACTGTCAGGGATGGGCCAGTCACAGCTTTTCTGGGTACCCTGTGCCAGGGCCTCACCACCCTCATAGGGATGAACTTCTGCCTAAGAGCTCATCTCAGTCTCCTCTCTGTCAGGTTAAAGCCATTCTCCTTTGTCCTGTCCCTGCAGGCCCTTGTCCAAAGCCCCTCCCCAGCTTTCCTGTAGTCCTTTTAGGCACTGCTATCCACTCTAAGGTCTCTGCAGAGTCTTCTCTTCTCCAGGATGAATAACCCCAAGTCTCTTGTAAGATAGAAAATGTCTGTGCAATGTTGCAATAACATTAATCTCCCCTGCTCCTAGGAAAAAAAAAAAGGTTTAAAAACCAAAGATTAAAAGGATTTTTATTCAGAAACATAATCTGCTTCTGTACTCCGGTATAAGTTCAGGGCATTCCCTGCTCCATGAGCTGATGAAGGAAGGGCAGCAGGGAAGGGGAAAATGGAGTCTTTCAGATGCTGTCACAGCCAGAACTGCCAGGCAAATGGAAGGAGATCCATTCAGCAGGATATTTACACTTCACATTTTCATCTTTATAATTAGATGTCAAAACACATAGTTTTCATGTGCAGATGAAGAAATGAAGTATCATTTCCAAAGGATCTTTCCAATATAGTCACCTGGGACATTAATAGGATCCTTTACCTAACAGTCAGAAACCTTATGAGAGCATAGTATCTTTGATGCATCAATCTAGCTAGCAAGCTTTGTTGAAATTAGCCAGGAAGTTCAAAAGTTATTTGGAGGGGAATAAAATGGAGAACTGGAGACAACTAAAGAGAAATATGCATGTTCTCTTTGAAAAGTATTAAAACTTTGTTCTTGAGGCAAAGGTATTAAAATCATTAAGATTCAGAAACAACTAACTGCTGTTCCATCACCACTGGTGCTTGGATCATGCTCTCCACAGGGAGATGAAGAGAGGATGAAGTTCTTCAAAACTTCATAGTTTTTTTCAGATCAGTTCAGGTGCACTAGAGCTTGTCACTGCTTTCTCATGCAGACTATAGGTAGAGGATTTCACCACTGCTGCTTGGGAGTTCAGTGTTGGTTTCTTCCTTCTCCCTACTTTTTCTCCCTCCTTTCAATCTCCACATTTATGTACTGGATTTGCTAACAAGCTAAACTTACTGCCCCTGCAGCTCTAATGCAGCAAGCCCGGGTAACAACCACTGGTAAGAAAAAGCATCTCATCGAAGCAGAGGGTGGCTAAGTTTTTTTCATGTACTTATTTGCAACTGAGATGAATTACCTATTTCAACAGCGCAAACTAGGGAAAAGGTCAAGCTAATACACATGGTCATTTTAAGAATTTTTTTCATCTACACATCCTAAGGCACTTTGCATTTAATAATTACCCCTAATTTTTTCAAGGATGCAAGCAGTCAAATTATTTCTTAAAGAAAATCTACCCAGAAAGAAATAGGACTAGGCAGAGACCTTAGCACCAGTCTCTTTGCCCGTAAATCTGTCTCCTATTTTGCAATGAAGAATTGACAATTTTTGTCCCTTTGTTGTAAGGTTATTGCATTGTGTAGAGCAGTGTTTGAAACCTGAATATCAATTTCATACAAAAAAGATCAATCAGAAATGTAAACTTTTATTTTGTCTTATGCTTTCTAATTTATTTTAATAAACAGTCCCCCTGTATTTTAATAAGATTTTATTAAAAAATGTCCACCACACCAAGGATGACAAAACCACATGTTAATTCTAAATGTCATCCGCTTCAAAAGAAGCACTGCACTGGTATCTATACTGATACCCGGCAGATCATGAATGGATGAGCACTCATTTAAAATATATCTGGCTGTGGTTTGGTCTGCTTTAACTGAGAGTGGAACCTGGATTCATTCATTAGAGTACTTTAGAGGGAAGCTAAAATAAGCTTTATTATTTCTGATAAATGTAGACTGTAGGACAGCATAGGCTTGGCTCTTGCCACTCAAGTGGTAAATCAGCAGAGCGCTAATGCTTGAGTCCATCTTGTCCTGCTGACTTCTCACATGGGTAGATGAAGTATATGTTTCAGTTTTGATGTACTAAGACCAAAATCTTGGATGACCATTTGGCAGATGCTGTAAAATTACTTGTGTTTTGGTTGGGATCATTTTGGGGTTTTTTACTGGTAAGTAGAATTTTGAGTAGTTAGCGTGTGAACTGGTGACCAGCTGATAAAAAAACTAGTGCAGAGTATCAGTGAAAAATCACTTCCCTTTCTTTTGCACAAATTCACATTTATTCCGTGGTGCATGTATTTTGCAGTTCAAGTTTTAATGTATATATAAGGGTGTCTCAGATTATAACTTTAAGGAAGAAAAAGAATCTTATTGTAAACACACACACATATATATATTCCCCTAAATATTCCCTAAATATCTCTAGCTTTCCATCTATTTCATAGATTATATACTTATAAAATATACTTTACATGCCTATGGCTTTGTGTGCAAGTTATAAATGCATACTGTACATAAATGATTTATTATAAAAATATCAGTGATTCTAGATTACTATGCAGTGCAGATAAGCTGTCATTAGCACAAAAAAGGCGCACAGCTTTTCAACAAAAGAAGAGAATGAGGCTGCCAGAATACTGCAGTGGTTTGGGTGCTTTTGCATGCATGCATGTGTGTATGTGTATCTTTTTTTATTTTAGCAACCATCCTGCCAATCTTTGCACTGCCAGTAGGGAAAATCATATCCATGGCAACCAATTGCATCATTCCTACCCACATCAATGATGTCTCCAATCTAAACTGTCAAATATCCTATGCACATCATGTAAAATAGGTCTCTTCTCCTTATAACTCTGTGCATCTAGTTTCCGTGGCTACATGTTTATGCAAATGAGAATTGTCCTTTTTCTCTTAGGTTATTGAACACTGAATTAGTTTTGCACCTTGGCAATGCAAAGCCATGCTGCCTGGACACCTGGTATACTACATAATTGTAAAAGCTATATTACAGTGATAACTTTCCTTAAATTAGCCTGATAATACCAGCTGCCAGGCTTGTGAGGAAGACCTGGAGTCTGCTTTAAAAAAAGAACAATATAGGGCTGAGATATGTGACTAATGTTTAATTGGCTCTCTACACTGTACTAATTTTCAGGGCAGGAAAACTAATATTTGATTTGTTCTTCTAATGAAATGGAGAAAACTTCCTTCATAAATCCTGAATGACATGCTAGCCATGATTTTTGCACAAAGACCTCTAATTCCAAGGGCTGTCATTTTCCTGCTTGTCAGGAAAAAAAGAATCCCATTAAACATTCTGGGCTTCTGCCCCACATATTAATGGATGTACAGTCAAATCCACAGAAGACAACAACTGCAGTCTAAGCCACCAGAACCCACAGCACAGTCCAGAGAGGTTCAAGGATTTGACTTTTGCTTTTCATGCAAAGAAAGGTCTGGTTGTCAGGACCTTGACAGCGTTACCTCATAAATAAAAAGTTCTAGATGAAAGATGCAACATTAAAAAGGGATGTTCTTTTGAACCAAAGGCCCTTCGGTGGTGTTTTGATTTGGTTTGCAAGAATAATTTTATGCCTAAAACTTCCTTGTACACCAGGGGCTGTGCAAAGGGTTAAGCTGTTGCATAAATCTGTGACTCCGCAGTGTAATCACCAAAAGAAAAATTGTTCTTGTTGAGAAAAACAACCTCAAAATGTACCAGTGAATATCCAGAAGAAAGGCAATTCCTTTTGGGCACAAATGCTCTCATTGAACATCAGTGCATAAGTGTGCTTACCTTTCACAAAGTTTCAACTAATTAAAGACAGAAAAGTAATTTGGAAAAATGAAAGTGTGCTCAAAAAGTAAAATGCCCATCTTCTTGTGAATATCAGTCCTCCAATATCACTGTATCATAGCTTAGCTAGTAAAGTATAATACAGTGCTCTACATAAGGCACATTATGTGAATCCAGTATAAATTGCTAGTAAGGCTCAGCACCGATGCAGTGTGGAATTAAGAAGCTCATGAAAACACTATTCCACTGGCAGCACTGTGTCTAGAATGGCTGGCTCCAAAAGCATTTGCCAAGAGAACTGTCTTAGCACCAATTTCCAACGCACCAGGTTGCCTCTTTTGAAGGGAGCAGGTAGAAGCTATGAATGGCCACTGCAGACATTAAAAATCAAGATTTCCCCATGGCCCAGGGAAACTCTGAGTCATGAGATATGGGATGGCCCCACTGATCTGTCAGCTTCCTTTGGAAGTTTCCAGCCCATCTGCTGCTGAACAGAGAGGAGGTGGGAACACATATCCTGCCTGTGACTGCTCTAGGAAAGCTCCTCAGCCAGGCACTGAAAAAGAGGAATATTATGGAGAGACAACATTTGAAGCAGAAAAGACCTTCTGTCTCTACATGAGTACTTTAGGGACTGTTTCCTACTATGCTTATCCAGAGTTTCACACAGGAAATCAGAATGTCTATGTTGAATTCTGAAAACATGTAGTTCCTAAGGCCACCTGTTAAAACAGGCTTTCCATCTACACAGATAGCAAACTTCTTTCATGTCTGCTTTTGGTTTTTTCCCCTCAGTTACTGAACATCCATGTCCAAATGAAACTTTTGAAAGAAAATACATACATTTCATGGTAAAGATGTTCCAGACGGGGAGCATCTTTAATGTGGATTCATTGAAATACTGCTTAACTGTATTAAGTGCAAACAGAGAACTGAACCAGTAAAAGGCATTTTCACAAGGGTAAGCTTTCCAACTCTAAAATAAATTGGTGGAGGGCTATAACCTGCCAGTTCTTCTATGTTTATGAATAAAGTAGATTCTTTTACTTGAGGTTACCAACATTAACAAGCATTTTGTCTTGTTTTGTTATTTTGGGATTTTTTGCCATTAATGGCACTACAGCATCCTTTTACAGAGTTATTCAGTAACATGCAAGGCTACAGTTTCAAATTTCAAATAGAACAGGTATGCGTAAGAAGAGAACTGCAGCTGCTCTTGCTGTTTCCCACTAGGCAATCCTCATAACCTTTCCTAAGCTACCATTCTCATCAGCAAAACCACAGCTCCATACATTACTGCAACGAACTACTTAGGTCTCTTTGATTACCACTTCTGTTCAAGTGAGAGGTGTGTTCGGCTTCATGGGGTGCATGGAAAGAAAGTATTTTTGCTTGTAAATGTATCTGCATACACACTTAAAAATGCAGGCCAAATTAACAGGATCATAGAATCATAGAATTATAGAATCATAGAATAGTTAGGGTTGGAAAGGACCTTAAGATCCTTTAGTTCCACCCCCCTGTCATGGGCAGGGACACCTCACACTAAAGCATGCCACCCAAGACTCTGTCCAACCTGGCCTTGAACACTGCCAGGGATGGAGCATTCACAACCCATGGGCAGGGAAATCCTCTAGAAGATTGCACACAAGCGTTAACCACTTGAATGTGGGAGAGGATATGAGACTAGTGTTCTTTGTTGAAATGGATTTTTAAAAATGTCTCTAAAGATAAAGGGAAAAGAAGCTACATGATATTACTATTCCTGTGACAGTCAGGAATGGCAAGAGTATATTAATAAGGCAACTCCTAATGACAAAACCCCTGGTCTCAGGCCTTTATCACCAGCTGGAGTGTTCTTATGAAAACCAATGATAACATACTGCTGTGAAAGTTATGAAGTCAAATGTGTTCACATTTTCAGTAAGGCAAACATAATTATGCCAGCAGTGCAAAACTGGGGCAATTTTGTACATGAACTTTCACTGTAACACCCAGATCCTAGTGTTAAAGAGAAAATGCCTGCTGCAGAATGACTTTAAGAGCAGAACCATAGAGTTCTGGAGGACTGTGCAAGCAAGGCAGGGGGTGGCCCCCACAGGTGGACAGAGACCGGACCTGGGAGGAGAATGTGGAGGAAGCTGTGGGGGCTAACCAATACTGTTGTGCCAAGAAGGAGTGGCTGAATACCACTCCTATATATGTGTGAACTGCGTCACAAATAAATTAGAAGTTGCTTATCACCCATATTGGGTTGGCCTGTCTGATTCTCCTTGCCGCTTACAAATGGCGCCCGAACAGGGACGCGGATTACAGGGCCCTGGTCGCTGGGGACCCGGATTATAGGACTCCGACTAGCGGAGACCCAGGATATAGGGCCCCGACTAGCGGGGACCCGGGATACAGGGCCCCGGCCGACGGGGACCCGGATAAAGGGCCCCGGCCGACGGGGACCCGGGATATAGGGCCCCGACTAGCGGGGACCCAGGATATAGGGCCCCGACTAGCGGGGACCCGGGATACAGGGCCCTGGTCGCTGGGGACCCGGATTATAGGGCTCCGACTAGCGGGGACCCAGGATATAGGGCCCCGACTAGCGGGGACCCGGGATACAGGGCCCTGGTCGACAGGGACCCGGATAAAGGGACCCGGCCGACGGGGACCCGGGATACAGGGACCTGGTTTAACGGGGACCCAGGATACAGGGACCCGGTTTAACGGGGACCCAGGATACAGGGACCCGGTTTAACGGGGACCCAGGATACAGGGACCCGGTTTAACGGGGACCCAGGATACAGGGACCCGGTTTAACGGGGACCCGGATACAGGGACCCGGTCGACGGGGACCCGGGATACAGGGCCCCGACTAGCGGGGACCCGGGATACAGGGCCCCGGTTGACGGGGACCCGGAACGGCGAGAGAGCGGCGCCGGCGGCAGCGGCCGGGCAGCGCGGGCAATGCTGCTGCGGTGGCGTGACGGACCCGGGTGCTGCGACTTCCCGAAAAAGTCTGCGGCTGGGGTGAACCAGACACTGCTGCGTCGGGAGGCCGATCCGGAGACCGAGATTACAGGACGACCCAGAAGAAGACGATCCGGAAAAGGCTGGCCATGAAAATGGACCGAGAGGTAGCCCTGGACTTATTACAGTGCTTTTTATAAAAGCGGGGAACTGAGCCTTGAACTTTTACAGTGCTTTTTATAAAAGCGGGTAACTGAGCCCTGAACTTTTTACAGTGCTTTTTATAAAAGCGGGGAATTGAGCCTGAGACTCTAAAGCAGCTAGCAGGTCTACTGCCTGTAGGGAAGGCTAAGAGATGTTTTTTGCAGATCCTAATACAATATTTGAGAAGAGTGAGTGGCAAAAGTTTGGTGATGAACTATTTGACTCTGTGCTTAATGATTATAAAAAGGCAAAGAAACTCGGTAAACCACGGAGGGAAGTAATGAACTGTGTAAAAAGATACAAGGCAGAAAAGAAAACTGCCGCGGTAGCAACGGAGAAACTAGGAACAGACGTCCCCGGTCGGTTGAAACCGGGGGAAGATTACAACTCGTTCCCCCCCCCCCCCCAACTCGCGGGAGCACAGGGTTTCCCACCCCCCCCTTCCTTTTCTCCCCCTCCATCAGAAGGTGCCGCGGAGGAGGTGTAACCCCCTGCTCCCCCACCACCCCAGTTCCGAAAGTAGGGACTATGAAAAGGACAGAGAAAGTATATTAGAAGGTACACGCATGATAAATGTCGAGGAATCCGAAAGAAAGGGGGCGGTGCCTCGGCGCCGGATCGATTGCGGCGCCCCTGTGAAGCACGCAGTAAAAAAAAAAATAGGGATCATGCGCGAGCGGGAGATTTAAAGGAACCGCGAGCCTCTCCAACCCACTACGCCCTAGAGTGAAAAAACTTTTAACTCAGTTACGGAGGAGCCAGGTCTGCAGATGGCCACATACCGAACGGGAGACATCTGATAAGAAAGACACAGCTGCGAGCAACGGAGACCCCGAGTTCGGCGCAGGATCAGCCCCCGAGTCCCCTGAATCCGAGCCAGATTTATATCCTCTGCTTCCAGACCCTGACTCTTTGTCTCCCGGGTCGGTCTGCTCAGACTCACTGGCCCTGGAGACGCTCAGTTGTATCAATGGGTAACCAAATATGTGATCATTACTGGGGAGTTTTCTGCAATGGGCATTCCTGCATATCCTGTGTTTACTACACAGCAGGGGGCTAAAGAGTGGGAAGCTCTTGATCTCAAAATAGTTAAGGAGGCCTGACAAACAGTGACCACGTATGCGTTAAAATCCTCTTATACTCAAGCTGTATATGTTATGATTTTTTGTTGCAATTGACAGGGAGAGCCCATACAGTTTCTCTGTGATACTCATGTACTAGAAGTTGGTAAATATAAGTATGTCCAGGTTTCTATCAACCCTTGGAGACCTCTGTAGATACTGCTGGCCACTTCTTCCAGCACAGGCTGGCCACCTGTGTTGGAATGAGTGTGCATTTTGGTCAGTTTAAAAGCCCAAGCCTCATACAATGTGGGGGAGGCAGAGCCTCTGCGGGGACGCCCGCTAAGGTTGAGCCTGCCACCTCGCACTGCAATGATGCTTCTCGGAGCTGGTTTGCTGTTAGTCTCCACAGGGTCCTTGTGCTTTGTTCTGTACGTGGGACTGTGTAGTGGGAGTAATGATGGCTTTTGCAGGGACTAAAAAAAAAAAAAAAAAAAAAAAAAAGAGGGGGGAGAGAGAAATGATATTACATTTAACTTTAACCTGTCTACTTCTCAAGAACTGAAGAACTGATAACCTGGGGGAGGGGGTATATTTGTGCCCTCCTGCCTACAGGTCCATGGCGACTGTGCAAAGTTTGTGAAGCCCTGCCATGAGCTGGACAGACGAATGGATAAACTTGATGCCTCAGCTACAGGAGCTGACCGTGATTACCCCAGGCAGAATGAGATGGAGGAAGAGAAAGAACAAATAACTGCAAAACATCACTTGGGGACAACTGAAAAGTAACATCCTGAATATGTGTGCTTGTAAAGTAGCTATATTAGAGGTTGTGATTTTGTGTATAAAACCACCTGTATTTACTAGCTAGTTGCTAATAAGAAACTGCACCTTGTATTGTATAGATTTGTCACTTGTAAAAGAGATGTTAAGAGTATGGAAATTTGCAGTAGCTGCTAGAAAATGCTAAGGCAAAAGCTAGAAAAAATTTAATACAATGGTAGTGTTATAAAGCAGGTGATGGAACAAATTTAAGAGGGGGGGAGAATTCCACTGGTAAGAAATTTCTTTGGCTAGTCCTTCACTGCCATCAGCATCTTCAACATGCTGCTGCACCCTGTAATAGTTACTCTGCTAATGTAAATGTGTGTGTGCCTTGCTGTAGTAGCGACTTGTTACTGGATAAAACAAAAGGGGGAAGATGTGGAGACAGTGTTCTCACAGGAGAATGCATAATTGGTACATAAACTTTGAATAGTCCTGAAAGATACAGCAAGGCCATGAGAGGCCTGAAGAAGCTTAAGCAAGCAAGATAAGAGGCTGGAATTCACCAAGTTAATGAGAACTGTGGACTGTTGGCAAGCTTTCAAGGTTGAGTTCTCACACCTGTGTTTAACCAATTATATGTTAGTCACTAAGGGTCTTCAAAACATGTATCCAATCATAATATGCCAAATCACTGTAAGTGCTTCAGCCGGGGCCTTGGCTCAACTAAGCAGACAATTCTACATCGAAGGCAATTTCTGATTTATTTTAAGGTTGACTCTGTGAGACATGCAACACTGCAGAACCTTTTGTTGTTGGAACAGGGACATGGATGTGAAGAGTTTGATGGAATGTGTTGTATGAGTCTCTCTGATTATGCTAATTCGATGCATGCACAGCTGAGAACCCTGGCTCAGCTTACCCAGCAATAGTAAATGAGCAATATCCTAAGAATAACTAGATGGTTGTCTTCACGGGGCATTACAGGTTGAGTCAAACACTGTTGTTTGAAGCATTGCACTTATGTATCATTGATTAGGTTAATCATCGTAGCTATTAGACTTGTTTATAGTTGTGTGATAAAACAGGTGAACAGAATAACCCATAATGCCTTGCTTGCACAAAGAAAAAGGGGGGAATTGTTGCAGAATGACTTTAAGAGCAGAACCATAGAGTTCTGGAGGACTGTGCAAGCAAGGCAGGGGGTGGCCCCCACAGGTGGCCAGAGACCGGACCTGGGAGGAGAATGTGGAGGAAGCTGTGGGGGCTAACCAATACTGTTATGCCAAGAAGGAGTGGCTGAGTACTACCACTCCTATATATGTGTGAACTGTGTCACAAATAAATTAGAAGTTGCTTATCACCCATATTGGGTTGGCCTGTCTGCTTCTCCTCGCCGCTTACAAATGCCCAGGACTACTTTTTCTATCTTTAGCATCAGTATTCTCAGAAGACAATAGGAAGAAGTTTTCCATTCATAACTATCCACAAAACCCCAATTCTATTATTTGTGAATGAGAAAACAGTTTGCTTACTGCCTGGTCTGGGAGTCTACATATGCTGAAATGTGCAAAAATGTAGTCAGAGCTCTGACAATGTCCTCTTTCTTGGAACAGTATCTTTTCAGATGCTGTTGCAGCACTGAAGCTTCGCCAATAGTTTCTCTGACATCAAAAGATGTTCTGGTGTACAGCTAAAGACACAATCAGTCTGTCTTTAAAGAAGAGAGAAGCAAAGTGTCACATGGTGCAGAAGATCACATTTCTCTTCAAATGAAATAAAAGAATAATTATATTTCTTTAATGATAATATATAATTTTTACTCAGGAAATGGAAGATGAAAATGACATTTAAATAAGTCTAAATTGATGGTCTAGAGCTACATCTGTTATAAATCAAGACATCAGTAAATGCCAGGTTTCTTGTTTTGAATGAACCTACATGTGCATTAATATCCCAACCTGTAGACTCGCCATGATTTACTATCATCATCATCATCATGGTAATCATGATAATCGCATTAATCATCATGATAATCATGATCATCTTAGGTTTTGACTGTTTTCTCTTCTACTGCAGACAGCCCATTCTTAGTAAGTCTCTCTACTGAAAGTGTCTTTACATTCAAATGATGCAACAGGCAGAGTCCAGGCACTTTTTTTACAATTCACTAAAATCTATGGTCTCAGGAACTGTCTGAGGTACACCTGACATAGTGGAGCAAGATGTTAACTGCATTTTCTTTCATAGTTTTGAGCAGGAAACCTGCACCAGCTGAGTCAATATCAAAGAGATTATCCAAGAGATCTTCTAACTCATGAGCACATACATTCCCCACTAATATGATAGGCTGAATGCTGAGCATGTGAAAACCCCAGTTCCTTGATTACATCTTGCAGATCTTTACATTATCTGTTCCAGAAGTGAAATTGCAAGGTTGCTTACAGCTGCAATAAAATTATTTTACTTCACATAAAGCACAGTCATATTGAGATCAAATCTAGATGATACCACTCATTTTCTTCATGTTAGTGGAAATTTATCAATGTCTAAACCAGTTTTGTTCAGATTTGATCTAAGTCACTTTGGCCTGGAAATATTTCTTTTAAGTTGTTGTACGGTCTGGATTGCACCAGACAGCCTGAGATTGAGGAACTAGGGACACCAAATCCAGGCAAAACCCTAACATAATCAATATGTAAACAAACACAAAATTAGATCAGTTTATGTCATATTGTTTTTTTCATTCGTCATCCAATCACCAGTGGTATTTGTTAGTTTCTGCAAAGTTCTTATTAATGTCTTTTTTGTTTGCTTAATTGAAGTTAGACTCTGTCATTAGCAGCTCCATCTTGTGTGATTCAGACCTTTCAAATGAGTTTGTCTTGGTATGAATAATAATACTCCCACTCTTTGAGGCGGACAGAATAGCAGCCGGATGAAGCTTTTAAAACAGTGTAATGTTTTGAAGAAATAGCCGTCCCCTCCCATAAACTTTCCTATTATTCCCAGTTGTGAGAAATTATAATTTTCTAGACCAACTCATGAAGCTCCTAACATAGATGGTGGATAAACATAGTGCTTCTGGGAATCTGCTGAGATAAAACTGGGAGATGGTAGAGGCTGCTAAACCCACAAACCACAAAAACCAGGTTATGTTTTCCAACTAGCTGCACTTATTAATGGTTTTGGCATCTTGATGAAGGATGGTGTAATAATCAAGACAATCTGTCTTGGTTATTGCTGTATGACCATTATTCCATCAACTTCATCCTCCAGCATAGTCAAAACTTTGGCTGCCAGTAGCATTTAAGCTCATATCCAATAAGAATATTCATCAGTTAGCCACACACTTTTATCCCAGGGTGTTCATGGCTAGGTGCAATACCCAAGGAATTGCAACACAGGCAACAACCATTCTTCAGCAGCCCATTTCTCATTTAAACAAATCAAAAAAACAGTTGAGAGTAGTTCTCAATGACTAATGTCAACAGTTTCTCTCATGATTACAAAGATGTTAGCTCTTTTTTGCCATAGCAGTCGTCCACCTAAAGCATCACTGATATCTCATAGAATCATAGAATCATAATATCATAGAATAGTTAGGGTTGGAAAGGACCTTAAGATCATCTAGTTCCAAGCCCCCTGCCTTGGGCAGGGACACCTCACACTAAACCATGTCACCCAAGGCTCTGTCCAACCTGGTCTTGAACACTGCCAGGGACAGAGCATTCACAACCTCCCTGGGCAACCCACTGGTTGGGTGGTGAGGAGCCTCACCACCCTCACAGGGAAGACAAGTCTGAGCTACAAACCCAACAGCTTTGGCAACTCAAAATCTCATTAACCAGACTGCCTTCCAGACTGAAAAGACTGTGGAGCAGTTTTATGTTGTTCTAGTTCTCAGGAGTGTTTTTCCCCCTACATAAAGGTTTAAAATGAATATATATTCTGGGTGAATGAGAAACTCTGGAAAAGTCTATTACCATGTTACTGAAACTCAGTTGAATGTGAAATCTTGCTGATTACCAGTGTTTTATGAAATGCGACATATTAAAAATATGAAGTTTAACTAGTACTAAAGAAAATATACTTTCTTCTACTGACATAACAAGTCACCACTTCAGCATGCAACAGAACTAGTCAGTTTTGAAGATGATTTTGATACATAATTTAAGACTTTAATAATATAGAAGGGTTCAGTAAGATGAGACCTAGGGATTCAGAAAAATAGATAAGTTGGTGGTTCTGCGGACTACATCACTCTTGTTTACAGTATACTGCAGCTGGTACAACAGGGTGGAATTGAGCTGCTCTGAATGTTACATTACCAAGGGAATTGTAGCAGACTCATCCTTTTCATTCTGCAGAATTTTGCTGGAAAATGGTGAAATCTGAGGAAGATTGTACAGTGACACCATGTCACCATATCTTTCCATTGGTTTGTTTGGTCTTATTTGTTTGGGGATTTTGTGTATGTGTGTGGGTTTTGTTGTTTTTTTTGTTTGTTCGTTTGTTTTTTTCTGTTTGTTTTGTTTTTAAAGGCAGGTTATGCATCACAAAATTTGCATTTTTTGATGTCCAATTAATTTCCATTCAGGAATAAGTTATGTTGGAAATCTCTTGAGGAACACTCAGCAGAAACTCTAATTTATTTGGAAAATGTGCCCAGATGCAGAGTAATTTAGAATGTTCAAATATAGAAGTAACTCCACCCCAGAACCCCCCAAAAGATTGAAAAGTTTTTATTTGGCTCCATGGCAGATAGAAATGAAAAGTAAAAAGCAATTTAAAAGAAAATAATTTCCTTTTTACATAATAAATATGTCATTCATGGAGCACCATAAGGTGACAGACAAACTTTTGAGACAGAAGGGACAAACTAAAACTGCATGATGTTTAATTTTTAAAGAGGACAAACATTTCAAAGTAGATCTGCCTTTCTACACACTCACAGAAACTGTATTCTGAAATTATTTGGCTGAGAAAATAGGCTCCGCTCCTGCTAGTATTAGATAGTCTGTGCATTTCAGGGTGGGATTCGACTTTGGGTAACAGCAATTAATGTTTGACAGAAGGAAAGCAAAAATTGAAAATAAATATATAAATTCAAATATGCATCTCTTCGGGTTTCAGGAAAGGGAACAGCCAACCCATGTCACTTTCAGGACAGGTGATCAGAAGTGCATCGTCTCCTAAGATTTCCTCTGTGGCTTATCACATGAGATGAAAAAAGGACCCATAATCCAGAAGGGTTTACATAAGAATCACACAGAATTTATAGTGGTTTTCTGCAAACATTCTAACCAGGAAAAAAAAAAAAAAAAGGCAAAAAAAACCCTCGTATACTTTTTTAAAAGGAAAATGTTCCCATGATTTTTGTAAATCATGTACTTGACATGTATCGTGACAGCCTGACATGTTTCACCTTTGTTTTCCTGCAAGCAATATCCTTCACATGTAAACTAACTATCCATAGCAAATGAATTAATACATTTTTCTCCCTCCTTTTTTCACAGAGTGGTGCACCAGGAATGATCTTGAAAAGGAGGGACAGGCTACTAATAGTAATAGTAGGACTACATTGCAAAGAAGGGAATTCAGATAATTTGCACAAACACAAGAAAACAGCAATGTTCCAGGAGAGAAGCTGCACTACAGCTATAGTTGCACTCCTGATAAACATAGAAGATGCTTGATCTGAGGAACTTCTAAATAGTGAAAACCTAAGAAAGCCTAAAGAAGATTCTGGAGATTATTCATGCAAATTGTTTTTAAGAATTTTCCACAGCCATCACGAACTTCTGTATGTGTTTGCTTTCAGAAACACTCATCCAATCACATTTTACTTGCATGAGTATCTGCAAAAAGTGCATTTCACACCCGTGTGCACAAATATTTGAAGAAAATGAATGGCAGATCCATAGCTGTGTATTCATGCAAGAAAAGCCCATGTGCTAATCTAATCAGGCAACTTACACAATGCCATGAGACAAATCTGCCCAATCACAAAGAACCTAAATGTTAAACCATAAGTACAAAGATCCACTTCTTAGCAGTTCAAGGGGAGATGGCAATAAACTTTGCCGGCTACTAGTAAGCATATCACACCAAATCAAATTAAAAAAATAAAATGAGGGTATTCCACAAGCAGCAAAAGGAGCTAATTTAATTGAATAAAATATTAATTGGGAATTATTCACTCAGCATTAATAATTGGTTTATAACTGATATTGAATTATTCAGTTCTGCAAACATGGAGAAATCCACAAAATGCTTTATATTTTTAAATATACCTTAATTATCACTTTTGTAACTGTTTCACTAAGTTGAGAGGTCTAAATTATCTTAATTTTCCAGAAAATTTCTTACAAGACTTCTCAGGAAGATTCTTCTCTGGCAACTGGAAGGCTTCCTTTGGGGGAACTGGCCTGAGTTAATTTCCTCTGATAGCCTGTTTCAGCAGATTCAGAAAGGAATGGTACTGTATTTTCTGATCCTCCTTTTCTTACCTTCTGCTTTTCCTTTTACATATTGCACTATGAAATTAGTTTTAGTGTTTTGGTTTGGTTTCAGGTTGGTTTTTTTTTTGTGTGTGTGTGTTTAGCCAAGGTTATAGCTGAGGAAAAAAATCTTTGGATTCTTAATGCAAATTACTGGGAGCCAAATATCTTATTTTTCTCTCTGCTGCAAACTATTCCATTTTCTTGGAGAGATCGTTTCAGTAGTCTGCCTCTAGTTTTCCTTGAAGACAGGATAAGTAATACCTTCTTGATGGGAGTAATGTCAGGTTCAATTCTTTGCTGTTCATGACATGTTAAGATAAGACAGTGATAAACCACGCACAAAAACTCTTTTTATTGGGTCAAGTTCTCACTGACTTCGATTGAAGTTGGCTGAGATAAAGATGGAAAATGAATAATAAATAAGAACTATTATAAATAACAGTTCATTTAAACCTTTTATTCAAGTTTATATAAAGTAGGTTTCTCACATCTATGTAGTGTGATCTCAGGAATGTGGGCTGGGGTTTTCTTTTCTCTTCTTTTCTTTTCTCCTCCTCCTTTTTTCCATACACAATGCCCAGATTAATCGAGCCTTGAGTTATCCAGGGGTTATTATAATGCACTGAAGTAATGAATAATCATTTATGAGCAAAAAATACCAGAAATATCTGAGGGATGATGCTTGAAGTGGTCTATCTAAATCATACACTTGGATTATTTAAATTTAGGTTTATAATTTTTAAAATCCCTTTTAAATTGAGAAACATAAATTTCCTACTGAAGCTTACAGCTAACACTGTGCCACAGTTTCATATATCAGATCATGATTTCAGGTAAAAATACAGTTTTGGGAGAAGAATATGTGCAGCTAAAGGATGTTTTCCCCTACAAAAGAATAGGGAATTCTGATGCAAAATGTGTGCTACTAAATAAGCTAGAGCAAGAGGAAAATAGCTGTCCAGCTACATGACAAGCCTGAGCTTGACTAGGTTGATCACGATGTGACACCATGTGTGTTGCAGGTAAGTGCCTATTCCAGGGCTTCTCTCCCATTATCAGATTTCCTTTTTCATAATCATCCTCCCAAGTGCATAAAAAGCTCTTTCATTTTCGCCACAGAACAGAAACCAACCTATTTCAAGGTCCTCATTCTGAGGACAGCAACTATTTCAGATGATGGCATTTGCAAAGTGATTGCACCCCCTTCCTGAGGTGCAAGCTTTGACCTCTCAGCAACATCCCACAAACAACGTGACTGAGATGCAGACATCTGGAGTAACACCAGCAAAGCTGATGGTGGCTAGCTAGAGGGACAGCCATTCAGCAGCAAGATATGCATCGACCATAAGTTTCTTTAGTAGCAGATGTTGCTTTGCTGTAGTAACATCTGCCTGAAGCACACTGAAGCATTTTCTGGCTTTTTTTTTTTTTATTTATTTATATATATATGTATTTGTATATTAGGGTAAGATATTGCTGCACTTCCATAACAGTGTTCACTGCATGGTTTGAGCCATTTTAAATTTTCATGGAAAAACCTCTCATGTCCTGAAGATATTTGAGCCAGAACCTAGAAAAGTCAAGTGTACCACAGGGCTACAGCTTAGAATAAATTTCATTCCTGATCTTACTAGTGCTTTGTCAAGATATCAATGGCAACAATCATGTAGCAATTATTTTCTTTTTTGTATAATCAGAAACTGTCTCAAATGTAACTTCACATATAAATATCTTCTGTGAATGTATTGCTGTCAGGATAAGGTATATGCTGCAAGAATGACCACCTCATGGGATCTCTCTTTACTCTTTCAATCACTGATTATCTCCCTTTCAATTTATCATTTACGTAGTTTCTCTTCTCCCAGACGAAATCACCTCTCGTTTGTACCTCTCTTTTGATTCCCCCATGTCTCTTCTCCCTTTTATTTTCACATTTCTGTCAGGATATTTAACCTGCCAAAACCAGAAAAGGTTAAGACTTCTCTTCAAAGCTTCCTGGCACAAAACCTGTAATCATTTGAAAGAAGGCAAATAAAAGGCTCCACAAGAGCTCTAATATTTTCTTAAAATAAGTGGCACAAACCAATTAGAGAAATGCCGAAATCACACTTCAGAATGACAGAAATGTTCAAAATGTTTTATGTTTCCAGGATTTTCTAGCAGCCTTTGCCCATGCTTTGAGTTGTAGGTGGATATTGAGGGAAATATTTTGAAAAAGAGCTCCCTAACTTGAATGCAAAATTACATAAAATGCATAGTAGATTTGAAAAAAGATGTAGCCACACGTGCAATCGAAGCATATAAGTACTAACATGTAGGGATGGAATCCTATCCCCAGTTTACGAAAGTGGCAGCATCCCCCTGAAAACCAGTCCCCCTTCCAGGGAAGGTAGCGTAAAATAAATAAATAGAAATAAACCTAAATTCTGCTGTCAGCAACAGTGATAACATTCATATAACACTACAGGATTGCTACAGGTGCTGTACCTTATACAGGTGAAACACTTCCAATGCACAATAAACCTACAGAAATGTGCTTAATAAGCAAAACTGAGTGCATTTTCATAGACTCCCAGACTGGTTTGTGTTGGAAGGGACTTTAAAGCTCATTCAGTTCCAGCTCCCTGTCACAGGCAGGGATACTTTCCACTAGACCAGGCTGCTCCAAGCCCTGTCCAACCTGGCCTTGAACACTGCCAGGGTTGGGGCAGCCACAGCTTCTCTGGGCAACCTGTGCCAGGGCCTCACCACCCTCACAGAGAAGAACTTCTGCCTAAGAGCTCATCTCAGTCTCCCCTCTGTCAGGTTAAAGCCATTCCCCCTTGTCCTGTCCCTACAGGCCCTTGTCCAAAGCCCCTCTCCAGGTTTCTTGTAGCCGCTTTAGGCACTGGAGCTGCTCTAAGGTCTCCCCTTAAGGAGCCTTCTCTTCCCCAAGCTGAACCACCCCAGCTCTCTCAGCCTGTCTCCAGAGCAGAGCTGCTCCAGCCCTCACAGCATCTCCATGGCCTCCTCTGGACTGACTCTAACAGCTCCACGTCCTTCTTGTGTTGTTACCCCCAGAGCTGGATGCTGTACTCCTGGTACATTTTGCTCTTACCCTTCTCATTATTTCAGAACTTGTGAGGAGACACCCTGAATGTGAGCACTGAACTTGCTCTGGGGACCCACATCAGGGTCTAAGCAATAGGGTTTATCACTCATTTCAGATCCATCTTACCTACTGAGGTCACCATAGGTACTCTGAAAGGCATTTATTTAGTACAGTGATTCTCCAGACTTTGGGGGACCTCAAAAGCACCCCTCTGAAGACTGCCAATGCTGCAAAGTGAGGGGAGAAGGAGATATATTATCCAACCTTGAAACATCCTCTCATTTGCCAGATGTAAACACCAAACCCAAAGGCCAAATATCTCCTAATATAAACGTAACTTCCAAAATGTCTGTCAGCAATTTATTAAGTGTTCAGAATATTATGGAGTATGTATAAACTGTTATTCCCATCCTGTTCTCTCTTCTGATACTTCAATTTCTACAGGATACACAAAACACAAAATCATGAACTAAAAATAGCAGCAATAGGATATAAAAATGTTAGCAGATACACATACTCACAACTTCTTATTGATTTTCCCTCCAATAATATAAGATAAATAGGATAAAGGGCACTAATGTGAAGCAATGGAGATGTTACAGTTAAAATATCAGACCATTACACTGTAATAATAGCTAATATTTTTGCATCTGACTAGTATGGCATCTGTATAATATGATGTAATAACATGGTATGGTACATTAAGAATACAAGATAAGTAAAAGTCAGCATGTTTGGGTTTTTTCTTATGTTAAAACTATGTACTCCTGAGATTATTGGCTGGGAAATGAAAATACTAAAGACTAATATAAAATAAAATACCCTTACATTTAAGCACACTATGATGGAAAGGCATTAACTAAAGTAATTTTCTGTGGTTCAGTTTTATTATTTCTAAAGATGAGTTGTAGCTGCTGAGACTATTATTATCATTTATTATCATTTATGTGATTGGGCTTATGCAATGTTTCACTGTAAACAGATCACACTTTTCAGGGCAATGAACCATAGTTCGTTACAAGAAGGTTTCTTTCCATTATAAAAATCCATACTGACTTAGCTGCAGAGCTCGCACCCAAGTAAAGCCAAACACAGCCTAAGTAGGACTTCCACCTGCAAACACCACATGCAAGTCACTATTTTATACAGGGTTTTGGAATTAGATGATCTTTAAGGTCCCTCCCAAAGCAAACCATCCTATAAGTCTATGACTGTATGACACTGGAAGAGAAGCATCTCAGTGGCCAGTTTCCAGCACCGTGGCTAATGCTATAGCAACACTTTTCACAGCTCAGCACAGAAAACTGTTTGAAACTTAACAATACTCAAAATCTTATCATCTACTAATGGTTGTGAGTTTTCTCAAATTCTTTGTTTGGTAAGACTGTTTAGAAAGTTATTTTCTCTTATGTGTCATAAGAAATTCTGACAAGGTCAGTATTTTCTCTGACAGTGCAATGAGAGGATTTAAAAGCTAGTCACCTCTAATACATTTCACTGGATTTTCATGTGCCTATTTACATTTCAAACTCAATGTGATTGTCCTCCAAGTATGTGATACAAATACCTGGTGATGCTGGAAAACGGTCCAAGTCCAGGCACAAAAGATCATTGTCTGTGAACTATCAACAAGATTAGCAGTTACATGAAAAAAAGAAAATCCCAGAATGTATTTTACTGGATCCATTTTCACAGTACGATCCATTGATGCAGTACAATGCTTCCACTTCTCTCACCTTCTGACCAGATAAAAACACTTATCAACAAGGCTGTCTCCAGAAGTCAAAGAAATAGATCTGGATAAAGAGATTTAGCCTGGCATTGTATTTACCAAAGTGCTTCTGTATATGTTTGTAATGTGTTGATGTAAACATTGCCTGTTCTGGAGAAACAGTGAATGTGGTGCTGGAGTCTGTTCTGTACATTGTTGTGAAATCCTTGATTAAAGAGTAAACATTTTAATACACAATGATGAAAAGATCTCATAACTACTTTAAAATTACTGGAACATAGCAACCTGTCAAAAGTTAACTGTTCAGTGTTTTTCAAGTGATTATTTTGCAGATGCATTTGTTTGCTTAACTTCAATAAATGTCTGAACTGACTGTAAAATTAATATAATACTCTACAGCTATTCACTGTAATAAGTGGGCTTGTGACAACAACATCAGCATTTAAAAAGTTCTGAGCTGCTACATCATACTGCTCTTTGAAGAGGAAAGGAGACGCCTCCCTCATTCTCAGCTTGGTCATTAGTGTCATAAACAGGATGTTCAAATTGAGCACTTTTAAGTATAATAGGGCAAACCTTGCTTGGGTTGGGGAGGTGGAAGTATTACAGTGGTGATACAAGAGTCTTCCAAAGAGCATCCAAAGGGTAACTAATTGCACTGAATCAGTATTTTTTTTTGCATAGCTATTACTATGCACTGTCCTGGGTTCAGCAGTAGCAGTCATGTTTCTCCTTCTTGGTAGCTGGTGCAGTGCAGTGTTTTGACTTTCAGCTCAGGAACAGAGCTGATAACAAGGATGTTTTGGTTTGGCCAAGGACTTTGTGAGCCTCATGCTCTGCCAGGGAGGAAGGGAAGCCAGGAGGAAGCAGAGACAGGACACCTGACCCAAACTGACCAAAGAGGTATTCCATACCACAGCACGTCATGCCCAGGATGCAACTGGGAGTTAGCCGGAAGGGCTGGGAGACTGCAGGGTTGGAGGAGGTATCAGTTGGTGCTTGGTCGGGCTGATGGGGGGCAAGTTATCGGTCGGCTGGTGCTGAGGTGTTGTATTCTCTTCCCTTGTTATTTCCTTTATCATTGTTATTATTGGTGGTAGCAGTAGTGATTTGTGTTATACCTTAGTTACTAAACTGTTCTTATCTCAACCCATGGGAGTTGCATTCTTTTCGATTCTCCTCTCCATCCCTCCGAGAGCAGGGGGAGGGCAAGAAAGGGGGGGGGAAGTGAGCGAACGAATTACCTGACTGGGTTTAAACCACGACAGCACTTCTTCAGGAAGTCTACTATCTCACTGGGGCTTGTGCTAAAGATGTGAAGAGAAAACTTCCTACCCTGGAATGGCCCTCAGATTAATATCCATTATTGATTTTTCAGTTAGGCAGCGATGAACCTGCAACGAGAAGACCAAGGGGAGTCGAGACTTCAGGAAATGGTTAAGGGATCACAAACACAAACAATTTTCTGCTCTATCCTTCTTGTTGCAAAGATGAGGGAGTGAGCAGGAAGAGCCAGAAGATCAACATCTGTTTCTGAGCCTGGTGTCACTGACAGAATTTGGGATTATTTAACCATGGGTTGGTCTACATGACACCAGGCCTGCTGGCAATTGATGAGGTACACTTGTTTCAAAGGGGAAAAGCATCTTTGTGCTGGAGTTAGCAGGGCTCACTGAAACAGTTTTTGAGTAGACTTGAAGGGGGAAAGGGATAAAAGCAGGCTAACTAGAGATAAGCCTTGGGGCAGCACACCAGCATTTGAGGGGATGGTGTACTAGTGAGATCCTTAGTCTGCCATGACGGGTAGGTGACAGGACCCCATGTGGCCTCAAAGAT
Source organism: Pezoporus occidentalis (assembly GCF_034315485.1). Taxonomy (NCBI): domain Eukaryota; kingdom Metazoa; phylum Chordata; class Aves; order Psittaciformes; family Psittacidae; genus Pezoporus; species Pezoporus occidentalis. The sequence continues at coordinate 2,129,009 of NW_026916263.1, forward strand.
GTGAGGGTTATTGATGTTTTAGAAACCATCAAAGTGTCTATGAACAGTCACATAGGAATTAGGAATTCTCCTCCCTCAATAGATGGTGGGATCAACAGCTCAGTTGAAGTGCATGCAGAATGGACAACAAACAGGAGGAGCCGGAAGCTGTTATGCAGCTGAAAAATAATGATACACTTGCAATCACAAAAACATGGGAAGACTAGCACAATGGACTGCTGTAATGGATGGCTATAAAGTTTTCAGAAGGGATAGGCAAGGAAGGAGAGGCAATATATTAGGGAGTGTTTTGACTGTCTAGAGATTGATGATGTTGAAAATAGGGTTGAGTATTTATGGGTAAGAATCAGGCAAAAGGACAATAAGGCAGATATTAAGGTGGAGTCTTTTGGAGACCACCAACCAGGATGAAGTGACATATGAAATACTCTATAAGCAGCTGGGAGAACTCTCACAAACACTAGCCCTTGTTCTCAAAGGGGACTTCAACTTACCAGATATTTGCTGGAAATACAATATAGCTGAGAAAGAGTCTAGGAAGTTCCTTGAGTGTGTGTGAGAGAACTTCCTGACACAGTTGGTGAAGAAACTGACTAGGAAAGGCACCTGCTGGACATGTTGCTTGTGAACAGAGAAGGCGAAAAACGGAGCAATGAAGTTGCCAGTGCTATTACCAGCCTACCCTACTACAGTGTCTATTCTCTGCCTTCAGTATCCAAAGATGAAGGTCACCTTTCTGATGGATTTTGGCAATGCAGAGGCCTTCTTTGTATCTCACTTGGGTGCTGGGACCATTTTTTCCAGCCAAAACAATTATTTCCATGACAGCTACCTGTTTCAGCAAAAGTGCATCTATCCCACTCTCCTTCTGCCCCTTGTGATGTGGAATTAATGATAAAAAATAATAAGGGGAGAAGTTAAATGCTAGAAAATTATCTTGGCTCTGCCACAGCTAGGTTAGCAATATGTCTGATCCTGTCCAACAGCAAGTGCAGAGAGGAAAGCAATAGTAATAATTACAGAGGCAACAGTTCTTAGCACAGAGATGATTTATTTAACACTGAGAGGAGAAAGTAAGGGTCAAGACTGAGTGAAATCAGAAGGGCATAGCAGAAATTTAATCAGTCACTCCTTTTTACACCCCCTCCTAAGACAAGACCAATGAAAAAGAAAATCACACAAAATAATTTCAAAAGAAATCATCCTCATGCAGTGCATTGGGAACTGCAAAATTCACAGTCTTACAGCCAATTTTGAGGGCTTAGCACAAAATATAATTCAGTAGGATTTTTTTCAAAGGATTGAATCATTTTATAGGCTTTTAACATTTGTTGTTATGCAGGAAAAGTGAGTGTGAGGATGAAAATCAGAGCCAGCGTCTCAGGGAAGCACGTTGATTGCTTTTCAGGCATCAGCCATGTACTCATGTGGTTTAACCCCGTGACATCGCTAAGAGGAATAGATGCATTGTGGTAGATGAGTTACGTCAGTTCTTTAAGACTTCAGGTGTTATCACCCAAAAAGGTCATACTAATTAATTGATTAACAGACCAAGGAACTATGAGCTTTGCTTCTGCAGTGTTATTTAATCTGAGGAGTGGCTCTGTGGTCAGAGCTCCTTTCAAAGAGGGTTCATGCAAATGACAAGAGCCTCAAGTCCTGGTTCCCAATATCCCCTGCACCCAACATCAAGCTCATCTATCAGGTATTTAAATACAAAAGACAGAGCACACCTCTTCAAGGCAGCTGTGAAGAGCAATAGCAGAGGGTTATTGCTGTCCATGGAATAACCACATAAACCACCTTATCAGGTCATTTAATTGACTGCAGGATGATTGGGGAAAAAAATTAGTCAAACCTGATGAGGGATTCACTAGAGAGATGTGTTATTCTTTCCAGCATTATAGTGTATGTATTTGAAATACCTCCACTCTTAGAGCATGCCTACTGTCAGAGCCTACTGACAACACCCTTAATCACCAGGCTCTTTGTATTTCTGTGCATCTCTTTCTGGTATTTTTAATATATCTTGCTTCTGTTTTCAACTCATCCACAAAGCTGTCAATATTCTGAAATACTTCCCTCACTGTCTCCTTCTTCATGCATGTCTACATTTCTGATGATATCCAGATAACTCAAAAGAAAGACTGAGCATCTTGTTTTAAAAGTGAGAACACTCAGTATTGTCAGCCCATTTTGGTACATTTGAAGTGGTTTAAATAGTTGGTCTACTTGTGTGCAGTGCTGCAATGAGGGCTCGCAGACAGCAAAAAGCCCACCACACATACCTCTGGAGAGCCAATAACAACCTTAGGTGAAGCCTCATTTTAGGCTGGGGCCCTGGACTCTTTCTTCCTTTATTAAAATTAATTAATTTTGTTTTCACTGTATTTTCCCTATTTTTTTTTAAACATTTTACTACCACTCTCCCAATTTTCATCTTTTACATGCTGCCAAAAAATACATCCATGGTATTTATAGAGTCAGCTGATTTATAGATGAATTACAGAAGATTAAATGAATAATAAATGGATTCCAGCAGATTGACACCTTCATTTTTTTGCTTTTGCTGAAAAGATATTTCAGATTTATCCCCAGCCTGCAGTAAACCTTAATATCTCTAAAAGGCAGGACAACCGAGGTGGTAAAATCTATATGGTTCAATGAACCATTTTTCCTTACTGTGTCTGGGCCCAGTGGGACTCTTTGTCCTGGGTTTAGCAGTAGCAGTCAATTTTTCTCCTTCTTGGTAGCTGGTGCAGCACTGTGTTTTGACTTTCAGCCTGGGAACAGTGCTGATAACACCAATATTTTCAGTAGTTGCTAAGTGATGTTTACCCTGACCAAGGACTTTGTGAGGCTCATGCTCTGCCAGGGAGGAGGGGAAGCCGGAGGAAGCAGAGACAGGACACCTGACCCAAGCTAGCCAAAGAGGTATTCCATACCACAGCACGTCATGCCTGGGAGGGGGGGGGGGAGAATTAACGGGGAGTTACCTGTAAGGACACGGGCTGCTGGGTTGGACTCATTTCTCGGCATCATATTCTCTTCCCTTGTTATTTTCTCTTATCATTGTTGTCGTTGGTGGTAGTGGTGGTGATTTGTGTTGTACATTGGTTGCTGGACTGTTCTTGTCTCAATCCATGGGAGTTACACTCTTTCAATTCTCCTCCCCAACCCTTCAGGAGCAGGGAAGGGAAGAGCCCCTGGGTGGGGAGGAGGGGGGGGGGCTCGATTGCTTCCAGCCCAGCACCTCTCACTGGAAGTGAGTGAACAAGCTATATCTGGCTAGGGTTTAAGCCACCACAGTTCTTTTGTATCCACCCCTTATTCCATACCATTCACGTCATGCTCAGATCCCACATTTTCAATATACCATCGCTCCCCCACATATATACATCCATATACACACAGACCAAGAGAGAGAGATCATTTCTTAGTTCATGGACCAATCCATATAATGCTGCCGAGTCCATTCGGACCATGATGTCAGGTTCCATCTCTTGTAACAATCTTTCAGGGCAGGAAAAGCTGTGTGCAGTATTGGATCGTTGCCTGCTGATGCTGGTCGTTCCTTTACTGCAGAACTCATCCGGTTCTATCAAAGTTCATTCTCTGTTGGGATGATGGTTGGAGGGAAGTCAGGGCTAGTCGCTGGTGACCTGAAGACATCTAGTTGATGGGCTATAAAAGCATTACACAGCAGGCAACAGCATACAATTGAGTTCATTGGCTGTTTTCCCCTAAAATCAAATCCCCTTGAGGTACACATCGGACTTCCCCATCTTCCCGCATTACCCATTAAGTATATCCAGGTCCCTGAGCAAAAGCAATCCCACGAGTGGGTTTGCCTTTACCTGAAGCAGGAATAACCTAGACTGTCTTTCCCAGCAAATTCTTCATATGCACCACGGGAACTTTGCCCCCCTCTACAATATGTGAAAGTTCAGACTGGGCTGGGCCAGCCCTGTTGGCAGATCCTCTGGTGTTGACCAACCAGGTGGCCTTTGGTAAGTGTGTATCGCAATGCTTGAAAGTTCCCCCACCCATTGCCCTCAGTGTAGTTTTTAACAGCCCATTGTACCGTTCGATTTTCCCAGAGGCTGGTGCATGGTAGGGGATGTGATATACCCACTCAATGCCATGCTCTTTGGCCCAAATATCTATAAGGTTATTCCGGAAATGAGTCCCATTGTCTGACTCAATTCTCTCTGGGGTGCCGTGTTGCCACAAAATCTGTTTCTCAAGGCCCAGGATAGTGTTCCGGGCAGTGGCATGGGGCACAGCGTATGTTTCCAGCCACCCGGTGGTTGCTTCCACCATGGTAAGTACATGGCGCTTGCCTTGGCGGGTTGGTGGCAGTGTGATATAGTCAATCTGCCAGGCCTCTGCTGTGCTTGGAGCTGGGGTAACCACGCTGTCTGATGCAGTCGAAGTTTGAGCAGCTGCTGTACTTGCCACTGGGGTAGCTGCACTATTCACTGCAGCCAAAGTTTGAGTAGTGACTGTACTTGTCACTGGGGGTGGTGAAGCTGCTGTGCTTGGAGCTGGAGTAGCTGCGCTGACTGTTGCTTTGTCCTCAGATCCGCCGACATTCTTTTCCTTTTGAAGGTGCTGGATAGTGTTGAACAAGGCCCTGTAAGCATAGGCCAAGCCCCAGCACGTTGCCATGATTTGTCCCTCTCTGGTATGGCCAGAATGACCACACACCTCATTTAAGTGTTTTACTAATTCCTCTGGGTTTTGCAGTTGTTCAGTGGTGAAATTCCAAAGCACTGGAGGGGGCCACTGACCTAGATACTTGCCCATACTGTCCCACACACCCTGCCACTCATGGCTGTCTAGCCTCAGAGAAAATCTCTTGGTCCTCCTATATTGTTGTTTGACCCCAGACAAGACCCAAACCTGACTCTGCTTAACTCTTGAAATCAGTTGTGGGCAAAATACACTCTGTATGTGTGCCAACATGGTGATCCCCATCATGATCAGCAAACATTCTCAACAGCATTAAAAGGCCATTCAGAAACTTCAAAACTCTCAAATGATGCTGTAAATGGTCTGGGGGGAGGACTGGGAGGGTAAAAGGATGTCTCCTTCACAGGTTGAGCACCTGAGAAGGAGAAAAAGGATGTGTAATTGCTAAGCACCTCCATCATATACCTCCCAAAGTATAAAGGTGGTGACCACACTGGGAACATAAGCCAGATCAGTTTCATGATCAATGATTCTATTGTATTACAAGTCACTACCATAAAGTACAATGAGACAAAAACCTTAGCCCAAGCCCCACACTTGAGAAACACTAATACAGCAAATACCGGATGGAAGTAAGGTATGATATACTGAAACTGTGAGATCAAGAGGAACAACCTCGAGAGCCAGTAATCAGCATTGTGACGTGTGACTATTAATCTGGACAGATCTGTTGTTATCTCAACCCTTCGTGCCCCATGCTGGGCGCCAAAAAGAACTGTCGTGGTTTAAACCTAGCCAGGTAGCTTGTTCACTCACTCCCAGTGAGTGGTGCTGGGCTGGAAGCAATCGAGGCACACCCCCACCCCCCGGGGGCTCTTCCCTTCCCTGCTCCCGAAGGGAGATATCACCTTCATATTTAAAAGTCTTCATCTTATTCTGGGTCTTGGATTAGTCCATTCCCTTGGGACATGTGGCTGGCATTGGAAATTGCTGTAATATTTCAGAAGATAGTTTATAATTTTATGTGGAGAACACAGGCTGAGCATAGATCAAATGCTGGGGAATCAAAGATTATCTTCCCAAGCAAATTAATTTAATAATTTAGGGCTGAATTCTGAAGGTGCTGGCACTGGTTTCAAGTATTTGCCACTGGTTTGGGTTGGATCCATAAGGAGAGAATAAATGGACCATAGATAGACAGAGTTATTTTTTAGAGCTATCTCCCAAGCATCATCTGTCCTTTACACAATTGAGAGATTTTTGTTAACTAACTAGGAGAAACTCCCCTGATTATTGGCAAATGTTGGTGAAAATATTTGCTTCTTAGATTTAAAAATCTCTTTTTCAAATCTGTGAGAAAAGCTACAAAATTATTTTGAAGTTAATGTATCTAAGCACGCTTATGAAAGCCACTTCTTCATTGTATAATACAAATGCGTTAAATAAGCTTGACATTGACTTGTATTTTTTTTAACTTCCCTTCAGAAGAGGTGCATATACATGATTTTTCCTTCCCCTCCTAAGATTTGTAATTTTGCACTTGGAAGTTGATCTCTTTGCCCCAGCAATCTCGATTTCTCTCAAAACTTATTCTTGTGTTTCTTCTCTCCCCAGATGTCTGTGCTGAAGACTGAAATATTCAGAGCACTCATCCCTTGAGCACAGAATTTTAAACTGAACTCAGCTACAGCAAATAAACCACAAATAATAATTAAATAATTAATATTAATATTTAAATTCTTCATTCTTTAGGTTTCAGGATCAATGTTGCAAGGTGTGCTGGGTTCAGCAGTAGCAGTCATTTTTCTCCTTCTTGGTAGCTGGTGCAGTGCAGTGTTTTGACTTTCGGCCTGGGAACAGAACTGATAGCGATGTTTTGGTTTGGCCAAGGACTTTGTGAGCCTCATGCTCTGCCAGGGAGGAAGGGAAGCCAGGAGGAAGCAGAGACAGGACACCTGACCCAAACTGACCAAAGAGGTATTCCATACCACAGCACGTCATGCCCAGGAGGTAACTGGGAGTTAGCCGGAAGGGGTGGGGGACTGCAGGGTTGGAGGAGGTATCGGTCGGTGCTTGGTCGGGGCTGAGGGGGGCACGTTATCGGTCAGCTGGTGGTGAGGTGTTGTATTCTCTTCCCTTGTTATTTCCTTTATCATTATTATCATTGGTGGTAGCAGTAGTGATTTGTGTTATACCTTAGTTACTAAACTGTTCTTATCTCAACCCGTGGGAGTTGCATTCTTTTCGATTCTCCTCTCTGCCCCTTCGGGAGTAGGGGGAGGGGGGAGGGCAAGAAAGGGGGGGAAGTGAGTGAACGAATTACCTGACTGGGTTTAAACCATGACACAAGGAAAGCAACGGGGACTGCACAGAGGCCATGGGGAGAAGGCAATGCTATTTATTACTGTTATTTCTGGGGGTTTGTTTGTTTCTTGTTGATAAACTTGGGACAAGAATATTCAAGTCACTTCACTGGCAGAAAAATCAGACAGAGGTTGTGTGAAAGAGTTAATGTTTTGAAGTGTTTCCTGAAATACACAGATTACATTGAATTCTAAAGCAAAACCTTGTAAAAATGATAAAGCAAGAATATTTCTAGTAAATATTTTTAGGCTTTTTTTTTTTGTTTTCTTGTAATTTGTGGTATCGTGAATTTAAGGATAGGGTAAAGCTGTGTTGAACTTCCCTTTACAGTATAAAATGTAGAGTTCAACCACATTGTACAAAGGGGAGCCAGTGCCATTGACATATTTCAGGTTTTTTGAGAAACTGTAAAAATAAATAAATAACATCATACGGGGTCCAAGAAGAATTTTTAATTATGTGATGCCAGTGCTTATGTACTGATGCAGTTCATGTCCCATCATGTTCTGTACATCTGCAATGATGCAGGGGTATCCACATTCACACATAATTTTTTTAATACAATGCAGTACAATTATACTACATATATAAAACAGGAAGAGCTCTGTTACCATTTGGAAAACATAGCAAACAATGCTATAATCATGTAAAGCTACTAGGAATCAGATTTTCTCAGGGTGCTTTAGGTGAATAAATGCAATACTATATGTGCCACATTTGAACTTTTTATGGCATGAACAGATTTCTATTATCACTAAGAACAGAACTTCAAGTGCTCATGCAGAAGATAGGGCAAAGTCGTTGGGCAGTCCACAGTGCCTGCTTTCATACATCAGCATAGAAGCATATTTAAAATGTATATGGTGAGCTGTCCACTATGGAAATGTCTGGACTTTATGCACTCATATCACAACATGGCCCCATCCTCATTTCAATGAAATTAATTCTGTGGGATTTATCAGGTCCTATGTAGTAAGAGCACAGTCACTTCCTATTTCTGAGAAGTTATCACTGATTACTGAAGATGTTACTAGCTTGCATTTTCCTGGCAAAACTGGAAAATGACTAATGTAATCCCAAACTAAAATAATTATAACATTTAGCAGTTATAATGCAGTTCTTCACATCCCCAAAGGGATGAATGAATATGAATTAAATTACTCCTTTCAACACCCTGTGAAGGGACACCTGTTTATATTTAGAAAAGAAAGCCACTGAATGGTCATCAGAGGGGAGGAATACTGGAAGATCCTCCTACAGAATTCCTCCTATGGGAACATCCTGATCTGGAAGGATGACATTTCTCACTACAGAGGTGTGAAGACAGTGTCTGAGGATGTGTGCAAACATCCTCTTCCACCCAGCTCTATCTCCATAGCAATGCAAACTGGTACCTGGGATTGAGCTATAGGATCCATTATTTTTTCTTAATAATTCCTGAAGGGCTAGAGAGTATCAGGCAGTCCATGGTGACAACTGTGCTCAACCCAGCCTCTGTTCTGCATCTCTTTTCCCAGGAAAATGGACTCCAGAGAACAACTGGATCCTTCTTCCATAAGAAAAATACATAACCACAAGCGCAACAAAGCCCCGCCAGAGGAGTTTAGTGACAAAAACTAGATGTGCAGCTCTTCCCATCATGATCACTGGATGAAGAGAGCCCAGGCACTGAAATGACTTCCCTAAGACTTTTCAGGGAAGCCACAGCCAAGCCGAAAATAAAAAATAGAGCTTGTGAAATTGTGAAATTCTTGTGCTGTGGTGTCTCAGAGTCACCGCAGCAGATCTCTGTTTGACTACCTGGTAAAACAGAAAGCTGACTAATGGTGGTTTTAAACGGTCTTTGAAAGTTACTCTTGAAAGGTAACTTTTCGAGTATTTCCCGACTCCTCAATCTCCAAACCAGAAAAGAGGCATGAGATAAAATCCCATACCAAATCTGAACATGTGAACTGAAATTATTTATAGTGACTTTTTAAAGTTTGAGCTGTTGTCTCTTTTTCTACTGTAGAAAACATGCCTTTTCCCCAAGTGTAAGAAGGTGTTGTACAGAACCCAGGGCTATTAGCATTTTGCTGTTATAGCATCATCCCAACACATATTTGAACCTTTTATTTATTTATTTATTTATTTATTTATTTTTTTTGCTATTATGCCCTGCTTTTCTCCTAAGACTAATAATAACTCAAGCATCTGATAATTAAAGAAACAGAACTTCTACGGTCTACCTTAGCCTATTGGATGATCCACCTTGCAGTTCTGGATGTGCCGGTAATTCATTATGTGAAAATGCTTCCTTTCATTATAGCTATTATGTGTCAGGACCTTCATTGTAAATCCTGATTATCAATGGTTCGCACAAAAACATCTTCAAGAGTATCAAGATTTTTGATGTTGACAGAATAGAGAAGAATTTGTGGAAGATTAAATGGCTAAAAATACGTTAAAGCAGGCAGCACAATATGGGGTAGATGGTTGGGCAAAATACTGCTGGGTGTCAGCACAGTGTTGTTTTTTCAGAATGTATGAAGGTGAAATACACTTGAGCTGCACACACTGTATGTCTGTAGTTTATACCAAGAGCTACAGAGGCACATCCAAAGTAACTATCATCTGTGGGATTTTTTTTTTTTATTTTTATCACTAGGAAAACCATAAAAAAATTGAAGGTTTGATTTGCTTTTTCTTTTCCTCAAGGTAAGTCAGCAACACCAGCACTAATGTCAATGGTGTTACACTGATGTAAAATTGGGGTGAGAAAGAGGTGAATCAGCATCCTAATTTATTGCTTTGTGTCAAGCTATTATTTTTCTTTCTAGGACTCAGTTCTATGGCTCTCCAGCACATCAACCAAAATCAGTAGTACTGTGCCTGGCTAAAAGTTACTCACAATGGAAAATGAAAAGGGGTTCATTTCTTTTTCAGAATGTATACAGAGAGTCTGCAAACCTGTTTTCTACCTTTTTTTCCCAGCAGCTTTTTCCAGTGCCAGAAATACAGGCTTTGTTGCATGCTGTGGTCAGCCATGACTGCACCATCAAAAGAACCGCAGAAGCAAAGAAGGTGGAAGCAGGAACAGTTATATTCAGGCTCCCTTCTCATGTTTATGCCCATTCAATTAAAAGCCTACAAAACCAGCTGGATTAGAATAGATGCATTGCTAGCGCACCTCACTGGACAATTAAGGATGAATTAAGTTCAAAGTCCATTCTTCAATCAGAGTTATTAACTATATGCTTCCATTAATTATTCACTTCCTCTAGGGCAGAAAAAAAAAAAAAAGGATAACAGTAAGATTTGTGAGGCGAACCACCATTTTATTTCTGATCCCTCCTGCACAAAACAGACAAGTCCCGCTCTCACTTGATGTGGTGACTTCATTTTAAAGGTGAAAAGAAAATTGCTGTATTTTTACAAGGACTAGAGACAGGTGTTTTGGAGATGCTTAGGAGTGTATTGAAGCAGATTGCTCAGCCAAGCCTGGGTGTGTGCAGGAGGGACATGTTTGTCATGGTTATGTCCAATCACCCAGCGTGGATGGTTGGGTTCCTGACTTTCATTGCATCGTTGCTTGGAGAAGACATTAAAGCATTTCCTACCATGTGCTTCCTCCTGTCAGCTACAGATGATTACGTTCTGCTCTTTTCCCCCTTTCTTGGTTTGTGTTTTCTTTTCAGATGATTTGGGCAGCATCTCCTTTCCCTTCTCATGTGTCAACAAGGACATAATCTGCTTGTTAAAAACAAATGTCAAATACCCAGTATTAAAGTCTGTCCTGTTTGTAAAATCCCTGTGTGGCCTTTAGATATCTCTCCTAAGCAGCAATGATAACAGTCATAGGTGAAAATCCATGTCATGTATTAATGTGTTACTGTCTTTTCTTTGTGAATAAAGACAGAAAACGAGGGAGAGCTTAGCACAGAGTAAGATGCTATAACCTGTAACTAGCCATTAATAATATATTCACTAATACAGACATTCTCCAGACTACTTCTAAGCCTTCTAGTTGTAGGGTAAGCATATTCTTTTAAAACTACCAGTCCTACAATCCCTATTGTGCATTAAAGATTACTTGGTGCTTATTATAGCTGTAAACATTTGATGACTGATGGCTAAATACACACTGAAGTTATTAAAACCTGAAAGACTTAATTGGCAAGAGATGTAAATTTAAAATTAGTTTTAAAAATTCTGCACAAAATGCAGAATTATTTGTATTCCTTTAATAGGTGCATCTAATCATGAGAGATATTTTTCCTTGCTCCTGCTTTTTGCATCTTAAATTTTAATCCACCTTCCTGTTTGAAATATCAGGCACTGATTTAAAAGGTAAAAGAAAAATTGACAAACAGGTCAAATAATGAAACATGTTCCTGGTCCCCTGATAGGAATCCTAAAAATATTCCTTTAATGCCATTTAAGAAATAGCAGAAATATTTGTTTGAAGAAACAACATTACCCCAAATGAGGAAACTAGAAATGTACCCAAAGAAGGCATGTTTGCTTTTTTCCTTCATTCCCCCAGGTTTTGGCTTGCACTAGATTCACACAAGCAGTTGAATACCAGCAGTGACAATGCCTTCCTTATTCAACATCTCATCAGAGATTACTGTGTAGCAGAAAACACACCACCTTCCCATTATCTGCCTCATATTACTCCAGGTTACCTGGAGTCAGTCTAATGTGTAATTTTGCAACGAGGTATTGTTAAAATCCAGCCATTTCAGTTTTAGAGATTCCACCTGTAGTCTGAAGTCACAGACAACTCAAGAGCTCCTTGATATTGTTTGTGAAATGCACGTGTTGCTGCATTTGATACAGTTTAATGGATAGATGCTCTGATTGCACATACCATTTAATATGACTTTTACCCTCTTATTGCACATGATGTTTCTGTTTTATTAATTTTCTCTCTCTCTGTGGCCATTTTTGGTGCTCACATACATTGCGTTTTGCTGACTGCCTCATGATCAGCATACCTACAAGCTTCTGGATCAGAACCCTTTGTAAAGAGCAAGATTTAGATATGATTATTTTATCCCCTAATGGCTCATTTCAAGACACTCACAAAAGCTGAGTGCTAAGCTAAGAATAAGGGAGAAGGATGCTGATTATCTCCAACCTTTTAAATACATAAATTAGTTTTGACTCTCTATACTCTGTTTCACACATGCTGAGTCTTCAATTAACTCTTGCCTTATCACCTTCCCTTGATTTATGAAGAGGCATCCCTCCCTCCAGTCCTCCTCATTAAATGACATTTTAGATAGCAAAAAATCAATCCAGCATTATAAACAACTTATTTAATGTGTAATTATTTCTTTTTGAGGATCGCATTCCTACTTCAAAGGAGGCAAGCAGAAAGATCTCCAGCATGCAAATGGGAGGGTACATATTGCATACTAATGTGAGGGTTTCTTATTTACATGTTCCTCATATTTATGCAAAAACAGATGTTTATGTTTATTTAAAGACGAATACAGCTAATGCTGCCTTTCCCAGGAATCCTCAGGCACTGGTCAAGGCAACAAACAGTGTCTGCAGTCCAGCTTGCAATGTATTTTTTATGGAAAGTGAGAAGTTCTAATAGCTGGGGAGAGGGTGGGGGGAGATCTGGCAATTTTCTTTGAAAAGATAGGAGCTATTTAAGAAAAAAAGAAAAACAAATACTATACATTTAGTTCAGGTTCTTTAGTGGCTTTCATGTTACAGAAATACTTGCCTGTGATTAAAATGCCACAAAGCCAATCAAACCATGGTGCTATACAACCTGCCACGCCAGCAGCCCAGTAGTTAATATAACCCTTATGTATTATTCATTAGGAGTTGATGCTTATGCAAATCACAGAAGCATGTGCCCACCTACCCATCATGGGTTAATAACAATATAACCACCACAACTAATAATAATAAACCCCCCACATGTACAGCCTTTCCCCAAGTAAACTAGTAGGCTTTAAGCCGACCACAGGATCTTTATAACCAATGGTAATTCTCCTCCATTAAAAGCATCAAAGAATTGCAGCGCTTACCTGGTTAGCTTTGTAGGGCCCTCAGATATTCCAGATGCAATAACTGACTATGTGTGCAACCAATAAAGCTGAACTGAAAAGCTGATTAAGGGCACTTAATGCAAAGCCGCTCACTGAATATTCATATGATGCCTGTGTTTATGCAAATTAAAGCAAAAGAAAGCCAGAGGGGATTGGTTGCCATAGACCACAAACACTGTGTACAGCACAAAAATAGAGAATAGTGATCTTGAATATCATAGGTATGAAGGAGAACAAGGAGTATAGTAAAATATTAAAAGCCTTACATTAATTACGGTTTTTAAGAGCTTTATTTTATATTATCTTTATCATATTATTTGTAAGCCTATCAGGTAATTTTCTACAATGTACTAATCTCAGATTGTCATCATTCTAGAAGATAATATCAATAATATTTGTCAGCTTTATTTATCCTGTAACTAGTCAAGCAGATTCCTCAAGCATATCAAGCAGGTGAAAAAATCATGACAACAAAAATTATAGTGTAATACTTTAGGAACCCATAGGCTTCTGCTAAACTTTATTAAATCTTTCATGAGAGGCTGTCTTCTCAAGGAAAAGGACAGAGAAGAGTAGAGTGTGTCAGGGGGAGTCTGTAGAAATGAAATTTAGTTCCTTGGTATCTTAATTTTGTTGTGCAGCTGCTTCATTCCAGATGCAGGCTCATGTGATGCAGCCAATATTGTTGTTGCACTCGGCTTTTCTCAGCCTGAAGTAATTTTGAAAAGACCATGGGTTTTTACAGTAAAACCAAAAAATAATGTGAAGTTTATATAAAATGCTATCTCTCAGGTCAGGTCCAAATATATCGATCCAAGTTCTTCATATGGTCATCACCAAAACTGACGCTTTTTTAAAAATGAGATATTTCAAAATCAGAATGATACAGCTTATATGCATTGCCATTTCCATGATGAGCAACACTATATACAGAAATCCTACTCTTTTAAAGCATGTTATATTTTAGTCTTTTCCTTTTATTTCCATCAACAAATTGCACTTTCAAGAGTGGTTCCCATTCATAGATAACCATTTATTAATAGTGGCACTGATATTAAAGTTTAAGAAGGATCCAATGAAAATACCCTTCATACCCTTCTATGAGGGTTATGAAGTACCCCTCATAGAAGGCACTTGAATTATGGATCAATAGGTACATCTGGCTCTTAAGTTTTCTGTGATTTCCACTGATATCCATTGGCTGCTGTTAACACATAGTGCTTTACCTGAAAATAAAACAACAAACCAACAACTACCAAAGCAAAACCCATCAGAAACTGCTGCTTCATGGGCACACATGAACAGGGATTGCTGTTTTTTAGGAAGCTGATGGGCTTCCTTTCATGGAGATATGAGTTGAGAACAAATGTTCCTTCTCAGAAAGTGGAGAGAAGGTCCCACTACAGGAAATCAAGGTCTTCCCTTGACTCCATCACCATGGAGACTCCGTTGCCAGTTTTGCTTGTGAAAGACCATCCCATTCCTACACATTTCCACTGGTCCCACAGGGGACCAGGGAATTTGCCATACCAGTTTATGACTTCCAAGTCAATGCCATCACTTGTTGTGAGACTAAGAACCAGGTTCTAAGGCCACTGGCTGGAAGATACTAATGGGTATGTTATGTTGGTACCTGAACAAGGGCAAAGAGACTCTTTAGCCATGGGATGCTGAAGCCCCATGGGGGCAGCCAAGGGCCGCAGCAGAAAGGGCCAGGCTTCTCAAAGGTGAGCAAAAAGGACTGGGGTGACCCCTTTAAATGAAAATGAATTCCTGCCTAGCTGCGAACCTCTGAAAGCAAGAAAGTTAACCATCATGGTGAGAGAAAAAGTGAGGTGCCACAGAGCCGGGGAGGAAATCTGTCCCTTGAAATTTGAACTTTCTAAAAGGTAAAAAAATCTGAAGGAGTAGAAATGTGCTGATTTATATTTAACAATTTGTTTTGACTTATGTGAAGGAAAAATGTGCTTATAGATCCTTGGAAAATCTATGTGTCTGATAGCATTGACATCACCACAAATAGCCCCGTAGTTAAATGAAAAATGCAGAGAACTCACATATTTGCAAGAGGCTGGGACCTCAACTTAAAGGATGAGAGAAAGGTACCTGGGGACAAGGGCAATTGGTTGTGAGATCAGTCTGCATTTACTTTTGTACAGAGAAGGTTTAAGCCTGGAATAGGGGTCTCATGAGCAGTTGAGCAATAAATATCCAGAAGGATATTAATCAGCTAACTGGTGAATATAACTATATGTATTTTTAAAAAAATACAACCTCAAAACCCACAAAACTAATAACAGCAAGAACAACAACAAAACTAACAACCAACCAAAAAACAGAAACCAAAACAACAACAATAAAAATAATTAAAAAACAAACTTAATGGGAACAACAAACACTGATTTTTTCTGCCTCATCCACAGAAAAAAAATATACAATACAAGGACTCTTCTGCTTGCAAGGCAGGCATACACTAGCGGAGTTGGGGAATTTCAAATTAGTCCATGAAGCTACTCAGAAAGTTCATGAAGAGCCAATAGCACTCAAGTGCTTCCAAGTTTCTCCATTTCTTCTCAAAAGAAGTAAGTCTAAAATAATTCTTATTTTCAGAGAAGAAACATTTTCCCAGGCTGGACACAGCACCATCTGTGGCATCATAAATATTCAGCCACTGACAAGCAGAGATGGATGTGCATGTGAACACTGATGCAATGATTTGGCAAACCGGTATCTCATTCATAAGATACATAGGTGTGCAAACAAGCAGGCATATTTAGGAGGCAGAAATGAGATCAGAATACAAAGAAATTATGAAGGGCCTTAATTAACTTTACTTCATGTAGGCCACAGTTAATATCACTCCTAGGTGCCAGCAGGAAGTTTCCCACTGGATTCAGTGGGGTGGGATCAGATCAAGAAAGTTGAGCTGCTGTTGGCTTTTCCAGCAATCTTTAGCCTTATTCTCATGTGCTTACCTGCATTCATTTCTAACACTTGGCACAATGTGATTCAGAATGTGTTAAGGAGCTAACTGTTCTGTTTTTTTTTCTGTTTTGTTTTGTTTTTTAAAAAGGGGGAATTAAAACTTAAATTTTAAATGCAAGTGGAAGCTGACAAAATTCTATCTTTTCAACCTTAGCTTTATCAAAGATGTGTGTGTATGACCTGATTCTGTGAAGTAATATTTCTGCACTGTAGTCCTGTCAATCCCCCACCTTTCAAGCACATTAAACCAATAAAGTAAATTATTTTAAAGAATAAAGAAATAGAGAAAAATCTGATAAATTGACTTCTTTGTTCTGCCAATTGACTAAATGACACTTAAGTCATCTCTAAGTGCCTGGAAAAAAAATAAAAGGCATTTCCATTGTGAAGCTGATGAACTATTAGGCAATTGTAAAGCAGGGAATGGCAAAGTGGAAAATGCATAGTAATAATGTTTTACATTTTCTTCTCCCTCACTTCTCTTTTTCTGTTTTTTTTTTTTTTTTTTTTTTCCCCAGCTGCACATGCCATAAGTGGAACAGCGAGGGAAAATCACTTTCCAACCTCTGGAGATTTAGCTGCCTTCCAGAAGCCCACCTATGGAAATGACCATCCCACCACTGTTTCTCCATCATTTAGTTAAAAAGGGGACAGCTGTCCTGGCATGCCCTTTTCTGCAGAGACCACATGCATTTGTTTAACCTCAGGTGCTCACACCGTTTTCAAAGCTGAATGGCAGAAAGACATGATGAAGAAAACACTTCATACGCACAGTCAAATGGTGTGTATCTCCTGGATCTCCATTAAAATCAGGAACTTGCACCACAAAACACTTCTGATATATGACTGAAACATTTTCAGACTTACCATGCTCCCAAGAATTTATAATCACATTTTGGAAAAGTTGGTATTGAAGGTGTCTCCATAACAACAGGTTTTCTGCTCCTTTCCCAGAAAGCATGTCTACATAGGATTCAGCTCCCTGCATCCTCATCTTTCACCATTTTTCCTTCCTTCAGTCATATTTCCTGCAAAATTCTCTCTGCGCTTTCCTATTTCCTTCTCTCTTTATCCTTCTCTGGCCGCCCAGCTGCTGTCCCAGTAACAAAGTATTTTCTCCTAGATAGTAACTTCCGTGCTCTTCCAAACAACAGCAAAGCCCATTTAAAATTCTCCCTCTCCTGGGATCATCATTCCATCACTAGCTATGCATGAGACAAGGCTAGTATATACCCATGCCAATATAGCTGCCCAAGCGTACTGCATCAGGAAAGTTTGATCTTATGGGGTATACACATAGATTTAACATCACAAAGGAACAAAGAGAAAACTTTGCGTCACATACTATTGAAGAGTCAATACAGAAGACTGAGAGGTGGCTGCTCAAAAATAACACAAGATATTCTAAGTCTGCTTCAAAGAAAGTCATTATACTGTCACACAAATGCCTGCAAGATTCATCCACACAGAAAAAAATCAGTAAGTGAACTTCTTTTACTGGTGGAAAAAGCTGACTTCTGAGATAAAGAAAAGCATTACCTCTAAACACAAGATAAAAAAATGTGGAAGGGTGTGTGAGGTGTGTCGCCGTTTAAGCCTGGCCCAAGCAGTGATCTGGCCCAAGCAGTGATCTGGGCCTTCTGGGTAACTCCCCCCCTTTTATATACTGAGCATGATGTGCTGTGGTATGGAATACCTCTTTGGTTAGTTTGGGTCAGGTGTCCTGTCTCTGCTTCCTCCCGACTTCCTGTCCACCCTGACAGAGCATGAGACTCAGAAAGTCCTTGGTCAGAATAAACATTACTGAGGAACAACTAAAACATTGGTGTTACCAGTGCTGTTCCCAGGCTGAAAGTCAAAACCACAGCACTGCACCAGCTACTAAGAGGGAGAAAAATGACTGCTACTGCTGAACCCAGGACAGGTTCAAAACACCTTTTAGGGTGTTTGTGCCATGGAATTGGATGAGACAAATATAAATTTGCAGGACAAACCTGCTACGATGAGGATAAGGGGCAATTTGTGCTGCACTCAAAGATTATTGTTTTAAATGAAAACTGACACAAGAGAGAGGAGAGATGAAAGAGCAACCATTTATTTTTATGACATAATGGGACTTTAAAATTCAGCACAGCAGGTAGAAAGAACTATGCAATTTCAAGATAAATATTGCATGTCCATACATGAAAAGTCTGCTCCCTTTTCGAAACACTCTGCTGTCACTTACATATGAGAAATCAAAGCTTGGGGTAGCAATGGACACACATCTTTCTACAGAGGAGCAGGGCAGTAGGATGTTTGGAGCCAGGAGTAGGACCAAAATCCATACTAGCAAGAAAAGAGACCGAAGATCCTACTTTCAAAAGCCACATCTGAATTCCAGTTTCCTGATATACTACTGCTCCAGCAGGCCTGCTAAGAGCAGCTTTAAAGAATATCTCATCTACAAGGAATTTCATTTATGATCACTACACCTGCAGGTGGCGCTTTGAGTGGACATGCAATCCAATATAAGTATAAACATCTCTACCTTCAAGCAACATAAATGACAAGGTACTACTGGTAAATCTGGTTACCTCGTGTTGTGGTTTAAACCCAGTCAGGCAACTTGTTCACTCACACCCCCCTTTCTTTCCCTCCCCCTACTCCCGGAGGGATGGAGAGGAGAATCAAAAAGAATACAACTCCC
This sequence comes from Pezoporus occidentalis, assembly GCF_034315485.1. Lineage (NCBI taxonomy): Eukaryota > Metazoa > Chordata > Aves > Psittaciformes > Psittacidae > Pezoporus > Pezoporus occidentalis. The sequence continues at coordinate 2,147,795 of NW_026916263.1, forward strand.
ACGGGTTGAGATAAGAACAGTTTAGCAACTAAGGTATAACACAAATCACTACTGCTACCACCAGTAATAATAATGATAAAGGAAATAACAAGGGAAGAGAATACATCACCTCACCACCAGCCAACCAATAACTCCCCCCCCACCCCCACCCCAACCAAGCACCGACCCATACCTCCTCCAACCCTGCAGTCTCCCAGCCCTTCCGGCTAACTCCCAGTTACCTCCTGGGCATGACGTGCTGTGGTATGGAATACCTCTTTGGTCAGTTTGGGTCAGGTGTCCTGTCTCTGCTTCCTCCCGGCTTCCCCTCCTCCCTGGCAGAGCATGAGGCTCACAAAGTCCTTGGCCAAACCAAAACATCCTTGTTATCAGCTCTGTTCCCGAGCCGAAAGTCAAAACACTGCACTGCACCAGCTACCAAGAAGGAGAAAAATGACTGCTACTGCTGAACCCAGGACACTATCCACCCCTTATTCCATACCATTCACGTCATGCTTAGATCCCACATTTTCAATATACCATCACTCTTATCTTAGTGCATGGACCAGTAGCTATAAAGCTGCTGCGTCCATCTGGTCCATGATGTCAGGCTCCATCTCTTGTTAACAGTCTTTCAGAGCAGGAGAGATTGCGCGCAGTGTTCATACTCATGAATAACCCGGGCTATAGTGTCCATTGCTAAATCCACCCCTCGATCATGAGTCCATCTCTATGCTGCATCTCTGCTCTGATGGCCTGAAGTGCCATGGACCCACCAGGCTCAAAATAATTCACTGTCCCCTTCAGCAGTTTCTGCAGCTTGTTGCTGGGGACTCCACACAGCTGCCTTCCATCTCTGATGCTTCCAAAGCACTGGAGGGGCCCAGTGGACTAGATACTTGCCCATACTGTCCCACACACCCTGCCACTCATGACTGTCCAGCCTCGGAGAAAACCTCTCGGTCCCCCTATATCCTCGTCTAACCCCAGACAAGACCCAAACCTGACTCTGCTTAACTTTGAGATCAGACAAAATGGTTGTGGGTAGAACACAGTCTGTGTGTGTGCCAACATGCTGATCCCCATCACAATCAGCAGGCAGGTCCCAGGGATACCCAAAGGCCATTCAAAACCTTCAGAACTCTCAGTTGATGCTGCTGTACTTGTCACTGGGGCTGGTGTAGCTGCTGTGCTTGCCGGCTCTCCCACCCCCAGCTTCTCTTTTCCTGAGTCCAGCTCTTCCTCCTCTGCCTTGCTGGGAAATGCTGCGTGGTCTCCTGCATCCTCCTGGGGCTCGGCGGGCGGCTGCCGGGGAATGCTCTCGGCCGTTGCGGGGCTCGGCTCGGCCGCGGGGCTCTGCTCCTCCACCGCCCCCTTCCGCTCCTCGACCGCTCCGGCCTCCTCCACCCGCAGCCGTCCCCTCGCAGCCTCCGGCCCCGCTCCCGCCGCCGCTTGGTTCCCGGGGCCGCTCTCCCGGGCCGCTTCAGCACCCGCCGGCTCCCGGGGCCGCTCCCCCTCGGCTCCCCGCGGCCTCACGAAGACGGAGGCGAGGACGAGGGCCAGGACGGTGAAGAGCAGCCGGACGGCCAGGTACAAGTCCACGGCCACGTCCGTCCCGCCCTGCTGCTGGAGCCCGCCCGTGTTACAAGTCATTGCCATAAAGTACAGTGAGACAAGAACCTTAGCCCAAGCCCCACACTTGATAAACACCAACACAGCAAATACTGGCTCTAAGTAATGTACTGCATTCTGAAGCTGTGAGATCAAGAGGAACAACTTTGAGAGCCAATAAATCAGCATTGTGATGAGTGACTGTTAATCCAGTCAGATCTGTCGCTATCTCAACCCCTCATGCCCCACGTTGGGCACCAAAAAGAACGGTCGTGGTTTAAACCCAGTCAGGTAACTCGTTCACTCACTCTCCCCCTTCTTTCCCTCCCCCTACTCCCGGAGGGTCAGAGAGGAGAATCGAAAAGAATGCAACTCCCACGGGTTGAGATAAGAACAGTTTAGTAACTAAGGTATAACACAAATCACTGCTGCTACCACCAATAATAATAATGATAAAGGGAATAACAAGGGAAGAGAATACATCACCTCAGCACCAGCCAACCGATAACTCGCTCCCCCCCAGCCTGACCAAGCACCGACCGATACCTCCTCCAACCCTGCAGTCTCGAGCCCTTCCGGCTAACTCCCAGTTACCTCCTGGGCATGACGTGCTGTGGTATGGAATACCTCTTTGGTCAGTTTGGGTCAGGTGTCCTGTCTCTGCTTCCTCCCGGCTTCCCCTCCTCCCTGGCAGAGCATGAGCCTCACAAAGTCCTTGGCCAAACCAAAACATCGCTTGTTATCAGCTCTGTTCCCGAGCCGAAAGTCAAAACACTGCACTGCACCAGCTACCAAGAAGGAGGAAAATGACTGCTACTGCTGAACCCAGGACACCTGGGTTGGAGCTGAGGTCCCTGTAGAAGATGTGATTTCTCATAGGAACTGAAAAACAAAAGTAATTGGTATATTCTGTATATCAAAGGTATCAAGGCTGGAAGTGAGTGTTAATAATCTGGTACATGTTTTATACCACTTCTTTAGTGAGTGTGATATATATAATACTCAGCAGCAGGAATAAAATATTAAAGGATTTCAGTGCTTGCCTTTTTCTTTTAATTTTCTCCTTCGAATGGCAAGTATTCTGTATCTCCAGGCTGCTAAGGGTAAATGGCCTGGTCAGGAGGGCATGGGCAACTGGTGAAGAGTTCCCAAGGATTTGTATTGTCCCTTTAGATAATGGAAAATTCAGGGCAAAGGATCACTCCTATTAGGATACTCATTCTTGGAACACAAAAGAATGTTTCTCTGTCCTATTTTATCTTATGGTAGAATTAATAATGACTGAAGACTCTTCAAGGTGCTTCATCCTGAACTCCTGAATTGTCTATGTGACTTTTAGCAGAAATGAAAATCTTATGGGGTCAAAAAGCTTTCTGTCCACTGCTCTTCTCTTTCTGAAAGTTTATGAAGTCAAAATCAAGCACAAAGAATAAACCATGGGCCATATGCTACTGGGAAAAAACATTCAGGCATCTTTTTTCCTCCCACTTTTCAGTTTTCCAATTTTTTTCTTTTATTTTACAAGTTAGCTGAGGGAAGGCAGGAGTTGTAATATGGACAAGTTCCAACTGGAAAGCTTGAGCTTTCTAGGTACGTAAGCACTGTCATCTGTACACATTACTAAACACAATGTACTTCCTAATAGAGCAAGAGTGGTTTTACAAAGCATGTGGATCTATTTGCTTTTCTTTTACTGAGAAGAGACAATGGTTCCCATCCAAGGTCTCTAGCACAGTTTGCTGACATATTTAATAAGTTTGGTTTGTTTGGGATTTTTTTGTGACCTAAGAAAAACCCACCTGTGAGCAATGGGTCTCCATTTTTCTTTGGAAATACAATCCAACACTGTCCCTCTCCTATGTACCATGCACATGGCATGGAAAGTTTAATGTTTTGATGAACAGGCAACATATGACAACGAAGTTAAGACTCAAATTGAAAACTATACCAAAGTATTCCCAGTCTTCTAAATACTCATCTTGTTTCCTATAGAAATCGTTTTCACAGCTGAAGCCAGGTGACAAAAAGATGTTTATTTTAGATAAAGCATGTGATAGAAGAAAACAATGTTTCTGTTCAGAGTAATTTTTCAGAAAGGAATGTTCCCTAAAGGATAGAGCCATTCAGAAAAGGTATTCAGAAACTAGCACATATTAGATTAGAGCCCTGTCAAGGCTTTTGTAGTCTGTGAACACTACGAGATTTCAAGGCTGTCTGTAGGTGTGTTAGGGTGCTTTGCACCCATCAAAAATGAAGTTAAACATAATAACCATGTGTCAGAGTTCAGTGGGTAAAAATAACAGCATTATCAGTTGAAGGAGTGAACTCATTATAATGTCTAATTTGGGAACTGTTTGAACATTGAGAGTTTGCAAAGTGCATTTGAGCACTGTTGGGTTCTTAAACTCTATAGGAAAGATTAAGAAACAAAAGAGGATGGAGGAGAGAATATAGAGCAAGCAAAAGAGTCTTCAAGAGAAAAGAAAGACCTGAGGCTATATTTTTCTCAAATTTGGTCTTTCTCCTCCAAGTGATTCTATTCCCTATGTCTGTTCAGGACCTCTGTGTATGTGGAGAACAGACTTTGTATTCACACTCCAAGGAGCCCTAAGTACCCTAATAATTGCTTATATTTAAATTCATGGAATTCCATGGTTTCACTGAAACCCTGTGTAACCACTTTTGCAATTAGGTTCCATTAAAAGATTTGAATAAGGTTCCATTAAAAAATAAAATAACTAATACAAGTAAGAGCTAATTATTCTGACTTTCAAAGCTAGAAAGTCTGTGTAGGGGCACAGAACCTAGTACTTGGGAGTAATTCAAATATCCATACCACAACAAATTATATTGAGATGCAAAACCTGAGAATCAGGTAGCACCCTACTTCAGTTTATAACTGAAAAGGTACAAACAGCTTTCAGATTGCTCCAAACTTACATGAAAATACATTTTGTGATTTGTAGGACTGGTCCAGTAATGCAGCAACCAACACCAGAGCATGACAAATGCATAAACCTGATGCTTAGGATAGATACCTACCTTAATGATTTCAGAAAGGTTCAGTGCCAAAGAATGAATACCTTCTGGTCCTTGTAATCAGACTTCACTGCTGTAAAAATCTGGCAAAAAATATCTTTAATTTCTTCACTGGTGGCTGGGAAGGAGATCTATTTATTAGTTTTCTTATATCGTATTCTGAAAAAAATTATTTTCACTGAAAAGAAGTGAGGTAAACTGCTTGTGATTGAAAATTAGCAGTCATTTGGGAGAAATATGTTCCAAACAATACTGCAATTGTCAAAACTTCACTGAAAGGTTACTTGGACACATTGCTTGTATAAGGCCATGCATTACATTTTCAACTTCATCTGAAATGTTTACAATATAATATAATTTCCAATACAGCCCTTTTAAAATTTGAAGTAGAAATAACTGTCTGGAGAAAAGTACTTTAATAAAAGGTTATTTTTATATTGACTGAAAGTTTTCTATTGTATATCAGTATTTTATATTTTTAAATGCTTTATTTTTTTTTCTGAGTGTTAAAAACAATTTTGAGGAAGTTTGGCATTACAACTTTTCTTTCTCATCAGTGATGAGAGAAAGGTGTCAGAAATCTCTGCAGGGCTGGGGATCATTCACAGGGAAAAAAGAGGTCTCATAAAATAGTCTGAATGCCACAGCTACCCTGATGTGTCAGGGTATCACAATAAAGAGGAATATGGAAGGAATTTCTCTCCTCTCCTGCTCAGAGGGTCTTTCTTTCATTTTTCTAGGGACAGAAGGTAAGATTGGAGTGGATTTTCTTAATTACCAGAGTTTCTGGAAGCTGGTCAGAAATGAGCTATAAAGGTGAGAGAAGAAACAGCTTGAAGTCCTTCACTTCTGGCTAAATCTTGCAGGTTTTGGAGCAGCAGCTGTAACTTTTACGAGTTTATCAGAAGTTTCCTGCTATTTGGAGATTTCACTGAAGAGCTGGTGGCTGGTATCAAGAGATTACATGTGAAATTTCCACATTGATTTTCTTTTCCTAAGGAAAAAACAACTTTCTGTCCCTCCTGACTCAAGGGAGAATCTTGCAGATGTGAAGTCAGTCCAAACACAGAGGCTCTACACGAAGTCAGAAGTACTGCCATTGAAGGCTAGCTCTGAACCCCATTTCTCACCCCAGCTCCCATATGACTAATGCCATTTGTTCTTTCATCTAAGCTATACATTTTCCCTCTAATTTCCAGGTTTAAAGGTGCACTGCAGTGAGGGCAAAACTCAAAAGGTGGAATTATGCTTGCTATGATACTTTCACCATGCCATTACCCATGCGATTAACTGAATAACTCACATCAGGGGTAGCTTGTGATTGTGAGATGAGAAAATAGAATATGAGAATATATGTTAAAATAATTCTAGAAAGAATAAAAAGAGAGAGTCTCATTTTACATTCCTGTGTTAAACTATGAGAAACTCAAACATTGAAAGGAGTAGTGGCATGGCCAAAGGGGATCACAAGCAGCAAGAGACACCAAAGCTCTGGCAGGAGTTTCTGTTAATTCTACTAAAACTACAAAATAGTTGTGTAGTTAATTTTCCCCCTTTTGCTGGCTATGCAGGGAAGCAGAGTGCCTCAAAACCAGATCACCTTTTATCTTTTATGTTTTGGGTCTGATTCAGCCTGTCTGAGGGAGGTAAGGAATAATTTCTGCACAGATGGATATTCAGGTTCATTTTATTGGGTCCACATGACATCCCCATCTATTCAGCTGTAACTGCAGGTACCCATCACCCTGCATGGTGCAGTCAAAATCAATGACACTTCTCCTGGGAGTAGGCACCCTCACAGAAACCAACACCTAGATATTAACTGATAAGAAATAAGAGATTTTTCCACTTGTTTTTTTTTTTTTAGGTTCTTTATGAAGAAGAGTTTCCCTCTTAGGACCACTGAATCTCTGTTATCACTCATTCCATCAAAAAGTAGCATTTTTAAAAAGTGATGCAATATTTGCAATGTTCCTATGAGCAAACAGAATATTTGACGTATATATATATATATCAGAGTATATAATCTCAATATCAAAACCCCAGATTTATCTTTACCGGAGCAGACTCCACACTTAAGGTGGTAGGGGCCTCCACACTTAAGGTGGTAGAGGCCTCCACACTTAAGGTGGTAGAGGCACACATTGCCACGCTCCTGGTAAGATCACAGTGAAATCTGGAAGCAAGGGCAGATGACACCTCCTAGAACAACCAGCATGGGAATAAAGTGAAATAGATTCATTACCTTGGGTTGCTGAAATGGAGACATGGCAGGAAGGGCTTCTTGAGGGTCAGGACACGCTGGGTGTCTGGGCAATCTTCTTAGCAAAGTTTAGCGGTAGCAAAGTTCAGCCCGCCAAAACAAAGGGCACCCTGCTAGGGGCATTTCTGTCCAATCATCAGGCTTCAAATGACTTTATTTTATGCTGCTGTTGTTATTAGTTGCACTATGGTACAACTAGTGGGATGGTCATGGTGACAAACATAGGCTTTGTGCTGAGCAAAGAGTAACCAAAAAAACTACCCCAAAATCTCTGCCTCAGAAAAGAGTGCTCTCAGTCACTGCGTGCAGTTGAGCCTGCTAAGAACTTCAAACATTATTGCAGTAGCTAACTAATGCATCAGACAAGTTCTTTTTACCCAGTCCAGAGGGTGGGGTCTTTTCTACTCCTTGTCTCCCACATTATAAAACCAGACAACACCAGCACTGATTTAGTTACTTTCTTATAGCTTCAGCAATTTGACTCATTTTATTGCATGAACCAAGCAAAATCTGAACAATATAATGAAGCTCACATGCTATCAGCAAGCTGTGAGTCTAGAATGGCCAAAAGTGAAATTCAAATTGGACAGCTAAATATCTGAGCTTCAACTCTGCTCTTTCTGCACATCACCACTGGTGAAGCTTGAGTATTCAAACGTTGTGAGGAGATGAAAGGCTACAGGATTGAATTATATCAAGGTTGATTTTCAATGTCAAAAAAATATTTGTGAAACAGGTTTCTACAATTTCATCATTTCTTTTAGCTGGCCAGTGATAAGGGATTTAAATCCTGAAAATGTTCTTTTATCCCTTGTTTCTGATTCAGACCAGAAAAAAGCCACCTCTGAATTTTTATATTACTTCTATGTTGTGGCCAGGACAAGAACTCAGTAAGTGGTTTCGAACACCTTGAGGTTTTGGAAGGGTTTCAACCCCTTCAAAGCAGAACTATTTTCTTGCTCTCATTTCATATCGGTCACATTGTCCAGCATCCTCATATTTATAGAGATAGTAAAATGTTGCTGGAAACCTCATCTTCTGCTCTACTCTTTTGACCATGTTATTCTTTCCCTGAGCCTCCTGCATTAGCTCCCCTTTTCAAACACTAGTTTTAATTCTCACTTTCAAAGCTCTGTGCTAACTCAAGAAGTTAGATCTCATGTGGCTCATGAAGCCACTTCAAACTATTTCACGTATTCTCCCATACCAGTTCTTACACTTTTAAGGAACTCCCAGCAGGGTTTCTGTTAACCCTTTCAGCAATGAGGTGGGCGGGAGGAAGGTGAGCTCTTGTCCAGGGTACCATTTAAAACAGTTGGGGATCCCTAGGCTGTAAGTCGTTCTCATTTTGATATGAAAGTAAAATAGTGGGTTCCATAACTTGTTTACCCTTTTAAGAAAAGAGGTACAAGACAGTAATTTGAAGGCATCTGGGATTTCTAGAGCAGGAAACACTGGAGGAGACCAAGGCTGTAAGGAGATCCTTCTGGCTCACCAAAACACAACAGGTCAGGTTGATGTTCTGCTTGTTAGTTGGGATGGTTTATCCATGCACTTGTTGCAGATAGTAGCTTTGGTTGGAAAAGGGAGATGGATGCACTCCTATAACTGCATAGGCTATCTTTTAGGTTCAGGGATGTTAGGGTAAGATCCAAAAGATCCTTTGGGACTGGTAGGCTTACATATATTCTGTATTACTTTTCAAGTTTAGACATCATTTAGGGAGTAACAGGTTCAAACTTAAACAGCGGAAGTTCAGTTTAGATATAAGGAGGAAATACTTTACTGTGAGGGTGGTGAGGCACTGGAATGGGTTGCCCAAGGAAGCTGTGAATGCTCCATCCCTGGCGGTGTTCAGGGCTGGGTTGGACAGAGTCTTGGGTGGCATGGTTTAGTGAGAGGTGTCCCTGCTCATTGCAGTGGGGTTGGAACTGGATGATCCAGTTAGGGTCCTTTCCAACCCTAACTATTCTATGATTGTGTTCTATGATTCTATCTAATAATACAGCCACTTAACACTCATGCATGCAACATAACTTTGATGGCTACTGACCGCTGTGGTAGTTTACCAGCAAGCTTGTTCAAATGCTTCTGAAAGCCCCACAGACATCCACATCTACAGGCTGTAGGCACCAAAACACATTTGACAATCTGGTTCAGTTCAGTGGCACCATTTGACATCAGCATCTTATAATTTACCTCTTTTTACACATTGCAGAGCTGAATAATCACTGACAAGCAGTTATTTATTTTTTATTGACAGCTCTTGTATCAGAGGACAGTATTAATCCTTCTGTCTCTTCTTCCTCTGATGTACTTTGCTATCTACAACTGAAAAGTCCAGAACAGAGCCAGACTTTGTTAGGGGAAAAGAAGAATAATAAAAGCTGTGAGGGACAAATAAATTTGTGAGGATATTACTTTTAACTATTTTAAAACATTTCAAAAGGTAATAAATAGGGCTATTCACATGTATCCCTCAGGGACAGTATTCTATAATGATGAAAGGTAGAATATAAACCAGTGCTGCTAATGTTGTTATGATAATTTTATATATACTTTGGTGGCTGCTTGCACTTAATTATTTGTGGCATAAAACATTTTCAGTAATAAAGTTTCTTGATAGTGTTTTCTTTCAAGATTTTGGTGTTTTTTTTCTATTTTTTTAGTTTAAAGATCAGTAAACATTTCTGTAAATAAACTGTATCAGTGTACTTCCACAAAGCAATTCTTCCCCAAAATCTTTTCCATGCAGAAGCTCTGCCTCCAGTACACATCTGTTACGAGCCTCAGCAAGTCTCACCAGTGCAGGCTGTCTTTCTCAGAATCTGTCTGCTCTTTAGATGTCCCCCATTAGGAGAAGAAGCATTTGCAAGCAAAACCACAACTCACCTTGGCCCACTTTGCGGATGCTTGACATATAACAGCACTATTCTAGAGCAGCTGATCCACAGATAGTCTAATGGAGCACTTTTACAGGGCTGCTTCTAAAGGCTGACAATACTGTGTGCTGTCAGGTGTTAAAGTGATGGATAAAAGACATTATTTTAAAGCCCCAGTATACTCACAGTATCACAGTATCACAGTATGCTAGAGATTGGAAGGGACCTTGAAAGATCATCTAGTCCAATCCCCCTGCTGGAGCAGGAACACCTAGATAAGGTTACACAGGAATGTGTCCAGGCGGGTTTTGAATGTCTCCAGGGAAGGAGACTCCACAACCTCCCTGGGCAGCCTGTTCCAGTGTTCTGTCACTCTCACTGAGAAGAAGTTTCTTCTCAAGTTTAAGTGGAACCTCTTGTGTTCCAGTCTGTACCCATTACCCCTTGTCCTGTCATTGTTTGCCACTGAGTAGAGCCTGGCTCCATCCTCGTGACACTCCCCCTTTATATATTTATAGACACTCACTGCAAAGGAGCTGACACTGTGAGCCCTGGGCTAGATGACAGTGTTTCTAGGGATAATAAAAGTAGTTTCAGTAGTTTCAGAGATTATGGTTCCAACATACAGTTTCAAGTGTCTCCCCGTGGAAAGTAGCTGTGGGTCATGATTTTGGGTATCGCTGGGGACCTTTTGGGTGCAGTAACATTGCCTGTCTTTAGCTATCCTGTAGTTACATTCATCTAATTTCAGATTGCCACATCTGTGACTGAGCTGACAGGATTTTATCGTGCACTAGCACTGAAGCATGGCACTATTAATCTCACAGACGTGCCAGCATCACTCAGTCCATTTTGCTAGCAAGTAGTGTAAACAGGTATTTCCACAAAGTATTTTAACCCACTCATTACCTGCAAAGCCGATTGGCAGCTAGGACCACAGGGCTCCATTTTGCTGTGAAACAGCATGGACCAGGCTCTCCATGCCACTTGCTGCACCACCAAAGGAGCTAAAATCAGACAATTGTGAAGTTTTCCCCAAGTAATCTGAGGAATGTTATGTATACTAAATTCCTTAAAAAAAAATGCTTTGAAGGGTCTGAGCCTCTGTTTTTGGTTTTTGTTTCAGGTCACATCCCTGATGGAGTAGATAATATGCATTGAAGTAATATGAGGAAACATGAATGGATATATTCATATGCTTGTTGTGACATTTGGCACCTTTCAATCAAAAGGAAGGAGGAACAGACGCATGAATGACATTAAAGTGTGGCCAAGCAAGTGCAAGATAAACATAACAGCATGAAAAGCAACATGTAGTAGCACAAAGTGTTGTCTGTTCAGATGAAATGGCACAGAAAGCAGGGAAAGGATAAATGAGATACATATTAAATTATTACTACCATTATGCTGTTAATAATGATGCAGAGAGACACTTATTTAATATCTGTCTAAATTTACCCTGTGAGCAAAAGCAGTGCATCTCCCAGTACACAAATCTAGACTAATTAGTGACATAAATAATAGAATCACAGGCTTGGTTTGAGTTGGAGGGGACCTTAAAACTCATCAAGTTCCAACCCCCTGACATAGGCAGGGACACCTTCTGCTAGACCAGGCTGCTCCAAGCCCCATCCAACCTGGCCTTGAACACTGCCAGGGATGGGGCAGCCACAGCTTCTCTGGGCAACCTGTGCCAGGGCCTCATCACCCTCACAGGGAAGAACTTCTGCCTAAGAGCTCATGTCAGTCTCCCCCCTGTCAGGTTAAAGCCATTCCCCTTTGTCCTGTCCCTACAGGCCCTTGTCCAAAGACCCTGTCCAGGTTTCTTGTATCCCCTTTAGGCACTGGCAGCTGCTCTAAGGTCTCCCCTTAAGGAGCCTTCTCTTCCCCAGGCTGAACCAGCCCAGCTCTCTCAGCCTGTCTCCAGAGCAGAGCTGCTCCAGCCCTCACAGCATCTCCATGGCCTCCTCTGGACTCGCTCCAACAGCTCCACGTCCCTCTTGTGTTGTTGCCTCAGAGCTGGATGAAGGACTGCAGGAGGGGTCTCCCCAGAGCACAGTAGAGGGGGAGAACCCCCTCCCTCGACCTGCTGCTCATGCTCTGGAAATGCAGCCCTGCACATGGCGGGGGGGTGGTGGTGGGGGGGGGGGTGTCTGGGCTCAAGCGCACACTGAAGCTGGGTCATGGGGAGCTAATGCAAACTAATAAAAGAACAAAAATAAGATCTAGAAAGTATTTTAATGTAACTGTTTCTCTTATTTTATCTGTTCATGTGTTTATTATAAATAAACAGGAAGAAACATGGATTTGAGATTTTTTTTTCTTAAAACAAGAACAGAAGGCAAGTTTGCAGATGTGAAAGTTATACAGCAGTGAAAGAGGTCTAATGCTAGACATGGGTGATACGACAACAGCAAAGGTTTCCTAAATAGACTTGTTTGTTTCTGTTATATACCTGCACAGAAGGTCTGGGAATACAGGATTGATTGCCTATCATTTACTAGTTAGTCTGAGGAAGATGAGAAACAGGCACAACCCTAATGAAGTCAGATGCTGCATCTCAGACTGCATCTTAAACAAGGAAGTTGAGTTGATGGAGTAGTTCAATTCTTGTGCCAGAAGGCTTATGCCAACACAGAATCCAGACTTGAACCAGCAAAGATACATCCAGTGGACCCCATGCCAACATGATATCCCAATAAGCTGTGTCAGCCCTGACTTTTGTCAGCCATCCCAGGGAAGCAAGAGCACAAGTTGGCAATCATAATGAACCCAGGAATAGGCCAGCAACAACAAAATATGTCAATGACCTATTCCTCTGCTCAGCATCACAACTGTGCACGTCACTCCTAGAAGGATCTTGTTCAATTTGTTTGTATCTCCAGTGATGCTGAATTCACAGCCTCCTCATGCAGGCTGTCCTAGCACTTCAGTACCACCAGAAATATTTTCTTATTGCCCAACTTCACTTATTCTCTGCTGTGATTTAATATTACTGCTTCCCTGGATGTGGAGAGGTTGTTCCCTAACTCTGTAGCAGCTTTCACAAACCAGGAAACTGCAAGGTGCCCCTTCAGAATTCTTATGTGGACAGTCCCACTTTGTTTGACCTTTCCACATGGATTTGTGCTTATTTTCATTTTTCACTTGAAATTCCCAGCAACTGGTCCGTATCTTTCTTGATGTATAGTGGCTAAGACTGTGCATGCTACTGCAGCTGAGATCTTATTGATGAGCACAAAAAAACTTCAGGGCTCTACAGGTTGCATTTCTGTTTATACCTCCTACCATGATTTTCACTGTGGCATGGGACTGTCAACACACATTCAGCATGTGATAACACAGCAAGCCTCTAAAGCTTCTCTCCAGTTATTTCCCATTGTGTGCTGTTGTAGCTAATTAATTGTGCCCACATCTTAGTACCCAGTACATCGCCCTGCAAAGAGTATAAGATCACATCTATAATAATTTCTCAAGAGCACTTTGAATGCAGTCTCAACCTCTGGCACACTTACAATGCCTCCCAGCACAAAACAGGTTGTTAATGCAACAGGCATATTCTCTGTCTCATGTTTCCAACGAGAATATTGGTGACTTGGCTGATGGAGTATTGCACACCAACATTGACGCTGAAAGGTGACTTCTGCTTCTATACAGAAATGATGACAATGCCAAATGCAGAAGAGCTCTTCCTTTTTAATATTCTGACATTTGACACCTTTTCCACTGTGGTTACCACAGCACTAACGTAACATAGCTATTCTTATATAATTCTGTCTTATGAAGTGGTGTTATCAAGGGCTTTACCTTACCCTGACTACTCTTTCTTAGATATAAAAAATAATTAACATCTTCTTTACAAATATTTTTATTACTGGGGTAGCTAAGAAATGCTGAATTCACTGAATTGAGTAATATAACTAAGCAGAAATTTCTTAAAATAGAGTGCTATAAAGAAAAAGGTATACTGAAAAATGGAAAACAAAAAAAAAACAGCACAGAGATAGTCTTACATATTTTATTTATGTACAGTCTGTTTATTTTACAGTATATTATAGAAATCATAAAAATGAAAATTCAATTAATATTCTAAGTAATTTGGCATAACTGAAATTTAGCCAATTCTTGCATAAGGCCAGCTGCAGTCATCTGAGGTCCACATTCATCTGTTACACACAAGGCTCCCACATATGATAAATTTCCTGTACTGGTGGTTGGGATGGGGCAAGCTCTGAAACCCAAGGGTCTGGATGGAGCCTAATGAGTTCATCAATTAATCTGAGAATCACTGTAAGTGTAATTTGCCCACATCACAAGGAAGAGATGGCGGCTTAACAATATTCTGGAACTCTTTAAAAATGCTGGATCTCAGAAATACTTGGAACTTACCAAACTTTGTCATGTTCCCTGGCAGAAGTAGCCAGGTAGGAAAGAAAAAGGTGTTCAAACAATGACTTTGTACAAATTAGTAGTGTCAGAACCCTGCAAAGAAGAGGTGGGACCAGAAATTCATTTTGTTCAGGTGTTTCTTCCACTGCTGTTGGACCTACTGTGGATGCCCCCCTGCTGCTATGCTACTGCATATTGAGGTAAGAAGTGAACATCTGGCAGGTACCCAGAAGGTTCAAGGTATTGGATCTCCCAGCTCAGGAGAGACAGCCACCTCTAAACTGGTGCTGATGACTTCCCCCAATTCCTTCTGCTGAGGTAAAAGGACTCTATATTTGGTGTGACTAGGTGGGCCACAGCAGGATGGAGCCAAACCTGTCCTGCTTCTTAATACAAAATGAAAGCAGAGGGACAACTTTGCTTTCTTGGAGTCCTTTCAAAGTTCAGTAAATTTTCGGTCCATTTTGTCTTGTGATCAGGGTATAACAGAAAAATATTCCGCCGTTCCCCAAGAAGCCACCTTTCCAAAGCCCAGGACAGTATTCCCAGTGTGGGTGACCAACATGTAGCTGATGCAAGGATGAAACCTCAGCTTGCAGGAGGAGGGGTAGCAGCAGTTCACAGGTCTTCAGAATAGGACTGAATTTTGTTAACAATTCATTAAATATTGTACCCATTTTTACCCATAATCTTCAGTGTTTGAGACATGATGTTATTGTCATTTGGGATGTTCTCTGGGGCTATCACAAACATTTACACGAATGAAATTCTACTTCAAGATCTCAACTTTAAAACTTCAGATCACTGCTCTCTTTAAATTTTTAATGAAAAATCACCCTTCTCCCACACCAAAATATATTCTCAGTTCCTTTAGGAACAGCTGGAATATGTGTGATTGTTATATCATACAAAGCACTGGCAGAAAATGATCCTTAAGAGATGGGAAAACACATTTCTTTCAGCAACTTTTGACACAAATATATCTGCAAAATTACCATTCTTTTCTGCATCTGCTGATTTAACATGTAACAGCATTTAAACCTAACTGCACATACCATACTGTTAAGTTTCTTAAAATACTGCTTGAAGAAGACTTCAATAATCCAGCAACAACCTCCTGGGACTATTTTGGGAACTTATGCTAAAACTGTTTAGACCACATCAAATTAAATCAGAAGATACTATCTCATAGGACACCTGCCAAGCAGAACAAGGAGGTTTTCTTACAAAAACGATCATTTCTGGCAGTCAGATAATCCCCCAGTAGAAAGTTGCACATTGATCAAAAGCAGTCATTTAAGATTAGTTTGCAGTCTCCAACATCTAAAGTAGTACAGGAGTCAAGCATCCACCACTGAATTCTTCAGTGTAATGTTTCCCCTAATACATACCATTCGTCTTCTGTCGCTTTCCTGGTCACTCCGAATGTACACTAACTTAAACAAGTGTTACAGATTTGCTAGGTTACTTGAGAAAATTAAAAAAAAATGAGTAAATAATATAAACTTCAAGCTACTGGTAAAAAAAAAAAAAAAGAGATATTGA
Source organism: Pezoporus occidentalis (assembly GCF_034315485.1). Taxonomy (NCBI): domain Eukaryota; kingdom Metazoa; phylum Chordata; class Aves; order Psittaciformes; family Psittacidae; genus Pezoporus; species Pezoporus occidentalis. The sequence goes on from NW_026916263.1 coordinate 2,163,503, forward strand.
AAGCAGGCTGTCTCTTCCTCACTAATTCTGGAGGAATGTCCTTGCCTGGAGTGTGGCTGCCTCAAACATGCATCACTACAAGAGAAACAAGAACAGAGCCCCAGATGCTTTGCAACAGTACATCCCAGTTTAAGAGACTGCAAATAGTCTTCCATCTTGCTTTTCTATGGCTTCAGTGCCTCAAGAAATTTAATGCTGTTTTTTCACTCACCTGAATTCTAGGTATGAAAGAGAAGCTGATCTGATACTCTTGATAATTTGATTGAAGCACGGTTTTCACTTTTAGCTTTAGTGGCCGACAGTAGAAATCAGTAATTAAAAAAAGGTGATGATTACAACTTTTTTTACTTATCACTCATCAGGAGGATCTTCTACACTAAATGAAAGAGAATAACTCACTATTAGAAAGATATATGAATATATGACATGCCGTATATCTACATGATTATATATCATTATACAATTATGTGTCATGCATATCTACAATGTATATATTGATGATTATGTAAATACGCATTATATATGCATCATATATGATGTATATCTATATGTATATCATATCTATGATATGTGATACACATATATGTATCCCATATATGTAACATATGACATATGTCATATATGATATCTATATGATATATACCATATATAACTATATGATATATAGAATACATGTTTTAAACTGGGGCTGCAAGGTTCAGATATGCTATGACACTGGAAAGCCAGGAATATTTTAAAATATATTCTTATTAAACATGAAGGTCATTATGAAAAGCTCTGGTTTTCAGCACATGATTTTGAGACTGAATGTTCATGCAATGACACACAACAATGCATTTCTCTGGTGTTATTTACAGATTGCCTTCTGCTCAGTGATTTCTACAAAGAATTAAACATGAACAGGAGGTTTCAGCACCAAATATTCCAAGCTCTCTTATGCCTCAGCAATGTCTCCTTGCAAAACTGAGATAATAATTTCTCAAATGTCCCTTTTCAGCTTTCTTGTTGGCCTCTTGAGCACTGGAAGCTGCTGTAAGGTCGCCCCAGATGGACTGACACACTGATCTTCAGACATAGTTAGGCAGTCAGGGCTCTTCAGTTGCAAACCTCCCAGCCCTTTAAAGTCTGCATTTTCCAATGCTCAGTATTTCCTAAATATGGGGTTCCTTCAGCAATGCTTTGGTCTAGCCATTTTAAGATGAGTAATTTTGAAAATGTTGTGTGGCACATAAACCTCTGAACATGTTGAATGTCCTCCATACCTATGAATCTCAACGGGAAATAAGAGATGTTTATTGAATTTTTACTCCTTTCTTTAAATGAAGATAAGAAGATATTTTCTATAGAAACTGTTATAATTGCTTGTGCTCAATAGATATTTTATGCATAATTAGAATAAAGCTGGCTGATCAAGACACCAGCATGAATTCAGTTCAAGATGCAGCTATGCACTATCTCAAGAAGCTGGTAAAATGTGGCTAAAGAAAATAAATGCCACAAATGTAATTAAACAATTCACAGCCATTTATTCGTCCCATTAGACTGGACAATAATCACCTATTCATATTGATGAGCAATTAAAAATACCAGATACTTTACCCATATTTCACATTTCTATGCAATTGCCATCTTTAAAGGATTTAAATAGAAATACCTGGCAGGATAAATGACCCATATATGACAACCTGTCATGGAAATCTCCATAGCTGAAATTTCCCCCTAAGCACCTGACCAGTTGCATGAGTTTAGCCCCATTAAAACAGGACTTTAGTCCCATTAAAATAGGACTTTAAGCATATTAAGATAGCACTACATTTCAGCACAAAATTGTGCCTGGAACTGAGACTATTAAATTCCACAGTGGAATCAAGAAATCAGCAGTGATAATATGAAAAATGTGTAAAGAACGAAAAATAAAACCACATTTAGTGCGATGCCAACATTTTTAGCTTCAAGAAACTTTCATGTGGCTTTATAAGGTTACAACTTATCAGCCCTGGTTGGAACACATTTGTTGCATAACACTGGGAAAGATTTCTTAGAGACTGGAATTTTTCAATGGCAAAATTTGCACTATTCTTTTTCAATCTCAGGGACATTTACAAAGCAATCCAGCTAGATCAAAGTTAGTAAAAATTCACATGGCTCAAAACTTCTCTGTTTCATAAGTGACCTGCAGCAGGCAGGTATTTTTCAACACACAGATTTCATGTCAGTCACTGGCCTGAAATGGGGGGAATACTATTTACCTATCTTCCTGTCTTGGGTTCAGTAGCAGCAGTCATTTTTCTACTTCTTAGTAGCTGGTGCAGTGCTGTGTTTTTTGACTTTCAGCCTGCGAATGTTGATAACACCAATGTTTTCAGTTCTTGCTAAATAATGTTTACTCTGACCAAGGACGTCATGCCCAGCATATAAACTGGGGGCAGTTACCTGGAAGGGCTAGATCACTGCTGGGGTTGGGCTGGTATCTGTTCGTGGGTGGTGAGCGGTTGTATTCTCTTCCCTTGTTATTTCCCTTATTATTATTGGGCGTAGCAGAAGTGGTTTGTGTTATACCTTAGTTACTGGACTGTTCTTATCTCAACCCATGGGAGTTACATTCTTTTGATTCTCCTCCCCATCCCTCAGGGGGAGAAAGGGGGGGGAGTGAGTGAGCGGCTGCATGGATCTGGGTTCCCGGCTGGGCTTAAACCATGACAGTTCTCTGTGGCGCCCAATGTCGGGCACAAAGGGTTAACAACAGATCTGACCAGAGTGTGTCTAATTGTATCTATGATAAGAATTCATTTTTTTTGGATTAATAGTCACTTGTCACAATGCTGATTTATTCGCTTTCAAAGTTGTCGCTCTTGATCTTGGAGTTTCAGCATGTGGTAATTTACAGCTGGTATTTGCTATTTTAGTTTTATCAGCTGGAAGGCTTGGGCTATGGTTCTTGTTTCACTGTACTTTATGGTAACGACTTGTAATACAATAGAATCATTGATCATGAAACTGATATGGCTTGTGTTCCTAGTGTGGTCATCACCCCTATACTTTGGGAGGTATATAATAGAAGTATTATATAGGTGGTCAACCTATGAAGGAGACATTCCCTTAACATCCCAGCCCCCCCACCAGACTGTTTACAGCATCACTTGAGAGTTCCAAAGGTTTTGAATGGCCTCTGGGTACCCTTGGGATCTCCCTGCTGATTGTGATGGGGATCACCCTGTTGGCACACACACAGACTGTGTTTTACCATGACCATTCCATCTGATCTTGAAAGTTAAGCAGAGTCAGGTTTGGGTCTTGTCTAGGGCTAGATGATGACATAGGAGGACCAAAAGATTTTCCCCAAGGCTGGACAGTCATGAGTGGCAGGGTGTGTTCGACAGTATGGGCAAGTATCTAGTCCAGTGGGACCCTCCAGTGCTTTGGAAGCATTGGAGATGGAAGCAGCTGTATGGGTCCCCGACAACAAGTTGCAGAAACTGCTGAAGGAGAGGAGCTTGAGATAAGAACAGTCCAGTAACTAAGGTATAACACAAAGCACCACTGCTACCACCAATAATAATAATGATAAGGAAAATAACAAGGGAAGAGAATATAACCACTCACCAGCCACCAACCGACACCCAGCCTGACCCGAGCAGTGATGTAGCCCTTCCGGGTAACTGCCCCCACTTTGTATAGTGGGCATGATGTGCTGTGGTATGGAATACCTCTTTGGTTAGTGTGGGTCAGGTGTCCTGTCTCTGCTTCTCACAGCTTCCCCTTCATGGCAGAGCATGAGACTCAGAAGGTCTTCAGTCAGAGTAAATATTACTGAGCAGCAACTAAAAACACTGGTGTTATCAGCGTTGTTCCCAGGCTGAAAGTCAAAAACACAACACTGCACCAGCTACTAAGAAGGAGAAAATGACTGCTACTCCTGAACCCAGGACACTTCCTGTAATAAAAGAAAGAGAAATGCAATATCAGTGCACAATCTCAAAGGAAAGGAAAAGAAGGTTGGGGCTTTCTGCTTTCTTAAATCATCCACCTCTAACTGTACCTCAGTGTGCAGTTTTCATTAATACTCCCTCACAAGAAAGCCTTCTGTACAAAATTTCACGATCTATATTGTTGTGCAGACATCCTTCGTAACATATCCCTCTCAAAGATGCATGTACATATCTCTATTTAAAAAAAAGCTCAGCACATCACAGTTGTGTCCAAACTTTCAAAAAGATGCAGTTCCAATTTAATCCCCTATAGGAGCTTCAGATTTTCAGAAGGGCTCAGTACCCAATGGCTCAGCTCTCATTGTCCCATACACAGTCCAGAGTTTCAACAGACTTTAAAATATGCTGCTCTGATTTGCAAATGTGGTTACTGAGTAATTAAAACTCTTCCTGAAGAAAAAATAAACAAACTAACATCCATTGACATGTTTTGAACTATTTTCATTCAGAAGTGTTCTGAAGTCTGGAACTTAGTATGAGAAAGACATTGCTCAGCAGTTTCAGTAGTTAAAGGCAATATTTGGGTTATGAGAATGCAAGAATCCTGACTGAAATGGTATCGTGTTTTTCTGGTCAGCTCTGTTTACGGGCTTCCTGCAGCAGCTAAGGAGAAAATGTGCCATTTAATTGGACAGGTTTCACCTTGCAATCCCAGACAGAACATCAATCAAGACAAGAAGAAATTGAGGGCCGTAACAGCCATTTGAGCCAACGATATTTTTTAAAGCCTTCTGTTGGAATAATCCTAAAATTTTCCAAAGGACAGAGTTACCTAGCAGGTATTGAACTGTGGGTATTTGTCCCATTTTGATATCCCATCTGTCACTGGCCTTTCAAATTAGCCTAAAGAAATAACTTCTGTCGATTTAATTTTCGACATCAAAAAACAATCAAACAAAAAAATCCACAGAAAACCCCCAAAACCCCAGCAAAAAAGAACCCAAACCTAAACCCAAACTATAGATAGCACACAGTGTATAGTAAGTTGCATATTCTATATAGACAGCTTTTAGATTCATAGAATCATATAATCCCAGGTTGGAAGGATTCTCAAAGATCATCTGATCCATCTTTTCTTAGCAAAGCATGACCTAGACTAGATGTCCCAGCACCCTTCCAGTTCAGTCGTGAGTGTCCAATATCGGGGAATCTACTACTTCCCTGTCCTGGGTTCAGCAGTAGCAGTCATGTTTTTTTTCTTTGTGGTAGCTGGTGCAGTGCTGTGTTTTGACTTCCAGCCTGAGAACAGTGTTGGTGAAGTCGATGTTTTCGGTTGTTGCTAAGTGATGTTTACCCTGACCAAGGACTTTGTGAGGCTCATGCTCTGCCAGGGAGGAGGGGTGTTGCAGAATGACTTTAAGAGCAGAACCATAGAGTTCTGGAGGACTGTGCAAGCAAGGCAGGGGGTGGCCCCCACAGGTGGACAGAGACCGGACCTGGGAGGAGAATGTGGAGGAAGCTGTGGGGGCTAACCAATACTGTTATGCCAAGAAGGAATGGCTGAATACCACTCCTATATATGTGTGAACTGCGTCACAAATAAATTAGAAGTTGCTTATCACCCATATTGGGTTGGCCTGTCTGCTTCTCCTCGCCGCTTACAAATGGCGCCCGAACAGGGACGCGGATTACAGGGCCCTGGTCGCTGGGGACCCGGATTATAGGGCTCCGACTAGCGGGGACCCAGGATATAGGGCCCCGACTAGCGGGGACCCGGGATACAGGGCCCCGGCCGACGGGGACCCGGACAAAGGGCCCCGGCAGACGGGGACCCGGGATATAGGGCCCCGACTAGCGGGGACCCAGGATATAGGGCCCCGACTAGCGGGGACCCGGGATACAGGGCCCTGGTCGCTGGGGACCCGGATTATAGGGCTCCGACTAGCGGGGACCCAGGATATAGGGCCCCGACTAGCGGGGACCTGGGATACAGGGCCCCGGTCGACGGGGACCCGGATAAAGGGACCCGGCCGACGGGGACCCGGGATACAGGGACCTGGTTTAACGGGGACCCAGGATACAGGGAGGAAGCTGTGGGGGCTAACCAATACTGTTATGCCAAGAAGGAGTGGCTGAGTACTACTACTCCTATATATGTGTGAACTGCGTCACAAATAAATTAGAAGTTGCTTATCACCCATATTGGGTTGGCCTGTCTGCTTCTCCTCGCCGCTTACAGAGGGGAAGCCGGGAGGAAGCAGAGACGGGGCGCCTGACCCGGGCTAGCCAAGGAGGTATTCCATACCACAGCACGTCATGGCCGGGGTGGGGGGTAACTGGGAGTTACCCGGAAGGACACGGGCTTCCGGGTGGAACTCACCTTCTTGGCCAGTGGCATCGTATTCTCTTCCCTTGTTATTTTCCCTTATCGTTGTTGTAGTTGGTAGTAGCGGTGGTGATTTGTGTTGTACATTGGTTGCTGGACTGTTCTTGTCTCAACCCGTGGGAGTTGCACTTTTCCGATCCTCCTCCCCGTTCCTCCGGGAGTGGGGAAGGGGAGAACCCCGGTGGGGGGGGGACACGGACCTCGATTGTTGTCAGCTGGGCACCACTCACTGGGAGTGAGTGAACAAGTTACCTGACTGGGTTTAAACCACAACAGTTCTTTTTGGTGCCCAACGTGGGGCACGAGGGGTTGAGATATGAACAGATCTGACTGGATTGATAGTCACTCGTCACAATGCTGATTTATTGGCTCTCAAGGTTGTTCCTCTTGATCTCACAGTTTCAGTATATAGTCTCTTTCGTCCATCTGGTATTTGCTGTATTAGTGTTTTTCAAGTGTGGGGCTTGGGCTAAGGTTTTTGTCCCATTGTACGTTATGGTAATGACTTGTAATACAATAGAATCATTGATCATGAAACTGGTCTGGCTTATGTTCCCAGTGTGGTCACCACCTTTATACTTTGGGAGGTATGTGATGGAGGTGCTTAGCAATTACACATCTTTTTTCTCCTTCTCAGGTGCTCAACCTGTGAAGGAGGCATCCTTTTACCCTCCCAGTCCTCCCCCCAGACCATTTACATTTGAGAGTTTTGAATTTTTTGAATGGCCTTTTAATGCTGTTGAGACTTGTTTGCTGATCATGATGGGAATCACCATGCTAACACGCATACAGAGTGTGTTTTGCCCACTGCTGGTTCAAGAGTTAAGCAAAGTCAGGTTTGGGTCTTGTCTGGGGTCAAACGACGATGTAGGGGGACCGAGAGAATTTCCCTGAGGCAGGACAGCCATGAGTGGCAGGGTGTGTGGGATAGTATGGGCAAGTATCTAGGTCAGAGGGCCCCTCCAGTACTTTGGAATTTCACTACCGAACAACTGCAAAATCCAGAAGAAGTGTTTACTTAAATGAGGTGTGTGGTCATTCTGGCCATACCAGAGAGGGACAAATCATGGCAACGTGCTGGGGCTTGGCCTGTGCTTACAGGGCCTTGTTCAACACTATCCAGCACGTTCAAAAGGAAAAGAATGTCGGCGGATCTGAGGGCAAAGCAACAGTCGCTACTCAAACTTTGGCTGCAATGAACTGAGCAGCTACCCCAGCGGCAAGTACAGCAGCTGCTCAAACTTCAACTGCAACAGACAGCGCGGTTACCCCAGCTCCAAGCACAGCAGCTGCACCAATCCCAGCGACAAGTACAGTCGCTACTCAAACTTTGGCCTCAATGAACAGAGCAGCTACCCCAGTGGCAAGTACAGCAGCTGCTCAAACTTCAACTGCAACAGACAGTGCGGTTACCCCAGCTCCAAGCACAGCAGCTGCACCACCCCCAGCAACAAGTACAGTCGCTACTCAAACCACAGTGATAATCACTGCAGCCAAACCAGAGGACCACTTCGTACCAATATCGGTTGCCCCTGTACGCAAGAGAACAAGCAAAAAGGAGGCAAAAAGGGTGAAGCGAGGTGAAGAAACAATGAATTCACCACCCGGTCCAGAATCTGATCAGGAGTCATCATCACATGCCGAAGAAGAAGAAGAAGAGGTAACTTCTCGACCTCGGACCTCAACTGAGCTGCGGAATATGCGAAAAGATTTTACCCGTCAACCAGGGGAGCACATCATCACCTGGTTACTCCAATGCTGGGACAATGGGGCCGATGGTCACGAACTAGAAGGTACAGAAGCCAAGCAGCTGGGATCACTTGCTAGAGAAGGGGGAATTGACAAAGCAATTGCAAGAGAGAAAAGTCCCTCAGCCTTTGGAGGCAGCTCTTGGCAGCTGTGAAAGAAAGGTTTCCGTACAAGGACGATGTTACGAGTCGTTTGGCCAAGTGGACTACTATAGACAAAGGCATCCAGTCTCTGAGGGAATCAGCCATCGTAGAGATGCTCTATCACATCAAGCTGAATAACGGGGATACACCTATAGATCCAGTTGAATGTACACGACCCATGTGGCGAAAACTTACACGGAATGCACCGTCATCATATGCCCATTCATTGGCAACAGTAACCTGGAATGACATAGTACCACTAACAGTGGATGAAATGGTTCATAAACTCCGAGAGTTCGAAGACAACCTCACCCCTTCCATCATCTCAGCTGTGGAAAAACTGTCCCAGGACCTCAAACAATTGACGGACGATCCATCTGATTTATCCAGCTCCTCACGTGTACCGACACACGTCTCAGCTATTAACAAAAGGCGTCCTATTGTTCAAGAGAGGAGATACAGGAGGTATACGCCACGGGGTACCCTATGGTTTTACCTGCTGGATCACGGAGAAGACATGACAAAGTGGGATGGAAAACCTACTTCAGCTTTGGAGGAACGGGTGAGTGAACTGAAGAGGGGAGCAAGGGCCAAGACTGATCGTCCCATGAGAGCTACGGCTTCAGTCTCTGGTGAGCAGTTTCCCAGATGGAGTAGAAGAGCTGATTTTACTCCAGCTCCTGTGATAACGAAGAATAATCCCTTTCACCACGACTTAAGTGTCCAACGCTGTGACGACCATTAGAGGGGCCCTGCCTCCAGCCAGGTGGAGGTAGGGGACAATCGGATTTACTGGACTGTGTGGATCAGATGGCCTGGCACATCAGTCCCACAGAAGTATAAGGCTCTAGTAGATACCGGTGCACAGTGTACCCTGATGCCATCAAGATGTCAAGGGGTGGAACCCATCTGTATTTCTGGAGTAACAGGAGGATCCCAAGAGTTGACTGTGCTGGAGGCTGAAATCAGCCTGACTGGGAGGGAATGGCAAAAGCACCCTATTGTGACTGGTCCAGAGGCTCCATGTATTCTCGGCATAGACTACCTCAAGAGAGGGTACTTCAAAGACCCAAAAGGGTACCAGTGGGCTTTTGGTATTGCTGCTTTGGAGACTGAGGAAATTGAGCAGCTGTCCACCTTGCCTGGTCTCTCAGAAGATCCCTCTGCTGTGGGGTTGCTGAAAGTGGAAGAACAACAAGTGCCAATTGCGACCACAACAGTGCACCGGCGGCAATATCGCACCAACCGAGACTCCCTGATTCCCATCCATCAGCTGATCCGTAGACTGAAGAGTCAGGGAGTGATCAGCAGGACCCGCTCACCCTTTAATAGCTCCATATGGCCAGTGCGAAAGTCTAATGGAGAATGGAGACTAACAGTAGACTATCGTGGCCTGAATGAAGTCACACCACCATTGAGTGCTGCCGTACCAGACATGCTAGAACTTCAGTATGAACTGGAGTCAAAGGCAGCCAAGTGGTATGCCACGATTGATATTGCCAATGCATTTTTCTCAATTCCTTTGGCAGCAGAGTGCAGGCCACAGTTTGCTTTTACTTGGAGGGGTGTCCAGTTCCCTTGGAACCGACTGCCCCAGGGGTGGAAACACAGCCCTACCATTTGCCACGGACTGATCCAGACTGCACTGGAACAGGGGCAAGCTCCAGAACACCTGCAATACATTGATGACATTATTGTGTGGGGTGATACAGCGGAAGAAGTCTTTGAGAAAGGGAGGAAAATAATCCAAATCCTGCTGAAAGCCGGTTTTGCCATAAAACGGTGTAAGGTCAAGGGACCTGCACAGGAGATTCAATTTTTGGGAATAAAATGGCAAGATGGATGTAGACAGATCCCCACAGATGTGATCAACAAGATAACAGCAATGTCTCCACCAACTAATAAGAAAGAAACGCAAGCTTTCCTGGGTGCAGTGGGGTTCTGGAGAATGCACATCCCGAATTACAGTTCGATTGTAAGCCCTCTCTATCATGTGACCCGGAAGAAGAATGATTTTAAATGGGGCCCTGAGCAACAAGCCTTTGAGCAAATTAAACGCGAGATAGTTCATGCAGTAGCCCTTGGACCAGTCCGGACCGGACCAGATGTAAAAAATGTGCTGTACACTGCAGCTGGGGAGAACGGTCCTACCTGGAGCCTCTGGCAGAAAGCTCCAGGGGAGACTCGAGGTCGACCCCTCGGCTTTTGGAGTCGGAGATACAAAGGATCTGAGGCTAGCTATACCCCAACTGAGAAAGAGATACTGGCAGCCTATGCAGGGGTTCGAGCTGCTTCGGAAGTGATTGGCACGGAAGCACAGCTCCTTCTGGCACCCCGGTTGCCTGTGCTGGGCTGGATGTTCAAAGGCAGGGTCTCCTCTACACATCATGCAACTGATGCTACATGGAATAAATGGGCTGCACTAATTACACAACGAACTCGAATAGGAAATCTCAGTCGTCCAGGCATTCTAGAAGTCATTATGGACTGGCCAGAGGGCAAAGATTTTGGAATGTCACCAGAGGAGGCGGTGGTGCGCGCTGAAGAGGCCCCACCATATAATAAACTGTCAGAAAGTGAAAAGCAGTATGTCTTGTTTACTGATGGCTCTTGCCGTATTGTGGGAAAGCATCGGAGATGGAAGGCAGCTGTATGGAGTCCTGGACGACAAGTTGCAGAAACTGCTGATGGAGAGGGTGAATCAAGTCAGTTTGCTGAGGTGAAAGCCATCCAGCTGGCCCTGGACATTGCTGAACGAGAAAAGTGGCCAGTACTTTATCTCTATACTGACTCATGGATGGTGGCAAATGCCCTGTGGGGGTGGTTGAAGCAATGGAAGCAGGGCAACTGGCAACGCAGAGGTAAACCCATCTGGGCTGCTGCACTGTGGAAAGATATTGCTGCCCGGGTGCAGAACCTGGTGGTGAAGGTACGTCATGTAGATGCCCATGTACCCAAGAGTCGGGCCACTGAGGAACACCAGAACAACCAACAAGTGGATAAAGCAGCTAAGATCGAAGTGGCTCAGATGGACTTAGATTGGCAACATAAAGGTGAATTATTTTTGGCTCGGTGGGCCCATGACACTTCAGGCCATCAGGGCAGAGATGCAACATATAGATGGGCCCGTGATCGAGGGGGGGACTTAACAATGGACACTACTGCCCAGGTTATTCATGAGTGTGAAACATGTGCTGCAATTAAACAAGCGAAGCGGTTAAAGCCTCTTTGGTATGGAGGACGATGGTTGAAGTATAAATATGGAGAGGCCTGGCAGATTGACTATATCAGACTGCCACCAACCCGCCAAGGCAAGCGCCATGTGCTTACCATGGTGGAAGCAACCACCGGGTGGCTGGAAACACATGCTGCGCCCCATGCCACTGCCCAGAACACCATCCTGGGCCTTGAGAAACAGATTTTGTGGCGACACGGCATCCCAGAGAGAATTGAGTCAGACAATGGGACTCATTTCTGGAATAACCTTATAGATATTTGGGCCAAAGAGCATGGCATTGAGTGGGTATATCACATCCCCTACCATGCACCAGCCTCTGGGAAAAGTCTCCAGGTCACCAGCGACTGGCCCTGACTTCCCTCCAGCCATCATCCCAACAGAGAATGAACTTTGAACATCATGGACCGAATGGACTCGGCAGCATTATAGGGATTGGTCCATGCACTAAGAAAATGATCTTTTTCTCTTGGTCTGTATGTATATGGATGTATATATGTGGGAGAGCAATGGTGTACTGAAAATGTGGGATCTGAGCACGACGTGAATGGTATGGAATAAGGGGTGGATAATGTCCTGGGTTCAGCAGCAGCAGTCATGTTTTTTTTTCTTTGTGGTAGCTGGTGCAGTGCTGTGTTTTGACTTCCAGCCTGGGAACAGTGTTGGTGAAGCCGATGTTTTCAGTTGTTGCTAAGTGATGTTTACCCTGACCAAGGACTTTGTGAGGCTCATGCTCTGCCAGGGAGGAGGGGAAGCTGTGAGGAAGCAGAGACGGGGCGCCTGACCCGGGCTAGCCGGGGAGGTATTCCATACCACAGCACGTCATGGCCGGGGTGGGGGGTAACTGGGAGTTACCCGGAAGGACACGGGGCTTCCGGGTGGAACTCGTTTTCTTGGCTGGTGGTATCGTATTCTCTTCCCTTGTTATTTTCCCTTATCATTGTTGTAGTTGATAGTAGCGGTGGTGATTTGTGTACATTGGTTGCTGGACTGTTCTTGTCTCAACCCGTGGGAGTTGCACTTTTTCGATCCTCCTCCCCGTTCCTCCGGGAGTGGGGAAGGGGAGAACCCTGGTGGGGGGGGGGACACGGACCTCGATTGTTGTCAGCTGGGCACCACTCACTGGGAGTGAGTGAAAAAGTTACCTGACTGGGTTTAAACCACGACATTCCCTCAGGATGTTATTCCAGTGGTGGATTTTCTCATTGCAAAAACATTCCCTCTTGCATCTAACCAGAATATAGATAGCTATAGATAAGATTTAACCTTTTGACTGGGTGATTTAGCTTAACTGCATTTTTGAAACCTTATTTAAAATCTAAGAGGAAACTTACAGTGACTTTTATGGGCATACATTACTGTATTAGTTCTCTTTTGGCTGAGTGAAAACACAAATATGGCACATTTTGGACTTCACTTCTATGGACTTGGAAATTGCTCTCCTCTGCCAAATTAGCTCTGCTGAGGCAGTAAGACTTGGTTTGGTAGAAGCACACTGAGTCCAGAATTAGAAAAGGCAGGGAGGCGTGTTTGTGTAGCATATAATTACTTATCCCTCCCAGCAGGTACTGCAGCATGATATTCTGGAAAGCTTAATTTTAGGATGTTGGTTAAGACTGGGGAAAGGAGGTGGACATGAAGTACACGCTTTAAAAACAATTTTCTTTTTTAAATTCATGCTGGGGAGAAAAAAGTATTTATGTTACAGAAATACTATAGCTATAGAAATTACAGAGCTGAGCTGTACTTTAAATTGGAAACATTTTATATGATTGAAAGAAATTGAAGTCTGCACAAAATAATTGCATGTGTAGACTGTTATTTTACTTACATGCATTTTAAACCTCTCTAAATCTGACATGCATGCACATAGCCACAAACACTGATGCACTGACACAGACACATAACAAAACACACTTTGCAGAACTCCCACAACCACTCATGACATGCCAGACTGTTCTGATTCCTCGCCAGGCATCCACGAATTAATATATTACAAATGTTCTTCCCTATATTGCAAAATTTATTACTGTCATGCTCACCAGCCACCACAATTCTGAATTCATGAAGTCTATAAAAATGTCTGATTATTGACTTACGGTTTTATACCTGTCCTCTAATAAACAACTGACCAATTACAAAAGCAACAATTTTCCAATTGTTGGAAACAGGAAAAGATTTCACTTTGTAATAAAGATTTGCTAATCTATGTAATAAAATATAACTTGAATAAATAAAATAGATATTCCTGAATGTGTGTTAGAAAATTAAAAAAAAAAAAAAGGAGGTAAAACAATGTTATACTTAGTTATTCATTTAAGCTTAAGGCATTAAAATAACCAGACTCTAAGACTGGTTATTTTAGATAGGCAGTAAGGAGAAAGGTATTTCTTTTTCACCATGTTGTATAGCTAATCCAACAGAAAGACCAGTAAAACACTATTGCTGCCAAATGCAACCTGGTGTTGCTAACATGTTATCTATTTTGGGCCATCAGCTTCCTTTAGAAGTCCACCATTTCAAAAAAAGAGTGTCTAAGTTTCTTGATTTTGTATTCTGTCTAAACAGTAATGTTATTAAATGTGTACATTTTATGTCTTGGCTGAGCTTTTGTGATAACCAAACCTGACCTCCTCCTTATCACATCACACAAACTTAACCACTATTTCTACATTGACAGTTAGCTCCTGGAATTACCTGAATTATCTAAAAACTCTCTGAAAACATTGTTTCTGGGTTAAGTTTATAGTGCAAACTTTTGTTTCTCTCAAATAATTTTGAATAATAACTTCTCCAACGGTTTTAATAATGTAGTAGACAAATTGATGATCCTCCAAATTTTACACTACCAATACATTTTTTTTCTTCCACAGATTAGTGTAATGTCACTGTCCCAGCTGAATACTGACTGATATTCCTGTAATATATTGCTGAAATAAAAACTCAAATTTTCCACTAGAATTTGAAACTACCTTAACGAATTGGATATATGGCAGGAAAGCATAGGGTGTTCTTCAACATATTCAAGCGCAAGGTACTGTCCTCAGGAGGGAGTAAACTCAGCCAGTTTGTGTGGATCTTCAGCCTACTGGGCATAGCTGCATTTTATTCCTCAAGCTTAGCTTTTGGTTAAAACAGTTCCCAGTTTCTGACTTTGAGAGAACAGGAAAATGTGGCTTTTGGTGATACAAAGATGGAGGCTACTCTTTCAGCTGAGAGCAGGAGATCATCCTCAGTCTTTTGTAGATCTCATCCTAAGAAGACAGCTAAGAGGAACGCAGTTAGAGCCTTCACCGACACAACAGCTGCTAAAGAAAGGCTGGGAACTGTATCTCCCTGTCTGAACAATGATGATCCACCATTAGAAAAAACTTCAAACAGTAAGGGTGATGAAACCCTGAAAAAAAATTCTTGGGGTTGCTAAAGAGTCTTGCTCTCCAGAGACTTTTATGATTGGTAATGATGAGCTTATATCACAATCAACACAGGTATGGTCATTCCTGCCTTTGGAAAAGGCACAGACTTTTGGCAGTCCCTTTCAGCCTTCAGTTTTGCAGGTGAACTGAGATCAACCAACAGGAATTTCTCATTCCTCCCTCCCTTGATCATATTAGTCCCCAAGTGCCTCTTCTCCACCATGCCATCTGCTACACCATGTCTTACAAATTCCAGATAAATTGGTAAGGTCTTAAAAAGGCAGCCCTGTACCCAAACTCTAATTACTCCATCTACATCCAAAGAAAGAAGAGAACCACACTCTGCACATCTAATAGCACTCAGCTACTCTGATAAAAAATATTTGAAAGGATGTTTGCTTGGCATGGTATGAATGAGAAATCTCGTCTGTTCAGAGGCAGTAATGCCCCTTTTAACTTCATTTCTTTAAGGAGTGGGGAATAATTTAGTTGAATAGGCAGTGGAGCACCTCTTTCCTAGTTCTCCTTTTAAAGAAAATACTAGTGGCATCAGATCTCAGGGTTTTATTTTATTATTATTATTATTATTATTATTATTATTGTTGTTGTTGCTGTTATTGCTGTCTAAAGCCACTCTTGAAACATCAGTAAAGCGGCAATCTTCGTTACCTTGGTGAAATGTGAATGCAGATGGATAAGAGGTCTGTTTAGATTCATGTTCTCCGTTCTTACAGAAGAGAAATGAGACATCCAAAGATGCTGGTTAATCATCTCACAAACAGAACAATTTTAAAAATATGCCTACCAAAATGATCCTGTGATTATTATTTACTGGTCTCAGCTGTTGCTGCTGAAGACAAAGAATGAAAGAACAATCTCCCACTGAATTTGAAAATCTACACTCTTCATAGTTTTCATGATAATCACATTTTTCAAGTGCAGAAAATCTACCTGGCAAACAAACCTGACCTTTTTTTAAAGGTCATCACAGTCATTAGCCTTATAAACTTGGATAGGTCTGATTAAAGCCAACAATGAATTTTAAAGTGCAGATGTAGCCATATGCTAACACACTCATGGGGGTCTTCCAAAGCGATCATTGTCTTTTCTTCCTTTTCTTTCAGCCTGACAACCAAAAACCCCATACTTTGTATACATGATTTTTGCTTGTTATATAGAGATGATCCTGTTATAAATAACTATCTACTGAAAGAAGAAGCAGTGAAGAGCATATAAAGGCCACATGCTGAAGCGCTTCTTCAAAGATTCCCTCTCATACTGCTGGACGATCTCTTCAGGTTGGACACACAGCAATGATGGAGGAAAATAGTTGCTCACTGTGTAGTAAATGAACTAAGAAGGATTGTTTTCACAAAGATGTGTGCCCTCTGCTCCCTAACTTTTCCTGTGGCTCATCCATCTCCCTCTCCTATCCCCTACTTGCCATGCCTGACAGCATATGCCACAATTATCTGTGGCTGATGGAACAGCCAGTGTGTGCATACTGATTGACCAGCTGGCTGTTGCTTCTTAAAAAGAACAAGGATCTGAATTATGACTGCCTTTGACTCACCAGGGAGCACTAATTTGGACTTGCATTTTACATCCTGCCCACAATTTGCTGGTTACTGCCACTGTGAAGAGGATGACCAAGTTCTTCAGTACTTTCAGAAGTGGCCAAGAGTTTAAGAATTGTTCAGTGAAAACTAGCAGACAGGTAGTATGATCAGATATATATCATTTTTCTAAGAGCTGGGTTTATAGTGTGTGTACAACTGCAATTAGGTGCAAATTCAATACAAAATACAGCACAAAATATGAGTTTTGGTAACTTCATACATTACCATCTGCCATATGAGTCACAGAATCCAGCTGGGTGCATACAACCACCCTGTCCCAACTGTGAAAATAAAGCTTATTAGCTAAAGCATCAGCATATTTCTACAAACCTGCACCTTTACAGATTTGGGGTTAGGTTCTCCACCATCTTCAGTGAAGCACTTGGAATTTTCTTGCATATTGACAAGCATATTTTTTCAGCCCAAAGCAATTTTTTGAGAAAATTTAGCTTTTGCATATCTACCATGTGATTTTTTGTGATAGAATTGATGTTTGCCATGTGACCCTAGCCCAACTCTTAGAGGCAATGTATGGCTTAGCTAATGGAAAGAAAAAGTTCTAAAGATGACTTTGATGCACAAAAGAAACACAATAAATATGTTAATATTCTAAAAGGATTGCTCTGAGAAGCCTATCTTTTTCTCCCTTCTGATAGCTAATTTATTTAACTGCAAGTCAACAAGACACCCAATATGCAAGTCACCTATACCTCAATAGTATCAAATTCCCTTTAACACAGAACTGGATTCCATGAAGTACTCTGCTTCTTCAGTCCTTCATCAAGCCTGATTTTAGTACTCCACCGAAAAAGCTGGTAATTGTACAGATTCACGGGTGAACAGCAAAACCCCTGCCACTGCCATAATCTTAAAGGTCAGATATGACAGATTTTTAATATTGTAATGGGGAAACTAGTATAAGATGAAAACAAGTTCTTTTGGCACAAACTAAGAAGATTTTTATGGCTTGCTAATCAACTTAGTGTGAGGTGTCCCTACCCATGGCAGGGGGGTTGGAACTAAATGATCTTAGGGTCCTTTCCAACCCTAACTATTCTATGATTCTATGATTCTAACTTTATTTCCTGTTAGAATAGTTTCACATGCATTGCTATGCTTCAAACATGTTTTTGAGTGAGGACTAGCTCAGGTAAATCAATTTCATTCTAGATTATGAAGAATTTAGTGGTTACCTTCTTGAAATCTTCCCCATCTCATAGCCACGGAAGGTATAAATTGCATCTTTGTAAAAGACGTTAATTGGATGTTGAAGACTATATATTAGAAAAAAAACTCTTCCCTGTGAGGATGGTGAGGCCCTGGCACAGGTTGCCCAGAGAAGCTGTGGCTGCCCCATCCCTGGCAGTGTTCAAGGCTGGGTTGGACAGGGCTTGGAGCAACCTGGTCTAGTGGAAGGTGTCCCTACCTGTGGCAGGGAGTTGGAACTGGATGAGGTTTAAGGTGCCTTCCAATACAAACCAGTCTGTTGTAATGAGTAAATTCCTGTTTGTTAATCAAATCTTGCTTGCTTAGGAGTTACTTGCTTAGAGTTGCTTGCTTGCTTAATAGTTACTGGAAAATTACGGTGCTTTGACATGTTGCTTATAGACCGCGGGTATCTGTTAAAGTAAACGATGCATGGGGAAGGCGATAAGGAGCCTTCCTCCCCACACCCACCGGGAGACAGAATGAAACCCCAAAGGAGATAAGGAGCCTTTCTCCCCACACCCACCAGGAGACAGAATGAGATCCCTTATCTACAGATCACACAGATGCAGAGGACGCCAGGAGGTGACACGTATATCAGATGAAGAAAAGTATAAAACCAGTGATTTTGGGGAAGTGGGGTGCGTGCCGTTGGCGGAGCGGAGACTCCCCGGCCACCCAGCGCTGTTTTGCTTGCTGTCGCTTGCTCAATAACCCAATTTGATTCATTGGTCTGGCTCTCGTCAATTTATTTGAGACACATTTATAACACTGCGATGCTGTGATTTTATGACAGAGTCAGTAACAGGGTGGAAATGCATTTACAATGGAAGGGGTGGCAGTCAATATGGTGCAAGTATTTGGCAAAGCAGATGCAGCTCCCAGCCAATGGACCAGCACACACATAGGAATGTGCCTGGGAAGTACCATTCTTCCTTGATGACATTTTACATGTGATGCAAAAACTCTTCATGGCTGCATTTTCAGATTAATTTTTTAAGTAAAAGACAAAAAGCTGCCAGCACTGAGTCCTGGTAATCTGTCTAGAAGTGGAGTATCAGGAGAAAAGCATGCTTTTTCAGCCAAGTCCTCTTCCACTTCATTTACATGGAAATGGACTGGAGGAAAGGATGCAGAAAAGCAAGCAAGCAAAAAAGTCAGTAAGAGCAGCCAAGGAAACATTTTTCACCTTCAAAACCTGTGGCTAAATTTAGATTTAAGGCTGTTGAGATTTAAGGGGAAGTAATGGCTATGGATAGCAAAATGTTTTAAGTATTTGGCTGTACAAGGAAAGTCCTTCTTAAACAATGAATTTCGCTTCAGCTGAGGAAAAGAGGAAGCCTAAGCACATCAGCAGTTTCCTAAGAATGTACAAACAGCAAAAAACTAGTGAGCTACTAAGCAGAGGATCCAAAATTGTTCTACCAATCTGCCTGAGAAGGCAGGGTCACGGTGGTGCTCATGATGAGAGCTTCAGCTTTGCATTTTTTAACAGGATCACACGTAATTTGTTTATTACCCAAAGTCCTGCTATTACACTGGACATGACCTGCAGGAAGACAGGAGGTATCAAACCTCCCACGTCTTCATCCTGCTTCACACTCATTGCTAATCTCTGGCTGGAGGCTCTGGAATGTAAGATTTCTCTGCTGAGGGCTCAGAGCAACTGTTAAACTGCATTTCAAACTCTCCTTACCTGTTTGGGTTTGGGTTTGGTTCTTGTTGGATTTGGTTTGTTGTTTTGGTTTGTGGATTTTTTTTAAATTTTTTTATTAGTTTGTTTGGGTTTTTTTTAAGTGTAAAATCTAACTGTTTTTGTGTAATAAGGCTTCTTTCCCCCACAGCAATCCTAGCCAACAAGGGCACCATCTGAAAACTAACAGACTAAATAATAATGTGAAGTGGCTGCAGCTTTCTGTTTATCATATGAATAGAAGCAACAATGGTCACAGTAGGCAGGGCCTTAGCAGGAAGACATAAAGGATATACATTCACATAGAGCTTTGTGTCAGTGTGCTGCAAGCTCTGCAAAGGCAGAATGTGAATAATTGCATCAGATGTGTCAAAACAACAGCAAGCATGGGAATGGTGTGGATTGCCCAAAGTTTTGCTGCCATAGCTCCTGGGCAAAGAGGGGAAATGTGCATGTTTATGAGGAAATAGTTTCCTGTAGATTAATAGATTTTTTTCCCATCTCTTTATGGGAAATCATATTCAGATCAAGAATGTGTTTATGCAGCAAAACACAGGGAGCAGACAGAAAGCTAAGTTAACTTGGCTGTTTCAGTCATGAAAATGGGTCAAGGTAGTCTTCAGCCAATGTAGCTGGGACATAAGATCTTGGGAATTATGGATCAGTATATTCCTGGTTATCACTATGTTGTGTCTTTGTTAGCATGTTTGCTTCCATTTTCAAACTTAAATTAGCATAACTGAATTAGCACTGACTACAGCTTCAGCTTTGTTTTGCTGCACTGCATAAATTTGAAACTAATAAGGTCAGGCTCCATCGCAGAAAGTGTATTTCACTTCGTCATATCGGTACACAGATGAAAACTATGGGGGTGGCTGGGACAAATCTAGCTCATTCGTACCAGGAGCTAAAATAGATATAAACTTTCTCCTGTGATGAAGCCCAAAGGCTGTCCCCACCCACTTCAGCAGCATGCAAAACCAGATACAAAGACGCACTTTGAAATATGCAACAGAGTGCAGGCAGTCTTCACGCACGCTCACCCTCCTGGCTTGTCTACTAGGACAATTAAAACCCCGTATCTCTTTGAACTTACAGCTATTATTATGATAGCTGTAAATCTGATGTACAGATGTTATTTAAGATTTGGAAAGTCTAAACAAAATAGTTCTCCAAATAAATCAGCCCATGTTTGCATGTTGTAGATACCCAGTCTTCTGTTGGATCTCTGAATAGATTTATGTTTCACATACAAACGTTAACTGAGAAAAAAAGAACTAAAAAAGAGAAATAATGGAAATCCAAATTATACTTTACTGGATGCACCAGTTCTGGGATTGCTCTGTTAAGTTCAGCCTAAAAAAACAGGGGGGTTTGGATTTGAGAATCCATCCAAAACTTCCAAAGCACCTGTAGCATGTGTCAGGAAATCATTGATATTTGAATGAGAACAAATCGTCTCTCACTAGAAATACATATGTCAGTGATGAACCAACCAAGATATACAGGAAAGGTTCTGAAGGAATCTTCAAAGCATAGCTTGTTTACAGAGGCACATCCAGAGAAATATCCCCAGAATGCTGGCTTTTTCTACTCACTAAAATCTCCTTGACAACTAAGATGTTCTGAGATTAAAATCTTCTGTGAAAGAAGAGGAAAAGCTGGAACCTCAGAAGGCTGAGGCGATAGGGGGTTAATTGAATTAACTTGGGAATTTTAATTGGATGTTGAAGATTAAATATTAGGAAAAAACTCTTCCCTGTGAGGG
The DNA here is from genome assembly GCF_034315485.1 of Pezoporus occidentalis. NCBI lineage: Eukaryota > Metazoa > Chordata > Aves > Psittaciformes > Psittacidae > Pezoporus > Pezoporus occidentalis. The sequence goes on from NW_026916263.1 coordinate 2,184,647, forward strand.
TGGTGAGGCCCTGGCACAGGTTGCCCAGAGAAGCTGTGGCTGCCCCATACCTGGCAGTGCTCAAGGCCAGGTTGGACAGGGCTTGGAGCAACGGGGTCTAGTAGAAGCTGTCCCTGCCTGTGGCAGGGGGCTGGAACTGGATGGGCTTTAAGGTGCCTTCCAACCCAAGCCAGTCTGGGATTCTATGATTCTTGAATGGAGATACAGCTCATCCATTTAGGATATGCTTAGCAAGACAAGGAGAGCAAAGAGGTGCTATAAAGGTGGAAGAGAGGAAGTTCTAGGATGTCTCATCTTTCCAGATGAATGTAACAGTGAATCAGCAGAAAATTTTTGTACCTCTTCAGTACATCCGAGTGCATATAATCAGGATAAAAACCATATAGTTCCATTAGCATCAGATTCACTAAGCGAATTCATAGCAGCTAAAAATCTGTCTCCCAGCATTTTGAAAAACACCGACAAAAGTTTGACGGCTCTTACAGCACACTGCAATACATAAAGGTGGGTGGTTTTTTTTCCCCAGTGGGAAAGAAACACATATTTTCTTAAAGCACAGGAGAACACATATCAGACTCAGTGTTGAAAATTACTGTGAGACCATCGCTGCAGATCAGGAGAAGACTACAATTTGAATTGATAGGAATCATTCTCAAAATATTAAAGTTGTGCTTCATTACAAGTAAGGAAAGGAGTCTGATAAAGATAATAATAATAATCAAGATATCACTTCTGCCTAAGCTGCAAGAGATGAAAAGAATTCAGGGAACAGTAGCTGCTGCTCTATAACTAAATTGTGTTCTTCCCCTACTACTCAAAACCAAAAAGTATAGGTTAAAAAATGCAGGGAGATACATAATGGAGCATCGGGGTGGCCAAACATCTTGATCTGCTCTGACATCTCAGAATCTTTCATTAAGATTTACATGATGATGCTGACCTATGTGGCAAAGCAATTTTTTCACAGCAGAAGAAAGGACTGAGCGCTATCTGGCTGAATCGGGTAACTTTCTTGTGCTCACAGTGTGTAATGGAGTCTTCTTTGTGTGAATAGGACTGACCAATGGACATGCTGTCTGCAACCGCTCTGAAGCAGAGTGCTTTTCATGTGATTGCTGTGTCACTGCTTACAGTTGAACAAGTGGTACCTTGATTTTACCCATTTTCAGTCATGAAACAAGCAAGGCACAAAAAAACAACACTTTTTCAAAACCCTGCTCATACTGACATCAGTGTTTTCAAACTGAACTTTAATTCTTCATCTCAAAAACTGTCATGTAGACTTGAGCAGCTCAACTCCCAGTTAAAAATGGTAATGAACAGGGCCTGAAACATGACATCAGATCAGAATTTCTTGGATATTTGCTTTGCTGAATTTCATCCAGGCAGCCATTTGGATTTATTTAAGGTGCATGAAAGGAATGCACATGTGCACACACAACAGTTTTTCTGATCTTGAAACTTTAGTAATGACAGTGGAAGTGTTTAATTATAGTGCAGTTACAGTGGAATTGTCTAAGGCGAGGCTGGATGGAGCTTTGAGTAACCTGGTCTAGTTGGAAAGTGTCCCTGACTATGGCAGGGGGTTGGAACTGAATGAGCTTTAAGGTCCCTTCTGACCCAAAACCTTCTGACCCAGTCCCTGTAATTTCATGATTCTACAGGAAGTCGAACTATCTACAATAAAAACAGGAGAAAAACTCAGAAATTAAGAACACCACATATCCCTCATGGAGAATTATCATGATAGAAATGGCTGCATGCTAGCAGTAAACCATTAGCAAAATTTACTGAGGACTTCATAGCACTTCTCACATCTCTGGTACATTCATGGTAAAAACAGATTCAGGACTGTTGTGATTAGACTCTTTTTATGTGATGGTTGATAGCAGAGTTTTACACAGTGAGATTGAACTGGTGTTCTCACCAAACCAAAAGGCCTTTCTGAGTGGGAGGTTTTGCAAAAGCATGAGCCTCTGGAAGCTTGTTCTTCTGCACAGAAACTGCTTCCACCTTGGTCCATTGCCCTGCATCCCAACACGACACGACACAACACAACACAACACAGAGCTACATTCAGGTCTGTTCCAGACTCGACAGCTCCAGCAGTGATTTTAATGGTGTGAAAACACTTTGACAGCAGGTCAATATGCCAACAATGGAAATAATTGAACAGCTGCTGAAATGATATCCAGTGAATAGTCTACTCAGAAAGGAAAGGACTACAATAATCAGAATGCTTGTAATTATAGAAAAAGATGAAAAAATAACCCTCATAAAAATGAGATATTTTCATGTTTTTGTTTCATGAGACATTGTATCTTGACAGGATGGAGCTGAGTCATGACAGATCAGTATCAAGTACAGAAAGAGTAAAAGTGATGAGGATGATGTTATGACCCACTTCTGATGGCAGTGAACTAGGATGCTGAGCACTTCTTAAGTCATTTGGACTAGAAAGTGTTTTGCACCCTACAGTTGCTGAATGCTAGCCAAGACAAGAAAAGCTGTTTTTAAAGCAGGAATTGTTGGCTAAGATTGTTGGCTGCTACTGCATCATACATTTTTTATGACAAAGGAGTAATTTTTCTTCTCAGCAATCACTGCAAAATAAAGACAACTGCTCTTTATACTAAGGGCATGACCTAAGGTCATGTTGGCTTCTGTGAGTTTTTGGTGTCTTCATACTTCAGCAGTTCGTTTCTTTGATTTTTTGCTGAACATTTTTATCTGCTATCTAGTCTTCTTCGGTACACAGTATGTCCAGCATTCATTCCTGCATCTCACTGGTTTGTTTCAGTTCAGCTGCACATTACTATCTACCACAGCAGGTATCTCCCAGCTACCCTGGATAACCTGACTGGATGGCCCTTGATAACCCTGATTTGGAAAGTGATTTGGCGAGCCATTTGCAGTTCATTGTATAAATAGGATACAGGTGCTCAAATACCTTTCAGGATTGGAGCTGTGTTTGTCCTCAGGTATGCTGGTTTCCAGCTTTGAGAAGCATGGCCACAGGCTCAGATGTGTCTGCTGGCTCCAGCACAGCTCTTCTGACTTGCACCCTCTCAGGCTTGAGAGCCTCTTAGTCGTTGATGGACACTGTATATTCCCAAAGAAATTATTATTCAAGTAACGTCTTCAGTTAATCAAGTAGTATTCTTAATGGAGACAAAGAGGCATCTGCCAGGGCATCTTGATTAGGATTCCACTGTATTAAATTTACAGTAGCTGTGGGAAAACCAGAGCCAAGCAAAACAAACCAGGTTTCCTTCTTTCTTTTTTTTTTTTCTCAAAATTATTCAATGCACAGGAATTGCCTTACCTTGCTCCTCAGCCAAGGAAAAAAAAAAGATACCAAAACAACCTCAAAACCCAATCAAGCCCCCCCAAATCCCACAACTTAACTTTCAATTTCTTCTCCAAGTTTAATCACAAAAAAAAAACAAAAAACAAACAAACAAACAGAAAAACAACAAAAACATCTCCTCAAAAGCTGATTTAGTACGAGATTCACTAAAAAGAGGGCCTGAGTTTACAAATGCAAGAGAAACTTATCTGAATTTTTGGTTTGTAAAAAACCAAAGCCAGCTTCACTAGCATGGGATTTCCATCCAGGCATTTGAACGTCTCTTGGAAAAAAAGCTTCTCTTCTGTGACAATCAGCAACATGGAAGGTGCTTTACATTTTAGCAGCTGGGTAAATACTTTTTATGGACTTTTGTGTATGTGTTTATGACAACACAGGTGGTATCACAGAATCAAAACAAAGCCCTGCTCTAGGCTTTTGCAGAGAAATGGAGAAAAACACTTCCTTTCAAATATTTTCATGTGTTTATTGGCAATATTTTAGAAATGGTTTTCAAAACAGCAGAAAACAGGAGCACATACAGAAAACATACTTGTTTAAGACAGCCACTTGTATTGCAGACCGGGAGTTCTCAGAAACTGGCCACCCCCACCAGCCTTTATATGAGTTACTTGCTCACAGGGAATTGTGTTTCTTCATTCATTCATTCATTCATTTGTCTTGGTCAGGTCAGGAGTAAGAAAAATAAAGTTTTGCTCTTGTAATCATCAGGAACAAGCTGTCATGGACTTGAAATACCAACTCCTTCTTGAAGTTCAGCTGTTGTTAAAAGGAGAAAAGAAAAATAATGCAATGTTTCAGCATTGTGTTTTGGTTGCTTAGATGTGATGTGCTATTGGCAGCTAAAAAGAATTCATTTACAGAATAATTCATATAAGCAGCAGATGGTGAAATGACAGTACCATCAGTTGTTAAAAATATTAATCTAAGCTAACTATGAGAACTTGCACAAGACCTAATCATCTACAGTGCCAGTTAAACACTTTGTGAATCTTTTTGCTATAGCACCCTTGGATAAGGTTGCTAGTAACCCCATAATATTGAAAGAAATCAGAAAAGTGTTTTTCAAATAAATTACAGATACAAAAATTTCTAGAACAAACCTTTGTTTGTGTATCTGGATGAAACCAGAGGATGATTACAGATGCACAGTCAGACTGGCACCCTGACCTGCATTTTATTTCAGGAAAAATACTATCTACTTTCATGAACATGCTTGAAGAACTTTGAAAATGACTGTTCAAATCAGCAGCAGCATCAGGACCCCTAACCTTTTTAATAAACAACAGTTCTTTGGGGAGAGATGATAAGAAAAAGTCGATTTTCTTTCTACATAAACATAATGACATGACTAAGATATTGCTAAAATAAAAGTACAACCTTTGTGTATCTCAGTTAATTAACACTGTGCCTTTGTCCTCTAATAAAAATACATGTGACTCTTTAAGGTAAGGATAAACTATATGCTGTAACAGCATCAGCTAGCCCTGATTAAAAAGATGAATTTACATTTTAGAAGCCACTTCATTCTCATGAAAAAAGCCCTAACATACTATAAAGATTCTATATTCTAACTTTTGTATTTGTCATGATATTTCAAATTCCTCAAGGGTTCCTTAGCATTGCCTTATAACTTTGATTGAGAAACCTTAAGAAATCTGATGGTTCTTTACTTATTTATAGCTTGTTCTCACATTTATGCAAATAGGGAAAATATCCAACAGTATCCTTTTAAAAAAAAAAATCACATATGTGACTGAATCTACAAAAGAGCAGTCACAAACCATTTAATGTATTCCTTCGAGGGAGAAAAAAAAAGAAAATCAAGGAGCAACAATTGCAGGCAAAACTTTGCAATACAATTGCCTTGAAAAGGCTACAAATATTTCTCACAAAATAAATACTGTCCATTCCTGTCAGCCTTTTCAACCTCTTTTGTGTTCCCAGAAATTGCCAGTAATGAAAACAGAGCAGAGCCAATCAAACTGCTGTATACACTACTGCACTGTGGGACCTGGAAGCCCTGAATTTAAAATAAGTCTTCTGCATTATTCATAGACAATGTATGTTTACGTAAATTACCAAAGGCAGAAGTGTATATTAAAGGAGAAAAAGAAGTAAATCAAGTGATGTTAAAAATACCCCACTTAAACTACACCTTAGCAGGAGATATACATATATGTATATATGTATATATATGTCCCTTATACACCTAAAAATGAGTGCAACCATGTGCTGTATCATGCATGGAAAATAAATATACTTCCTGGCTTCTAGGAGAGTCATTTATGTTGGATCAAGTATGTAAACACAAAACTAAGTAGGTGAGCCTTTCAGAGAGAAAGGCACTGGGGAGATTTGGTAGTGCCACCTTCAGGGAAGTTATATGTTTAAAACTACAGGAGAGATATTTGCTGGAGCAGTTCTTACCTGAGAACTTGCAAAAATAGAAAAAAATCTTAAACTTACTCTTTCAAACAAACCCACAACATTTGTAGGTCAAGGCTTCTCTTTCCACCCATTTTGACTAGCTACTATCTAGGCAGATATACCATCTGCTGAAAGGAAGAGTTTTAGAGAAGATCTCATTCATTGCAAACACACAGGCAAGGGTTAAAATGCTAATTTCATTCTAGCATTATGAGTGACAAGAGGAGGAGGGACATTTATGTAAAAGAGTCTTCTACTTCGAGGTCGACTCTGCAGCCCTCTGCAGCTGAGTAGTATGCATAGCACAAATACATTGACTGTTCTCAGATTCATATATTTGCATACAAGATTTAGTAACTTCCTTCTAATGTGTTTAAATTCAGCATTTTATTATTTTGAAAATCTCATACTAATATAGGCTATGCATTATGTTATACAATATTAATGAATATGACACAATCTATTACATGAATGTTACACTATGAGAAATCATTCCACTTTTCATTCTTTAAATAGACTGCTGCTTGACCTAAACTTAAAGTATAACTTATTGAGTGACAATGACTGCATAATTACATATTCATTGTGAGCAGGAAACTGTTCTTCTGTTCTGTATTGCAATTTCCTTGTAATGCAATATAACAAACCTAACATCTTTTGGAATACTGCAGATTTACAAATTGCATCTCAAATAGTCCATGTTCCTTTAAAAATACGGGTATTTCAAGTAATTCCTGAGTTATTCCACACAAACAAGAGAGGCAGAGCTGAAGAAATTTAGGGTCAAGGTGTCTGATAGGAAAGAAGTGTTTTGAAAGAAATTTTTCCATTCTGCCACAGCACTGATTTTTCATCAGTTAGCACCTGGATTATAACATAAAAATGTCTCCACTGTTGAGCTCGTTTTAGGGTGTAGAAAATATTGTGGGAGGCAGCTGGACCTAGGGACTACATGGGCAAGCAATACTCAGGGAGTAACTGACCCCTGATTCCAAACATCTCTCTCCAGAACACTGGTCCGTACCTTATTTTTCCTGCATGCACTTACACGTCAAGTACCTCTCCATCACCATCTTCCTATATGTGTAGTACATTCATCATTTGGGAATACTCACAATGGAACACGTAGACAAGGGTTTGGGTTGTTGTATCTGAGCAACATTGCCATGAATGTCAAAAATCCCTCAGGGCAAGGAGCTGAGGACCTATACTATTATGTCAACTCTCATCTCTCAGGGCTGTAATAAGAAACATTCAATGCCATAAAGTCTGAGAACAGAGCACTGTAATTAGTTTATGCTGTTAACCCAATGACAAGCAGGATCCACTTGAAAGACTCTTCCAGAAAAGAACGTTCTGCACATAGACGTCTCTGAAAAGACTTTGTGTCTTTGAGTAATGTGTTGTACAGAACAAACTTGGCAATCTTGGACAGCAGTTTGATACAGTTTAATCAAGTGTTTGATACAGGCATCTTACAATATTTCCCTGATATAGTACTCAATATCTCTGATGCTGAGGAATGAAATGGTTATATATACTGGCTACATACTTTACCGGATATTTCCTCCATAGATATATATATATACACACACACATATCAAATCTATTTATACCAAAATAAATGTACATTATCAGAAAGATCAACATATTTACCTTTCTGACAATATTGTGACTGTGAAAGGACCAAGTGAGATATAATCCAAGTAAGGAGGTAAAACTACCTTATGCAATTTTAGGAAGCAATTTAGATATTTAATCATCTGCTGAGGCTGAGTTAAGGAAAAGAAATAGAGTAAGAAGTTTGTTTTGACTACAGTGTACATGGGTTTTTTGAGAAAAATTGTCAGTGTAATCCTTAAGAGGTTTAAGAAATCTAGACTGATATTCTAGAGTCTCTCAGTGTGGTATTTTTCTTATTCAGGCAATTTAGTTAATAGCCATGTTTCTTGGAAGTTCCTGAAAATAATCTCTTGAACAGAAAATTCAGCATACTCATTGTAGTCCAAGAAAGGCAGCTCTCAGTCTTCAAACACAGCACCCATCCTAGCTCTGAATGTCATAGCTGTTAAGTACTATGACCTGCCAAATTAGAAAAAGAACATCTGTTCTTTCAGAAAGGTCTCAGTGATATCCAACACATAACTCTGGAAGGCTGCAATAGCTGACTAAACAGCTGAGACATTTAAATTATTGAATTGTAGTAGAGAAATACTTTAACATATATTACATAATGGTCCTCTTTCAGTTTATGGCAAATTACAGTTAACACACTTCAGAGGCAGACATCCAAAGAACGGTAATCAGAACAAGGCAGACTCTAGGGGTGTGTGGGGCAAAACAATTCTCCAGTAAAATGAGCTATACACTCACTAGGGAGTGCTGCTATCTAAAAGCATTGGGGCAGGTACCACATGCACAATTTCACACCCTCATTTTCAAAGAGTTTGTAGAAGTACCAGTCTTGGAGATCTTATTTTAAACTTCAGTGCAGAATGACTATGGAGTCCCCAAAGCTGCTTGTTCAGGTGCCCAGATAGAGTATTTTTTAGCTTGTTTGTGGCCTGTTTTCAGCCCTAAACACACTAAGAATGTACATGTACTAGATAATGGGAGAGCACTTGGCAGCCGTCGCCTAAGACTGGAGAACCCATCCACCTCTGATATCTTCTGTATAGAGACAAAATCAAATTAAGAAAAAACCTTGCATTATACCTTGAGCTGTGGTCAGTAAACACTTGGTGTGACAGCAGCTGAAATTCCAAGCCCTTCCATAAGACTTGGGAGGGTTATATCCAGATGCTGTAGCTTAGCCATAGTTGGATGATGCAGGTAGGTCAAACCACATGTGCAATGGTGTTACGGCAATGTATTCTACTTGTTACACAATCATTGACTGAACGAATAGTAAACCAATGGGAAGGCATCTCTTTCTAAACATGGAAAAAGACAGAAATAGCATAAAAATACTAAAAATCATCTGGGTGATTACAGAATATTGTGAGGGTTTTGTTTATGAAAACCTCTCTCTCAAAATGAATAAGCTGTAATATAAAAATGGAATCACTGCAAAATGCCAGCAATTATTCTGCAAATTTTGCTTATTGTTGACATGAAGCTGCAGCTGATTTACATACAGCAAAGTAAGAAATGAAGCAATGTGACACATAGGACTTCAGAAACATCAGACATTCATTCCTCCTACAAATTCTACCAGCTCCAACAAATAAATACTGCCACTTATGGATCAAAGGCAGCGTTGCAATTGTTACGTGTTCACTGTATTCTAAACCTACTTGGTTTTCTTTAATGGGATTAGGACTGGGAACTTCAAGATCACACAACAGTTTCTCAAATAAACCAAAGGAACACCCTTTTAAGTTTATTACAGGGAAAAGTCTATATCTTCAATCAGAATGCCAGAATTTTATGGAATGAGAAAGTGCACAGTGGAAGGATAAAACTCATCAGAGACTTGATATTCTGCGCAAACAATGCATGCATGAAGCTTACGTTATTATCTGAACAACGTTAACACAATAACAGCCTCTGCCTGCACTGACACACTGTGAAGAAATAATTTCAATGTCGTTATAGAGAAATGCCCTGTTTGAAACCTGCTAGTATTTTTATACAAAATGCTGGCTATTCCAAATCATGTTTTGGTAAAGTGGGAAGCATCCTTGGATACTGCCGTAACACTGATGCTGTACCAACAATAAAAACCCATAAAATTTACTTCTTAGAATATCAGCATAAACCCATGGTAGATGCAGATACTACTCTATGATTGTCCAGGCAGATAAACTAAACAGATGAAATGGGATCATAATTCCATAGAATATAGAATGATTTGAGTGGGAAGGGACCTTAAAGGTCATCCATTTCCAACCCCCTGACATGGGCAGGGACACCTTCCACTAGACCAGGTTGCTCCAAGCCCCGTCCAACCTGGCCTTGAACACTGTCAGGGATCTGTAATGTGTTATTTTGGCACTGGATGCTAGATGATATTTCTTGTTCTGTATTTAATAGCAAATGGGTGGTATTGTGACTTCTTGTTAATATTAGAATACTACAAGATAAATTAATAAATTACTTCTAGATATTGCCAGTGCTAAATCTTCCTTATTTCTCAATTGAGCAAGGCAGGTCCCTGATAAATATTTTCAGTCTCATAACTTATCAAGAGGCACAAAAGTAGTAAGGGCAGAGGAAGAAAAGTGTCCTCTAAGGATGATGGGCAAACACAGACTAAATGTGTTTTTCTCAAATGACTAAACCCTTCTGGCTGCCACCACCATTGCTGCTGATGATGAAAAAAGTAATATTTAGGCAATGGTTTTAGGTAGGAGCCCAGCAAAAATTAGGGAACACAGTAATTTTAAGCTTGAGGATTCCAACAGCACTTCAGGGGCACATGCCTTTCTCCACGAAAAATTCTACATAATTGTGATGACTAAAATTTTAATCCAGATTACCTGGTATACTACCTGCTTTGGCAATAAATCTTCCCATCTCCACATTTCAGGGATTAATGTCAAACACAGAGATGAAAATGTGCAGCACCTAATGCAGCTATCAAAGAATGTTATTTTTTACAGTATGTTCTGAATATTACTAATTGATTAACATACACCTAACTCTACATGAGGAGGGGTGACCAACTACACTTAAGTCCTGCCTTTCAACATGTAAAAAGGAAGCCTGTGCTTTCATTCCACGTAGTATGTTCCAATATGGGGATAAAGAGTAAAACAGTAGCTACAATAAAAGCAGCCTCAAATGCCATAAACACAAACCAGACAATGTCACTTCTATTCAAGGGGAACTAAGCTTTTCCCTTTTCTTGTTTTATGGATTTTGAAGGGTGCCTTGTTTGTTTTCAAACAGCACCTTAGTATAGATGTTACACTGATTAACTATATCAATACTCCTGACTCCAGCCACCCCAAATGATGCACCAGCATGGGCTGGTGAGGGTGAAGGGAAGCCAGAGCATGTTAAATTATGCAGCTGCAAGAAAAAATGACCACAAAGAGGTTATTTGATCAAGCTCTGCAGCAGATTGGAGTCCAGTGCCATTAAAGACATCTTAAGGTCATCCTGGCTGGCTTCAGTTTGAAGTTCTGAAATGGTGCAAGTCTTTCACAGGTGCTGTGTCCGATCTGCTAGTCTTGTATGGATGCATTGCCCAACCCACACACGCCAAATGTGGCTGGAGACTAATGCAGCAGTCAGTTCAGGATCTGACCCAGCAGACAGGAACTGGTGGTAGGTGCTGCTGAAGCCTGTTTCATCCTTCTTGTCTCTGGATGGGACAGAGGTGTTCCTGATATCTCCTCTTCAGGGTGGGACAGGGATAAAATCTGGTGCTCTATAGCAAATCTGAAAGGAAATCTATATAGTTTGAGGAGCCTGGGATTAACTACTGCAGTCTGTGTTGTAGAAATGCTCCTTTCAGGGTATAGCTAAACTGAGATCATTGTATCAAAAAGAAGTGTTTGTAGTATATTTAATTACTGGAACATTCATATCAACAGTTATATCAATCGCTTAAAAATACAGCATGATAGTATGACAACAGAAATCACAGCTTTGAGATGAAGTAGATTAGTATCAGGTTTATAGTTTTGTTATACAGAACTTAAATTCCAAGAAGTTATGCTTTACTCACAGGACCAGTAAAATATAAATTCCATAATAAACCCCTTGCAAAATGCAGCTTTTTAAAACCCTCCATGTGACAGATACCTATATGCTAAGAAACAAACTAGCTCACATTTTTCTTTTGAGAAGTTCATATAAGGAGCAGAAGACAGCAGAATTTTAATCAAATGAGAAAACATGACATTTTCTGAGTATATGTGAATAGGCTCCAATCCATTTCATAACATAACTGCCTCCTAGCCTGTTTCTCTGATTTTCAGTAACTCACAGTGGCTGAAATCTCCTCAGGTTTCTAGCAGCTCAGATTTCTGCAGCAAGTCCATTTGGCAATAAATTGACTCTGGGAAAATCTTATCTCACTGCTGTGTGGATGCACTTAAAGCATTGCAACAAGGGCAGAAGACAGAGGGAAAACTCAAGGTCACAGAATCATAGAATAATTTAGGTTGCAAAAAACACCTAAGATCATCAAGTCCAATCACAAACCTAACACTGCCAAGTCCATCGCTAGGTCTAAATCAACCAGTCTAAAGTGCTTTTCCAAGACAGTAAAAGCAGTACACAGTTTATGAAATTCCAGTGAAGGACAAATTCAGTCATATGCCAATATGCCAATAATCCATACCCCACACAACAAATCTCTTCCTAACAGAAAATAAACAAATATTCTATATTTTACAAGGTCATAGAATCATAGAATAGTTAGGGTTGCAAAGGACCTTAAGATCATCTAGTTCCAAACCCCCTGCCATGGGCAGGGACACCTCACACTAAACCATCTCACCCAAGGCTCTGTCCAACCTGGACTTGAACACCGCCACAAATGGAGCATTCACAACTTCTTTGGGCAACCCATTCCAGTGCCTCACCACCCTTACAGTAAAGAACTTCCTCCTTATACCCAATCAAAACTTCCCCTGTTTAAGTTTTAACTTGTTACCCCTTGTCCTATCACTGCAGTCCCTAATGAAGAGTCCCTCCCCAGCATCCTTAAAGGCCCCCTTCAGAGACTGGAAGGCTGCTATGAGGTCTCCACACAGCCTTCTCTTCTCCAGGCTGAACAGCTCCAACTTTCTCAGCCTATCTTCACATGGGAGGTGCTCCAGTCCCCTGATCATCCTCGTGGCCCTCCTCTGGACTTGTTCCAACAGTTCCATGTCCTTTTTATGTTGAGGACACCAGAACTGCACACAATACTCCAGGTGAGGTCTCACAAGAACAGAGTAGAGGGGCAGGATCACCTCCTTCGACCTGCTGGTTACGCTCCTCTTGATGCAGCCCAGGATACGGTTGGCTTTCTGGGCTGCGAGCACACACTGCCGCCTCATGTTCAGTTTCCCATTGACCAGCACCCCAAGTCCTTTTCCACAGGGCTGCTCTGAATCTCTTCTTTGCCCAACCTGTAGCTGTGCCTGGAACTGATCCAACCCAGGTGTGGGACCTTGCACTTGTCATGGTTAAACTTCATCAGGTTGGCATCAGCCCACCTCACAAGTGTGTCAAAGTCTGTATGGATGGCATTCCTTCCCTCCCAGCTATCAACCGAACCACGCAGCTTGATGTCATTGGCAAACTTGCTGAGGGCGCATGCAATCCCACTGTCCATGTCACTGACAAAGATGTTGAACAAGACCGGTCCCAACACCGATCCCTGAGGGACACCACTCGTTACTGGTCTCTAACTGGACATTGAACCATTGACCACAACTCTTTGTGTCTGGCCATCCAGCCATCCACCGAGTGGTCCATCCATCAAATTGATGTCTCTCCAATTTAGAGAAGGATGTCGTGTGGGGCAGTGTTGAATGCTTTGCACAAGTCCAAGTAGATGATGCCAACTGCTGTACCCCTGTCCATCAGTTCCGTAGCCCCATCATAGAAGGCCACCAAATTGGTCAGGCTGGATTTCCCCTCAGTGAAGCCATGCTGGCTGTCACCAAGCACCTTGTCGTTTTCCATGTGCCTTAGCATGCCTTCCAGGAGAATCTGCTCCAAGATTTTGGCAGGCACAGAGGTGAGACTGACTGGTCTGTAATTCCCTGGGTCATCCATTTTCCCCTTCTTGAAAACGCGGTTTATATTACCCTTTTTCCAATCATCAGGAACTTCACCTGACTGCCATGATTTTTCAAATATGATGGAAGATGATATAACTTGATTAAAAGCAGAAACATCCCCCTTCCCCAGTTTTATAACTTTGGTCTCAGCTAATTTTTTTTTTCTGTCTTCTTTTATAATTAAGACAGATGCCAAGCAACTTCCTTTCCAGCTGCCTAAAAATAGTGTGTCTGATTTTATCATTGAATTATAGAGTGGTTTAAGTTGGATCTCAACGCGAGGGATTTACAACCCTGGATTTTAGCGATGGTTGTCCCATTGATGCAATGATGCAACCTTTTTAAGATGATGCCTTCTGGGTAGGGACTGCCTTAATTCTGTGTGCCCAGTACCAAGGGTAACAATGGCCCTTGTTAAAAATTATTAATAACTGTTACTATACACAGTTCAGAGCAATACTGAATAGCTCATCACCTCTCACTCTTTTTATAGTTTGCTACACTTGAATTATCAGTTCTGCACATCGTGTATGGTGGCATTACTCCCGTGAAATGTGCATTACTGCGGAATACTAATACATGACTTACAAACATTACAATACACGTATTTAGTTGTTTGATTCTAATTTTAATCAGCAATTCAAAATTAGCTCTGACAAACAGACAAAACCAAAAATGTAGGAAATACAAGGTTACTCATTATCACTGTTGTCATACACATTAAAAGTGTATTTCTAATAATAATAGTTTATCGTTAAGCTCTCTGCCGTAAGACACAACGTCTCATTACCTTTGCCTGCTAAGAAAATACTGTAGAATGTCACTCATGTAAAAACCTCAAGACAAATGTATCATCCAGAAACTGATCAAACTCAGCTGTAGAAATTGCAATGCTTCCTGTTGCCTTCGTCAGTAGTTTTGAGACGGCACACACTTTGCAGTCACTGACTACCTATTACAAAAACTTTAGATCTATTTGTGTAAGCTAGAAAAGTACCATGGGTTTTCTATATTATTATACTAAATGACTCTTCTCAGACTAGGTTTTATTTGGTGCCACTTTGTACGAACAATAAGAAATAACATTTTTTACTTATCTATACCTCCCCTCACCAAAGGATACTTATCCCAGAATATTCATGCAGACAATCAGGGTAGAATTGCATTTAACCATTTCTAAACTTAGCCTATCTAAAGAAATACTATCATAGGTTAGTTTTTAGAAGTTTATGCAAGGTTTTGCTCCTTATCCCTAACATACACCTCTATTTTCCTATCATTTTTGTCACTTTCGTTTTTTTTTTAAATTTATTTAGTGAACACTCACCTATCAGTGTAATTCCTTTTTGTTTTAGTTGTTTACTTACAGTATGGAGCAAGTATTATCTATTGGTTAAAGCAGTGGGCTAAGTTTAAGGTCAATTCTTGAAACATTACAGATTTTTACATGACCTTGGATAAGCCATTCAATGACCATTTCTTAGTGCTTTAATTCCTATCTGTAATACTGAAAGATGTAATAGATCCCAATTTTATTGCAAAGTTCTGAGGATAATTTCATAAATATTTGTGAGTTTCTCAACTGCTGTTTGATCTCTGCGTCTATAGGGACAGCCACTGCAAATAACAAATCCAACAGCAAATGAAATAGCAAATAACCTGGTAACTTCCTTCTTGACATAATCGTTAGTGATGTCACACACTTCTAAAACAGAAAATTTATAGAAAAGAAAATTTTAAGAAATGAAAAGATAGAATGAAAAGATTAGAAAAGAAGAGAGAAAAGGACAGAGAAGAAAAGAGAAAAGGGAAGGGAATGGAAGGGAAGGAAAAAGGTAAGTGGAATATAGGACTAAATGCAATTTTGGATTATCTAACATACATTACAGTGAATTAACCTTTTTCTTTAATAATTAATTAAACAAAGGAATTTCAGTGTATCTCATTTCAGTATGGATCCCAGTCAAGCAAATCTTTCTCAGTAAAGCATTTGATGTGTTTCAAATGGGAGTTTAAAAAGGATGAAGATTGATACCAAGATAGTCAATGAACAATAGATTAGCAACAGAAGAGTGTCAGGCATTTACTAGTGGACTTTCTTAGGACTAATCTTTTCTAATATTTCCATTAGTGACCTTGTGACAAAAAAAAAAAAAAATGAGAGCATGTCAAGCATACTTGCTAAGGACACAGGTTTAAAGTGTGAAGAGGAATACTCACATTGTGTAAGAATCACATTGAATTTATATCCCTTTGCAGACAATGAAGGGAATCAGAAAGGATTTTTTAAAGGATGGTCCAGAGTGGGATTTCACATTACATGTTCTTTAACACCTCTTGGAAAACATGATTTGTCTGAGAAAATGGATCTTAACCTAGCACCTAAGCTGGGTGATGTGGCATCTCTGAGGTTGAAGAAAGTCAGAATATCATAAAGGAATAACCAAGTGACCTTGGGGGAAATAATAAGAGAGAAAGGATGACATTTTATAGCTTGGAATACAAAGTGTTTACATATGTTTAGCTGTTAACCAGATTTCATCCTAGGAACTTTCAGCCTACATTGAAAATGACAAGAGGCAAAGGCAAGGTCCGAAAACAACACTTGAGGCATTGTTTTCATAGATGACTGCGATATAATGAAGCCATGACAAAACAAACAAATAAAAACTAAACCAAAAGAAACCAAACAAAAGGCCACAAAAAACCCCACCAACCAATCAACAACAAAATATATATCAGGAAAACTTCTATGACAGACAGGGAAGTGTTAATGCCATTTCCCAGAGCAATAGTAAGATGTTCACCAGGACATACAGTTTTGATCAAAGGAAATTTGGAGCGGACTTAGTGAAGTATATTTCTATCAGCTGAGAAACAGAATGTCTGCCTTACACAACACTAAAAATGCTAAGCCTGACAACCTGTGGTCTAAGGGTGAGGGAGAAGGTGTGATAGCTGTTGAACTATGCTGCTACAAAACCCAATGTGCTTAACATGGCTATGAATACATGTAAACCAAAAAGTACATTAATGACTTCTAGGACAACATTTTCTGTAACAACCTCCTACTCAGAATATTGGGTCCAAACAATGTACCAAGTTTAAGATGGAGAAAGTTATGGATGAGCTTTATGAATGGCAGCCATACAGTTCCCAGGTTATGGCTTGGGGCTGCAATGAAACCATAAATAAATTTTTGAGACGCATTCTGAAATCACCAGATAAAGGGTGTTGCCTAATGTGCAAAATATGCATTATAGTTAAATATCTAGAATCATAGAATCACAGAATAGTTAGGGTTCAAAAGGACCTTATGACCACCTAGTTCCAACCCCCCCCGCCATGGGCAGGGAAACCTCTCACTAAACCATGTCACACAGGGGCTCTGTCCAACCTGGCCAGGAGAATCTGCTCCAAGATTTTGCCAGGCATAGAGGTGACACTGACTGGTCTGTAATTCCCTAGGTCATCCATTTTCCCCTTCTTGAAAATGGGGGTTATATTTCCCTTTTTCCAGTTGTCAGGAACTTTACTTGACTGCCATGATTTTCTGAGTAACTTCATTTGCCAGCTCCTTCAGGACTGACAGATGGATCTAATCAGGACCCATGAACTTGTGCACATCCAGATTTTTAAGATGGTCTTGAACCTGATCCTCCCCTGCAGTGGGCCTAAGGTCTTCATTCTCACAGTCCCTGCATCTGCCTTCCAAGACTTGGGTAGTGTGGTCAGAGCACTTGCCAGTGAAGACTGAGGCAAAGAAGTCATTAAGAGCCTCAGCCTTCTCCAAATCCTGTGTAGCCAGCTCTCCCGAGAGCTTCCTGAGGGGGCCCACGCTGTCCCTAGTCTGTATTTTATTTGCCATGTACCTATAGAATCCCTTCCTGTTATCTTTCACATCCCAAGCCAAGTTTAATTCTAACTGGGCCTTAGCTTTCCTAACCTGGTCCCTAGCTTCCCAGACAACATCACTGTATTCTTCCCAGGCCACCTGTCCTTGATTCCACCTTTTATAAGCCTCTTTTTTCATTTGAATTTTCCTCAGGAGCTCCTTATCCACCCTTGCCCTCCTGCTGCATTTCCTTCTAGTTGGGATACAACACTCCTGAGCTTGTAGTAGGTGATCCTTGAATAGCAACCAAGAGTCTTGGGCCCCCCTGCCTTCTAGAGCTATATCCCATAAAACCTTACTAAGCAGGTTCCTGAAGAAGCCAAAGTCTGCTCTCTTGAAGTCCAGGGCAGTGAGTTTGCTGCACGCTCTCCTCACTGTCCTGAGGATCTCAAATTTGATCGTCTCATGATCACTACAACCAAGGCTGCCCTAGAGCATCACATTTCCAACCAGCCCTTCCCTGTTGGTGAGCACGAGGTCAAGCATGGCACCTCTCCTTGTCATCTCTTCTATTACTTGCAGAAGGAAGTTGTCTTCCACACAATCGAGGAGCCTCCTGGATTACTTGTGTCGGGCCGTACCATCCCTCCAACAGACATCAGGGTGGTTGAACTCCCCCAGAGAACAAGGGCCTGCTAGCGTGAGGCTTTTCCTATCTGTCTATAGAGTGCTCCATCCACAGAGTCCTCTTAATCAGGTGGTCTGTAACAGATCCCCACAGTAATGTCTCCCATCGCTGTTCTCCTTTTAGCCCTGACCCACAAACTCTCTGTGGACTGCTCACCTGTCCCCAGACAGAGTTCCATACTCTCCAGCCTGTCCCTAACATAAACAGCAACTCCTCTCCCCACCTGCTGGGCCTGTCTTTTCTGAAGAGCCTGTAACCTTCCATTCCAACACCCCAGTCATAGGAGCCATCCCACCATGTTTCTGTGATACCAATGATATCATACCCCTGTAGACATGCACACATCTCTAATTCCTCATTTGTTCCGCATACTACAGGCATTTGTATAGAGGCACCCTATTCTTTCTTTCTTTTAAAAAATGCCAGGCAACCCTTACAGCTTTGCTATATGAGGAGGAAAATAAACACAGGCTAACAATGTAAGAATCAGGATTGCTGCATGGATGGATACACATGGATCATAGAAGTCAAATTAGTTAATGATTTTTGATAGTCTCTATAATGATATTCCATAGCATCTACATTACAGAAGTCTTATTTCTCTAATGTCTATGGCAGCACAAAAAGATGCTTGCCAGGCCAGGCTACATTTAGACATTTTGCCACTGGGTGCTTTCATTATGCAGTGTACACAAACTGTATAGTACTTTGGCCAATAAAACAACTGCTCTTAATGGGATGTTGTGAGCAGTAAATGACAGCTACAGAGAAGATGTTCCCGGTACTCAAAGACTTAAGTATTTATGTGTCATAATTTTATAGTCACCCTCAATAACAAGCACTGGTCCTTTTCTGCTTTCCAATGCTGTTTTAGATCTGTGCAATGGCTGAGCAGCATTTACAAATAAGAATTGGGGTGGACTGCCTCTCTGTTTGCTTCTCTTTATCCATCTAATCCTTGTACACTTAGAAAATGGTTACTCAGAAAATACCAAAGTAACTAAACTACTCTAGCTTGACTAGTTTATATAGCTAACAGAAAAGTCCACATATTGCCTTGGTTCCACTTTTGTCACCATCTTGAATTTACATATTTAAAGCGGGAATATGTGAAAGAAGGAAAATGAGTTGGTTGCCATTTCTCTAATTATTGAATTCACTGTGGGATGGGCATAAAAATAAACTGAAATATATCCCTGGACACACCCCAGAATAGCCATGCCTTTTTCTTTCTTGAAAAGAACTTCAAGGGGGGTAACATGGAGACCTCCATTTGCTCTATGCTTGTAATTTCCAGTGGAGTCAATGATTTACAGGTGGTTTAATTGAAGCATAGTACATAACAAGCTGAAAAGTATTTCAGAAAGATGAATCTTGAGGATAACATGCAAAAGCACTCAAGAAATAATGGGTTCAGAGGGCTTCTCCAAGTATAAACTGATCTCAAGTTCTTTTTGTGTTGGAGATGATGACACTGGTCACCTCTCAAAAGTATTTATTACCTTAAAAGTAATAGAGAAAAATTACTTCAACAGGGTTTTATATTTAATTCATTGAAAATAATATACCTATCAGCAGATTGAAAAGATTGTGGAATCTTGTGAACTAGATGGTTTGTTTTCCTCCAGGGAAAAGAGCAGCACATTATTATGTGAGCATAAAAAAGATCTTCAGCTGTGCAAGTTCTCTGTCATCATCATTTTTCTTTTACCACTTTGAAGCAGTTTACACTAACAGCACTGAGAATGCTATGTCACTGTAAACAGCTCTAAAGAAATTTCCTGCGGTTTCTAGTCTTTGATTCAGTAACACGACTTTCTTACCGAAAATGAAGACTGGTTCTGAACTGTAACTGAGATGAAGAAAAACTTTCTCTGCCAATTAAGCTACCTCATATAAAGAATGGGTCATATTCCCTACAGTTGTAGGGTGGCTTCAGTGTGATACCTCTAATACTTTTCCCCCCAAGAATCCTTTTTATGGATTATGAATCACTTTCAAGTTACTCTCTGATGAGTCCATAGCACACAAGAGTTTGAAACACGACCACAGTATTTGGATAAATAAGGCTCTTTAAGGCACAAAATTTGTGTCATGCCAGAAGTGATAAATCTTATCCAGCACTTACTAATGAGATCTGGTAGTGTTTTTGAATGAACAGAAGGAAGCTGCCTTTACTGGCATGATACCTGATTTTACTGGGCTAAGTTTTCATGTAGGTGACACTTTTCCTCCTATAAACAAGCAGTTACACATTACATGCTTAGAGTGAATTTACGACTATCTCCTACTATTGCAAAAATTAGGTGACACTTTTCCTCCTATAAACAAGCAGTTACACATTATACGCTTAGAGTGAATTTATGACTATATCCTACTATTGCAAAAATCTGTCAGCCCATGTTGTGTAAGATGTTTCAAACCAGCAGACTACAGGCAAGCAAGTCACAGCCTGTGAATACTACCAACATCTCCCTCAGCATTTTAAAGGAATATTGTACTCAAGTTCAGCTTGTTTATCTACAGGAAAACATACCATGTTATAAATTTTCCAATAGACTCACTGATCATGAAACTGATCTAGCTTGCGCTCCCAGTGTGGTCATCACCCCTACACTTTGGGAGGAATATAATAGAAGTGTTTAGCAATTACACATCTTCTTTCCCCTCCTCGGGTGGTCACCTATGAAGGAGACATTCCCTTATAATCCCAGCTCCCCATCCAGGCTGTTTACAGCAACATTTAAGAGTTCTGAAGGTTTTGAATGGCCTTTGGGTACCCTTGAGACCTGCCTGCTGATTGTGATGGGGATCACCATGCTGGCACACATACAGAGTGTGTTTTATCCACAACCATTTCATCTGATCTTGAAAGTTAAGCAGAGTTGGGTTTGGGTCTTGTCTAGGCTTAGACAATGACACAGGAGGACCAAGAGATTTTCAGCAAGGCTGCACAGTCATGAGTGGCAGGGTGTGTGCGACAGTATGGGCAAGTACCTAGTCCAGTGGGACCCTCCAGTGCTTTGGAAGCGTTGGAGATGGAAGACAGCTGTATGGAGTCCCTGACAACAAGTTGCAGAAACTGCGAAAGGGGAGGGCGAATCAAGTCAGTTTGCCAAGGTGAAAGCCATCCAGCTGGCCTTGGACATTGCTGAACGAGAAAAGTGGCCAGTACTTTACCTCTATACTGACTCATAGATAGTGGCAAATGCCCTGTGGGGGTGGTTGAAGCAATGGAAGCAGAGCAACTGGCAACGCAGAGGTAAACCCATCTGGGCTGCTGCACTATGGCAAGATAACGCTGCCCAGCTGCAGAACCTGGTGGTGAAGGTACGCCATGTAGATGCTCATGTACCCAAGAGTTGGGCCACCGAGGAACACCAGAACAACCAACAAGTGGATAAAGCTGCTAAGATTGAAAGGGCTCAGATGGACTTAGATTGGCAACATAAAGGTGAATTATTTTTGGCCCGGCGGGCCCATGACACTTCAGGCCATCAGGGCAGAGATGCAACATACAGGTGGGCTCGTGATTGAGGGGTGGACTTAACAATGGACACTATTGCCCAGGTTATTCACGAGTGTGAAACGTGCTGCAATTAAGCAAGCCAAGCGGTCAAAGTCTCTCTGGTATGTAGGACAATGGCTGAAGTACAAATATGGGGAGGCCTGGCAGATTGATTATATCACACTGCCACCAACCTGCCAAGGCAAGCGCCATGTGCTTACCATGGTGGAAGCAACCTCCAATGGCTGGAAAGACATGCTGTGCCCCACGCCAATGCCTGGAATACTATCCTGGGCCTTGAGAAACAGATTTTGTGGCAACACGGCACCCCAGAGGGTACTGAGTCAGACAATGGGACTCATTTCAGGAATAACCTTATAGACATTTGGGCCAAAGAGCATGGCATTGAGTGGGTATATCACATCCACTACCATGCAGCAGCCTCTGGAAAAATTGAACGGTACAATGGGCTGTTAAAAACTACACTGAGAGCAATGGGTGGTGGGACTTTCAAACACTGGGATACACATTTACCAAAAGCCACCTGGTTGGTCAACACCAGAGGATCTGCCAACAGGGCTGGCCCAGCCCAGTCAGAACTTTTACATACTGTAGAAGGGGACAAAGTTCCCGTGGTGCACATGCAGAATTTGCTGGGGAAGACAGTCTGGGTTATTCCTGCTTCAGGTAAAGGCAAACCCACTCATGAGATTGCTTTTGCTCAGGGACCTGCACATACTTGGTGGGTAATGCAGGAAGATGGGGAGGTCCGATGTGTACATCAAGGGGATTTGATTTTTGGGGAAAACAGCCAATGAACTCAATTGTATGCTGTTGCCTGCTACGTAGCACTTTTACAGCCCACCAACTAGATGTCTTCAGATCACCAGTGACTGGTCCTGACTTCCCTCTACTGTAAGCAGCGAGGAGAAGCAGACAGGCCAACCCAATATGGGTGATAAGCAACTTCTCGTTTATTTGTGACGCAGTTCACACATATATAGGAGTGGTATTCAGCCACTCCTTCTTGGCATAACAGTATTGGTTAGCCCCCACAGCTTCCTCCACATTCTCCTCCCAGGTCCGGTCTCTGGCCACCTGTGGGGGCCACCCCCTGCCTTGCTTGCACAGTCCTCCAGAACTCTATGGTTCTGCTCTTAAAGTCATTCTGCAACAATTCCCCCCTTTTTCTTTGTGCAAGCAAGGCATTATGGGTTATTCTGTTCCCCTGTTTTATCACACAACTATAAACAAGTCTTAATAGCTACGATGAATAACCTAACAATGATACATAAGTGCAATGCTTCAAACAACAGTGTTTGACTCAACCTGTAATGCCCCGTGAAGACAACCATCTAGTTATTCTTAGGATATTGGTCATTTACTATTGCTGGGTAAGCTGAGCCAGGGTTCTCAGCTGTGCATGCATCGAATTAGCATAATCAGAGAGACTCATACAACACATTCCATCAAACTCTTCACATCCATGTCCCTGTTCCAACAACAAAAGGTTCTGCAGTGTTGCATGTCTCACAGTGTCAACCTTAAAACAAATTAGAAATTGCCTTCGATGTAGAATTGTCTGCTTAGTTGAGCCAAGGCCCCGGCTGAAGCACTTACAGTGATTTGGCATATTATGATTGGATACATGTTTTGAAGACACTTAGTGACTAACATATAATTGGTTAAACACAGGTGTGAGAACTCAACCTTGAAAGCTTGCCAACAGTCCACAGTTCTCATTAACTTGGTGAATTCCAGCCTCTTATCTTGCTTGCTTAAGCTTCTTCAGGCCTCTCATGGCCTTGCTGTATCTTTCAGGACTATTCAAAGTTTATGTACCAATTATGCATTCTCCTGTGAGAACACTGTCTCCACATCTCCCCCCTTTTGTTTTATCCAGTAACAAGTCGCTACTACAGCAAGGCACACACAAATTTACATTAGCAGAGTTAACTACTACAGGGTGCAGCAGCATGTCGAAGATGCTGATGGCAGTGAAGGACTAGCCAAAGAAATTTCTTACCAGTGGAATTCTCCCCCTCTCTTAAATTTGTTCCATCACCTGCTTTATAACACTACCATTGTATTAAATTTTTTTTTTTTTTTTTTTTTTTTAGCTTTTGCCTTAGCATTTTCTAGCAGCTACTGCAAATTTCCACACTCTTAACATCTCTTTTACAAGTGACAAATCTATACAATACAAGGTGCAGTTTCTTATTAGCAACTAGCTAGTAAATACAGGTGGTTTTATACACAAAATCACAACCTCTAATATAGCTACTTTACAAGCACACATATTCAGGATGTTACTTTTCAGTTGTCCCCAAGTGATGTTTTGCAGTTATCCGTTCTTTCTCTTCCTCTATCTCATTCTGCTTGGGGTAATCACAGTCAGCTCCTGTAGCTGAGGCATCAGGTTTATCCATTCGTCTGTCCAGCTCATGGCAGGGCTTCACAAACTTTGCACAGTCATCATGGACCTGTAGGCAGGAGGGCACAAATATACCCCCTCCCCCAGGTTATCAGTTCTTCAGAAATAGACAGGTTAAAGTTAAATGTAATATCATTACTCTCTCCCCCCCTTTTTTTTTTTTTTTTTTTTTTTTTTTTTTTTTTTTTTTTTTGAGTCCCTGCAAAAGCCATCATTACTCCCACTACAGTCCCATGTACAGAACGTGGCACAAGGACCCTGTGGAGACTAACAGCAAACCAGCTCCGAGAAGCATCATTGCAGTGCAAGGTGGCAGGCTCAACCTTAGCAGGCGTCCCCGCAGAGGCTCTGCCTCCCCCACATCGTATGAGGCTTGGGCTTTTATACTGACCAAAATGCACACTCATTCCGACACAGGTGGCCAGCCTGTGCTGGAAGAAGTGGCCAGCAGTATCTACAGAGGTCTCCAAGGGTTGATAGAAACCTGGACATACTTATATTTACCAACTTCTAGTACATGAGTATCACAGAGAGACTGTATGGGCTCTCCCTGTCAATTGCAAGAAAAAATCATAACATATACAGCTTGAGTATAAGAGGATTTTAACGCATACGTGGTCACTGTTTGCCAGGCCTCCTTAACTATTTTGAGATCAAGAGCTTCCCACTCTTTAGCCCCCTGCTGTGTAGTAAACACAGGATATGCAGGAATGCCCATTGCAGAAAATTCCCCAGCAATGATCACATCTTTGGTTACCCATTGTTACAACTGAGCGTCTCCAGGGCCAGTGAGTCTGAGCAGACCGACCCGGGAGACTAAGAGTCAGGGTCTGGAAGCAGAGGATATAAATCTGGCTCGGATTCAGGGGACTCGGGGCTGATCCTGCGCCGAACTCGGGGTCTCCGTTGCTCGCAGCTGTGTCTTTCTTATCAGATCTATCTCGTTCGGTATGTGGCCATCTGCAGACCTGGCTCCTCCGTGACTGAGTTAAAAGTTTTTTCACTCTAGGGCGTAGTGGGTTGGAGAGGCTCGCGGTTCCTTTAAATCTCCCGCTCGCGCATGATCCCTATTTTTTTTTTTACTGCGTGCTTCACAGTGGCACCGCAATCGATCCGGCGCCGAGGCACCGTCCTTTTTCTTTCGGATTTCTCGACATTTATCATGCGTGTACCTTCTAATATACTTTCTCTGTCCTTTTCAAAGTCCCTACTTTCGGAACTGGGGTGGTGGGGGAGCAGGGGGTTACACCTCCTCCGCGGCACCTTCTGATGGAGGGGGAGAAAAGGAAGGGGGGGGTGCGGGGTGGGAAACCTTGTGCTCCTGCGAGTGGGGGGGGGGGAAGAACGAGTTGTAATCTTCCCCCGGTTTCAACCGACCGGGGACGTCTGTTCCTAGTTTCTCCGTTGCTACCGCGGCAGTTTTCTTTTCTGCCTTGTATCTTTTTATACAGTTCATTACTTCCCTCCGTGGTTTACCGAGTTTCTTTGCCTTTTTATAATCATTAAGCACAGAGTCAAATAGTTCATCACCAAACTTTTGCCACTCACTCTTCTCAAATATTGTATTAGGATCTGCAAAAAACATCTCTTAGCCTTCCTTACAGGCAGTAGACCTGCTAGCTGCTTTAGAGTCTCAGGCTCAGTTCCCCGCTTTTATAAAAAGCACTGTAGTAAGTCCAGGGCTACCTCTCGGTCCATTTTCATGGCCAGCCTTTTCCGGATCGTCTTCTTCTGGGTCGTCCTGTAATCTCGGTCTCCGGATCGGCCTCCCGACGCAGCAGTGTCTGGTTCGCCCCAGCCGCAGACTTTTTCGGGAAGTCGCAGCACCCGGGTCCGTCACGCCACCGCAGCAGCATTGCCCGCGCTGCCCGGCCGCTGCCGCCGGCGCCGCTCTCTCGCCGTTCCGGGTCCCCGTCGACCGGGGCCCTGTATCCCGGGTCCCCGCTAGTCGGGGCCCTGTATCCCGGGTCCCCGTCGACCGGGTCCCTGTATCCTGGGTCCCCGTTAAACCGGGTTCCTGTATCCTGGGTCCCCGTTAAACCGGGTCCGTGTATCCTGGGTCCCCGTTAAACCGGGTCCCTGTATCCTGGGTCCCCGTTAAACCGGGTCCCTATATCCTGGGTCCCCGTTAAACCGGGTCCATGTATCCTGGGTCCCCGTTAAACCGGGTCCCTGTATCCCGGGTCCCCGTCGGCCGGGTCCCTTTATCCGGGTCCCCGTCGACCGGGGCCCTGTATCCCGGGTCCCCGCTAGTCGGGGCCCTATATCCTGGGTCCCCGCTAGTCGGAGCCCTATAATCCGGGTCCCCAGCGACCAGGGCCCTGTATCCCGGGTCCCCGCTAGTCGGGGCCCTATATCCCGGGTCCCCGTCGGCCGGGGCCCTTTATCCGGGTCCCCGTCGGCCGGGGCCCTGTATCCCGGGTCCCCGCTAGTCGGGGCCCTATATTCTGGGTCCCCGCTAGTCGGAGCCCTATAATCCGGGTCCCCAGCGACCAGGGCCCTGTAATCCGCGTCCCTGTTCGGGCGCCATTTGTAAGCGGCGAGGAGAAGCAGACAGGCCAACCCAATATGGGTGATAAGCAACTTCTACTTTATTTGTGACGCAGTTCACACATATATAGGAGTGGTATTCAGCCACTCCTTCTTGGCATAACAGTATTGGTTAGCCCCCACAGCTTCCTCCACATTCTCCTCCCAGGTCCGGTCTCCGGCCACCTGTGGGGGCCACCCCCTGCCTTGCTTGCACAGTCCTCCAGAACTCTATGGTTCTGCTCTTAAAGTCATTCTGCAACACTCTACCACCACTCCAACAAAGAATGACGAAACCAGACGAGCTCAGCAGCGACCAGACGAGTTCCGTGGTGTCATCAGCAGGCAACAGCCTGACACTGCACACGGTCTCTCCTGCTCTGAATGACTGTTACAAGAGATGGAGCCCAACATCACGGACCAGATGAACTCAGCAGCTTTATAGGAACTGGTCCATGCACTAAGGAACGATCTCTCTCTGTGCATGTGTAGATGTAGATATATATATATATATGAGACAGGAGTGATGGTATATTGAAAACTGTGGGATCTGAGCATGACATGAACAGAAGGGAATAAGGGGTGGATACTGTCCTGGGATCAGAAGTAGCAGTCATTTTTCTCCTTCTTAGTAGCTGGTGCAGTGCTGTGTTTTTGACTTTCAGCCTGGGAACAACACTGATAACACCGGTGTTCTTAGTTGTTGCTCAATAATGTTTACACTGACCAAGGACTTTCTGAGTCTCATGCTCTGCCAGGGAGGAGGGGAAGCTGAGAGGAAGAAGAGACAGGATGCCTGACCCAGACTACCCAAAGAGGTATTCCACACCACAGCACGTCGTGCCCAGTATATAAACTTGGGGCAATTACCCAGAATGGCTAGATGACTGCTCGGGTTGGGCTGGGTATCAGTCGGCGGGTGGTGAGTGGTTGTATTCTCTTCCCTTGTTATTTCCCTTATCATTATTATGATTGGTGGTAGCAGTAGTGGGTTTGTGTTATACCTTAGTTACTGGGCTGTTCTTATCACAAACCGTGGGAGTTGCATTCTTTCGATTCTCCTCCCCACCACTCTGGGAGCGGGGGGAGGAAGAGGGGGAGTGAAGAAGTGGCTGTGTGGTTCTGGGTTGCCAGATGGGCTTAAACCACGACATACCTATAAATGAAATATAGGTATAAAAATATATAAATGAAATATATAAATAAATATAGAAATGAAATATAGGGGGTTGGAGCTGGATGATCTTTAAGATCTCTTCCAACCCAAACCATTCCATGATTCTAAATGTATCGTATATTCAAATCATGTGAGATATTTACATTTCATTATTTTCAAAAATACCAAAAAAAAAATCAAGAATATTCCATTCAAATAACACAGGCTGTCCTGCAAAGTGAAAAGTTTCTTAATCTTAGTAGAAAATTTCCTTTTTAGTGCACATACAAGCTGCTAGCATGTGATCTCAATTACATGGCAACCAGCAGAACCACAGAACTACAAGACTGAAGAAAATTTTGAGAGTTCATCATGGTCTCCACTGGCCAAGTGAAAATCACCTCTTATTCGTGGAATTTTTGACAGACATGTCACAAGGGAACATTTCTACAGCAATTCTATGTTTTTGCTAACATCTGAACTGTATTCTACTTTCTTCTGTATCAGGCCAATGTCCTGTCCTTCAAAGACATGCAATTTTTGTGGCTATGAAAAGTATTCTAATAGTATAGTATATACTAATAGTATAGTATATACTAATATACTAATATAGTATATACTAATAGTAATAGTATGCTATTACTAAATAGCAATAGTAAAGTTGCTATTTACTTCAGACAACTCCCATTTTTAGAAAGCTTTCAGAATTTTTCTCTCAGACTCTTGAAGTGGACCATTGTTTTTACTGGAAGCGCCCCAAATGGGGAACTGGTCCAGCTTACCTGTGCTAGGCAAAGCAAAAAAGCAGTATTAATAATGATGTACCCATTTGCAGTAGCCTGATGTTGGCTCATATTCAGCTTTTCCAGGGGACAGCTACCCACCAAGGAATGACTTATACAGATACTTTGCATCTTGCATTTGTGCAGCTGATCCCACATAACCATATTTTGCGCTTTCCCAAAATTTTATCAAAATCACTTTAAACCTAGTCCTCTTCCCCAATGCACTTGTAGAACATCCCAGACTGCATTTTTCTGGAAATGTAATATTTGGACATGTAGTACATCATCCAGCCGAAACTACTGAAGCATATCAGATGCAGAACAAACTGTTATGGAAGTCCACTCCATCTCACTGATACGTTATTCCCTTTTTTGATCATAAATTAATATTGTGATAATTAAAACAATTTCATTGTTTCTGGTTTAACAATAAAACTGGAGCAAACATCATCAATTCCAACTGGTAAGCTGGCTCTCCCCACATCACAAAGTATTCTTACTCCACTTGTTAGATCAGACATTCAAGAAAAATTGAGACAACTAATTTGACTCTGTCCTTTCTAAACATATGGAGTATGTTAGAAGTTTTTGTGAAAATTCTGAAACTGTTAATTATTTAATCTCAAGGAGAAGAGAAAATACTTCAGAGACTAATGCCCATGGTCATCAGGGTGCCTTCCTAGTAATTTAAGGTCATTCAGATATGTACAGTCGCATCCAACTTATCTCTTTCTCCAGGGCCAAAAGAAAATTCTAAGTCCTCTTGGGAACCATTTATATTTCTAAAAACATTTCTTCTCAGCAGTCTGTTGGGAAAGATAAGGATTTCTTTCTCCTGAAAAGTTTAGCTTCAGAATTTTTGAGAATAGAGTTGAGCTTGTTCAGCCTCAAGAAGAGAGGGCTCCTTAAGGGGAGACATTAGAGCAGTTCCCAGTGCCTAAAGGGGAGGGCCTTTGGGCAAGGGCCTGTAGGGACAGGACAAGGGGGAATGGCTTGAACCTGACAGAGGGGAGATTGAGATGAGCTCTTAGGCAGAAGTTCTTCCCTGTGAGGATGGTGAGGCCCTGGCACAGGTTGCCCAGAGAAGCTGTGGCTGCCCCATCCTTGGCAGTGTTCAAGGCCAGGTTGGACAGGGCTTGAAGCAACCTGGTCTAGTGGAAGGTGCCCCTGCCCATGGCAGAGGACTGGAACTGGATGAGCTTTCAGATCCCTTCCAACTCAAACCAGTCTGGGATTCTATGATTCTATGAATGTATTCTAAAATATCCACTGTAGCCTGAGGGTTGTCAAGGCACATCAGGCTCCACCCTCTTCCTCTTCCCTGCTTGCCCCCAAATCTCTACTCCTGTTCTTCCCCAAAGAAGAGCTTGGCAGCACGAAAAGTGACAGCAAACATGAGGCAGCACAGTGAAATTTCAAGACCTACAAAGATATTTCCATAGGGCAGGCACCTCATCTCTGCAACCTAGGACCTCTTCCAGCATGGAGGTTGCTTTTGGGTATCAAGAAGGAAGATCTATGCCATTTCTTGCAACCTCCTATGTTCTCAGGTCAGTGCTTATCAGGTCAGGAAACATTAGATGCACAGCTAGCCCTCACAAAATTGCTCACTGATGGGCTTAATAGTGTATTTTGACTAATAGATCAGAACAGTACTTTATATGTAAGGTTTCATATCATCCAGTTTCAGTGCATCTATTTCTCAAATTTCTCATTCATTTCTTTTATATCTTTACAATGAAGCTATAAAAGCATTTGCCAGCCTTTATCAGATTCCTTTATGTACTAGTTATTTCAGGCACTATAGTTTAAGAGGGATCCAGTTCCTTCATGTCAGCATATCCTACAAACACAAAAGAAGAACGTTTTCTTGCCAAACTGAATGCACTAAAAGAAGTTAAATGAAAGAAAAAAACCCAGCTAAACCCACTTATAGGACTCTGAATTCTGTGAAGAGCTACTTCTGTTAAGTCCAGCAAAGAACAACTTTCAGAATGCTGAGGTATACAGGAGATGTTTGGCTCAGAACTGCAGATGACATGATGATCCATTGCTCAGGGTGGTATTCTGTCTTCTGGAACTGAAAGACAGCCAAACAGGAAGGACACCCCAGTGAAAACATGCTTACGACAAAGATGGAGAAGAGAAGAAATTATTTGATCCCTGGTATTTCACAGTATCACAGTATGCTAGAGATTGGAAGGGACCTCAAAAGATCATCTAGTCCAATCCCCCTGCCAGAGCAGGAACACCTAGATAATGTTACACAGGAATGTGTCCAGGCGAGTTTTGAATGTCTCCAGGGAAGGAGACTCCACAACCTCCCTGGGCAGCCTGTTCCAGTGTTCTGTCACCCTCACTGAGAAGAAGTTTCTTCTCAAGTTTAAGTGGAACCTCTTGTGTTCCAGTTTGGACCCATTACCCCTTGTCCCATCATTGTTTGCCACTGAGTAGAGCCTGGCTCCATCATCCTGACACTCGCCCTTTACATATTTATATACACTAATAAGGTCACCCCTCAGTCTCCTCTTCTCTAAACTATAGAGACCCAGCTCCCTCAGTCTTTCCTCATAAGGGAGATGCTCCACTCCCTTAATCATCTTAGTTGCCCTGCACTGGACTCTCTCCAGCAGGTCCCTGTCCTGCTTGAACTGAGGGGCCCAGAACTGGACACAATATTCCAGATGGGGTCTCACCAGGGCAGAGTAGAGGGGAAGGAGGACCTCACTCTACCTACTAGCCACCCCCCTTCTAATACACCCCAGGATGCCATTGGCCTTCTTGGCCACAAGGGCACAGTGTTGGCTCACGGTCATCCTGTCATCCACTAGGACCCCCAGGTCCCTCTCCCCTACACTGCTCTCTAACAGGTCGTTCCCCAACCTATACTGGAACCTGGGGTTGTTCCTGCCCAGATGCAGGACTCTGCACTTTCCCTTGTTATATTTCATCATTTCACAGATGAGCTGCTGGGTGTGAACAAATATCTTCATTTCTTGTCCCAAATTTTAGAAATCTATTTTTATTTTCTATTACCCTATCTTCATCTTCAGAGGAAAAAGAGACAGGCACTTGATGTCTATATTTCCAATGAAAGGGTGGTGTAGAAAGAGAGTCATCTCAAGTCTTCTCTTCCTTCCAGAAACACCTGCCCCTTAATAAGGATGTGAGGAGGAAGGAGGAAGCAAGCCAAGTAAGCAAGTTACACAACATATTTCCAAAGTAGTAGAGAAAATGGGGATCCTTACTATCCAGTCTTTCAAGTAACTACACAGGATGGGCTAGGTTTTGTCTCAGTAAAGGACTGTGGGTAAGATGAGATAGAAAAAACACAAATACAGGAAAATATTTTAAGTTAGAAATTTATTTTCATTCATGAACACAGCTATGAGTAACTGTTACTAGAAATCATGTAATTCTGACACAACATAAAGATGTCTTAGGTAATTAGGAAAAATGTAAAAAAAGAGTAAATATCACAAGCTATAAAATTCAAACTGTAAAAACGGTATGCATTAAGAAAGGAGTTTTGCTTCTCCTGGGTCACTGCCATGATCTCTGGAAGAGATAATGAATCCTCAGCCTTGTCTCTCAGCCCACTTTGTCTCAACAACATAGTGAAAGCAGTGACTTCTTCGTAGGAAAAAAACCTGTTTTTATTAATATATTATGGTCTAAGAGCCATTTGTCTGATGCTTCCAGCTCCTGTGTCTTGATGTGATTCCATCAGCTACTGAAGAATCAAAATCAGATGCATGGTATCCAACTCCATTATCTGCAACATTTAGACCAGAGAGCAAAACCTTACACAATGAGTGCAGAAGTAGTTTTGTCTGCTTCCACGTGGCTGTGTTGCCAGAATAACTACATCCTCTAAAATCCTTGAGTGCGGGGCATCTGTCTGGCTTAACACGACTACTGGCTCACCGAGAGACAACTTCACAGCATGGCAGAAGCGTGGGGATAAAGGATGAGGTTGGCACAACACACTTCCCTATATGAGGTACTCACATGTAAAGGATTCTTAAACTGCCATGGCCAAAATCATGTGAAGTATCACAAAGTAACTTTAATTTTCAGGTTTTTTATGCCTTAGGCAGGAAAGGGAGCTCATGGAGCTCTGCAGGCTGTACCCACAGGGTCAAAACAACTGACAGATCCTTTAGTGAAAGCAACCTATCTTTATCCTTTCCAGTCCCTTTGCAAACACACAGCAATTTGAAGTAAGGTCTCAGAAAGAACTCAAGCAGCAAATAACCCTGAAATTTAGGGGAGTTCACATCAAACCTTACCTTTGCAACACACTTGTTCCTTTATCTTAAAGTGAACTGAAGCCCCAGCTCCGAGCACTATGCTCTGCTACAATTCAGGTTCAGACCAGGATCTTGTGTTGTAGCTCACATTTATTTTCTAAAGTGGTATCTGCCTGTGATAACTGAACATAAGATGACTGATCCACATGCTATCTTGGCATTTTGTGGTTGTAAGCCTTAAAGAAAGTATCTGAAATGTTGAAAAACCTAAACCAGAAGAGTTCTACACACATCTTCTAGTCTGGAAGTGGCCTGCTTGTCCTATTTTTGTGGCCTACAACATACTGATTATTCTGCAGTGTCTAAGTGTTCTTACTTTTAAAGTACATTTCAAACACACTTAGTTCCAAACGTATCTCTGCAAACATGCCACAACAACACTTTCTAAATACGAAGACAGCTGCAGTTGGTGACTCAGAAGCCCACATCCTCAGTTTCTTATTAACTATGGGTACTATCAGTCCAGAAATCTAGTGACAACTTTTCAGCACCAGTATCAGTGTTGCAGAATGACTCTTAAGAGCAGGACCATAAAGTTCTGGAGGACTGTGCAAGCAAGGCAGGGGGTGGCCCCCACAGGTGGCCGGAGACCGGACCTGGGAGGAGAATGTGGAGGAAGCTGTGGGGGCTAACCAAAACTGTTGTGCCAAGGAGTGGCTGAATACCACTCCTATATATGTGTGAACTGCGTCACAAATAAAGTAGAAGTTGCTTATCACCCATATTGGGTTGGCTTGTCTGCTTCTCCTCGCCGCTTACAAATGGCGCCCGAACAGGGACGCGGACTACAGGGCCCTGGTCGCTGGGGACCCGGGATTCAGGGCCCCGACTAGCGGGGACCCGGATACAGGGCCCCGGTTTAACGGGGACCCGGGATACAGGGCCCCGGTTTAACGGGGACCCGGGATACAGGGCCCCGGTCTACGGGGACCTGGATACAGGGCCCTGACTAGCGGGGACCCGGGATACAGGGCCCCGGTCGACGGGGACCCGGAACGGTGAGTGAGCGGCGCCACCGGCAGCGGCCGGGAAGCGTGGGCAATGCTGCTGCGGTGGTGTGACGGACCCGGGTGCTTGGACTAACCGAAAGAATCCGCCGCTGGGGCGAACCAGACACTGCTGCGTCGGGAGGCCGATCCGGAGAGCGAGGTTACAGGACGACCCAGAAGAAGACGATCTGGAAAAGGCTGGCCATGAAAATGGACCGAGAGGTAGCCCTGGACTTACTACAGTGCTTTTTATAAAAGCAGGGAACTGAGCCCTGAACTTTTTACAGTGCTTTTTATAAAAGCGGGGAATTGAGCCTGAGACTCTAAAGCAGCTAGCAGGTCTGGTGGCTGTAGGGAAGGCTAAGAGATTTTTTTTGCAGATCCTAATACAATATTTGAGGAGAGTGAGTGGCGAAAGTTTGGTGATGAACTGTTTGACTCAGTGCTTAATGATTATAAAAATGCAAAGAAACTCGGTAAACCACGGAGGGAAGTAATGAACTGTATAAAAAGATACAAGGCAGAAAAGAAAACTGCCGCGGTAGCAACGGAGAAACTAGGAACAGACGTCCCCGGTCGGTTGAAACCGGGGGAAGATTACAACTCGGTCCCCCCCCCCCCCCCCCCCCAACTCGCGGGAGCACAGGGTTTCCCACCCCCCCCTTCCTTTTCTCCCCCTCCATCAGAAGGTGCCGCGGAGGAGGTGTAACCCCCTGCTCCCCCACCACCCCAGTTCCGAAAGTAGGGACTTTGAAAAGGACAGAGAAAGTATATTAGAAGGTATACGCATGATAAATGTCGAGGAATCCGAAAGAAAGAGGGCGGTGCCTCGGCGCCGGATCGATTGCGGCGCCCCTGTGGAGCACGCAGCAGAAAATAGGGATCATGCGCGAGCGGGAGATTTAAAGGAGCCGCGAACCTCTCCAACCCACTACGCCCTAGAGTGAAAAAATTTTTAACTCAGTCACGGAGGAGCCAGGTCTGCAGATGGCTACATACCGAACGGGAGACATCTGATAAGAAAGACACAGCTGCGAGCAACGGAGACCCCGAGTTCGGCGCAGGATCAGCCCCCGAATCCCCTGAATCCGAGCCAGATTTATATCCTCTGCTTCCAGACCCTGACTGTCTCCCGGGTCGGTCTGCTCAGACTCACTGGCCCTGGAGACGCTCAGTTGTAACAATGGGTAACCAAATATGTGATCATTACTGGGGAATTTTCTGCAGTGGGCATTTCTGCATATCCTGTGTTTACTACACAGCAGGGGGCTAAAGAGTGGGAAGCTCTTGATCTCAAAATAGTTAAGGAGGCCTGACAAACAGTGACCACGTATGCGTTAAAATCCTCATACTCAAGCTGTATATGTTATGATTTTTTCTTGCAGTTGACAGGGGGAGCCCATACAGTTTCTCTGTGATACTCATGTATTAGAAGTTGGTAAATATAAGTATGTCCAGGTTTCTATCAACCCTTGGAGACCTCTGTAGATACTGCTGGCCACTTCTTCCAGCACAGGCTGGCCACCTGTGTCGGAATGAGTGTGCATTTTGGTCAGTATAAAAGCCCAAGCCTCATACGATGTAGGGGAGGCAGAGCCTCTGCGGGGACGCCTGCTAAGGTTGAGCCTGCCACCTTGCACTGCAATGATGCTTCTCGGAGCTGGTTTGCTGTTAGTCTCCACAGGGTCCTTGTGCCACATTCTGTACGTGGGACTGTAGTGGGAGTAACGATGGCTTTTGCAGGGACTAAAAAAAGGGGGGGGGGGGGGGGGAGAGGGAGAGAGTAATGATGCTGCACTTAACCTGTCTAACCTGTCTACTTCTCAAGAACTGAAGAACTGATAACCTGGGGGAGGGGGTATATTTGTGTCCTCCTGCCTACAGGTCCATGGTGACTGCCTGCAAAGTTTGTCAAGCCTTGCCATGAGCTGGACAGACGAATGGATAAACCTGATGCCTCAGCTACAGGAGCTGACCGTGATTACCCCAAGCAGAATGAGATAGAGGAAGAGAAAGAATAAATAACTGCAAAACATCACTTGGGGGCAGTTGAAAAGTAACATCCTGAATATGTGTGCTTGTAAAATAGCTATTATTAGAGGTTGTGATTTTGTGTATAAAACCACCTGTATTTACTAGCTAGTTGCTAATAAGAAACTGCACCTTGTATTGTATAGATTTGTCACTTGTAAAAGAGATGTTAGACTATGGAAATTTGCAGTAGCTGCTAGAAAATGCTAAGGCAAAAGCTAGAAAAATTTTAATACAATGGTAGTGTTATAAAGCAGGTGATGGAACAAATTAAGAGGGGGGGAGAATTCCACTGGTAAGAAATTTCTTTGGCTAGTCCTTCAGTGCCATCAGCGTCTTCAACATGCTGCTGCACCCTGTAATAGTTACTCTGCTAGTGTAAATTTGTGTGTGCCTTGCTGTAGTAGCGACTTGTTACTGGATAAAACAAAAGGGGGAAGATGTGGAGACAGTGTTCTCACAGGAGAATGCATAATTGGTACATAAACTTTGAATAGTCCTGAAAGATACAGCAAGGCCATGAGAGGCCTGAAGAAGCTTAAGCAAACAAGATAAGAGGCTGGAATTCACCAAGTTAATGAGAACTGTGGACTGTTGGCAAGCTTTCAAGGTTGAGTTCTCACACCTGTGTTTAACCAATTATATGTTAGTCACTAAGTGTCTTCAAAACATGTATCCAATCATAATATGCCAAATCACTGTAAGTGCTTCAGCTGGGGCCTTGGCTCAACTAAGCAGACTGGGTTGCTGAGTTGCTAAGCAGACAATTCTACATCGAAGGCAATTCCTGATTTGTTTTAATGTTGACTCTGTAAGACATGCAACACTGCAGAACCTTTTGTTGTTGGAACAGGGACATGGATGTGAAGAGTTTGATGGAATGTGTTGTATGAGTCTCTCTGATTATGCTAATTCGATGTACGCACAGCTGAGAACCCTGGCTCAGCTTACCCAGCAATAGTAAATGAGCAATATCCTAAGAATAACTAGATGGTTGTCTTCACGGGGCATTACAGGTTGAGTCAAACACTGTTTAAAAGTATTGCACTTATGTATCATTGATTAGGTTAATCATCGTAGCTATTAGACTTGTTTATAGTTGTGTGATAAAACAGGTGAACAGAATAACCCATAA
Source organism: Pezoporus occidentalis (assembly GCF_034315485.1). Lineage (NCBI taxonomy): Eukaryota > Metazoa > Chordata > Aves > Psittaciformes > Psittacidae > Pezoporus > Pezoporus occidentalis. The sequence continues at coordinate 2,221,577 of NW_026916263.1, forward strand.
TGCCTTGCTTGCACAAAGAAAAAGGGGGGAATTGTTGCAGAATGACTCTTAAGAGCAGGACCATAGAGTTCTGGAGGACTGTGCAAGCAAGGCAGGGGGTGGCCCCCACAGGTAGCCGGAGACCGGACCTGGGAGGAGAATGTGGAGGAAGCTGTGGGGGCTAACCAATACTGTTATGCCAAGAAGGAGTGGCTGAATACCACTCCTATATATGTGTGAACTGCGTCACAAATAAAGTAGAAGTTGCTTATCACCCATATTGGGTTGGCCTGTCTGCTTCTCCTCGCCGCTTACATATCAGTACCTCAATTATATTCATATGAGATGACATATTGGGAGTGGAGTGGGAAGAATGGAGCAGCAAAAAAATTGAAAAGTAAAGAACATCAGGACAAAGTAAGGGGAAATAAGAAGTAAAGAAGGAAAAGCAAGAAACAAGGGATGGAACAAACAGAACTTTCCCAATGAATGATTCACTATATGTCAGTTAAGAACGGCAAAAATAACCAATTTCCTCTGTAAAAGCCAGCCTTGGCTTTTGGTCTTCAGGAAGATCTTCCACTGACTTCAACAGATGACCTGCACAGTAGCAAAAGGAACATACAAATCTGATTGCTGAGAAGGAATTCAGCCCTCATCACTGGATGAATGTGATGCCCTTAATTTAAGAATAAACAAACAGCTCTGCCTCAGCATACTTAAGTTCTGCTCCCATGATCCATGGTTTCTTTAAGATGATACACTTAATATGTTTCTGAAGTTGTACCTTATTAAATGCAGATGGTTTTCCTTTATAATTAAAGGTGTAAAAGTCAGGAATTCCAAACTGTTCTTCCTGGTCCTTTTTCACTTATTTAAAGTCTGTGTTTTTGCTGAGTACCTTAACTTGTATGTCCCTGTATTGTATATTCGTACTTAAGTGGATTATAGCTATATACAGATACATTTTTCTACTGGTTTGAATGACCAGTATATTTTGCTAACACAGAGTAGTGCTCCTTTGACAAAAGGATCTCACTGATACCAGTGACGCTAAATGAAAAATAAAGTGCTACTTAGCATGAGCAATAAAAATTTTAACTAGTTAACTAGTGTTAGGACAACTGATAGGGACCTTCAAGCTCACACAGTTCTGACTGCCTGCCATGGGCAGTGACACCTTCCACTAGACCAGGTTGCTCCAATCCCTGTCCACCCTGGGCTTGAGCACTGCCAGGGATGGGGCAGCCACAGCTTCCCTGGGCAACCTGTGCCAGGGCCTCACCACCCTCACAGGGAAGAACTTCTTCCTTATATCTAATCTGAACTTTCCCTGATTAAGTTTGAAACCATCACCTCTTGTCCTATCACTACAGTCCCTGATTAAGAGTCCCTCTGCAACATCCTGGCAGGCCCTCTTCAGATACTGGAAGGCTGCTATGAGGTCTCCATGCAGCTTCTGTTCTCCAGGCTGAACAGCCCCAGTTTTCTCAGCCTGTCTTCCTAGAGGAGGTGCTCCAGTCCCCTGACCGTCCTCGTAGCCTCATCTGGACTTGCTCCTTCTTGTGTTGAGGACACCAGAACTGCATACAGAGCTAGAAGCGGGGTTTCATGAGAGCAGAAAATAGGGGCAGGATCTTCTCCTTCAACCTGCTGGTCACACTCCTTTTGATGCAGCCCAGCACACGGGTGGTTTCTGGGCTGCAAACACACACTGAAGCTGGCTCATGTTCAGTTTCTTGCCACCCAACACCCCCAAGTCCTTCCCTGCAGGGTTGCTCTAAGTCTCTTTTCCGCGCAACCTGTAGCTGTGCCTGGGATTGCCCTGACACAGATGTAGGACCTTGCACTTGGTTTGGTTGAACTCTATGGGGTTGGCACTGGCCACCTCTCAAGTGTGTCAAGTCCTTCTGGATCACATCCCTTCCCTCCAGCATCTCAACTGAACCACACAGCTTGATGTCATCGGCAGACTTGCTGAGGGTACATCATTACTACTGTCCATGTTGCCCACAAAGATGTTGAACAGGATCAGTCTCCCAACACCAATCCCTGACAGATACCACTCATTACTGGTCTCTAATTGGACATTAAGCTGTTGACCACAACCCTCTGTATGGGGCCAACCAGCCAATTAGTTATCCACTGGGTGTCCAGCCATCAAATTTATGTTACTCGTTTAGAGACAAGGATGCCATGCGGAACAGTGTTGAAACAGTCCTTAACTATTCATATGGTGACTCCACCACTTCCCTGGGCAGCCTGTTCCAATGCCTGACAACCCTTTCTGTGAAGAAATTGTTCCTAATATTCAGTCTAAACCTCTCCTCGTGCAGCTTGAGGCCATTTCCTCCTGTCCTATCACTTCTTACTTGGGAGAAGAGGCAACTCCTACCCCATTACAACCTCACTACATATCAACCCTGACATGAGGGGGCTAGAGAACTATTTCTTCTCACATACTTCTTTTTAAACACACCAAGATGGATTTCATTTGCTAGAACATAAAGATTTTCCTGCTTTCTTTCTTTCCTGTTGTGATTTAAGCCCAGCCAGTAACACAGAGCCATGCAGTCACTTGCTCACTCCCATTTCTTCCTCCCCGCTCCCAGAGGGATGGGGAGGAGAATCAAAAGAATGCAACTCCCATGGTTTGAGATAAGAACAGCCCAGTAACTGAGGTATAACACAAACCACTACTGCTACCACCAATCATAATAATGATAAGGGAAATAACAAGGGAAAAGAATACAACCGCTCACCACCCACCGACTGATACCCAGCCTGACCCGAGCAGTCATCTAGCCATTCTGGGTAATTGCCCCGAGTTTATATACTGGGCACGACGTGCTGTGGTGTGGAATACCTCTTTGGGTAGTCTGGGTCAGGCATCCTGTCTCTTCTTCCTCTCAGCTTCCCCTCCTCCCTGGCAGAGCATGAGACTCAGAAAGTCCTTGATCAGGGTAAACATTACTGAGCAACAACTAAAACATCGGTGTGTTATCAGTGTTGTTCTCCGGCTGAAAGACAAAAACACAGCAGTGCACCAGCTACTAAGAAGGAGAAAAATGACTGCTACTGCTGAACCCAGGCCATATTCCTAACAGCATTATTATTTGATGTTGATAAATTACATGGTTTCATAGCTAATTTGGGTCAGGTTTCCTGTCTGCTTCCTTGTGACTTCCCCTCCTCCCTGGCAGAGCATGAGACTCAGAAAGTCCTTAGTCAGAGTAAACATTACCCAGCAACAAATAAAAACATTGGTGTTGTCAGCGTTGTTCCAAGGCTGAAAGTCAAAAACACAGCACTGCACCAGGTACTAAGAAGGAGAAAAAGGACTGCTACTGCTGAACCCAGGACAATGCCGTATGTATTTATTTCTACACATCTTCTGTGATGTAGGGTCTCTGTGGGCAAGTGTCTTTTACCTCAGGGGGTGTGAATTTTAGCATTACAAAGAACCAAGCTGCTTTGGGGACACGGGTACCCTCTGTTTTGCTGATCTTTTCAAAATAACCTGTGTGGTTTTGACCTTGAGTTTGTTCTTAATCTTTCTCAAGTTAGCTGTTACTCTTTTCCTGACCCAGACTACTTCTTCCCTGCTTCTACCCTGACATTCCCACTTCCCGTTCCGGGCCCGCCCTCCCCTCAGCTATCCTTAGCCCTCCCCCCACCTCCCCGCCACTGAACTACACCTCCCAGCAGTTCCCTGCCTACACCGGAAAGCGTAATACCGTAAAGCGTGGGGGGCGCTGACATCATCATCGTCATCATGTACCACAGCAGCACGCAGCGCAAGCACTGGATCTTCTGCAGCGGGCAGGAGTTGGAGCGGTGCCGGGAGGAGGCCAACCGCAACTTCCACAGCAAGGCGGCGGCGACTGGGAAGGTGTGGGAGTGGGAGCCGTGAGGGAGGAGAGGAAGAGGGCGGTCGGGAGGGGTACGTCAGCCTTGCGGCCTCCTCTGAGGGGAGGAGCTGGGCTGTGGGGAGAGGCGCAGCGCGTGAGGCAGACTTATCTTTGCTTACCCTCAAGGTCCAGCAGAATGACCTTCGGCTGCTAAAGCCCCATGAGGAGCTGGCGATATGCAAGCACTACGAAAAGCGGCTGCTGGACTTCTGCTCCGTCTTCAAGCCTGCCATGCCGAGATCCGTGGTGGTAAGCGACGAAGCCTCTGTGTGTTGTTCTTTGGATATCCTTCAGATTTTTTGTCTGTCTGTGCTTCAAACCCTCTGATCACTCTGTTTTCAGGGTAGTGTAGATGGTCCAAAGGCAGAGTGTTATCTATAGAATCATAGAATCAACGAGGTAGGAAATCAGCTGTAAGATCATCAAGTCCACCCTTTACCCCAGAACTTTAGCTGTAGCTAAAGGAGGCAGTCCCACACTTGAGCTGTCACCTAGTTGTTTCTCAAGCACTGGTGCTTGTCTGACCACAAAGCAAGCTTTACTGGCAGTAAACTAACCTATAGAGGTTAAAGAGTAAAAGGAAAAATACCTTTGAATGACTTACCTTGAACACATTTCAGAAGGGAGACAGTGGGGAGTCATAGCTGTAGCAGAGAATAAAGTTGTGCTGCTTTTGTCATCCAGCCATTATGATGTATACTCTGTATTGTCTCCTGTCAGTTCCAAAGGTGCCGCTGGTCTGGGTACTTGCCCATACTGTCTCACACATACTGCCACCCATGACTGTCTAGCCATGAGGAAGATCTCTTAGAGGTATTCTTAGATCATCATTTAACCTTAGACAAGACCTAAACCACATGCAACAACATGCTGGTTCCCAGCAAAAGGAGCAGGCTGGTTTCAAGGGTACTCAAAAAATCCTTAAAATTCTCAAATGCTGCTGTAAGCAGCCTGGGGGGTAGGGGCAGAAGGTGTGGGAGGATGTCTCCTTCACAGGTTGGCCATCCAAGGCAGGGAAAAAAAGAGATGTAATTGTTAACATTTCCCATTACATGCCTCCCAAAGTACAGAGGTGGTGACCATGCTGAGAGTGCATGCCAGATTGGTTTCATGATCAGTAGTTCTATTGTATCACAAGCCATTGTCATAAAGTACAACAAAATGAGAACCTTAGCCCCAGCCCCAGAGCTGATAAACACTATAACAGCAAGTACAGGTTGCAAGTAAGTTGTGACATACTGAAACTCTGAGACCAAGCACAACAACTCCAAGAGCCAATAAATCAGCATTGTGGCAAGCAACTGTTAATCCGAAAGAGTGAACGCTTATCACAAATGCAGTTAGACACACTCTGGTCAGATCTGTCGTTAACACTTCGAGCCAGAAAGGACTGCTGTGGTTTAAGTGCAGCCAGTAACTCAGAACCACACAGCCGTTCTCTCACTCCCTCCCTTCCCTCCCCGCTCCCCCACCTCCCGGAGGGCTGGAGAGGAGAATTGAAGGAATGTAACTCCCACGGGTGGAGATAAGAACAGTCCCATTACTAAGGTACAATACAAAACTACTACTACTATTAATAAGGAAAATAACAAGGTGAGAGAATATAAAACTGAAAGAAAAAACAGTAAGCACAAGTGATGGCTTACCTGCTGCTGACTGATGCTTGGCCTGACTGTAGCAGCGATCTGACCTTCCGGGTAACTCTACCCAGTTTATATACTGGGCATGACGTGCTGTGGTATGGAATACCCCTTTGGCTAGTTTGGGTCAGGTGTCCTCTCTCTGCTTCCTCCCGGCTTCCCCTCTTCCCTGGTAGAGCGTGAGACTGAAAAGTCCTTGTTCAGGGTAAGCATTACTGAGCAACATTAAAAACAGTGGCGTGTTATCAGTGTTGTTCTCAGATTAAAGCCAAGCCACAGCACTGCACCAGCTACTTAGGAAAAAGGAAAAAACAGCTATTACAGCTGAAATCAAGACACCCTCATTAAAGTACGTGTGCTGGATCAGACCTGCCAAGTAATGGTTACGGAAAACATCTGCTTTCATGCTGATGGCATTCAGACCAGCATGGAAATTTGGCATTCGCTGCATTACTTCTCAATACACAGAGAAGCATGATTGTTAAACACACTAGGAAACTTACTGATCTAAAAAGTCAGATGTTCTGCCTGAGTCTACTTACGACTTTCAAAATCCTTTTCAGTCTTTGATTTTTAAACTTCATGTAAGTTTCACATTTTTCTCATGAAGATATTACAGGCTTTTGAGCATAAATATTGCAGGCATACATGTATTAGACTTTCAAATGGCCTTAGTGTATCCTGTATGTCTGTAGTATATATTAAAACATGCTGCTTCTGTTTCATGATTATTTTTTTTTAGTTTATTTTTCTTTTTTTCTTAATCTGTTTTTGCTTCTACACTTACTTTTCCCTCCGTTGTTTTGTTTTGTTTTTTTAATCTAGGGAACAGCTTCCATGTATTTCAAACGTTTTTACCTCAATAACTCGGTGATGGAGTATCATCCTCGGATAATAATGTGAGTTATCAGTGCATCTTGAGTTATTCTGTCAAGCAAAATATTGGAGGTTTAATCTCTGTACCTGTAAAGACCTGAAAAAATGAGAAAGGACATCTGAGAGCTTAAAAACAAGTAAAGGCAAAGTATGGTCACTTCCAGTTTCCATTTGGGAGTTTTTTGTGTTCAGAATATGGTGTTTTGAAGATAAAAAATTTCTGAACAGGGCTCTTGATAAGAAGCTGCATACTATATATGTCTTCTTTTTTTTCCTTTTTTCCCTCCTCAAGGCTGACATGTGCATTTTTGGCCTGTAAAGTGGATGAATTTAATGTGTCCAGTGTACAGTTTGTTGGTAACCTTCGAGAAAGCCCTGCTGGACAGGAAAAAGCTCTTGAACAAATACTGGAGTATGAGCTACTGCTTATTCAGCAACTGAACTTTCATCTTATTGTCCATAATCCATACAGGCCATTTGAGGGATTTCTAATCGATCTAAAGGTAGTATTGTTTAATGTGCTACATACCGCAGATGTATACTGACGTAATATAAATTTGTCATGGGTTGTGGTAAAAACCTTTATTTGCTTTTGTGCCTGTGATTGTAAAAGATTTAGTTTCTAAAGTGGTAGGCATGTATCTGGGAGGAAGTTGGTTTAATTGTCTCAAGTTGTGGCTGTACGCACTTTAGCTTATTTTTGGAGTAAGAAGATGGTCTGGTACTTTTTAGTGTTACCAAGTACTGTTAAATTATGTGGTCTGAGCTCAAGAACGAGAAGGCAAGGAACACCTACTTACTTTCTGAATACTTCCTTTTCAGACTCGCTATCCAGTGCTGGAGAATCCTGAAGTTCTGAGGAAAACAGCTGATGACTTCCTCAGTCGAGTGGCTCTGACAGATGCATACCTGCTCTTCAGTCCCTCACAGATAGCTCTTGCTGCCATATTATCCAGTGGTTCAAGAGCAGGAATTAATATGGAAAGGTAACCTTTTGTTTTTTCCTTATGGGTATGATTTAAACATCCTATTTGCTTCCTGTACAAAATAGTTGGATTGTAGACGTTCTTAAGTAGTACAAGTGTCTATTTACTGACTATGATGTGTTCTTTAAATATATTCCAAAACTGAAGCAGTGCTGATTTTGGTTGGTTGGTTGGTGGGGTTTTGGTTTTGATTTTTTTTTTTCTGTTGTTGTTTGGTTCATTTTTTTTTTTGGTTTGTGTGTGGTGTTTTGTTGTTGTTGGTGTTGTTTTTTGTGAGTTTTTGTTTTGTTTTGGGTTTTTTTCCCTCCATTTTCAAAATGTAGTTGACAAATGGAATAGTTGGTATATGGTTTTAAATTTGGAAGGAAGGAAAAAAATAAAAAACAAATAGATGACTTTGCCCTAATTAGAGCAGCCCAGGATTTTCAGGCTCATCTTGAAGGTCAGAGTGAAGAACATGGAAACACAATAGGAACTGAGAGTATTGAAACGCTTAAGGAATCACTTACCTTAAAAATCTTATTTTTTTTTTTTTTTTAACCTCAGCTTGCAGTCAAATGAAATTACACTGAAACGACAGCTGCTACTTATGTGGAAACTGAGTGTTGTATTTGACTGGTACAGCTGTTCAGTTTCCATGGAATTGGACTAAATAGTGTCAGTCCCTTTAAAACAGCATGTAAGTGCTGTTTTAAATCGGTCCCTTCTTCCTTTCTTTTGTCTACCCACTGGTGTTTTCAAAGGTATTATCAAACACTTTGATATCATTACTGAAATGCATATTTGGTTTGGTTTCTTTCCTTTTAAGGATAAAACACACTCCTTTCAGAAAAACAGCTGAGGTAGTTGCTGTAAGTAGCTGCAGCTGGAGTGTTTTAATCACATAATGCTCTGTGTGAGCAATTTGCACCTAGAGTGTAACGACTGCAGGCAACAGAGGCTGCTGCAAGATGCAGATCGTTCTTTTTAAAGATACTTCACTTCCGTCTGCTCTAAATGAGTATCAAATCCGTCTTGTTCTGAAAGAGTAAGAGAGTGTAGGAGTGTCCTCCACAACGCTGACTGTCCTCTTCGAACAGTGTAAAAACATTCAGTATTTACTGTGACTTGAAACTTGTTGGATTTCATTCCTAAACAGATATTCTGTACTATTTGTGCCAAAATTCAGAAAAGCATGCCTACAAAAAGAATAATTTGTAGATAATGTGTGAATCAAGGTATGAGAACTTTTGTCTTCAGATATTTGTGAAAAGCTCAAGTCTTTATCGCCTGTCTGTACCATACTGTTGCTATAACTTTGTCATTTGTTGTTTCATGTGAGTTTGACATGCTGGGTATGAGAGAAGCTAATGCTGCAGCTCAGGTCTTGTGGACCTGGGGGTAGGTACGCACCTGCAAAGGTGAGACAAAGCATGGAAGACTGGAAAATATGTTGCTGCCGTGACTTTCAGTGTATAGTTCAGTCTTGAAAAAGTAAAGGGTTCAGGAAAACATAGGTGCTCTGGCTAATAGGTGGCTTCAAATTAATCTTCAGTTCTGGTATTAGCACAAGGTTAAATAATACCCTTAAATTTGAGCTCTACAAGAGCATTGGTGTTAAGAAAGCAGCTATCAGCTTTGTTGTGGCTGGTGCATCTGTCTGCAGGCTGCAACTGATACAGCTGATAATGTCAGAAATGAAGTAAGTTTGAAGTTAGACGGAACAGGTTGATACACTTTGGAGTCTTTGAATTTTTTTAATTTATCCATAAGTACATTCCCTGGGAAGGGATATAATTACTTGGTTGTTGCCAGTCCTGTTGAGGTTTGTTGCTTACATGTTTTGGTGTTTTACTCAGGTGGTGTATGTATTAATGTTCTTACTGAAAGGAAGTTGGAATCTCTGAGGGAAGAGAAAGAGATGCACAGGCTCTTACAAGAGAGCTTTAAGCCTTTGCTTTCAACTGCCAAAAGAAGTTACTCCATCTTGCAAAGTTTACTGTCTCTTGGTCTGACTGAACACTTCTGTGTTATTTGCTTTTTCAACAGTCATACTGTGTAATAGCGTGATGTTAACATGACAGTTGACAGAGTCTTAAATGTAAGTTGATTTAACACAGTGAGGCTCAAATCCAGTTCCAATACATGGCAGCGGAATGCTTCCTTCATGTCCTTATGGAAGAAGAATGTTGCAAATCACAGATTTGCTTTTTTATCATTTTATAGCACTTGTATAACCAAAGTGTTCTTGCTAGGTGTAATCATGAAGCTCTAGCAGATGTAGGTAATGAATATACATATTTTATTAACTAATTTTAGCGCTACAAATAATTATAACACTTTAATGTAAGGACTTACTCTTCCATGTCTTTTTGCAGTTATTTATCAGAAAGTCTTAAGCTGAAAGAAGACAGAACAGCCCTAGCAAAGCTACTAGATGGCATGAAATGTAAGTAAACATTGGGAAAATATGATAAACAGTATTTCTAAAGGAGGGAAAACAGCTTTTAACAAACAACAGAAACTTTAAGCAGAAGGATGTGCTTCAGGGGGTTTTCTTTATCTGGTTGCATGTGTAAGATAAGTAAACCACGGGTGGTAGAATGAACTACTTAGCTTGTGGATGCAAGGGGAAACAGTGAGGCTTTCCAGTGATATGAACAAATGAAAGTGAAAGGCAAAGGCCCTGATTCTTCTGAGAATATAAGTGCTACCGACAGTTAAGTGCTAGCAGCTGGCTACAAAGTGAGAACTCTGTTTTGGGAACTAGGTTATGGGTTTTGTAGATAGGGACGAAATAACTCAGTCCACTGTATCTTAAAAATTAAAAAGCCTGCACTAACTACTTCTACCACCAGAGGGTATCTTTTCTAAGCTAAATGGCTAGTGTTAAGTGGTGTGCCAGAATTTGTATTTTGCTTCTGTTTTGCAGCAGAAAAGATGTTTAGGTTTGCTAGTGTGAGAAATATATAGATAAAAATAATAAGAATGCCAGCATGGTTTAGCTAAGATAATGGGGAATGTAGTATACTGATTATTACCATTTCTAAATTAAATAAAAAAGCTGGGATACAACATTTCCAGTAAGCAAATAATTATTTAAACTCATTTAAAATGGGAGGGTGATAGCATTAAAAATATAGTCCTTTGATTAAACTGACTGTAGTAGAGAATGCACTATACAAATCACTAGGATCTGCAAATAAATTTAAATTGAATTTATAAAACTTAAGGTGCTTTTCTCTTTTTCTTCCTTCTAACAAATTCAGTCTTCAGGTTTCCATTGCTACGATGCAAAGGAAATGCTGGGATCACTTACTCTTCACTTGCATTATTCTGGAAAGTAGCTTCAGCCCAAAGGCAGCTCTTCTGTAAACAGATGATTGCTGGAAGGAAATTTTGTAACCTCTGTGTATGATTAGTTTAACAGAAAAATGCTGATAGGATTAAAAAAATCTTGTATCTTGCAGGGTAGCTGTAAATTTAAGTTAAATACTTAAGACTGAAAGCAGTCTTTACTTAAGAAGGAGGTATGATGCTGAATGTGAACAATACCTCTGCTTTTCTGAGGCTTGTTAGCAGACAAACATGAACTCTACAGTTGCTATAACTTACCTTGAGGAAATCCAAGATCAATGATGCTAATGACTTGTTTCAGTGTAGTTTTTGTGCTCGGCTTCTGCTGTACCTTGATGTTATTTAAAACTAATACTCAGAATAAGATGATAGTTAAGTCTTTTCGATCCTGTAAAGTTTCAGTGCTGGTAGGATGAGAAGTTCTGTAAGCAAGCAGTTAGGGGGTGTTAATACTTTGAATGTCTGATGCTTGCTTTGACAGACAAGGTTTTTACATTGTGAGCTTCTGTGTCAGCTGTCTTTTGACTCTGTTTTAAAGGCTACATGTGATGCTTTCAAAACAGTGGGGTCCTCCATGGGTTGCAGGAGTCTATCCTACCTCACCATGGTCTGCATCACGTGCTGCAGGGGAACATCTGCTCTGGCACCTGGAGCACTTCCTCCACCTGCTTCTGTACTGACCTGGGGGTCTGCAGGGCTGCTGCTGTCACATATTCTCATGGCTCTTTTCAGGCTGCAGTTGTGCAGGTTTTTTTCCCCGGTGTATGTTCTCCCAGTGGTGCTGCCACTGTTCTTGATGTGCTCAGTCATGGCATGTCTTGTAGCTGGCTACATTGGCTCCATCAGACATGGGAAGCTTTGAATAACTTCACACAGAAAGCACTTCTGTAGTTGCCCACTGCCAAAAGCTTTCCATGCAAACCCTGAACAACAAGGTAGAGCAGAAATTATTTAATGTGCTTAGGGCTGTGTTGTTGCCATTGTAGGCATGAGCAATCTTATAAGGAAATACGAGCTGCCAAAGTCTGAAGAGGTTGTTGCTCTAAAACAGAAACTGGAGAAGTGTCACAGCTTGGATCTTTTACTTAATACAAACTCGTAAGTAAATACTTACTCTTTGATGTTAAACTTCTGCCCTTTTTATTGCTATGGAAACATTAGTTTTCTCTGTGTGAGTGATGGAGAGTGAAAACATCTGAATACATACACCAGGATGTCTGTTCGCATGCTTATTGTGCGAGAGTGTCTGCTGGAATCTGAGAACCGAGATTCAAAAGCAATGCTTCCAGTAATACGTAAATATCTTCTTTTGCGCTGATTTGCACAAACTAATTCGCAAGCTCCAATACTGATTATTTTGTAACAGAGCATTTGAAACCCTGGTGGCTTCTAAGGTCTGCCCACTTGATGTCATACATAGAATCAAGGGCTTTAAAATCATATGATTAAAATAAGAATTGTGTAAAGGGTTAATGTTTTCTTAAGACTTACGTTGATGGCACAGGACTTAGTGATTTTCTTTTCTGCCCTTTTCACTTTGCTGCCCACTGTGGACTTCTAGCAAGCTGCTAGTTTAAGCACTGGAGGTTTTTTATGTTACAGATAGGTCCATAATCTTAATTTTGTGGCCAAATAAGGAGAGTGACTTATAAATTTTTTTTTTCTGCTTGGGGGTTAGGAAGAAGAGGAAAGGTTATGAAGATGATGAATATGTTGCAAAGAAACCTAAAATGGATGAGGTCAGTAAACCTATTTTACAAGTACTTTTTTTTCCACTCTTAACTGCCATGACAAAAGCAACACAGCTACTGAGACAAACTTCTGTACCCATTAATACACTTTTATGTGTTTTTCAGGCAGAATACATATATCCTGTACTTAGGAGGGTTCTTAAATACCCCCATCTTTTGTGGGGAGAGGAAGGAACATGCAGGCCATGCTTCCTGCTGTTCCCTGAATATCGAAATTATTTTAACAAACCACAGACCAGCATCAAGATTTGTACTTCAGCAAGGGAGACTCCCATGATGCCAGTGAGGGGGAATAGCTGTGAGACTGAGGTTTGGAGTGCTGTGATGAAGGGAGTTTTTGAAAAGCCAGGAACTGAATACTTGTGGGAAAATTCCAGATTTACAGGTGGAAACTCACTTAGAATTATGAGTGAAATAAATGAGTATATGCTGGAATAAAGTCAAAGTAGGCTTTTTGAAGGAAATTTTTATGTGTTGATTTTTTTTTTCTTGCTGGCCAGTGTTTCTAAAACTGTTTTCAGTGCATTATTTGGTGGCTTGCACAATGCAGAAGTCAGCTGCTGGACTGAATTTCTACATCAGCCAGTTTGCTAGCAATGCTTGCATAAATTATAGCTGGGTAGCTAGTACTCTGGGTTATAAGAACAAGTAGAAATAAGGTGGAGATGGACTAAGGAGAGCTGCTCAACAGATGAAAGCAGAATTAAGGTACTCCTTCAGAACTAACCTGAATGCTTTTCAGAGCTTTTATTTATGGCACTGCCTGTAAGCTGTAGACAATGCGTTCTGGTGGAGCTTTGTGAAGAACTATTTTTAACTGGACTTCTCTTGATACTGAAGATGTTGTCCATCTAGATGATTTAAGCCACCTTAAGTATGGCATTCAGAAAAATTTGCTAACAGCTGAAGAGGGCTGTCTGTTAACATAAAATACAGGATGTGTGTTTTCACTTCCGTAAGTTTCCACTTTCTCACAAAATGACTGAGAGAACAGATTCTGCTGAGCTCTGGAGACTTACTCCTTCCCTGCCCTGGTTTAATTTAAAGGTGCTTTTATTCTAGTTATGCTGCTATGGCTTGAGGCATTTTGTATTTTTATTTGTTGGTGTGTTTTGATATTGTTGTGTTGTTTTTCTAATAAACATATATACAGAATCCTTTTTTTAAAGAAATAAACCCGTTTGATAAATTCACCTACAGCATTTCAGGATAAGCACTTGAACAGTGTTAACAGATCCTGAAACTTAGGATTTTTAAATATTGGTGTATTTGAATTGTGAAGGGTTTGAACTTGTATAATTTCATTTCTGAGTAACTGTGAAATACAAGAGCAGATCTGAGCTGGCCAGGATGTAAAGGAGCAAGTGTGCTTAACTTTTTGAAAGCTTGTAGTGCCTGCGTACTGCTTAAGCCTTGAGACTTCGCTAATGCTATAGTTAGCTGATGGTAATGATATACGCATTTCTTTAAATAATTAGGCTGTGGTATGCAAGTGCACAATCAGTTCTAATCTACTTGTAAGATTTTGTTTCTTGATTTAATTGTTTACAGCTGAAGTTGATACCAGTGTCAAGGCTGTTACTGGTATGGGAATGATATGGTATGATATGAAATGATAGAAGAAACATACAGATAGTGATTAAGCATGGCTGACTCAGATGCCATAAAAGTGGTGAAGCCATAAAACCCATGAGACACTAGGAAAAAGCTGAAATACGAGCTCTTGGGGAAATCTCTGCGTTGTTGTGGTTCATGAAGAAGCATGAGCTAAACTTCATACAGGTGCTGAAATATGCAGCTGCTAAAGTGATTCTGTCCCTATGACTTGAAGAGTAGGCATGGATTTAGCTTTGTGAGAGTGGTGAGGCCCTGGCATGGGTTGCCCAGAGAAGCTGTATCTGCCCCATCCCTGGCAGTGTTCAAGGCCAGGCTGGACGGGGCTTGGAGCAACCTGGTCTAGTGGGAGGTGTCCCTGCCCGTGGCAGGGGTTGGAACTGGATGAGCTTTAAGGTCCTTTCTAACCCAGACCAGTCTGTGATAACTAGCTTTAAGTTTAAAGGGTTTCATCACCACTAGTGGAAATATTTCAGTCCTTTTTCTGTTTATGGAATACTTCTATTAGGCGTTAAATCCTGGACATTAAGTGCATAGCAGAAAGCAAGAAATAGGCACTAGTTCCAGGAGGCTTTCAGTCCTGTGTTCTGGAATTAGCTGTTAATAGCTAAAATACATATATATATATTTGTATATATATGTATCTATGTGTGTGTGTGTATATATATATAATCTTCTCTGTGATATATTTACTTGGCTGTTATTTCTGTTTTAGTCCCTACAGAAGGCTCTGGAGCATGCTTGATAGAACTGCTTGGGAGAGGCATGCAGGAAAAATTTTAAATTAACCCATGAATCAAAACTTAATTGGAGTCTCATGCCAGACTAGGGCCTACCTGGAGCAATGCCTTTAACTGCACTCACATTTAGCAGTGGCAGAAAGTCTGAGCAGGAATTCAGATTGTGGGGAGTCTCAGGAAAGGAAATACCTTTAGTGTCGTTCAGCAGTTCTTGGCCATGACCTTAGCCAAGCCATGTCGTGAGACTCTGAAGGGGATCTTCACAAACATGTGTTTCATCAGGTAACTTCTTTGTAGCCTCCTCATTTCCAGTTTGAGCTAGCCCTGTAAGTTAACCAGGCCTGGCAGCTGCTACTCAGGTGGCAGTAGAATGGAGCCTGCAAGACAAGTAGGGTCCAGCATCCTGACAAGAACATCCTGACAGAGCTTGGCAGGTCTGCCAAGTCATGCAGAGAAGCGCTATGCTTCAGACATTGCTGTTCGAGTCTGTTACTGATGGCAGGCGCAGTTCAGAGTTCTGAAATCACCTGTGCTGCTTGAATTGTGTTTGAATTCTAGTAGAGTTTTCTGTGGCAGCATATGCTGTGCACCTACATTTACATGCTGCCTGGTGCACTGTATTATAAAACACACTAAATTCACACATTGCTCAAGGTGGTGGTGTTTTTCCTTCCATTAGGAAGAGTGGACTGATGATGATTTTGTGGACTCAGTGTAACCTTGAAGAAAGATGGAATCTGACCACAACAGGAACTGAAGTGTCTTGTGAGCCTGTCTGCCACAGGTTCCTTACTCTGTGTTATGAGGTATTTATTCTGTTGTTTTTAAACTGCAATAAAGCATTTTAATTCACTAAAATGATTAATTCCATTAAACCTTCATCTGTTTAAGGTCACACGTCAGTAAGAATCATAGAACCAGCCTGGTTTAGGTTGGAAGGGACCTTAAAGCTCATCCAGTTCCAACCCCCTGCCACAGGCAAGGAGACCTCCCACTATACCAGGTTGCTCCAAGCCCTGTCCAACCTGGCCTTGAGCACTGCCAGGGATGGGGCAGCCACAGCTTCTCTGGGAAGCCTGTGCCAGGGCCTCAGCACCCTGAAGTAAAAAACTTCTACCTAACCAGAATTTTCCCTGGTTATGTTTGAACCCATCACGTTTTGTCCTGTTGTTACAGTTGCTGGTGAAGTGCTACTCCCCAGCATTGTTATAGGCCCCCTTCAGATACTGGAAGGCTGCTATGAGGTCTCCGTGCAGCCTTCTGTTCTCCAGGCTGAACAGCCCCAACTTTTATCAGCCTTTCTACAGGAGCTGCTTCAACCCCTGATCATCCTTGTGGCCCTCTTCTGGACTTGTTCCAACAGCTCCATGTCCTTATGTGGAGGACACCAGAACTGCACAAAGTACTCCAAGTGGCATCTCACGAGAGCAGAGGGGCAACATCGCATCCTTTGACCTTTTTGCTCTGAGAGCTCTTTTGCTTTAAGAGATCTGACACTTCAGAAGAATTTTGGTTCAGGACCAGTTTTGAGGTGTGACCACAGAGTGGCAGTAGCTGATTTTGACTGGGCCTTTATTGAGGTGAATAAACACAAGCTGGGGCAACAGGCCCATCTGTGCTTTAGAGCAGGGTGTACTCCCCTCTTCCCAAGCTTGTTGGAACACCTGAACAAATACAGCTGTGGCTGTAACACTTGGTACCTTTGAAGCTGTTACATGCACTGAAAGGCTGCAGCAACATACTTTACAGTATGGGAAGTCATAATCACACCTCTGACTTTACTGTTGTGATCTAAGGTGGGATTGCTGTGGCTTAACTTACGTCAGGATAACAGTATTTCTGAAGTCCTCCTAAGCAGTTTGATGTCTTCCACATCTAGAGCAAAGCCTATTTCCTTCAGTACCCCGTTTTAGAACATGATACAGTTCCATAAAACACACACCTATGTGTAGCATCAGGAATTTCTCGGTTTCATTCTTGTCAGTCTGTATGTAATGGGCATATAGCCAGAAAAATCTATTCTTACAGTTTGTATTTTTACACTGCCTGCACCTCACCAGCTGCATTTAGCCACTCTGCTTTACACATTTTTCTGTACCTGGGCCGTTGGCTGACTGGTGAGGGAAGGAACGCAGCTATCACAGCTTCACTCCACACCTGGCATCATTCGCACAACACTCATGTAATCCAGGACAGAAAGTGCGACTGAGCACAGCTGAAGTCATGTGCTGAGGTTCTGAATGGGCTGGAAGCAGAGCATGCACTACTTCATTACACAGAATAAACTGCAAACTGGGAGGTGTACAGAGGGAGAACAAGGTTGTTAATTACCTTTTCCTCTGAGGTACAGTTTATTACAGGCATGACAGCCATAGGTTAAACAGCCGCTTTATGGGATGATCTGTTAAACAATTCAGTAGCACCAAGATCTTGCATTACCTCTCTGCCAAGTGTGATGATCAGGAATCCACAGCTACAGTACTGCAGGAACCTGGGCAGCCCCACAAGGGCCCTCTGCAGGCTGAGGATGTGCAGTGACCTTGCAGCAGAGACCCAAAGAGAAAGCCTGCATGAGTTACGAGTGGAAAAAGTTCTTATAGACGAGATAGTGTGGTGGTTCTAAAGATGTAACAACTGTGTTCCTGTTACACTATTGCCTTGTCCATCAATCTCAGCATCCTTTTATTCCTGACTGTATCACTGCCTAGAGAAGTTACAAATGTAACTCCCTGTTTTACAGTTTTAACGAACAATTTGTGGCAGCTTGCTCCTTTCTTCTGCTTAAGCAACAGCCACCGGCATTGGTCATGATGGCTGCACCCAGCCAGAGACGGGAAACACCACCACAGCTCAGGGCTGTACTGCTGGCTCGGGAGCGAGTTGAGCATGCACCAGCTGGAGTATGTCTGGTATGAAAACATTACTGTGAGTCAGTTATCTCACTGCATTTGTTATGGAGCCCATAACAGACTCTATAACATAAATTTCATAACCTAGTAGACTGCCCAGGGCCTGTTAAGCATGCCAGGATCTCCCCTTGAGCAGGGAAACCTTTTGGGGTCATTGCTGAAGGTAGAGAGGTTCCTTGCCGCATCAGATGCTCAGCAAGCAAATAAGCACACTGAAACTATAAAACCTCAGCTAAAGGATAGGAAGGATTGAATGTGCATATATCCTTTAAACATAGTCCACTGACCAACTGTGGGACTAAGTCTGGGTGGAGCCACACCTTCACTCCTCTCCAAGGAAGAGTCTGGAATGCAGGGGGGGTCCTTCTGCACCTCATGACTCAACAGGAGGATCTCCCTGACAGTTCCCTGTCCTGTAATTTGGTAAATACTCAAGTGCACCTTGCCACCAAAGTTAAACCACTGTCACATTTACCACTGAACTTGAACTCACTCCTTTATATCACTCTCATACAAGTTAAGTGCATGACTCCATCCGTTACACAGATCTAACATTGTCTCTCTTGCTCCGTGAAAGGAATGCACACATTAAGGCACATGGACAAGGTAACACTGTTGGAGAATTCACGCTAAAGAAGAGACACCTTGTGAGCACTTGAAAGTGCATTGTGTGAAGATACGGTACAAAATTTCCACA
The DNA here is from genome assembly GCF_034315485.1 of Pezoporus occidentalis. Classification (NCBI taxonomy): domain Eukaryota; kingdom Metazoa; phylum Chordata; class Aves; order Psittaciformes; family Psittacidae; genus Pezoporus; species Pezoporus occidentalis. The sequence continues at coordinate 2,240,016 of NW_026916263.1, forward strand.
GCATCCAAAGTTAGAGCCAGTTTCCATCAAGAGTTGATCTGTAGCTTGATTTATTTTTAAAAACTTGTCTTTTCACTTATAAAAATAATATTGATGCTACACTTACAGCACATAGAAGACTGACCAGTACATATTTTATAAAATGGTTTAATGAATGCATGCATATCTGTTACAACGATCAATAAATTTACTGAATTCAAATTATTTACTGTTGTAAACATTTTACAAAAGCATTGTGATTTATCTGGATACACAGTTCCTGATGGAAGAACTATTCAGACTGAATCAGTGGCACATCAGAAAAATAAAGCTGACAAGTCCCATTCGCATATTCTCTTTCGACATGATTCCAGCCAGAGAAACAGCATGGTACAAAAAGTGTACAGTAAAGATTGTTTCTATGATAACATCAAATTCTTGTAAATACAAGTTAAAGTGGTTTGAAACAGTCAAAGGTTGCAATTATTGTAACCAGTCGGAAATTACAGTAAGAAATGTTATCCAGTTATACGTGGCTGTCAAAGCAACACACTTCATGTCAGTTGACGATCCTCTTCCAACAAGACGAAACTTTGGCAATCGGAGGTGCTGAAAGTGATTTTCAGAGTTCAAGACACAGTCACAGCATTTTCTGCGCAGAAAGTGAACTGTACACCAAGGCTCAGAGGTTGTGAAAACTGTTTCCAAATGGAAAAAATAACAAAAATACCCCCAAAAAGTGCAAATGTCCTGCACAGATAGCTTAAAAAAAAAGCTGCTGGTACTGTTATTCACCAACAGAATCTTTGTTTTTCTTTTTGCATAGTTCACACATCACTGGGAATGTGACAGGGTGTGCTGTTTTTGGCAAGAGCAGAAGAAAGTGATACTGGTGTGAGTAGCCATGTTGGGCATGCTGGATCCATGCAGAATTCAGGTAGAGGGCTGCTACCTGATGTTGTTAGACACACAATACTGATTCTGTTTTTGTTGAAGCAGTTCAGTAATAGCCAAAAGCTTCTTCAGCACGTGCTACATGTGGAAAGAGTCAGTAAAACTGTATGTTAGCTACTGGAGACAAGAGTCATGTGCTTGAGAAGCATCTTCAGCATTAGCCTATCAGACCTGGTGCTAGGAAGTTTAAAATACGATAGACTGGTTTGGGTTGGAAGGGACCTTAGAGCTTATCCAGTTCCAACCCCCTGCCACAGGCAGGGACACCTCCCACTAGACCAGGTTGCTCCAAGCCCCATCTGACCTGGCCTTGAACACTGCCAGGGATGGGGCAGCCACAGCTTCTCTGGACAAGCAAAAACAATTAAAAAAAGGAAACAGATAATTTGATAGTATGACATTACCTTCAAAAAACCAGTGTGGCAAACTCCTGTCTTTCCATTCACAGACCTATTTGCTGCTTTGTGGCTAAGAATGTGTCCTGCTAACACTTGTAAGAAGCGCTTGCCAGGTTTGTTCACAAGTGTACTGGCAAGGTAGGAAACAGAAACAAGACATCAACAGAAAGCTAGCCAAAGTAAGTTTACTTCTCAAGTGGGAAAAAAAAAAAGATCTGAAAACAAATGATCCAGAGAGCCCATCAGGAGACAGTAGTTTTCTGGGTTTAGGCTTCCTCTAGAAACTAAAACTTCTCTGGAAAGTAAAACCAAACTCTCTTTGGTTTTGTTGCACAAAGAAACAAAACTATGGACTAAGTATCTACCTTCACAACTAACAACCTCCTAGTGAATGGCAGAAGCTTAAAAACACTTCTCAAGTCAAACTGATAATATGGTTTAGCTCCAGACACGCTGTCAGTATCCAAAGAGACTTATTCGTTAGCCACTGCTGTTTACCTGCATCACACCTCTCTCATTACTGAGTGTCCGGAGCTCATCTGAGTGTGCCACACAGATCTCGTGCAAGGCCGCCAGGTCGCGAGACAGGTCAGTCCTCGAGTGCTCGGTAGTGTCTGGAAGCTCAGGAATGTTCTTCAACAGAAAAAGGCAAAGAACGGGTTTAGGGTGCACACGGGTATGTTACAGCTCCACAGCTCCGCTGCCAATGTTGTTGCGCACCACAAACACCTACTGTGATGTTAATCCCTCCAGCTATATCTCCATCTTTCTACTATGAACGATGTATACTACAATTTCTACTCCTGCTGGAAGGGCTCTTACTAGAAGATCTGGTAGTGTGACACCATCACTGAGATGACCACATACAACAACTCACAACCTTCCCCTAAATGAGAGGGGATCATAGAATCATACAGTACACCCTTACAGTAAAGAACTTCTTCCTTATATCTAATCTGAGGAATGGGTTTAAACGCATTACCCCTTGTCCTATCTCTACAGTCCCTGATGAAGATTCTCTCTCCAGCATCCTTGTATGCCCCCTTCAGATACTGGAAGGCTGCTATGAGGTCTCCACTTCTCCATCCATTAGCTGCTTTTTTCCCCCAGTCTAAATTGAGAGAACAACAGCAACAAAAAAAACCAGAAAAATCTGCAACTCAGTAAATTGGTCGTAAACCAGTAATGTTGTAATTAAACCAGCAGATTAATCCAACATGTGTTTTCACACGTTTTTCTGAAAATCAACTATTTTCAGAGCCCTTATGCAAAACCTGTAATTTAAAGGAAACTGACCTATCGTAGTATGCCGAAGTTGCAATTTAACCAGAAAAAGGTAACATATGGCAACCTACCTAAATGCCACACTCATTTTTACTGATTTTTTTGTATCTGTTTTATATCTTATCAAAATATGTACATATGTAAAATATATATCAAAGATGTCTTGCAGGTGACTTTTAAGGGATGTATTCAGTAAGATCTACTCATTTTTGTTACCTTGGTTTTCAAAACAAGTTTTTGGTTTAAAACCAGACATGTATAAAATGAGGACCTAACTCCTGCTACAGCTGTCATTTACAAAACAGCAGCAGTTTAAAAGAAGTCTGTAACTGCAGTTCACTTTCAAACTACAGTATCTACAATGGATGCAGTGACACATCTGGTAACGCACAACTGAAATTCAACCTGTATTTTTTAAAGAAGAATAATAATTTCCATCTCTGGTCAAAACCACAGGAAAAGCTATTTAGCAGAATTTCTGGTTTAAAACCTATTTTAAAAGATTAGTATTTGCATAAGAAAAGTGTATTCAGTTACAAGCACTCAAAACTGTGGGGGTGCCGATGCATTTCTGAGCTAGTTGATTAGAGGTGGAAAGAATGCTGATTTACAGTGCTGCTGTGTAACTTCCACTGAAGATCTTTTTAACCACTTACCCCCAGTTCATCCAAGAACATGATCATGCGATGTTTGTTGCTCTTGATGAATGGATTCACTCCTTCCATATATGGCTCCTAGTAAATTTTGAAAGTATTTATTAGAAAAAAAATACACCCAAGGTAATTGTCACACGTGCTGTAAACAGTGCAGTCAGACAAATAACGCTGCATAGAATGTGTGTAATCTGAAGTGATTTTACCTTTTCAAGTGAATTTCAAATGCAGGTGTGCAGCCACTCAAAAGACTACAGAATTCAGTATTTTCTTAGAATAATCAGATCTCCAACTCAAATACTTTCTTGTACATGTCTACTGATGTGAATTTGCACTGAGGCGAATGTCTCTTGGTACCTAGCTGCGGTGAAAGCTCTACTTTCAAAGGTATGATCCTTGTTCTTCCATTAATGCTTACATTCTAAGTTATGCATGTTAAAGAAATAACTTTATAACACCTGCCCGAAGTCACTTTTATTATACGTAAATCAGCAGATTTATTTTTCAGCCATGTTTTGGCGTGGTAACAAAGACAGACCAGCTGTTGCTGTCAGTGTTATTACAGAACCTTTATTGAAAGCTGTGTCTTCTTGGTGCAATATATATACTTGATTTACAACATTAATTATTTCTAGCAATAGAAAAGTGAAAGTGAGTGCAAGCAAAAGAGGTGCTTTGAAGTGCTGTACAACAGAACACACCAATATAAGGAAGAATTAAGTGCAGGATGAAAGTGAGGGAGGAAGAAAATTCAGCTCTTCGCTTGTTTCAGGACTGGATCACCTATACCAAGCTGGGAGTTTAGGCCTGATTAGTCCCAGTCTGAAAGTTAATTACTATATAGAGACAGAGCAAGGGTGTGGAATGCATTTCAAGGCTGTGTATGGAAACATGCCAGCATTACTGGAAGTTGACTCCCCTTTGCTGTCAAATAATCAAAACGCAAAAAATTATCCCATCATTTATTTAAGGCAGAGTATTTATCCTCCTGATTCTCTATGCTCTAGCAGTTCTTGTAATGTCTTTTTGATATATGGGTACTCCAAAAGAAAACGTGCCTGTTTTACTATAATGGATGCTTGTGGTGGGATGGCTGACTGCCCTTCCTCTCCCTCTGATCCCCTCTAACACAGGAAATACTCAAGTATGACCGCTAGGCTTTTCTGTTGCACATGGAAAAAATAATGTTCCGCAGACTCCCAGGGTTGTCTTTGGAACAAGTATCTGCTGAGTCTCTCTGTGTTCTCATGGCATCAACATATGGCTGCATCACATCCTGTAATATCTACTGTTACGGTCATTCATTCATCAGTTATTTTAACAGACCATGGCTGGTGTTCCTACCAGAGATTCAAAATCTTGGTGGAATCTACCAAGGCATTAACATGAGTTTATAGATGACCTCTTCTCAAATGATTATGACTCCTCTTCCCAATCTGACCAGACTTGATGCTACTGCACTGGTTCAGATCAACACCTCCTTAGCTCTAAATGAAGAAGACAAACAAAACTGCAGTAATGAGGCCTCCTTGCTGATGAGGACAAACAGACCATGTATCAGGCTTTGCAGGAGAAAACAGCAACAGATTTTTGCATGTGTTACACAGGAACATTGAAATGTACTGGGAACAGTTCTCTGCTGCGGTATGTGTGTAAAATAGTAAGTCACCTTTGATCCAAATTCAACCAGATTTGCTAAATTCTGCACAGACTTGGCGACCAGCGTCAGTGTTCTTGCAGCAGTGGGGGAAGGAGAATCTGGCAGAAATACAGAGCAGAAAGTTACTGGCCATTCTATTTAAAACTGACAGCAGGCACGTGAGAGTAAAGCTCTTCCCAATTCACACCTTTTCATGGAATAATATATTTTTAGTATTACAACAGAACCGCATGTGAAGACATCAACTTGGTGAAATACAACTTATGCTGCTTTAGTAATGTGCACAAAAATACATTAAGATGAACAGCTGATCTGTAATAGTTGCATACAGAACAAGTATACATAAAGTGGTGTTGGTAAGAGGTGAAATAAGAACCATTTTCACAAAGATGAAACAGTTCTGTTGGAAGGAGGATTAATTTGTTCTTAAAAAAAAATTAATTTGCCTTTAGAATTAGGATTGAAAAGCAAGTTTACCTTTTCCCTTATTTGTGTATTTTCCACACAAGTGGGCTCTGACAAGTTACACAAATTATACTGTAAGTTACTGCATCAGGAAACCAATACATACATGACATGCAATCATGGGTTGTATTTCCATGAGATTATAGTCCTTGCTGTACTGAACATCACATTTAACACTTTAAGTCAGTTAGAACTTCCTTTCCCAAGAAGTGACATTACCAAGTGGTGTCTGACACTACTATTTTTTCCTTCAGTTAAGTGGCTGTGTCAAAAGCCAGGTCTGAAGTGCTCCAAAATGGGTGTTGTTATTATATAAGCTATAAATATTCTAATTCTTCATTGTCTACCTAAATCTTTTGTTGTTTTTTCTTCCCTTCCCTCTCCAAAATCCATTAAAAAATAAATTCTAATTTTTCTGGCATAGCTGCAGCAATGCAGCTTATGTCAGTTATTCATCCATCTAGTGCTTGGTACAATACAAGCCTTGGAAGCAGCAATGCTCAAAAGCATTCCTAGCCTTGGAATCTGGAACTTCAGATTAGAAGAACTGATCTAAGGAAGTGAATGACTTTAAGAAACCTCAAAAGATGCTTGAAATAAAAGGTTTAACTTTTGAAACAAAGATTATTTTCGATCACAGCTGTCCAGGTGATACTGGGCTGAGCCTATACACCCAGCCTTCAGAATACCTTTTTTCTTATTATAGAAGATGGTATGTTGGAAGCTTTCTTCCTTTTCTTGAACAGCCCTAAAAAGCCATGCATGGAGTCTGTATGTTCACCTTAGCAGTAGTCTTGAATATTAGCTGGATGTATATCAGCAGGACTTTAACAGACAGGTTTAAAAGGGATTACTTAAATTTAGAAGCAACTTTTTACACCTGCAGACATGGTGCAACTCAAGTTAGGAGGTACTTGAGAATTACCTGAGGAACTAAAATACTAAAGAAAGGAGCACTGTGTCAGGCCGTATCTCTCAGTGCTTCCTCCAAAGCATGTATGGAAATGATTACTGGGTGGTACAAAGGAACTCTGTTTCATACAGCCCTTCTCTGTATAGAAATTATATACTATAATTTAGTATAGATTAAAGAGAGATGATAGAAAACATGCTACATCATCTTAAAAACTGTCTATGAATAAAGCAAAAAAGGCTTCTATCACATTTCTGATTTCCTCTTATTTCCATTTTACTAGTAGAAATCAAAACTCAGCTAGGGAGAGAAGGAGGAAGAGCAATGGCTTGTGCAAACTAAATGCCCTCTAGCTTGGGGTTAACTTTGACAAGGAATAAAACAGAAACAAAGATGAACTGTAACACAGGCAAACTTTAGGCAGCTCAGACATCCAAATATTTTACCTCTAGTAACACGAGTTTTCAGTAGTTAATTGCTTTTCTTTGTTTCCTCTCACAGAATAAGTTAGAAATGCCCGCAGACATTTCCAGGTGCTTAAGGCAAGGGCCACGGGATAATCCATGCTTTTGCCCTTAAAGTTTCATGACGGGAAAGCCAAGTGTTTCATGCCTACTATATAAAGTATGAATTAAAATCTGAAGCATATAGTCACCTGAGATGATATTAAACATCCTTGGGTTCAGGATAGCAGGACAAATCAGGCGAAGAAAAACAAAGCCACTGAAATGAGAAGAAAATTTTATTTTGTTCAGCAAAATTAGAGAATTAGTGTAAAAATTGTGTATTCTTTCAGAAATCAAATTAGCACAGAATCTATTTGAGACAGACACCAACCAACCAGCCTGTGCTCTGTGAATACATTAAAATGAAAACTAAATTATAATGCTATGACTTCAACTATGGTTACAGATGAACAAATAGGCATATTGATTTCCCAGTTAAGGTAAACTGTTGAAACCATATGGGAAGATCCTAATTGTAAAGCCAATATCAGACCACACCAGCTTCAAAAGGAGGAGGTCCCAAAGGTTTTCCATCGTTTGCTACCACAAGGCATCCATCCCACAGCAACCGCTCCCCAGGCCAATGCAGTGAGGAGTGTAGGAGCCAGTGGGCAAAGGGAACCTTTTGTCTGGCAGCAACACAGCCTTAAGTCAGCTTAAATTGATCCATATGCTGATGACAGTATGCTACAGTAGAGAAATAGCAAGGGATCTGCTACTTTCTTCCATTAAGTAATTGCTGCCATCTAGAAAGCTAGGAAAAAAGCACTCTGTCTTGATGGCAGAACTAGCAACTCATTAACAGAAACCCACAACAGCCTCCAGTTGCATGAGAAAAAGGTAACTTTCTGTTAATAGCAGAAATAAAAAACATCCATCTCTGGTTAACTTCAATTCTGGCTAATTGCTATACACTGAAGCAACATGTGGACCAACTAAAACAATTTAAATAATCTATAATTTGGTTGGAGTGCTTGGACACTGCCAGTAGACTGGTTCTCACTACAGCAATACCAAAGCCAGATCACTTACAAAAGCAGGAAGGGGACCTTGCCTGCTGATAAGTACATGGTGATGGGTAATGTATATATTACTTGAAAATGACACACATAGTAGTAAGGTTAACTTACCTTCCATGTGTACAAGACATCCAATATATACTGTTTAGGTACTTCTTCCTTCAAGAACCATGAATTATGGGCTATGAGTTCCCAAGACAGCAGTTTTTGGCCATATGTAAAGCTATAGTATCTTCTATGGCGCAAATTTAAAGCTATGAGGAAGTAATTAATTTTGAAGTCATGGCATACACAGCAATTTCTCTTTTAAAGTGCCCAAACTTGAATGCGAGTGAGGTATGAACCTAGTATAGAACCTGCTGATACAGAAGATCTGATGCTTCTTACCCTGGTCAACCTGCCTAAATTAAGTCAATATCTGTAAGAGGGTTTATTACCAGACAGAAATCACTAGTAAGCACCTGTGAAGACTATCATCACAAGAGCAAGGGATCTCATATTTACAGCATCCAGGGGAGACCTCTGGAAAACCCTGCATGTGAGCCATGTCCACTAGGGAAAGCCACATGGTTCTCTCTGGAGCTGGGGAGGAACATACAGAGACAGTACTCATGGCTGAGCCGTACAGCCTCTCAGAGAGGGGCTCTCACAGCAACAGGAGCCTTCATAATGCCCCTGCATCGTATCCTGGATGAGATGGGGCTTCTCGTGTCAAAATGATAAATGGAAGCCAAAGACAAGTTCTCTGAAAGACTTCCTCCATGGAAAATTAACCACGGCAAATCATATGACTGCCAGACACCACAACCCATGAAAGATGTGGCTCTGACACCTTTAAAAAACCTGGCAGCATTTAGGAAGAGTGTCAAGACCACATCTTTGTCAAAGGTTTTTGTTTGACCTGCACTGGCAATGGACAGTGTTAGAGGAAGAACTTCTGTATTACATTGGCTTATGGATCTGCACCTGGTGTTTTTCTGGCTGGTATGAGTTCAGAGGAGTCAGATTCAGTAACCTCCTGCAACATTTCTGGGGAAGCTCTGGAATGTTTCAGCATAATTGGCAGGAGCAGATAAATTAAACTAAACCATGACAGCATAAAATTAATGTTTTTGGAAACGAGCAGAGTGTTGATTCAGAGTGATCAGAACCAGCAGCTCACCATCAGTGACCGGGAGCCTTCTCTGATGCAGAAAACTACATATACCAATGCTAACAGTACCTTGGTGAAATCTAACAGTCCAATTGTCTTTGTAAGAATGTATCTGACTCCTTACTGTGTTGGGTCTGCATTTTAAAGTGCATGGATCTTAAAACATGCCAGATTTCTCCAACAATTAACACATACTACATAGGAGTCCCTGGGATGGGCACAGTCCTCCCAGACTGCATACGGCAGGAATGTGATCTTCAGAGATCACTGCTCTCTGCTGGTATCAAAAAAGGTCAACTACTGCTTTGAGAGAAGTTTTTCTTTCCCAGCATGAAAAAGGAAATCAGATTAATTTGTAAACCTTGAGAAAACACATGTAAATTAAAAATTGAAATCATTAAGTAGAGCTACACTGACCTCTATTCTACATCGTCTTATTGTGGCAAGGCTCTAAGTACATAATTAAGAATCCAGCAAGTTCATAATCCTTAATTGGGATATCATGCCTCAGCACCGTAAGTATCTTAAAGACTGCTGTAACCTAAGTAAGTAAGGTGCAGTTTTGTCACTGGAAAGAAACATAGATGAGCATGCTGCAGTATGTCTTTAACAAGACTTGAAAATATTATTTGCAGTGTAAAGTGACAAGTAACTTACCTAACAACTCTGGTTCTCATGGTGGTATTAGCTGGCCACTTGTTTTGAACAGACTTCTGTAGGCACCCATAAATATACCTCAATGTCCTGCAAAAATAAAAGCTACTTACTCATTCCATTAAACTCACAGAAGCAGAAGGAGAACCAGTAAGACATCATTTTAGGATGCAGCATAATTCACACCAACAGGAGTTTTCAAATACTTACGGAGGCAGTATCTCTGCAGCCATGAATATTTTCTCCACCAACTCTGAAAGTATACTGAGTAGATGTGCCAAATTAGTGTTTACATCTTCATTTTTTTCTAACTTTGATGGATTTAACTATAAGAAAGAAGAGAAAAAGATGATGTTTCTCTAACTAGAACTACATATATAGGTTTTCAATATACACACTGAATGGTACTTCCAAGTAAGTTAATTATTCTGTTGCTGTACAAGTCTCTTACAGAACTCACAAATCTCTTTCAATGTCTAGTCAGGCAATTGTTTTAAGTTGTAATACACTAGGTTTTTAACAGCTGATATATTCACTGCTTATCAATCGACATGACCACCCATCATTTCCACAAGTAAGTTCAAATGAAACACAGAAATTAGCAGGGTTATTTTAAAAACATCTTCAGACCCAACATCAATTATTTAATATCAGGAAGCTTAAAATTAAAACTAAAGTTCAGACATGGACTTCTATGATATCTTTAGTTTACTAGAAATTACTTAGGTCAGGACATTCAGTAACTGCTACAGAACTGCCTAAAATTGCTAAACATAAATAAGTAATTAAAAGTAATTTTAATTAAAAAAACTTAAGAAGTTTTACTGTGAATATTGTTTAAAGCCAATATCTAGGAAAAAATATATCTCTTAATGAACTCATTTCCTGTATTTCTCATGTAAATAAATTTCAGTTCTGAAACAATAACAAATGTCTCTGAAGCTAAAATTTAATGCAAACACCAAACATAACCAGTACATAAGTGTGTCAACAAACCAAAAAGTTTTAAAACTTAGCTCAGGGTATCACCTCACAGGACTGCTTGCTCTCCATTATCTTTAATATAGAGTCTTTTAGTGCATGGTGAACAAAACTTGTTGCTGTGGCTTTCATGTACTGCTCCATAAGTGTACTTGCTAAAGTGGTGGCACGAAACAAGGTAGTAGCTTCATCTGGATGAAAAGATGGCAAAGTGAAAAGCAGACGAAAAATGAGCTATGTTTACCCTTTGATATATGTTGTAACTAAAGGAGGAAGAAGAAAAAGGTGGGTGCTGGAGCCCTTCCCTCCCCACCTTCCCAGAGTTTCACTAAACAGCAGTGTAATTTAGTGCAGTACCTTCCATGCTTATCTCCCTGTCATTCAGCGTCCGTAACAACAAGGACTCAAGCTTTTCATGAAGAAAAATCTTCAATAAAATGCCAGCCAACAGTGTTCTATCCTGTCCACAAACGTGTGATAAGGCATAGACTACATGAAGTTCTTTCTGGAGTATAAGCTGAAAGAAAAACAGAATTTCAAAATATTCAGAAGCTTCTCCTACCATATAACAGCTTTGGAAGGACTAGTACCATACATCTGTAAGTGATGTACCGATGTCACTATAAATATCATTTAGTGATGTCAACCAGTCTCATTGATAGGTTTCTCAAATAACCAACAAACTGAGCTTTGACAGATAAAACAAGGGAAGCTGAACAACTCCATACCTCTTTAAACTCATTGTACTCCTCTTCTGGCATGATCTTCTCCATAGAGTATCGTGCTCGAACACGCAAAGATCCTGGCTCAATACCCTTTAATGGTACATGGGAACTGAGTTGAAACCACTCATCTGTTGCATGTCCTTTTTGTAATCGGCTTAATTGGCAACGCATGAACACTTAAGAGAAGAAAACATTGTTCAAGTATGTTATCTCAAACAAAACAGTCCTACTATTGAATAAAGAACCAGTTTATTTTCAGCACATTTCATCTTGTTTCAGCAAAAGACTGTTAATAAGAGTAACCAAAATTTTTTGCCATCAATATATTGACAGATTCTCTCTTCAGTCGTTTGACAGATTCTCCAGTCATTTAACAGCCTCCTGTAAACTGCAGAAATGCAAAGCATTCTGTAAATACTGTATACATATACATTCAAAAATGCCACATGGGTACTGACAGAGTTTTCTTTGTAACACCCAAGCAGTGACTGAAAAAGTGCTACCCTGCAAATCCAGGTAGCAGTGAGAAACTAAAACCAGATAATGTGTTCATAATTCTCTGTCCTCTTTCCAGCCTCAGGCTGATACCACCATCAGGTCTGCTCCTTGACCACTTTGTTACTCCTTACTGTATTTATTGTAATGATGAAAGACAACTCAAGATTGTAAACCTGAGTTTATTACTAAAAACCATGCCAGGTTCTCATTGCAAAAATCATTAACAGAATGCCAGTACCAGACAGACAAAACATACAAACACAGCGGTATGGTGAGCATGAAAATGACAGTGTTTGTGACAGTGTGACAGTGTTTGACCAGAATAATGAAAACCACACAAAGTATCCACTGCTGCAATACATATTCATCTTTTATTAAAAAAAAAAAAAAAAAAATACTTACATATATCCGGATCTTTACTTTTCTTTGTTTTGTTACTAAGACTTATCTCAAATCTATTAATATCAGCTGAAAGATCACTAGGAGAAAAGGCAGAAAGCCTCAATTAATATTATACTTGGCTGGCATTTAAGTTTACTCTAGACTCATTTCAATCCTGCCAAAGACACTTGTATTAACAAAATATTTAGGTGCCTACAGAAAATTCTGCTCATGCAGAATTTGGCTGAAACGTTGCTGCTGTACAAACACACAGTATTTTTTAAAAGCATATGTAAAACCAGTACACACTGTTAAAAATCTTGAATACATGCAACCAAGTAGTGAAATTCAGTAATTAAAGAAGATTATAACTTACTCAAACACAAATTCTTCTGACCACACAGGGTTCTGCCCTTCCCTAATGTGTGTTTTCGCTACTTGGACACTGTTCAGGTAGATGTTACAGTATGGATTAGTAAAATGCTTTACTGGGAGCGTATGAGCTTCTTCCACATGCAGAATAAGACTGCTGACCTAAAAAAAAAAAAAAAAAAGGGAAATACACAAAATCTCCTTTTGTGGCTAAACCAGAAATATGAAACACATGAATGAATGATTCTACATACTCTATGCAGAGGAGTAACATTAATATATGGATACTGAATATAAACTAAAATTTGGTACTAAGAGCAGCAAGTAACGTACGTAATGGAACAACATTTAAGAGACACCAGTACCAAAATAAGAGTAACTCAAATAATTAGTAAAGATAAATCTCCATCCCCATGTTTTTAAGCATCTTGTTTTCCTTTTTTTTTTTTTTTTAAATTCTCTTTGAGGCATTAGGACTTACACCTTCTTTGCACAGAAAACTTTACTGAAATCAAAGACAGGTACTTTGAATAAAAGCCAAGGATGATTCCAAACACAATGGCATATTTGCTGCTTTACTAACAGATTACATAGAATTACCTTGTGAAATACATTATATTCTATTCTTTTAAGTAGCTGACCACTTTCTTCACTTTTTGAATTAAAGGATTATTTCAGATTTTAATTCTTTCTGCTTTGCTTTTGCAGCTTGAACTCCCCAATTTCACCTTCCACTTTATCTGTGAATTGACCTAATAACATCCCTAATACAAACTACAGAATAGTTGTGTGTTCTGAAAAATATCCTATTCCTTTTTCTGGTGTCTGTTAAAACAACTACATTCAATGTTCCTAACATTCAAAAATATCAGGAATTCTTGAGTTATTTTCCTGTTATTCTCCTGTCATCATAGATTTCACTGTTTATGACTGACTGTCCTCTACCTCTGAGGAACTTCTGGCAAACAGAGCATTTTCAAGAATACAAGAAAAATTAAGCCATAAGCAGAGTTCACCATTTGTTACTGAAAATTAATAGTATTAGTTACATGTCACATAATTTTGTCAATTTTTTTAAGTTTTCCATAAGTGGAAATAATTTTTAATATTTAAAAATAAGAAAATATTTTAAAAGTTTAGGTGATACAAATGCTGACTTCTTTACACTTTTGTTCCAATTTAGTTAGAAAATAATACCTAGCAAAGCACATCAGACTGGCTAACACCATTCTCAGCTGTACATATGTACTGACTATAACAAAGTATAAGTCATTCTGTTTGGTTTCACAAGGGCATTGCATAAGTCCAAAAAAGAAACTAAGTACATGCAGGATTTACTACTGCTGAAAGGAAAATTTGGAGATCTGTTAGTATAATTTTGCAACAAGGAGACACAACACTCCTTCACATGGATGGCCAGCCCCATATCAGCTTCACCTGACGAAGACGTTTATTTGATGTTCCTGGACTGGTTTTTCTTAAACTGCAAAACATCTGCAGAGCTTTCATCCAGTCCTAAGAGAGAAGGATACAGAACAGTGTAAACAAAGTCAGATACAGCTTCTTTCAATGGAAGAGACATACCTAAAAAGAATACCTTAAATGATCCCTTTAGCTTGGCTGAACTTAAGTTTTCTGTGATTCCAAATTTTGGAATTGTAGATATTTAAGCAAAGTTCTTATCTTTACTTAGCAAAACCTAATAAGGGATTTGCAAGTCTGAACCATTTTATCTTTCATCCAGCATTACTAATAAAATATACAGTGTGACCTTTACCAATTTTCCACCCTAGTAACATTACACAAAATTACAAATGGTATAAAAAAATGAAGCAAAACTTATCTGCTCCTGAGAAAATTACGGTTAGCAAGGCAAACTGTTCTGATTATTCTCTACAGTACTTCTATAAGGTTAATAACACTGTACATACTTCAAACAAACTAAAACAGTACTAACAGAAACACAGAGCATGTATCCAACATTCCCCACTTTGTCTGCTCACAAATGTGTACAGCAGAGTGGATGAATGGATTCCATTTGGATCAAGGAAGTAAACAGGTTGACTTACACCAAAGTGATTGCAGAACCTTTGTGTGTGTGTTTTTTTAAACAAATAACTGCCAACTCGCCAGGCCACCAATGAAAAAGTCATTGCAGCATGAGAAAGTTGCTAACAGAGGAGATTTGCAAGGGGCCTTTAGAAGGTGGAAGATACGATTCTATGTTATAGCCTCGGTCTCTATTTTTTGTCTCCTGAATTTTGTATAGCTCTTGCAAAGCACATAATTTAGGCATTGACCAAATAGCCTTCTGTCTGTGTCTCAGAGATCCACCATGTATTCTCAAGGTAAAAATTAACAATGTTATTAAAAAACCCACAATGCTTTTTCAATTTTACCCATCACATTTTAAAGACACAGGAAGATGTGCTACAGCTATTTTCAGCTAGGCAGCCCTTGTGAGTCAGGTTTCAGCTTCCAAATCTTTCCACAGAAGGAAAAGCTTCCAACTTGTTTCCTTATTCTCAGGAGTAGCAATTGAAGAAACAAACGCCTCCTAAATACTCTAACATAAATATTTCCTGGATTCACAGTACGCCTCTCTATTCACTCATAGCAGGAAAACCTTTCCCCTTTAATGCCAGAGCTTACAGCAGTGAGAATGAACAATGTGCTACATTGTAAGCACAGTGACACTCACATGTAAAGCTGCATTTTACATTCCCTTTTACTTCAGACAAACCATAAAGATGCAGTTCTCAGAATGGCGCTGCCCTGATATTTATTTACTGCACTGTAAGAGCCTTAATACACAAATAAAACTGTTCTATGAAATGTTGCAGCGTAAAGAAAGATGAACTTTCTCAAAAGAGAAATATCTATAAACTTTTCTGGATCAAAGCCATATTATAAAAAAAATTAAAAAAAACCAAACAACAGTATTCTGTATAAATGCAGTGAACAGCCTGTTAAGCAGATCAAAACCAAAAGCAGATTATGATAAATGGTCACGGAACAAGACAGGACAGTCCATCTTCTACGCAGTCTTAATTCTTTGGATTTCTAGAACACCAAAGACATTGCAGATGTGACAAAAAATGAATGTACAGAGATGTGTGTGGTAATTGATGTACACTCAATTTCTATACAGCATCCTGCTTCTTAAAGACAGTACATTAAGAGTTGTGCAACAAATGCCCACATCATTCTGATGTCATCTCAGCAAGTTTCATAAATCTGTATTCATTTAACAGGAAAATTTGCACTTCCCTTTCATGTAAAGCAGAAGAAGAAAACTAAATTTATATAACCTCTATGCTCTGGTGGATAGCAAGCTATTATGAGTGCTCTAAACAGCTTTAAGTCCATTCTAATAAAATCAAATGCAAAGCTTAACTTCTGATGCAACAGGTGTATTTCAGAGCTGTGGGCTTTCAGAGGTGTACACTTGATAAATAAGGATATTGTCTCATCTGAGGCATGCTCTCCTGCTGGTGAGTGAATTTCAGAGAATTAGGCTTCTATGCTACAATCCTGAGTAAGCAAACATAACTGGTAGAGTTAGACACTGAATTAAACCAGAAAACTTTACTTTTTGTGCATCATCAGGGCCCAGGACTATGAACAACCACCAATTTTTGGACAGAGCAAATAACTAGAAAAGGCAGCTGATCAACATTCTTTGGTCACTGGGTGCAACATAAGTGTATTAGCATTTTGGTGCATATCAAGAATATGCACTTTGAAGAAAAACTCCAACTTACCATGCTTCAGCTTCTAACATGCAAAAATCCCAGAAAGTAAATTATTCTATATGAACTATGTAAAAAAAAAAAATGTGTTCTCCGGAAACATTTAATGGAAAATAATGGCAGTTTAGTCCATGAGACCCAACTGGAACTTCTCCAAAGTAACACCCACAAGTGCATGTAATCTAAGTGCTGGATTCTCAACACCGATCCTTGCCCTTACAGATCCACTACTACTCCATTATAAGACCTGCTAACATAGACATAATCAGTATTTGTTACACACTTGCTTCCTGTTTTCAAAGTACAATATCATTAAACACCAGAAGACAAAAGAAAAGCTACTTCTTAAATTATATTTACCAACAAAAGCTCTCACCTGTGCTTGTTCTGGAGTTTCGCCTGCAAAGTAAAAGATGTAATGCTCTTCACTAAAGTGCTGAACTACTATCTGAAAACAGTTTGGCCTTAAAAATAAACAAAACAAAAAATGTAAGTTTTATTAATCTTCGTAATATTAACTGACACCTTGACTTGTTGCTCTATGTGATAACAAAGTTTACAAAGAACTAACATATTTCTGATGTTTGGCTGTAAGAAGCACTGAACATCACATTAATCTCTGTTTATATACATGCAGCATCACCGCACATGGAAAGAGGAAGAACTCCAGCTAAAAATAAATCTTGGGTCCTTTGAAACTGCATTTTGGTTTGAATGTATTATGCCATTTTAAGAATTTCAGTGCAGCTAGTTTGTTTCAGAATATTGAGAAACTTTCAGAATGGTCTGTACTGAATAGACATGTGCTGACTTTCAGTTAAGGCAAAAAACAGCTGTCTGGTAATGGAAAAGACTTGCTGACAAGGACTATTCCTAGAGGCTTTAAAAGCAGATGCTCAGCCTTAGTTCCAAACCAATTAATCATAAATTAAGGATGTGTTCTTTCAGGAGTTCAGGAAATACATTAACATAAGGAATCCTCTACCTGAATGTGTGTCAGCTCTCACGATAACATACCAATCACCAAATGTACGTGATAAACCTCTACAACCTCAAATGCTACATTAGCGCCTTTGCCATTTTGCATACCTCCAGCCATTTGCCAAAAAGTTAATAAGATATTTTGCTTTGTTAAACTATGAGGTATTTAAAGTGTGCACTTCGCTCATCATCTTTCACACTGCTCTCAAGGAAATTTAGTTCTCCCCAAAGCAGTGTTACATGGAGGATCCTACTTCACCTGCAAGGGAGTTTCAGTCTTCTGTTGCCCCATCCATTTCACTGCCTGGCAAAATGCTGACACAGCCATGTCAGAGAGCAGATCTACTTAAATCACTGCCACCAAAGAACCGTGCAGAGCTGCAGACTCCACTGTACTTTGGAGAAAAGACCAAAGGCAGTTTCGACCAGCTACTTAAAATGCAAGGGGAACTTTGTCTCAGCTACATTTCCTCACTAACAGTTTCCTAAGCTGCTGCATCCATGCACGTCCTCTGACCCATATTTAGTGTCACTTACCATTCAACTGTACTTTAACCCACAGTACAGTGTTTCTTAAAAGCTGTTTAGAGTCAGTGTTCCTTGTATACAATATACACCAGGCCTCCTGCATAATTGTTACCTTACACAAGGAAAATAGTATTTTTTTCCTTACTGTTCTGGTACTCTTTATCAATGCTCCTCATTCCATTAGTTCAACAGATTTTTTCAAAATGATTAGAAAAGATTAAAAAACACCAGACAAGATCAAACAAAAGCACCAGTCTTTGCAGCGTAAGAAATGCCACTGATTTGAAGCATTTGCCTTGAAGTTTGCTCACAAAAATAACTAGAATTTGATTATGTACCATTTAAAAATGAATGTTGATATCTGTGAGATAACCAGACTTAACATCTAGTACTTGTAGGAGTAAGTATACTTATTTTTTCAGTAAGACAATTTAATACAGGATAGTAGAGGGTTTTTTGTAACTACCAGTGAGTACATATGTATACTCTAATTAAAAATGATACGCAAAAGACTTTTGATTCTCAACTTCTTCTGATAATCACTTCTTCAACTGATAATCACATCCCTTGTAGTCGGCATATTTTGAATATAAAAATATTACAGTCAATAAGCCTTGATGTGAAAATTACCTCAGAATATAGTAATTGTGCAAAAAACAACTTCTAAGGATGTTGACTTACAAGAACTAGTTTACTATTGAGCTGGTCTATCTGACAAAAGTACTTGTTCTTAAATAGAAAAGCCCTTACAAACTCCATCCAACCAAGTTAGCTTTCAAATACCTATCAAAAGAATGTAGCTTTTTCTGAATTGACAAAACTCTTTATCTTGTCAAATCCTGGTTCAAAAGGACTAAAACTCAGTTCATGACCTCTAATGCCTGTAAAATGAAACATGGAACAATTAATGTGCTCAATATTCAAAAATGACAATGCAAAAAGCTCAAATCATCATCACATTTTATTTCACAATAAAACTTTAAGACTAAATTCTAAAATTTATAACTGTATGTAGTTGTGTTTATATATAGTGACTAGCAATCGAGTTGCCAGGCTAAACAAGTTACTGTTCTTCAGCTACATCTGCCTACATATGTTCTGGCAACCCACATAAACTACAGACTGTTGGTGTGAACCAAGAGCCACAATGCTAGCCAGAGCTACTGGCCTGCAAGCAACACACTGCCCATGTCTTGCACATACTTCAAACTATCAGCCAACTTTCCCGCTGCACACAGGAGAATTAAAAGTGTCCTACCTGCCAAACAAACTGTCATGCACTCCATAGACAGAACACACGCTAAGGTCTATTAGTCCTTTGGGTTTTGTGGCTCGTTTTTCACTTTCAAAATAAATAAGCTGAGCATCATTACCCTCTAATATAAAGTACAAGTTTTTCCATCTCTTTCCTTTACCTGTAGAAGACAAACAAGTTATGATATTGTTTAGAAGAAAATGTGTATTTTATAAACAAAAGAAGAGGGCAGTAAAGCTTTTGTCAAACTGTTAACAGAAGAACAATGTACAGGTAATCACACTTAAGTTATAGTATCATTATACACACACAATTTTATGCAACACCTGGCTAAAACTTGACCCTCTTCACAAATGCAGGTAGAGTTGCAAAAGGTTCTCTAAACATTTTCACTGACTTCAACAGGATTAAGCAAGTGCATATGAGCTACTATGAACAGTCATTTACTGCATCTACACAGTTACAACTTTAATTAAGATACAGACTCCTGACAAAAGTTACTCCTAAACTCTGACCAGTGTTTAACAGACTGCATCAGAGTACCTTAAAACAGCACGTCTGAAGAACAGAAATGGGAATATGTTATATACAAACTTAAATCAGAACCATTGCCCAGACAAAACCACACATAATTTGTATGATTTCACTAGTTTCAGAGAAAATGGTTTCTGAACTGCAATGGATTAGGTACCTTCTGAAACTAACGTGCTAAGTCACAGTCCCTTTTAGAAAAAGCTTTTAGCCTTAATTGTATACTTTGGTCATCATAAATCCACCTTGCGCCTCAAGAAATGAGTACTGGCACTGTTATGAAAAGACAAATCTGACACCCACTTATTACCCTGTCTCCCAGAGGCCAGAGTGATTTTACTGAATTTGTTCTGTATGCAGTTCTATGTGCATCTACCTACACCTACTCTACAATCCAGTTTACACATTTGAAGTATCTCATTATCACTTCTAGATGAAGGTTTTCAATTAATTCTTATTTGATTCCTTACTCTATTGACATCCCTCTACACCTTCTCTCAGAATCAGCCTTCTCAACAGAAGAGATACTCTCCTTGTCCTGTTCAGAGGGTTTACAGTTTGGAGTGTTTTTTTTTTTTTAATATCTCATTTATATTTGGCTATATTTTATTTTATTTTATTTACTTTATACATACACTTCTACGATTCTGTATGTAAAATCGTACCTTCTTTCTCACTCTTGGTCGCTATCCAGATTACTATCTGCAACTTACCCTTCTAGTTATGGTCTCTGTCATTTGCAGAAATCTTATTACTGATAGTTTTTGTGCTTCCATTAATGTTAACTTTTATAAAGGTAGAAATGTAGCACTTGGTAAGGGATTAGCCTCCTAAGAACATCAAAGGCTTGCTCAATGGCAGTTCTTCGGGATTATATTGAGATGAGTCAAGCAGTCAGCTTTTCACCTATTTATTAGATGTTATGTCGCCTGTGTCAATATTAGAATCCTAAAAAAGTCACTATGTATCTTGTACAGCAGAATATACATTTTAAATTTAAGATTGAAAACATGTAATTTGGCATAACAAAATTTAACCAGCTGCATTCTCCAACAAATGTACAGATTTATAATATTTTAGCTAATGATCCTTATGAGTCTCTTCCAACTTGAGATATTCTATGACCCATATCTGCATTTTGGAAAAGAATAAAAAGATCTGTAGACGTAAATATAACTCACTTTTTTTCAGAAGATAACCTTTTTTGACAATATTTTTATAAAAGGCATCCTTTGTTTTCCGACGAATTGTATTATAGATTTCTTTTCCATCCATTGTATCATTAAGCACTTGTTCTTGGTGCTGGTAAACATGTAACAAAAACATATTTTAGGCTCAGAAAAAATTGCATACTATGTAGCTGCAACCAGGATCATCTTGAACGCTACTAACTCACTACTATTGTTCTCTCATGCATTTTAATAAAGCAATATAATTTTTCATGCTAAAAATGTAACTATTTCCGTATTTCCACAATTATGATAGAAGAACAAAGTTTTGAATAAAGATCAACTTCTACAAAGGAAGTCTTTTTCTTATTAAACAAAAAGCATCTTTCACTGCCATTTCTCTCACATTTATGCCAGTCTTTAAGGCTCTCTGTCTTCTACCAAAGATTTTGGGACTGAGTAATCATGGATAAACTCTGAAGCAACAAGAATGGTGTAGATCACAATTAAAAGTGACTCAACATTGCACAGTCCCTCATTAATCTCATTAGAACTTCTAATGTCCTAATTGAGTAGAACACAAGACAAAAGAAAACAGAAACAGGAAACTGAAAAAGGGTAAGCTCACATCAAAAATTACAGGACCTGAAAACTCAAGTAGTTGATAAGAAGCAAAGTTTGACTTCACTGAGCAAGCTGATCAGCAAAAGTTCTTTAGCCATAAGACAACATGAAAAGCAAGACTGCCAAGCAGTGAGAACAGCATCAAGATGAACAGGCTCATACTAAATATTCTACTTTTCTTCCTGTCTTTGCACCTACAGGAACTATGATTTTGGACAACTTGACAAAATTAAGACAGAAAATACTTTGGTAATGCTAGCACGAATTACAGGACCTACAATAGAAGCAACATCCAGATGTTTGAGCTCAAGATCATCTCCATAACATTACACAAGGAACAGTGCACAGTACAGATCTAGAGGCAAATATTTATAAGTAAATTCCTTATTAGACAGAAGTCATCCAGACTGACCCTAAAGGTATAGGAAGACTTTTGCATGTTTCTTTTTCCCTCAAAAACATAGATCATGGTAGTATGTGGAAGTGAGATAACACAAAGCTGAACATAAATTGCACTGCCTACCACTCAATTTTTTTTATAAAGAATGGTCACAAATACATCTGAATAGGTTAAAAGAATCCGAAGTAGTTTCACACAGAAAACTAGCTAATGCAGATATTAGTAATACAGGAATTGTAAGTGCATATGCAAAAAGCTAAAATAAAATAAATCACTGCCATGATTCAAGAGGAATGATGGAGCATAGGAAAAGTTATTAGTGAAGATTTTCAAGCAGCAGTCTCAGGATTCACGTTTGCCCAATCACATTACCAACTGCAAGTTAACAGCAGTAAAAAAGTGGGAAGTACTGATGACACAACACAATTAGCAGTTCAGGAAAGATTAGAATAACAAGATGCTGGGAGTAGACAGAGCCAGGACAGCTGATGCCAACTGATCCAAAGGATATTCCCTGTCATAAAACATCATAATAAGCAATAAAATTCTGTGTGTGGTTGTCTTCCTCAGAGACTGGCTGAGCACCAGCCTGATTGTGGGAAGTGGTGAATGATCACCTTTGCATCATCCCCACCACCTCTTCCTTCGCTTATTAAACTGTAGTAATTTCAACCCAGGAGTTTTTTGCTTTTGCCTGCAGGAGAAGGGAGGGCACAGATAAAGGTGTGGGTCCTTAGCTACTTGCCAGGGTCAACCCACCACAGAAGTGACAGCTATTTTAGGACACTTCTGTTAAGCACCTTCCAGCAAAAAAGGGAACAACCTGTGGTAATGGTACTCTAAACTGTTCTTGCCTACCACATTCAAGAAAGGCAAACTAGCACCAAAACTCGTGGAAGCAGGACAACTACAAGAACATTACAAAAACAGGATCAGCTTTGATATGCTTAGCTTAGTGAGCTAAGAGAAAATACAAGAAATATTCTTGTATTAATATGACAGATCTCACAAAGGACTATGAATTGATTGTAACTCTATTCAGGGAGGAAATTAAAGGCCATTCTAACCTTTCCTGTTTCTAACCAATGAAACAGGAAAGTTTGGAAAGAGAACCAAATACACAGGTATACTTTGTATGTATACACGTATATACATATATATAGCTTTATAGCTATAAGCTTATTAAAAACTAGATAATGTGGTGTGCTTATCACTGGTGGCGTCTCCTACGATGAATTTTTGCTCTGGGGTTAGAGCACTCCAGAACAAGCCTTGCCATCATCCCTGAAGCTTTTGTGTGCATACAAGTTTCCTCTGACAGAAGAAAAATCCTGGACACAGAAGACAGGAGGGCAGCCTGTTTCCCCCTGACACAGGACTAAGGCACTGCATGGCTGAGCTAGGGACCAGAGTTAGGGGCACTCTGCCAAGGATGAGCATCTCAGAGGACAGGCAAAGCCTATCATCTCTTCTGTTGACAAGACAATCTTTGGTAAGTGAATACAGCTGAGAACAAATCAGAAGAAACACACAGGCTGAAAACATTAAATCTGGAGATGATGCTTTTTAACTATGATTACTGTAATTCAGTTCATAAACTGCCTTGAAGATGATTAGGTCTGCGTCTCCAACAACAAATGCTCAGAGATGAAATCTTACCTGCATTGGAACAGGATCTTTAAGGTAATATCCTTCAACAATCTGTTCTTTTCTATAGTGCTCAATGATGTCACCAATACTGTTTCAATATGAAAAAGAGGATTCAAATGTTAAACAGGTTAGTTTTCCCTCTATTTGAGAATTTGCTTTTCCATACAACCACCAAAAACTTTTCCATGAAGTTTTAATAAAACTGTTAAACATTGTAATCTCTTTTGTAGTAATGAGAATTGACTAATATACTGAATATACTGAAGTCAAGAAAGTTCACAAAACTGTATTCAGAATGTATTAACTCTAAACTCTGCAGAACACTTCAATTAGTTGTTTAAAATGCCAAATGAGGACACTGCTATTTCCACATTCAAGTAACACATGTGCGTTACTGGCTCTTCAGCCAAACTGAAGAGCCAGTTATTGTTATTTCATTGGCAATAATTTCCAGACTCCTAGAGTAACTAGGGAAGGGGAATGTGAGATACCACATGTGCAGAGCAGTTCTTTCTAGGAGGACGGAAATATAAAAACAAAAGGTTTGTAGCAGAAAAAAGAAAATACAGATTATACTTGGAAATCATTAAGCTACCCTGCTAACCGAAAACACTCTATCAGTAGCACTCTGCTACCAGGAAGCATTCACTCTAAACCCCAGATTCAGACTGCATGCAACTGCCTTTCGAAGGCTCAGGAGAGAAGTGACAGGTACAAGCTGAAATTCAAGGCATCTGAGTTCCTCTAACTTATTTTCACAGTTACTGGAATTTATACAGTAATAAAGAACAGCAGCATGAGTATCTATAGAAATTAATCATTTGTATGAAAAACAACAACAAAAAAAAAAAGTAAAAAACAAAAACATGCTGAGTGTGTCTTCTCACTTCATGCATACTTAGCTGTGTGTACAAAGGTAATAAGGCATACATCAATGTTATGGATGTTACAACTGGACGTAGTTGTAGCTAGCACAGGAACAACATCCGATACTGTAAAAATAATCTCAAATTTTAAATAAAGCTTTAGCAAGACTTCTATGCTCACTTTTATCTCTCATTATGGAGCTATAAACTAACACATGCTTGACAAAATAATACATTTTCCTACAAACAGCTCTGGTTTTTAAGTATGCAGAATGACATATATTTCTTTTTCAGCATTACTGAAATCAAGTAATTAATTTCAACTTTTACTGAGATGCAATTTGCACGTCATTTTCTGCATAAAAATTTAAACTTTACCACACTACAGAAAACATTCAGTCATTATATTCTGCATGTTGCACACCTACTGCCAGCATCTTGTAATAAATAAACCAGCATTTTATTAGTTTTTCTCACTTATCACATCAAGCATACCTTGACTGTCAACACCTCCTCTCCCTCCTTGGTTGAAAATGCCATCAGGAGATCCTTAATACAAGGAGCAGGTGCCTAATTTCTTCAAATTTTGTAAAATAGGCTGAGGAATGTATATGAAAACCCTTTTGTAGGTATCATATATACAAGGACTTTGTGCCTTGATGGAGTGACTAAGGGCTTGGCTCTGCAGGCATCCCCTCCCACAAGTGAACTTGATTCAGAGGGTCACTTATATACTGCCTTACACTATGACAGATCAAACGCCTGAACTAACTCAACGCTGCAAACACAAAGACTCCAGGTCTCTTGCAGACTCAATGTTCTGTAGTGTACCTGGAGGAAGACAAGGTACACCACAGAATGTGAATCTGCAAGTGATTCAAAGATATCCAACATGTAAAACGTCAAGCATGAAATCAGACTGACCAAAATCTTATCTAGGGGACAGGAATGAATCACAGCCTTCTTCAACATCTGCCAACAACAAAAATGCACAAAAAATGCAACAAAAGGAAGGATAAATAAGCATGTATTAAAAAAAAAAAATAAATTAAACTTGGTTTAATATACAGAAATAAAGATGGATCTCAACAGAAATAAAGATGGATCTGAATACCACATTATAGTTACTTTAATAACTTTAGAATGTTCAGCACACTGTTAGGTTTGGCTTCTTAGGTTCCCTGCGTCTTGGCTACTTGAATGATTTTAAAAGTATCTCACTATCATGAGCAATATCAGGGTTTTTTTTTAACAATTAGAGTGAATTGAGAATTATTCCAACAGCTCACGTTTCAAATAATAAAGAATCCGGGAAGCAGAACTAAGCAACACATTCCAACTATCTACTAAATTTTCAAATTGAGCTGTCTCTTAAATCCAAGATAACATGAAAGCTTGTTCACTGTATAAACTATTGGGCCAGTGTTAATCATTGCCTTTGACAGAATCACTAGAAATAAAGAACCAGCCCTAATTTTAGTTTTTTTGTGAATGCTACCTGTTGAATTTGGTAAGACAGGCAGAGAGAAGAAAATGACAGGGAAATGACTGGTACGCTTTTCCTACCATATGTTCTAAAATCATGATTGAAACATTAACAAATGCTATCTTACATGAAATCTACTGTGAAACACATATGAAAGTTACTGTCAGGACAGCTGAACAGGCCCAAGCCCTCAGTTCAAAGCAAAGTCAACAACGGCAGGTTGCTGCGGCCCTTGCTCAGTCACATCCCGAGCATCTCCAAGGATGGAGTCTCCCATGCCTTTCAGATAACTTTTTCCAGTGCTCCAGCATCCTCACAGTAAAAGCCATACACTAGCAATCGCCCATCTTTGGACTGACATCTCATGACAGAGGCACTAAAATACAACTGCACAAGATCTGCCTGGGATGGAGTTAATTTTCTTCATAATTGCAAATGAAATGCTGCATTTTAGGTATGTGACTGAAACACCTTGTGGATAGCACACCAGTGTTTTGACTACTGCTGAGCCACACAGTGGATGGGGTGGGCAAGGGGCTGGGAGTGGACGCAGCAGGACAGCTGGCCCAAACCAGCCAAAAGGATATTCCCCTCCACAGAATGTCAAGCTCTGCAATTTAAGCTCAAGAAAAGGAGGAGGATGATGTGAAGAAGCCTGTGGAAGGGTGGAACCTGCCACTAGCTGAACATCCTGCAGTGCTTGCTCATTCCTTGCCCTCAGGACAGGGAAGAAAACGGGAAAATCAAATGTGACAAAACCTGTGTGTCAAGATAAAAGATGGTTTAGTAAGCAAAGGGTGGGGAAGGACATCAGTGATTGAAAAGCAATCATTCACCACCCTCCAAAAGCAGACTGATGCCCAAACAGTCTGAGAAACACCCACCTTGGAAGATGAAACATCCCCTCCATTTTTTATTGCTGAGCACTACCTCTTGGGTCAATTAGGTTCTCTGGAAAACTGACAAAGCCTCAACACTGTAAGCTCTGCTCACCAAGAACCAAAACACTGGTGTGTTACCAACAGTTTTAGCCACAAATCTGAATCATGGCACGTGCTAGCTGATAGAAAGAAAATTAACTCCATCCCATCCAGAATCAGCACAAGCAACAAGAAATGGCTTTGGCAATTTTTCTGTAAAATTGTAGGAGATTATCAATGGACTAATTTGTTATCTGTGAAATAAGTACAGTAAGATCACAGAAGCTAAATGCTTTACTAAATTCCATGGGAAAATACTTCTTTGTTACGTGGTCAAGATAATTCCCCCAATATGTATGCAACATGGGTGCTGTACATTCAGACCTTCAGGTGGGCTGACCTGCAGAGCTGATACAAGAGAACAAAATAATAAAAGCAGACCTCTGTATGACAGACTGCAAACACAGACTGATGATCACACAGAAATTTTAACACAGATTTACATGGAAAGTGGTAAAAGCACATGCAAAAGGCACAGGTTGGTGGAAAAAATAAGTCTTCCTCGTCAGCACAGAATATGAAACCCTGAGATATACCCAGGACCTCTTTCCCCATGGTCATCCAAATTAATTCTGGAATACAAGCAGATACACCATTGCTTATATAGGTTATCATGAATCCAGTCCCACCTCTGGATATGGCAAATACCCAAAAAATAAAACAAACTTCTTTCATTCTGTGCTTCCTTCCTAGTCTTCAGCTTCCTACTTTTGTATGGAAAATCTTGGTCTACAGTTTACTGAGACCAATACCCTGCAAAACAAAGAGCAGACCGCTTTCATCTTACCTTTTGCCTCAATTACAATCACAAAAAATGTAGAATAATATTGAAAATACTCTATTACCAGGAATGATTTAGTCTAATAATAGTATCAGATTTCAAAGGAGATACTTTGAGAGCATTTATGGAAACAGGTTAACATAAAAAAAGCTTATAGTCAATGGAAACTGTTAAACAGATGCATTTAAACAAGCAGTGGCACTTCTTAAATCTGAATTTTTCACCTTGAAGGCAAACACTGCATTTTCAGATAAGCAACAAAACCCGATCTCTTATAAGCACCAAGAAATGCTTATAGTTTCATTAGCCTGCATAAATTCATGCTTTGTACGTCTCTGTTCTGGATTCAATGACATGTTTGTTGTTCTTCAGCCACCACTTTCGTTTATTCCACACAACTAAATCACATTAGTCATCACATATTTAAAGATTTCTTTCTTACAGTGTCCCTCTTAAATGAACTAATACAACAACTGAAAAGTCCACAAAGTTATTTGCTCTTTTTCTTCTTCTAATTTATTGCCATCTACAGGAGATCTCACACTACAGAATTTGGGTGGTTAGCATCTTCATTTTTAAGCCTTATTATCTTGCAATTCATTATCTTGCATACTTCACTATGTATTTGAGCTTCCAGGAAGTTTACCAAGCTGCAGCATATGCTAAGTTGGAATGAATCTGAGCCTATGGGTATAGTAGTAATTTTCCAGAACACACAAAAAAAATGAAGCCTTTTAAAGTTATGCAGATTCTGCTTCACACTGAGGAAGATCTCTGCAAACTAAGTACCAAAATATAAACAAAACATAAAAATATAAAAGACTTTGTAATAACTTAGTGCTACTTTAGAATCTTGTTTTCCATACCATAGAATGAATCTTCTTTAGATAAATGTAATTTATATACATGCCTCAAGTGAATAAAGCACTATAAAGTAGTAACTTTATATAATAACTCTGTGAAAGTATACTATTCAATGCTGCAAAACTATCTGAAACTAATAAGAGTTCCACTGATTTGCTAATTAGTCTGACATCACCTCAGGTGGGGTCTCCTACCCTATCAGCCTCCTGAAAAGCCACTTAGCTAGAGAATGGGCAAAAGAGCATTTACCTTTACGTAAGAATGACACTGCAGCTAGCTTGGTTTTCAGTGAGGATGTCTGGAGACCAGACTGATTAATGAAGAAGGTATTCAAGCAGTATGAGTGTGGGGTATGCAAAGGTTCATAAGGGTCCAATTGTTTAGCCTCACACCATCGTCCATCTGAAGTCTTATGAAAAAGTCCACTGAACTTCTCAGTTAGGAGACCTCGACATTTCCTCAGACACACCAGCTGCTGGATCTCTACCCACTCAGAAGCCAAGCTGGAAGTGAGAGAAATTCTCTATTGGGATGACGAATGCCCTGGTTCTAGGTGAGCAAGTCTGGAAAAGTGCTGATTTTGTGAGGCAAGGCAATGGCCTCTTTTAAAAGAGGAAGGCAAGTTTTCACCACTGAGAAGTCTTGCATCTGCAACTCCTCTAAAAGCAAGATCAAGGATTAATCTGTACTGACAGCTTCTCCCATAAAAAGGGAAACGTATCTCTTGTTATTTTTCTTTTTGTACAAATTTATGTATTTTTGTACCAGTGGCAAAACAAATGTGTCCCAAGTTTGCTCACTCTAAACAAAGTGATTTGTACTTCTGACCCAAGTACAACACATATATTACAATGCAATTTAATGACTTTTCCAAACAATTATGGTACTTTTTTCCCTTTTCTTGTAAATATCCATTTACATTATTTGAAAACCTTACTGAATGTCTCAGATAAAGATGTTCATTTTATTTTCCCTTTTCAAATAATCAGTGCAAACAGTAGTTTCCAAGACAACACAGCATTCTCTTACAGATCCACAATTAACGGATTCACATGATCCACACAATCCACAATCTATAGCGTGAAGAAAATGGTTTGCAGAAGAAAGAAAAATACTTCAAAATAAACAAACTACAATCAGGCTTCTACAAGCTTCAAGAACTCGCTCAGTTACAAGTAACTACGAAGCAAGTTGGAGAAAATAGCATACTATTAAGAAAACTACAGTCTTAAGATCATAGCAGAAAATAATTATCAGGCGCAAATTATACAAGTTCTTTACACAAGTATAAAACACAATTCATTTTACTACTAAAACTTACCTATTGTAGTATCTGCCTCCCATCATAAACTGATTGTTTGATGTTGGACATATTTTAAAACGCTGAATATTTTCACTGGTCCGAAAATAAAGTGAATAATCACCAGGTGTATTATCTGAAGGCCTCACAAGAAAACCGCACACCTGACCAACTGAAAAGATATCATAATAGTGTTACTTTCCTTAGTGAAGTTACAAATGAGCTCTTATCAAATCTATTTCCATATAAATGAGCAAGAATTGCACACTTCAAGAAATGCAAAGCCTGTAAGTTAAGTCCAACAGTAATCTCAAACTCAATGAATCAGCACTAAACTGGTGAAATTAATGCAAACTGGTTTATCTGTGGTGGCCTAGCCACACCTTTGCCATCTCTTTACAAAAGCATACAAAAAAAGTTTTACAACAAGTTTTCAAGAATTAGTAACTCATGTTCTAATATTTAAAGTATGTTATTTAACAATGTGGGTTAGAAATGTTGGTGTTTTCATTTGAAGAAATTGTTCCTCTATGAAAGGGCTAAAAAAAGGTTTGTAATATATTTCCTTTAAGTATATAAAAGCATATATTCCCCACAGCATTTTGATGAAGACACTGATAAGTGAAATAATCCATTACTACCACAGTATTTCAATTAAAAATACAAGTACCTGTCATCAGCAAATTGTAAGCCTCTTGTTTGGAGATCTTCCCATGGTACCATCTTAACAAAGATGAAGAGAAAAATTAGAAAGCAAGACTATCAGCTCTCTTTTTTTTTTTTTTTCCTCCGGTGACATCCAAAGTTCTGGCACCTATGAATTAATCTTTATTTAAAAAGACCTAACACATATGGATGAGATAATGATTATGCTACTTACGATTCTGTTCTACCAAAAGCATGAAAAAAACTAACAGTAACAGGTATGTAAATAAATTAATTTCAATCAAAATGGCCAACACTTGGAGTTGACATTCAAATCCAACTGTGTTTAGAGATTAAAACAAACTGTCTAACCAGCGGATAATTTAACAGGCATTATTTGAAGACAGTCACATACAGCAATTTACTTGAACCATAACTCAGACAAGGTTAAAGACCATACAGAAAAAAATCCAAGTGAATTTTGCCAGAAGCTGTGGAAGTAGAACCTAGCTTTGTTAGACTGTTGAATACAGATTTCTTTGATCTCACAACTCATACCTTCCCAGAGTCCTGTATCAAAGCAGTGTCCTAGAAAGGTTCAGCAGCCTCTGCCCAGTTTCAGCCTGAGAACTATACATAACTTAATAACTTGTTCTATCCTTTAAAGGAAAGCTAAAATATGGCCTTTTTGTGCATCAGAAAACAGCTTTAGATCTAACTTCACTTTCTATACTACCACTAGAGGATAACTTCTGGCTACTGGAATGCTTGAAAGAATTACGATCTTCCTGAGATTCCTCTGAGCGGCACAAATAACTGTGAACAGAGAATATCAAAGCTTCTAGCATCTGTTACCAAACTTGTTTGCAAATAAATAAAAACACCTACATTTGAAAGCATCTCTACTGCCAAACTGACTAGCAGATCACTAGCAAAGAGTAAACAAACAACAAATACACCAGTGATTTTCTTTCTCCTATTAAGATGGTGGGAAATGCCTTCTTCAGCCATCAGCCTCTTGGATATCGCAAATTGGGGAACAGAGAAAAAGCACCGGGTGAAAATATTGCAAGCAAATAGGAGGACAGATGAAATAATAAAGCCACTGGAAGTTTTTTGAATCTTCTTTTGCCACTCACAATTACTAATGAAAATAATCTATCAACAACTTGACATATCAATACACTGTTGATTCTTAAATTGTATTCAATATAAAAAAATTAATCTTTGTTTCATTTAGTCAATTTTTTAAAATTATATTCAATATTAAAAAAAACAGCCGTAAATATCCACTATAATTTTTTCATTGGAACTCTGCTCTCAATCCAGCATTTAGAGTTGAGCAGATCTCAGTAAAGGTTACCTGTAAGGCAAACACTATATTCAACAAACACTCCATTCAGCATGTCTTGGCTGAAAGTGATCATACAGGGACTCATCTAGAACCTCAGCACTGCAAAACACACTAGCAATAGGCATACCTATTACAGGACTCTTTAATGTTAATTATCCATGCATCTTCAGCAGCTAGTATAGAAAACAGTCTTGAGATGAAAAAACAAATGTCTTTGGTTCACCTTCCCAAAAGCTGGGAAATTTCATACAACAAACAGTTATGATTGCTTTTAATAACAAAACCAAAATCCTTACATTTTGCCTTCATGTGGATCTTCTTCCCTTCCCTAATGAGAAAATTAACATATTAAGTGCATGACAACAGTACAGCTCAGTTAAGAGAAAAAGAAAAAACAACCAACAAACTTTATAGGTTAAGACCTAATGCAGAAAAAAACATCAGAAGCCTGAGACATTTTTGAACTGCAGTTCTATGAAAAGATTTCCTTTTCATTCACTAAGTGGAAATTGAGCCAGAATATGTTATTTCAGAAGATTGCTTTTGGCATGTTTCAAGTCCTTCTTTAGAGGTGGTATAAGTTTTTAAAATCTCAGCTTTCTTAAGATTAACTTAACTACTGATATATCGGCCTACAGTTCAATAGTCTAGAACTGCCAATTCAATTTAGCCTTTTAAGGCTTGACACAGATCTGTGATTAGCTGCAGGTAACACTGCTTTAACACTGCAAAACACAGGTACTATGCAGGACAATATTATCAAAAATATCCGACTCTAAAGCAATGCTGTTTTCTCCTTCTGAAGTATATCAAACCACTTGTTCCCCCCTACAGCAACTGAATTATCTGCAGGTCACCTGGTTAGCTTCCTAAGCTCACACAAGCCCAAATTCATTTTTAACCCACAACGCGTCTTTAAGAAAAAAAGAGAAAAACCTACCATAATGCAAAATTACATTCTGGCAAATATGAAGAAATGCAATTAAACGAGTAACAGATCCTTCACCAGGACAGTAAAGCTTAGTAAACTGCCTAGAGAATTTACTGTACCCTTCATTTGTACTTCTCTGGGGACAACATGTGAATAAGCTTTTTTGATACTGAATTAGGTTTACAGGTTTGCTATACTATTTTAAACAAAGCAGATCCAATTACTAGGCTTAGAAAAGTACATCACTAAAAAACTGGCAATTAACTGTCACTAATTTGGGTTTATTTAAATATTATTTTGCCAAAAAAAATCATTCATCTAAGAAATTTGAACATAAAAATTACTTACCACTTCTTCTACCAGGTCTTCCACAATAAGACCTTGCTCATCCGTTCGTAGGTTTGTAACCCACATCCAGCCATCTTCCAGTTCGTTATGGACAATAAACATGTCTCCTTTAAGGAAACTGAAGAGGGTTACAGCAAGAGTTTAAATCAGAGATACAATCATAGTAAAAAGTTTAATGAACGTAATGAATCCTTGATTGCAATTTACTCAAAACATATGAGAAAATCTGTTTGTGAACATGAATTAAGGCATGAATTAATACCCCCAGCATACGACGTGTATTTTTCCTCACAGTTAAGCTGTTACTATATAGGAGCTTATGCTTTTGATTTACGTTTAGTACCTAATATATACTTCAGTTCCGCCAAATTCAAAGTGTGCTGAGGATGCATAAAACAAAAATAATGCAACAATATTAAAAGACAGTAATACTGTTCTTTTATCAGGAGGGATCAATTAATAAACACAAGCAAAATAACCAGAGATACCCTTAATATTCTATAAGAAAATAATACTCCTTTCGTGAAAATTAGTATAAGTTTGTGAAATATCTTAGAATGTAATATTCTTTATGTTCTCACATATGAAGAATAGTGCTACAAAGGGAGTACAGAACAGCTTCCAGAGAAGCCAAAGCCATGCGATTAGCTGCAAGAAAAGCAGAAATAAGAAGCATTAACATGTCTCAGCTGTGCCACGCACAGAACTGTAACTGTTTTAGCCATGTGGATCTAAAAACTCAAGCACAGAACTTTGCATTTTAGTTTCATCCTAAACAAGAGAGAGAAGGTATAATTTTCTACAATTTCTGTTATGACAGCACTATAATAAAATGTTTTTTCCTCTCAAGTTGGTAGACACTTAATGGTCTCAATCTATCTTTTTGTTCTTACAGATAGTAGGAAGCCTTACTTGAAATATGCAATTGGGAGTCCTTTCTCTGTCTTACCACCTTTTAATCTGGAAAACAATCTCAAAGACAAATATCCT
This sequence comes from Pezoporus occidentalis, assembly GCF_034315485.1. NCBI lineage: Eukaryota > Metazoa > Chordata > Aves > Psittaciformes > Psittacidae > Pezoporus > Pezoporus occidentalis. The sequence continues at coordinate 2,274,046 of NW_026916263.1, forward strand.
CACAGCATCCTTTAAAGAGGTTAAACAGGATTGAACAGTGAGCCTTGTCGTGGTTTAAACCCAGTCAGGTAGCTTGTTCACTCACTCCCAGTGAGTGGTGCCGAGCTGACAACAATCGAGGTCCGTGTCCGTCTCCCCCCCCTGCCTCCCCGCACCGGGGCTCTCCCCTTCCCCGCTCCAGGAGGAACGGGGAGGAGGATCGAGAGAGTGCAACTCCTACGGGTTGAGACAAAAACAGTCCAGCAACAAATCACCACCGCTACTATCAGCTACAACAATGATAAGGGAAAATAACAAGGGAAGAGAATACGATACCACCGGCCAAGAGAAACGAGCTCCACCCGGAAAAACCCTGTCCTTCCGGGTCACTCCCAGTTACCCCTCACCCCGGGCATGACGTGCTGTGGTATGGAATACCTCCCCGGCTAGCCCGGGTCAGGCGCCCCGTCTCTGCTTCCTCACAGCCTCCCCTCCTCCCTGGCAGAGCATGAGCCTCACAGAGTCCTTGGTCAGGGTAAACATCACTTAGCAACAACCGAGAACATCGGCTTCACCAACACTGTTCTCAAACTGGAAGTCAAAACACAGCACTGTACCAGTTAACACAAAGGAAAAACATGACTGCTACTGCGGAACCCAGGACATTATCCACCCCTTATTCCATACCATTCACGTCGTGCTCAGATCCCACATTTTTCAATACACTATCGCTCTCCCACATATATACATCCATATACATACAGACCAAGAGGAAAAATCATTTTCTTAGTGCATGGACCAATCCCTATAATGCTGCCGAGTCCATTCGGTCCATGATGTTCAAAGTTCATTCTCTGTTGGGATGATGGCTGGAGGGAAGTCAGGGCCAGTCGCTGGTGACCTGGAGACATCTAGTTGATGGGCTATAAAAGCATTACACAGCAGGCAACAGCATACAATTGAGTTCACTGGCTGTTTTCCCCTAAAATCAAATCCCCTTGAGGTATACATCGGACTTCCCCATCTTCCCGCATTACCCACCAAGTATATCCAGGTCCCTGAGCAAAAGCAATCCCACGAGTGGGTTTGCCTTTACCTGAAGCAGGAATTACCCAGACTGTCTTTCCCAGCAAATTCTTCATATGCACCACGGGAACTCTGTCCCCCTCTACAATATGTAAAAGTTCTGACTGGGCTGGGCCAGCCCTGTTGGCAGATCCTCTGGTGTTGACCAACCAGGTGGCCTTTGGTAAGTGTGTATCCCAATGCTTGAAAGTTCCCCCACCCATCGCTCTCAGTGTAGTTTTTAACAGTCCATTGTACCGTTCGATTTTCCCAGAGGCTGGTGCATGGTAGGGGATGTGATATACCCACTCAATGCCATGCTCTTTGGCCCAAATATCTATAAGGTTATTCCGGAAATGAGTCCCATTGTCTGACTCAATTCTCTCTGGGGTGCCGTGTCGCCACAAAATCTGTTTCTCAAGGCCCAGGATGGTGTTCCGGGCAGTGGCATGGGGCACGGCGTATGTTTCCAGCCACCCGGTGGTTGCTTCCACCATGGTAAGCACATGGCGCTTGCCTTGGCGGGTTGGTGGCAGTGTGATATAGTCAATCTGCCAGGCCTCCCCATATTTATACTTCAACCATCGTCCTCCATACCAAAGAGGCTTTAACCGCTTGGCTTGTTTAATTGCAGCACATGTTTCACACTCATGAATAACCTGGGCAATAGTGTCCATTGTTAAGTCCACCCCTCGGTCACGGGCCCATCTATATGTTGCATCTCTGCCCTGATGGCCTGAAGTGTCATGGGCCCACCGGGCCAAAAATAATTCACCTTTACGTTGCCAATCTAAGTCCATCTGAGCCACTTCAATCTTAGCCGCTTTATCCACTTGTTGGTTGTTCTGGTGTTCCTCAGTGGCCCGACTCTTGGGTACATGGGCATCTACATGACGTACCTTCACCACCAGGTTCTGCACCCTGGCAGCAATATCTTTCCACAGTGCAGCAGCCCAGATGGGTTTACCTCTGCGTTGCCAGTTGCTCTGCTTCCACTGCTTCAACCACCCCCACAGGGCATTTGCCACCATCCATGAGTCAGTATAGAGATAAAGTACTGGCCACTTTTCTCGTTCAGCAATGTCCAGGGCCAGCTGGATGGCTTTCACCTCGGCAAACTGACTCGATTCACCCTCTCCGTCAGCAGTTTCTGCAACTTGTCGTCCAGGACTCCATACAGCTGCCTTCCATCTCCGATGTTTTCCCACAATACGGCAAGAGCCATCAGTAAACAAGGCATACTGCTTTTCACTTTCTGACAGTTTATTATATGGTGGGGCCTCTTCAGCGCGCATCACCTCCTCCTCTGGTGACATTCCGAAATCTTTGCCCTCTGGCCAGTCCATGATGACTTCTAGAATGCCTGGACGACTGGGATTTCCTATTCGAGTTCGTTGTGTAATTAGTGCAGCCCATTTACTCCATGTAGCATCGGTTGCATGATGTGTAGAGGAGACCCTGCCTTTGAACATCCAGCCCAGCACGGGCAGCCGGGGTGCCAGAAGGAGCTGTGCTTCAGTGCCAATCACTTCCGAAGCAGCTCGAACCCCTTCATAGGCTGCCAGTATTTCTTTCTCAGTTGGGGTATAGCTGGCCTCAGATCCTTTATATCCCCGACTCCAAAAGCCGAGGGGTCGACCTCGAGTCTCCCCTGGAGCTTTCTGCCAGAGGCTCCAGGTAGGACCGTTCTCCCCAGCTGCAGTGTACAGTACATTTTTTACATCTGGTCCGGTCCGGACTGGTCCAAGGGCTACTGCATGAACTATCTCGCGTTTAATTTGCTCAAAGGCTTGTTGCTGCTCAGGGCCCCATTTAAAATCATTCTTCTTCCGGGTCACATGATAGAGAGGGCTTACAATCGAACTGTAATTTGGGATGTGCATTCTCCAGAACCCCACTGCACCCAAGAAAGTTTGCGTTTCTTTCTTATTAGTTGGCGGAGACATTGCTGTTATCTTGTTGATCACATCTGTGGGGATCTGTCTACGTCCATCTTGCCATTTTATTCCCAAAAATTGAATCTCCTGTGCAGGTCCCTTGACCTTACTCCGTTTTATGGCAAAACCGGCTTTCAGCAGGATTTGGATTATTTTTCTCCCTTTCTCAAAGACTTCTTCCGCTGTATCGCCCCACACAATAATGTCATCAATGTATTGCAGGTGTTCTGGAGCTTGCCCCTGTTCCAGTGCAGTCTGGATCAGTCCATGGCAGATGGTAGGGCTGTGTTTCCACCCCTGGGGCAGTCGGTTCCAAGTGAACTGGACACCCCTCCAAGTAAAAGCAAACTGTGGCCTGCACTCTGCTGCCAAAGGGATTGAGAAAAATGCATTGGCAATATCAATCGTGGCATACCACTTGGCTGCCTTTGACTCTAGTTCATACTGAAGTTCTAGCATGTCCGGTACGGCAGCACTCAATGGTGGTGTGACTTCATTCAGGCCACGATAGTCTACTGTTAGTCTCCATTCTCCATTAGACTTTCGCACTGGCCATATGGGGCTATTGAAGGGTGAGCGGATCCTGCTGATCACCCCCTGACTCTCCAGTCTACGGATCAGCTGATGGATGGGAATCAGGGAGTCTCGGTTGGTGCGATATTGCCGCCGGTGCACTGTTGTGGTCGCAATTGGCACTTGTTGTTCTTCAACTTTCAGCAACCCCACAGCAGAGGGATCTTCTGAGAGACCAGGCAAGGTGGACAGCTGCTCAATTTCCTCAGTCTCCAAAGCAGCAATACCAAAAGCCCACCGGTACCCTTTTGGGTCTTTGAAGTACCCTCTCTTGAGGTAGTCTATGCCGAGAATGCATGGAGCCTCTGGACCAGTCACAATAGGGTGCTTTTGCCATTCCCTCCCAGTCAGGCTGATTTCAGCCTCCAGCACAGTCAACTCTTGGGATCCTCCTGTTACTCCAGAAATATAGATGGGTTCCACCCCTTGACAGCTTGATGGCATCAGGGTACACTGTGCACCGGTATCTACTAGAGCCTTATACTTCTGTGGGACTGATGTGCCAGGCCATCTGATCCACACAGTCCAGTAAATCCGATTGTCCCCTACCTCCACCTGGCTGGAGGCAGGGCCCCTCTAACAGTCGTCACAGCATTGGACACTTAAGTCATGTTGAAAGGGATTATTCTTCTTTATCACAGGAGCTGGAGTAAAATCAGCTCTTCCACTCCATCTGGGAAACTGATCACCAGAGACTGAAGCCGTAGCTCTCATGGGACGATCAGTCTTGGCCCTTGCTCCCCTCTTCAGTTCACTCACCCGTTCCTCCAAAGCTGAAGTAGGTTTTCCATCCCACTTTGTCATGTCTTCTCCGTGATCCAGCAGGTAAAACCATAGGGTACCCCGTGGCGTATACCTCCTGTATCTCCTCTCTTGAACAATAGGACGCCTTTTGTTAATAGCTGAGACGTGTGTTGGTACACGTGAGGAGCCGGATAAATCAGATAGATTGTCCTTCAATTGTTCGATGTCCTGGGACAGTTTTTTCACAGCTGAGATGATGGAAGGGGTGAGATTGTCTTCGAACTCTCGGAGTTTATGAACCATTTCATCCACTGTTAGTGGTACTATGTCATTCCAGGTCACTGTTGCCAATGAATGGGCATATGATGACGGTGCATTCCGTGTAAGTTTTCGCCACATGGGTCGTGTACATTCAACTTCATCTGGATCTATAGGTGTATCCCCGTTATTCGGCTTGATGTGATAGATCATCTCTACGATGGCCGATTCCCTCAGAGACTGGATGCCTTTGTCTATAGTATTCCACTTGGCCGAACGACTCGTAACATCGTCCTTGTACGGAAACCTTTCTTTCACAGCTGCCAAGAGCCTCCTCCAAAGGCTGAGGGACTTTTTCTCTCTTGCAATTGCTTTGTCAATTCCCCCTTCTCTAGCAAGTGATCCCAGCTGCTTGGCTTCTGTACCTTCTAGTTCGTGACCATCAGCCCCATTGTCCCAGCATCGGAGTAACCAGGTGATGATGTGCTCCCCTGGTTGACGGGTAAAATCTTTTCGCATATTCCGCAGCTCGGTTGAGGTCCGAGGTCGAGAAGTTACCTCTTCTTCTTCTTCTTCGTCATGTGATGATGACTCCTGATCAGATTCTGGACCGGGTGGTGAATTCATTGGTTCTTCATCTCGCTTCACCCTTTTTGCCTCCTTTTTGCTTGTTCTCTTGCGTACAGGGGCAACTGATATTGGCACGAATTGGTCCTCTGGTTTGGCTGCAGTGATTATCACTGTGGTTTGAGTAGCAACTGTACTTGTTACTGGGGGTGGTGTAGCTACTGTGCTTGGAGCTGGGGTAACCGCGCTGTCTGTTGCAGTTGAAGTTTGAGCAGCTGCTGTACTTGCCACTGGGACAGCTGTGCTGTTCATTGCAGCCAAAGTTTGAGTAGCGACTGTTGCTTTGCCCTCAGATCCGCCGACATTATTTTCCTTTTGAAGGTGCTGGATAGTGTTGAACAAGGCCCTGTAAGCATAGGCCAAGCCCCAGCACGTTGCCATGATTTGTCCATCTCTGGTATGGCCAGAATGACCACACACCTCATTTAAGTGTTTTACTAATTCTTCTGGATTTTGCAGTTGTTCAGTAGTGAAATTCCAAAGTACTGGAGGGGCCCACTGACCTAGATACTTGCCCATACTATCCCACACACCCTGCCACTCATGGCTGTCCAGCCTCAGGGAAAATCTCTCGGTCCTCCTACATCGTCGTTTGACCCCAGACAAGACCCAAACCTGAATCTGCTTAACTCTTGAAATCAGTAGTGGGTAAAACACACTCTGTATGCGTGTTAGCATGGTGATTCCCATCACCATCAGCAAACAAGTCTCAACAGCATTAAAAGGCCATTCAAAAAATTCAAAACTCTCAAATGTAAATGGTCTGGGGGGACGACTAGGAGGGTAAAAGGATGTCTCCTTCCCAGGTTGAGCACCTGAGAAGGAGAAAAAAGATGTGTAATTGCTAAGCACCTCCATCATATACCTCCCAAAGTATAAAGGTGGTGACCACACTGGGAACATAAGCCAGATCAATTTCATGATCAATGATTCTATTGTATTACAAGTCATTACCATAAAGTACAATGGGATAAAAACCTTAGCCCAAGCCCCATACTTGAAAAACACTAATACAGCAAGTACCGGATGGACGTAAGATATCATATACTGAAACTGTGAGATCAAGAGGAACAACCTTGAGAGCCAATAAATCAGCATTGTGACGAGTGACTATCAATCCAGTCAGATCTGTTCTTATCTCAACCCTTCGTGCCCCACGTTGGGCGCCAAAAAGAACTGTCGTGGTTTAAACCCAGTCAGGTAGCTTGTTCACTCACTCCCAGTGAGTGGTGCCGAGCTGACAACAATCGAGGTCCGTGTCCGTCTTCCCCCCCTGCCTCCCCGCACCGGGGCTCTCCCCTTCCCCGCTCCAGGAGGAACGGGGAGGAGGATCGAGAGAGTGCAACTCCTACGGGTTGAGACAAAAACAGTCCAGCAACAAATCACCACCGCTACTATCAGCTACAACAATGATAAGGGAAAATAACAAGGGAAGAGAATACGATACCACCGGCCAAGAGAAACGAGCTCCACCCGGAAAACCCTGTCCTTCCGGGTCACTCCCAGTTACCCCTCACCCCGGGCATGACGTGCTGTGGTATGGAATACCTCCCCGGCTAGCCCGGGTCAGGCGCCCCGTCTCTGCTTCCTCACAGCCTCCCCTCCTCCCTGGCAGAGCATGAGCCTCACAGAGTCCTTGGTCAGGGTAAACATCACTTAGCAACAACCGAGAACATCGGCTTCACCAACACTGTTCTCAAACTGGAAGTCAAAACACAGCACTGTACCAGTTAACACAAAGGAAAAACATGACTGCTACTGCGGAACCCAGGACAAATTTCCATCCCAATAAGGATATAAAGCTCTCATATAACTTCCTCTGTATCTTAGGCTAATATTGCCAAAACCAAGGCCATTCCCAATTCAATCGGTGTTTAATCAAACTGAGTCTGTCTCATTAGAGGGATTAGAAATCACTACAGTGTAACAACAAAGTGTAAGAATATAAGAGATAAACCTGCAATTCTGTAATTTTTTGATATCTTAAAATTATGGGAGATTACACACTTAAAATTATCATTCTATTCAACACAGAGTTTTCCCAACAGGAGGGAAGGATGTGAAGGCAACGGAAAGGAGAATCTTATGGACAGAGAACTTAGGAAAAACAGTCACCAAGTTTCGAAGCACAGGTAAGAAAATGAATACTAGAACATTTAAAAAGCTTCGTTAACATTGCTCCTTTCTTCTTTTTTCAAAGAAGGCATTAATTACTCTATTCTTCCATTTACAAACAGTCAATGCTCACATTTTCTGACCACTGTCTAGTGGTCAGAACTTGTTTGGCTTGAACTATTTATCTGCTATTAGTTCTGTGGCAGTCTGACCAGAAGCCTTGCTCATTTATTTCGCACTGTCACACAAGGCATTTCTGCACGATTCTTTCATAGACAAATACCCTCTTGGAAAAAAAATGTAAGGCTTTATGAAGTGTACTTCAACATTACTAACTTTACTTCAATAAACCTAATGTAATTTTCTGACAATTAATACAAACAAATGCCCTGAAAGTGTTATTGCTATTTCCAACAGGTTAAAGCTATCATCTTTTTAACCTAACTGTGATAAGATGTAACTGGATAGTATTTGTATATGAACATATACTTAAATCATTAGTATTTATAAATACTCTTAAGAATTTCACAACTGCTACTAACATTAAAACATACCTTATTTCATCAGTTTCTGGCACTTTGGTGTATGGTAAAATTGCTCGAACTCTCCTTCTGTCCTCAACAGGCTACAATTTAAGAGAAGACAGCAAAGGTAGTACTTTTCCCTCTTTCTAGTGTAAAACCTTTCTCCCCAGTGTTACACTATTCTGAGTCAAAAGACTGGAAGAACAGTCACTTATATCCCCCTTGCCCGTTTTAGATACTCAAAGCTCCAAACCCCTGAGAGCTAGAAAAGTATAATTCATACAGCTAGCTACAAGAGTTCTCATTTTGATTTCTAGCATGATACATAATGTATGCTTATCAACTTCAAAATAAACTACCAGTATGATAATTCCCATAAAAGTATACTTTCAAACTTTCTTCCACTTAAAGAATGGAAATTTCCATAAGTTTAACATTCAGAAACATGTTTGTTTAGGTTCTGTTTGGCAGGCCGGCTTTATTTTAAATTACTTCTATTGTTTCAGATGGGCACGTTGAAGAAGCCCCATTTTCAGAAACTTTAGTTACTTTCAGGATGTGTACTTTGAAATCCTGTTAGATAGACAAAATACCACAAAAGAGTAGAGGTTACATTACACTGTGTTCTTTACTAACCAAGAACTGCACAATTTTCTGTTTACCTCTCTTTACTCCCAAAGCTATTACTGCATTTGGAGATAACCACAACACCTGATACCCAGCTCTCTCATTACACATTTCCATTAAATAGCAGTTTGGGGGGTTTTAATCATTACTTTGTATCAGTAAGAATGTATTCTTATATTCCTCATACTTCAACATATGCTGAGCCTATGTAGAACTACAGTAAACTTTCTAGCATGATTTTTCCAAAGAAAACTGTGAATGGCGATTGAAGTTACTAAAAATGAAGTAAATGACACTCAGAAATTTTATTATATATTATTATAAGTTTTGGTACTTGCCTCTGGAGGTGCTACTGGAAATAAGAGCTTTTCCCCTTTCAGCAAACAGGACACATGACTATAATAACCGATTAGGTCTGAAAGTGAAGCAAAACGACGTCCACCAATGTAATAGTCTCCACACATGGCAATAATCCTGTTAATAAAAAAAACCCTTGATATAATATTTCACTACATTGCAGGGCATATACCTTTCTTAATAAGCCTATATACATTCAGCAAAGTATTAAAATATTTTAACAGCAAGTAATGGCACATGATTATACAAGGCAGGAAACAACCACCTTCAAAAATCAGTCACTTTCTTACAGTTAGTTTAGCATCCATATTTAAAGTTAACAAATTACACTGGAATAATCAAAATATCTCCTAGACCCAACTGCTAGTGGAAAAATACCAAAAAACAACCAACTTACATAACCATTTCAGTAGTTTAACACAAGATTGAATTCTTACAAAACCATACATTTTATTCTTAAAGGGCTGTGTTTCTCTTAAAAATACAGAGACTTGTTAATGCATTAACATTCCAAAAACATGACGTACCAAGTCTGTTCACACTGTTAGTCAATACAAATTCTGAAAGCAGTTAGGAATTATTTATTTAGGTAAAAGAGTTAACAATATTTAAAACATTCCTTTTAAACTGAAAAGAGTCATTCGTAAAAATGAAGAAGTACTTAATCTGAAACAATTTTAATATCTTTGACCAGACAGTCCAAAGAAATAATCACATGGCATGTGATGGCATCAAGCAGACCTAAATTTTTCCAGAACACAGAGATCAGACAGGAGTCCATCCTTACAAAAAGATAAGAAATTAAGAAACAAACTACTACCAAACTAAGCCAATTTTGGTGTTAGGAAATAGTTAAAAAAAAAAACAAAACCAAAAAAACCCCAGAACCAAAATGTTAATTGTCTCTTCAGTTTCTAGAAGAGATGCTAATTATCTTAAGGATATTTGAAAATACATTACCAAAAAAACCCATATTTGAATCTTCTTAGTATTAGACCTTTTCACAATGCTTGTGAACAACTCAAAAACAAGAGAGGGAGAGGAAATTCCAAATGTTAAACTACTAAGAAACTTATTCCTCATCCCAAATGACTACACTATTTAAATCTTCCTTCCAATTCTTTGAACTTCATTATTTTTTCCAAACAGTGATGTAAGATGTTTACAAAGATGAATCTTCAGAGATGAAATCTAAAGCTTTTAGGCATATAGCACTGCAAGGGGAGTCAGAGAACAGCATAACTTTAAGGGCATATGTTAGATCTTTTGACATTTTCTGTGAGATTTCCTGCTAAATTATTCAACACATTGGGTTCTAAATTAAATGTAGTGTTTCAGATTATTTTCTCATCAATCTTAGGTGACACCCTTCTTTAGAACACTGAGCTAGCAAACAGAGAAAGACTTCCATAATCACGGAAAATTCTGAAGGTAAAAGATTAAAAGATAATTATTTTCCTTCAGAATCCTTTCTATCAGTGATTCATTGAAAAGGTAACACTTCAGTGGTTAAAAGATTTACTTTTGAAGGTTCATATGCTGTAAATCAATCATATGCTGCACGAGCATGTATGTCTGTATGCAACTTTCATGAGGCACCAAAACTGTTAAAATAGTTAAAGACACTGTCATCTAAAATGTTGGGATTTCAGTCGCACAGAAATCTAATAAAAGTTTCATGTGAAAAATAAGAATTTTAGGGAACAAAATATGAGGGATATTTTTTAGTAATGGAAGTTATTAAAATTAATCCAGGACTCTAAAACAGCACTAGGAAGCAAGTATTAGCACACTTTACTTTTCTGCTACTGCTACATAGTAACCAGTTACCAAAGGCTGAGAAGCTGAAAACGTATCTCAGATCACAAGCCGCAAACAAGATATTATTTGTGTGCTATATTGTTTGCACTTAAGAGTATTATGCGTTCCATATTAATGGTAAATCAGGACCTCTAACCACATTTCTTCATGCAGCAGATGCAACCAAAACCTCCCTACCTTTGCAAATCATGAACATAGTGGCTCGTACATTGGCATTCTGTGTAATTTCAACATTCAGAAGTTGAAGAAATTGCTTTGAATTTATTTGTTGCTATCAAGGCAACATTTGCTTTCAAAAAACATTTGCTTTCTGATTTGCTTTCTGTTTTGTAAAGACGAACACACTCCATTTGCTGACTAACTTTCAAGCTCTTCTCAGAATACACCTCATTTACACTAAGAATAAATGAACTTACTAATGTACACAGTTTGGAAATGATAAAATAATCCTAGTTAGAACACTGGAAAAAGAGTTGCTTGTATTTAGAACAACTAATTCTAGCACACACTGAGGTTGTTTCCAGCAAAACTTCAGATGAATAAATACGTAATTCTCCTTATTTCTTCCTGGGTTTTGAGGGCTTTGGTTTCTGGAAGGGTTTTCCCTCAAAATTAAGGAAGCAACCACATGTGCCAGCACTTAAGTAAGTCTTGTGAGATACAATGGCTACTATGGAACAAACTCAAAACAACCAGCTTGACTAACTAATGAAATCTACAAGTTGTTATAAGCGTATTCACAGCCTCTGTGAATACACTTCAACAGCCAGATGTTGGGGTTTCCTCACATTTTTACTCTTTAGCCTACAAAATAATTTTTTAACAGCATATCTCGAAACAAACAGTAGTAAAAAGCTGTACCATTCAAGAAAAAGTTAAACATATTCAGTTATAATACAATGATTATTTTCTGTTTGCACTCTATCGTGCTCTAAACCCAAACATAGATAACAGTATTTTAAAAGAAAACATTTAATTCTCACCTAAAATGATTGACATTTGTTTTACTAAGGAATGAAAGCACAAATGAACCTGGTCTCCGATCACTCTCTCGAATAAGGTAACTTCCAGGTTTCCCAGCTTGCCGAAGACGTTCTTCTGCAATTGTTCTGTCAAGTTTTCCATGATACCACCTGAAAAAGAAAGTAACAACGGTTGTCCTTAGAACTCCAGGGTTTTTTATATTCTAACAGAATAGATCTATAGAACTACCAACAGCTTTTAGTCAGAACTGACATAACTCTAAAGCTTTGATTCAAAGTTATCACATCTTTGCATGCTTAGCCTCCTAGTTTACTTATTTTGAATAAACAGTATTTTTAAGGCAGCATAGTTTTTCCAACATTGCTTCTCCCCATGAACCACCCCAAGGGTGGATTCTCAATCCACATACCATGAGCTTTTCTCTCCTCCTAACTTGCTTATTTTAAATAAAGAGAACCAGAAGTGAGTAATCTGACTTGGAAGACTTGATTTTAAACCTACACAGGCTGGACTTTATAAAAGCATAAACTGAGAAATGAATTGTAACAAGCTGTTTCCAGGCTGGCACAGATGCTGCTGTAGCAAAGCCTGCACTGACCTGGAGTGACAGCAGTCACCAGATCACCATCCAGGCCCAAAACAGTCTTTCCTAATCACAAAGTCAGTTAAAAGCAAGTGCAGATGTGTGGCAAATCACAGACTGCAAAACATGACAAAGAAACACTTCAGGCTGAAATAAAGGTTAAGCTGTTACCATTTAAGCATTCATTTGCCTTACCTCAGCTTATATATATACAGCTTTTATTAGGACAATCATTCTACCCCAAATGATGAAGTATCAGGCTTATTAAAAAAAAGAAAAAAAAACAAAACAACAGCAATGTGAGCACCATTCAAACATAAAGGCAAGCAATGCTCTCATCACCCTCATAGCCACAGCATGTTCCAGAACTACAGCAGTAACTTACTGGCTCTGTACCCATCAACTAGCTATGCTTAATTCAATCTTTAATTCCTACACTCAAGAAAACATCAGCTTCCATACAGCCACTGTTTTAGACAATTCAAATCCGTTACCACTTCACACCATTTGCTTTTCAGTTCTGACAGTTCACATATGTCTTGCAAGAGTCACAAAAAATGCATTTTGGAAGAGAGATGCAAATGGCCTTTTGAACTAATATACATGGTAATACCAAAACCTGCACAAGATTACAGTTCCAAAAAAAATGAATAGCTGGGCTGCTGATAAAAATGTAACCAGAAGCATTTATTTATTTACAAAATGGAAACAAAAGCTTTGAGAGCTTTCGTCAGAATGACAACCAGGTAGACCAAACCGATAAGTACTATTCATACCAGCAAAAGCAGCACCAACACAGGTACTGTTTACCCTGGCAAAGCTGTGCTTGCTAGTATGGCTCTCCTTTGCTTCTCTTCCTCATCCTGATCAAAGAAAGTTAAACCAGAAAAAGCGCTGCTGTGTCTGCACAACATACAACTCAAGGCTGCTGCAGGCTCAGTTACGTTGGAGTGATTCTGCCTCATAACATTCCAGGAACTTTCCTGATCATGAAATTCATTGAAGCCAACATTCTACGAAGCCTATTTTAAACAAACAATAGTTTCACTACGCACTTATCTGTTCCTATTTATCATACATGTGAGAGAAATAATCCTAACTCTATTGACAGACGCGTTGCATTACACTGACAAAGGCATGCTTTCAAAATGGGAAGGTGGGACTGTTATTAAGAATGCAAATTACTAATAAAAAATATACTAGGAAAACAGGCACAGACTGCTTGCAACAAAACATTCACATTTTCTGTAAAGGATTTCTTACAAATATAGCACAAAGTTGCATGCTCCAATTTTAAGACTGGAAAGGGCACACTCCTTGCTAGTGACAACAACATATATTGGAATATCCCACATATTGGAGATCACTTGCTCTAACAGTGAACAGGACATACGGAGATGGATAGATAGACAGACAGATAGATAGACAGACAGATGGGATGCTCTCCCACTCAACAGTTTTACATCAAGTCTAATAGAAGACACTGTCTGGTAAAGCCAAAGCAGGGTTAAAAATTATTTACTCCTCCACTTCAGAAAAGGTTTGTTTTGTGAAATAAAAAATACGTAGTTAACTGCTGAGTGCAGTTAAATTCCGTGTCACTGAGCACATTTGAAATACTAAAAGCTGACAGGAAATGAACTGTATTTTACAGGTTGCACACATTAATGTAATGCCCAAATTACTCTGTACCACTAAGAAATAAGTATTAGTATTGAATTTAACAACCAACTGATGTAAAGATGGCAGTGAAGGCATCAATACTCAGCAATGACAGCAGAAAACAGAGGAAGTAATATCCTCAGGAAGCCTCTAAGGTAGAATACATCTTTAATAAACCAGATACACCCTTAAGTACAAACTTTTAAGACACCATTTCAGTATGCAAAATGCTTGTTGATGAAAAAAAACCTGCACTTTCCCAGAGAGCAGAATTACATTACTAGACAGAACCACTTTATTCAAGCAATACACAGCCTAAGGGTGTTGAAAGACTTCATTTTTAGAAGCACAAGTCTTATATTTCATCTGGCTATCCTCACCTGTTTCCCACATTATATGAAGAAGCATTGTGCAACTTTATATCATTAACTAATTTGATAGCAAATGGTAAAAACTCTTTTACAGTACCCAATCTGATTTAAGGAAATCGAGTGCTCAATTAAGGACTGGCTTTTTTATTTATTTTTTAACACTTCTGTTCAAAGGTTGTGAGATTTTATGTTTTGAAATACATCCATAGATCAATCTTCCTGTGAATACTGGCTAACGTACTTAGCACAAATTCATACAGTGAAAAAAATATCACTTAAGTTGTATTATCAGCATTAAAGGATGCACAACAGAAATAACTGAACTAAAGGATCTGTCCTACTTGTAATTTCATCCGAGAACAGAGAGCAGAACACTAAGAAGGACATGGCCAGGCTACCATAACTTCTGAAATAAAATAAATCCAGATCTTCTGGCTTTATTCTCCAATCGGGTACCTCAATGAAGATAAGAGTTCAGTGCTTCTGTGAAAATACACCACAAGAAACTACCCTTCCCTCTTCAAGTTTTATAGGTCAGGATCAACAATTTTGGCATTTTGTAACCATGACAGCTTCAAGTTTAACGTGCTCATAGTCAGAAGCAATGCTGATGCAGATCTCTTGATTTACACTGAACGTAGTTTCTGAGCAGACATCAAAGGGAGTCTTAAGTACTACCTACAGTACACTATGAGTCTCATGAAAGGAATTAAGGTTTGGATACGAAGGTATCAGTAAAAAACTGCCTAGCTGTTTGTGAATACGAAGTTGCCCCTGTGGCTGTGACCAAATGTGTGCACTCAAAACTACAATGTGTACACCAGCACTTAGGCGTATAACCTTCATCACTGCCAAAGACAATCCCTATCATTTCTACTCAGTCACCTCTGCTTCCTTGCTTAGTCCTACCTAGGAACACTTTTGTATTTCTAATGCCAACTTTGCAAATTTTTAAATGTTGACAATCCACTATCCTCACAGTGTTTTCAGCACACATAATTAAATGACATTCTGAATCATAGCTAGTGCCCTGACAATACAATAGCTATTATGAGGCACATTAGAAGAGAAAACCAAGTAGCCTTACAAGATAATGTTATGGAATGATTCAATCATAAAATATATTACCAACTATATATCACAATTTAGGTGCCTGCTTCTCTGACCGCTCATTTAATTCCTGTAAACACCCATTTAACTGCTGTAACAAACTTACAGAATTGCTCTGTATTTTGCTTCTAAGAAAATACCAGTAATAGGCCCCCATGCTTCACAAACCAGTCAGAAGCTGTGCAAGAATGCACTCCCATGTGCCTATTTAAATTAAAAGCAGCATCTTCAGAACTCCAACCCAGTGGATCACAATGTTAATCATAGCGAACAGACAGAAGCAGGCACAACAGTGTCAGAAACAGCTTACATATCCATACAAACTACACAGAGCTGTACTGGAGTGGTCCTCAAGCTACAGCCACAAGCCATTAACCTCATTAAATGAGCTGCACTGCAGTTAGAGCTGTTACCTCCAGCCTGCAAACAAGAGCTCCTTAATTTTCCACCAATGCATGGAAGGTGCTGGCTACCAGACACCCAGTGACACCAACAAGCACTTTCTACTGTGGGCAGGAATGCAACTACACTGCAACCATTTAGCAAAGTCATGGTACATCAACAGGACTTCTTGTCCCCTAACATGGATGCCCCACAAGGTCCATGCAAGGCACAGGATATTCACAAAGAGGTAGCAGATGGTAAACATGTCATCTGAAAGGAGGCAGTCGCTATTATGTGTGGAAGCATGTCACACTGTTCAACCAAATCCTTTTATTTACATATTTCTTTTTTTACACATGGGAAAAGCAAATATTATGAATCTTTGTTGTTCCACTAAAAGATTCTGCTGTCGCAGCAAGCTGAAATTTTTACTTAGGAATGCAGCAGGTAAGGGAGGAGGAAATGCAGGAGAGAATGCTGAAGGGGTGTAAAAGTGTTTTTCAGTGACATAGTACAAATGTAGGTGTTGATAACAGCTGCAGTGCAGACCTCTATTTCCGTCTAGAAAAGGTTACGGTGCACAGGAAAAACAGCCATCAAATGCCATATCCACTTCACTCAAAGGTCTGCTGAGCCACACGTTGCTGCTTCAACAAAACCCACAGGAGAAATGGAAAACTTCCACGAGTAGTGCTCAACACTCCCCTCCTACCAATTCAGTCACTGCCTTAGTACCCTGCACATGGTACCAATTCTTGCTACCACCTCCTGAGAACACATGAGCTGTTCCCATTTTACTGTGAGGCTGGTGAGGCACTGGAATGGGTTGCCCAAGGAAGTCGTGGATGGTCTGCCCCTGGCAGTGTTCAAGGCCAGGCTGGACAGAGCCTTGGGCAACATGGTCTAGGGTGAGGCATACCTGCCCATGGCAGGGGGGTTGGAACTGGATGATCTTAAGGTCCTTTCTAACCCAAACCATTCTATGATTCTACAAAAGAGAGCAAGAACAACTACCTTAAACTGGAAAAATCCTCAATTTCAAATGGCATACAGAAATCTCAAGCAGGGTTTCTTAAAGACAAAGGTTAAAAAAAAAAACAAAAAAACCCAGAAACAAGCAAACAAACAAAAAAACAACAACAAAAAAAAAAAACGCAGCAAAATATCCCATATTATTTGTTTCTTCTTATTTTGTTGACAGCAACCAACCAGCCCTCAAGTTTTCCATCTGAAGACTTGATGCTCTATTCACCATTCAAGTTTCATTTCAGTCTTGCAGTTTCTCTCAGCCTAAAATGCACTTAGTTTTACCATCTTTATCCAAACTCTGCCTTTTAACACTTATCCCTCATCTTTGCCAAATTTGTAAGGCTGCATTACCTCCTTTATGCACATTATTTGTAGAGATTAAATTAAGGTAAGCTTCACTCAAACTTCACTAAATTCACATCCTTCTTCTGCCCTGTTAGTTACTAGCCAATAGTAACCAAATTTTGGCTAAGTCTTTGCAGTTCCCACATCACAAAAAACTTTCTGCCAGAAAAACCTCTGCAAATATGTATGACCTACTACACGGATGCAGCTTTAAGATAATAAAACAGGAGCTGAAACTAACTTGAAGCCAAGTTAAGTGTTCTTTGTCTGGTTAGCATGAAATCAAGTGTTAGATACTGTTCTAGGAAAGGGAGGGTAGGGTTTTTATCCCTTTTGCATTCCTATACATTTTTCTAAGAGGCAGCACAAGGCATGTCAGCACAGAATCATAATATCAGCTTGGTTGGAAAAGATCTTTAAGATCATCAAGTCCAACGTTTACCCCAGCACTGCACTGCCAAGCTCACCATTAAACCATGTCACTGAAGCCCTCATCTACACAGTCTGTGAACACTTCCAGGGACAGTGATTCCACCATTGCCCTGGGCAGCCTGTTCCAATGCCTGACTACCGTTTTGCCGACGAAATTGCTCTTAATGTCCAGGAACATATCCTAAAACTCCCCTGGCACAGCTTGAGGCTGTTTCCTCTCATCTTATCACTTGTTCCTTGGGAGCAGAGACCAGCCACCTCCTGGCTACATTCTCCTTTCAGGTAGTTGTAGAGAGCAGCAAGGTCCCCCTGAGCTTTCTCTTCTCCAAACTAAACCCCCAGTTCCCCCTCATCTGTTCCTCATCACACTTGTGCTCCAGGCCCTTCACCAGCTCCACTGCCCTTCTCTGGACCCACTCCAGCAACCCAGTGTCTCTCTGGTAGTGAGGGGCCCAGAAGTGAACATAAAATTAGAGATGTGACCTCATCAGTACTGCACGTACCCATGTAAGCCTAATGAAGAAAAACTGTGTTTTTCTTGTTCAGCTGTTCCAAACCCTCTTAGAAACAGCAACTGAAAAACTGAACCATGCCACACTTCAAGGCTAGGAACCAGATAATTAACTACCACAGGCACGCCTTAGTATCCAATCTGGTAACTGCGTGATTTGCAAACGCCAAAAGAAGCCACTAAAACATTTCCAGCAGCATTTACATCAACTCTGGGCTAGAACAAAAGAGATCAACCAACAACCTTGGTACATCTTAGCAAAAAGACTATGCAAAGATGAAAGAAAAGATAAACATACAGCCAAAAAGCAATACATTTAAATAACTTCACTAATGAGGAAACGTTCTATGTTTCAACTGCTGCGACAATGCTATAGGCTTTAATAAACAGAGGTGAGACAACAGCATAATATCCAACACAGTCAAAACATTTCTTCCAATCCTACCTGATACATTTTTATTGACAAGAAGAATGATTGCCTATCTCACTTTTGCAAAGTCACAAATAAGCAGGTGAAATATAGTTAACCTGGCTGGAAAAACAGCTCTTGAAACAGCTTGCATTTTCTTACTGAAGGATCAGCTTAGGAAGTGAATTCTGGAACACATTAAAGCTTTTAGCAAGAAACTTCCCATTTTCACATGCTTCCTACTTGTGCCCTTAGGTCAAAACCATGCCTTTTTCTGTTTGAACTAAGAGTAACTACTACAGAAGCAATGTTACCACTGCTACACAAACCAACAGATATTCTGTGTGGCAACAATCAATGAATTTCTGAGACTATCATCCTGTCCGCCATTCGCCTCATGAAATGTACCAGAGGCTCCTTCACCTTCCTCCTCCTCCTCCTTTCAACTCACCACCTCTAACCAAGCACAGGTCTTTGTGCCGTGCTCCACTCTCACCTCCTCTCACAACCTGGAATGTCCCCTTAAAAAGGAACATCACGGACATGTATAGGTAACTGCTTCTAGAATGAGGAATCCCTGACAGTTATACACTAGGTACCAAAGACAGAGACAATGCCTGAATTAACAGATGTCCAACACTTTCCACATGCACAATGAACAACATTAGGGAAATATAACCTAGACAGTATAATCCATACAAGGAATCCAGCAGCCTGACATAATTGTGTGTACAACTAAGAAAAGGAAACAAAAAAACACAAAACCTGGTCTAGATTTGAATATAGAACAAGAAGATTATAAGAGAGGCTTGATAAAATTTTGCTTTTTAGAATAAGGACATTTCTCTGATATTTACTGCCACAGAGTGGAAAGAATAATAAAAAAAAAAGAAAATCTCCACAAGTGCTTAGACAGTACAAAATCATGGAATCACAGACTTGTTTGGGCTGGAAGAGACTTAAAACACATCCAGTTCCAGCCCCCTGCATCATCAGGAAGTTTGCTGATGACAGCAAACTGGGTGGTGAGGTGGACACTTCAGAAGGCAGAGCCATCTTGCAGAGACCTGGGCAGCTGGAAGGACAGGCTGATGAGAATACTATGGAGTTTTAACACAGTCAAGTGCAAGGTCCTGCTCCTGGGATGACACAGTCAAAGAGCCCAGTCCAGACTGGGATCTGTGGGGCTCAGAGCAGCCTGGCTGACAGGGACCGGGGCATCCTAGTGGACAATGAAATGAACATGGGTGAGCAGCGTGCTGCGGCAGCAAGGAAAGCAAATTGGATCCTGGGCTACATCCAGAGGCGCACTGCCAGCAGAGATAGAGAAGTGATCATCCCACTCTACCCAGCTGCCACACTGCACACGAAGTGCTGTGTCCGGTTCTTGTGCCCATGATACAAGAAAGATGCAGACAGACTGGAGAGAGTGCAAAGGAGAGTCAGGAGATAATAAAAGGGCTGGAGAACCTGCCCTATGAGAAAAGGACAAGGAGTTAGGTCTCTTCTCCCTCGCAAAGAGAAGGCTCAGAGGGACCTCATCATAGTACTTGTTTTACAGTGAGAACAGTCATTCACTGCAACAACCTCCCCAGGGAGGAAGGAAAATCTCACTGGAGGTTTTCAAGATGCAGCTGGACAGGGTGCTAGACGATATCAGTTATGTTCCCTTTCCCACCACAGGTTGGGCCAAACCATCTTTCAAGGTCCCTCTAAACCTGGGTTGTTTTATGGTTCTCTAACTGGTATATTCCAACCCAATCAAAAGCGTAACTTACAAACCAACCCCCCCCCCAACAATTAGGGCTTGAGGATGAACAACTATTACTATTTAACAAAAAAGGAAATCCTAACAAGAAGAACTGCTTTGGTATGAGGCTGGCTTGAGAAGCAGGTGAAAAGACTGAAATTTTAATATTAAAATTACTGTTTCAGGGCCTAATCACCATAATAATCAGTCTGCTAGTTTACCGTAACTTTTCTGTACCAGGACTAGAACTGAGTATCCTGAAGACCTTGATAATTCATTCCTGAAATATAACTGGAGCTTTCAAGTTAATATAGCAACATTGATTTTTACACTTTAATTTGTACACATTAATACTTGCAATAAAATCATATTTTAGAAGGAAAAGGTAGATATTTCAAGCAAATCACACGTCGTGTTTCAGCCACCCCTCTCTGTTTGTATTGTCTGTGCACTTGCTAAGGCTGCATTCTATCCCAGCATCCAGGTCATTCATCAAACTGTTAAACAGTGCTGGCCTCTGCGTACACCCTGCGTGTCCACCTGGACTTTGTGCTGCTGATCACCACCCTCCAGGACCAATTTCAATCCACCTCATTGTCCATCTGTCTAACCTGTACACTGCCAGCTTGTCTATGAGCAGTCTATTGGACATGGTGTCAAAAGCTTTATTAAAGTGGAGGTAAACTCTTTCTCTCTGAGCCAGTGACCTCACTGTAGAAGGCTGTTACATTGGTTAAGCATGACCTCCTCCTTATAAATCCATGCTGACTACTCATCACCACCTTCCACACAAAACAGACTCATGTAAAAACAGAAGTGTTTTTCTGCTCCAGCACAACAGAGCAGATATTTTACATAAAAATAAAAAAATACTAAAGATTGCCTGCAGCCTTTATGTTGTATTTAAAAGTATATAAAACAGTATGAGTATATAAAAGTTGTCAAGCACTGGTTAACATTTTATTGGTACTGACTATATACTCTGGAGGGTCACACAATCATTTCACTGTAACACTTCTATGAAGCACAAAGATAACGTTATAGGAGATGCCTTCTCCTCTCTCCTACTGTGCCTACCACCAGTAAGAAATATCAAGGTGGGTTTTCTTTTGTTTGTTTTGCTAAAGAAGAAAGATGAGTGAGAAACTGGAAAACTACCACAAAAGTCCTAAGAACTTACAGCTGAACCAACAGATGGGGTCCTACACTGAAGAGACCCATGACCCCTAGAAAAATTTGTGTTCTTCCCCACTCTGCAGCCACAAAACAT
Organism: Pezoporus occidentalis; assembly: GCF_034315485.1. Lineage (NCBI taxonomy): Eukaryota > Metazoa > Chordata > Aves > Psittaciformes > Psittacidae > Pezoporus > Pezoporus occidentalis. The sequence goes on from NW_026916263.1 coordinate 2,295,513, forward strand.
TAAGATGATAAAAGGTGAAGAAATACAGCACAATATTATGCTTCTCAATGGGGCAGACCAGTAGATGAAGTGCCTAAGTCCTACAGTGAAGTTCTGTGAGTCAATATACTTCACAAAGTAAAAACTAGATGAAGTGCAGGTCAAGAGACTCTATTCACTGTTTAGACAAAATGACAATATCTGATGCTAACTTGAAATACTGACTAAATTCCTGAAAAATCATCTTCAAACTTTTTCTGGCATCAAACACTGTTTCACTTCCGGTTTTCTTCATCTGCAGTGTTCGTTTATGTATGTATCTAATATACTCAGTTTACTTACTGCTTCACTTCACTATATATGGTTAGGTATGATTCTGCTCTGCTGCTTTTAACAACCCATTTAAGACAGCACTTCTCACATCACACATTCAGTCAGACCTAAAACCAGATTTATATTCAGGTATATTTTGTAAATGGCTAAATCAATATGCTGACCATCAACTTTAGAAAAGTGTTTCCCCTCCGTGAAGAACAGGAATTAATTACCTAAAAAAGTTGACCTGCCAACCACAGTAACTGTTAAAGAGAAAAGAAACCTCATACACTGAAGTTACATCACACTGCATTTTTTGTTTATACACTACCTAACTGAATATGCCAATATCACCTTCCCTCAGCTTTCAGTGCAACAGACTCATTCACTGGTATGGAAAAGGGCCTTTGGCCATTATTCAGGGAAAAAAAACCACCTCCTTTTCATGAGTTACTGGAATAAACTAACACTGCAAAACTCTGGGCTTGCCACCTTTGACACTTACGTGAAGAAACTAAAACTTCACACTACATTCAGGTTGATCTAGTTTAATGCAATCCATGCTGATTTAATGTTTCTCTATCCATCTCTATCTTCAGCTCTTTTTCTCACCACTGTGTTGCCTCAACAGGCAACAAGGGCCGCAAGAACACATCTCCTTTGGGTAGAAAGTTTTCTCTACCTTTTTGGTAGACAGTTTAACCAGACTGCCTATTTCATTTTGTATGGTTGATAGGTTTCAATTTCAACTGATACCCATTTCAAACTGATAACCACTGTTAATAAAACACTATATGAACATGATAGTGTTGCTGGAATATACTGGATCTGCTTCTGCCCACAAATGCACACTAAGATCTAAAATATTTTTTTTAGCTAAGATTTTTCATCAAACACATAAATAACAATAATTCCACATAACCACTGGTTTACCACCAAATTAAACAGCATTCATTATTAAATCCAAAGGCATTCACACTATTTCAGCCACTGTCAGTGAGTTCTGCAAATGGGGTAGAAAAGCACAGGGGAAAAAAATTGACCAAAACAAACACACAGCTGTCCACTTACCCCTAACATCCTGTGCCTCCCACCTAGCATTAAGCTAGAGCATCAACACACTGCTGCTGTGCTCCAGAAAAATGAAACCCCACACATGCACTGAACAGACAAGCCTTCAGTCAGTTTCACTCCGGATCAAGGAAGATAAATATCAACCCTGCTTGGGGATTTTGTGTTTGTGAACGAAGAGAACCTGCTGCATACTATCTCCTCCCACTGCCAGAAAATTAAAGAAAACACATTAAGGGAAGGCACACTCCCCTTTTCCTTACGTACATAAAAAAGAGAAGAGGAAATTAATAGTATTAGGTGCTTGATAGCAAAGACGAACACATCCTGACTACCCTGAACAAACTGTATTTACAGTATCCTGATGGGAAGTGCAGAACTTGCATCTGCTTCACTTCCCATCTCTTCAGGTTAGTTACTGTGAAAGCCAGAATGTTGACTATACAGTATTTAAAAACTTACTCATGTTTAGAGAAAATGTTTGTAACACCTTCATGCCCTAACACATGCAAACTGGGAACTCACATTTTGTTTGGTTTGTGTTTGTTGCTTTTTTAAATTCACAAAACAAGTTAGGAGATGAAAAACTGATCAAAGTTGTGTCTAAGTTTGTGCCAAAAATTTCACTGTATTTTATACTTATCTAAGATTGGAGTATGAACACCAGCAGCATTTACCAGGTATTCTTGTGGGAGTCAGTAACCAAACACTCAGTTAATCCTGGAATGCATATCCATGGGAAGGCAAAGAAGCCTAGTGAGTCGTCAGTGTTACGAAAGAAATAATCCCTTTTCATTCTTCAACACAGTAGTAATTTTATATCACAAAGCAAGGCCAGGAGTTGAAAAGCACTCTCAATTTTCTGATGTACACATTATATTGTCAGGAATTAAGACAAAGAAACAAAACCATTTGACAGATTCGTGGAATTATCCATGAAGCCAACCCTGCATGCTTCCTATAAAAACTGAATGAATTAGGAGGAAGTGGGAAAGGGTGGAGCTGGCAGTCATATTCAAACAAATGGAACAGCAGTTTTGTAATCACATTCAACTGGAGAAACTGAATCCAAGTTTAAATCACAATATCAACTACTGCTTTTAAAGACTTACATTGGGCTTTTCCTTATGTAAGATGATAGATAATACTGATCTTTGTTTCTAGTAACAAATCAAGAGTTCAACCCCGTAGAAGCAGATGGTATGACTACAAAGAAAGGGCACTTCCAAAATAAAACAGCAGGACTGAAAGAATACAATTTACTACCAACATATCACCAATTTAAATGACTTCCCTGAGAACGGTAAAACCTGATGCTGTAAAATAAATTAATTAAGGGATGAATGAAAGGGAAAAAGGCTTCTAATCATTTTAGTCAGCCAACTTTAATTTTTGTTACAGAAATACCACATAAAAATTACATAGAAAATTACAAAGAAAAATGTTAAGTATACAGAGTTACAAACTTCTGATTTTTTTTTTTTTATTATTAAATGTATTTTGTTTCTTGGATGTTTCTGCATGAAAGAATCCTCAAGAGAAAACCATTTAACTATAGAGCTATGCCCTTGGTCCTGCAAAAATTACAATGTCCCCTTTGTCTGAATAAGGTAAGTATCCTTGTAAACCAAAATAAAATCAGGGCCTCTGCAGTCTTCCCCTAGTATGCACTCCCTCTCAGAAATCCAACATCCTCTTTTATGAAAGTTCACTATCATGCTTGCACATGACTTAGAAGACAATATTCTGACTGCAAAATCCACTCAGAACTGTAGATGTGGTAACAATCACTTTAATATCAAGCAGGTGACTGTTCACAAATAATTACCCCACTTCCTAAAAGCATTTCAAAAAGCTTGCTTTTTGGCTTTTGGCTCAGTTCTCTGAGGAACTCAGCTGGGTTTAACAGAAGCAGCAATGTGACCTTTCAGAGAGAAAACCAGACAAGCAGAATTCTGTATCTCACCACCTTGGCACACCATAATGAAGAAGTAACTTTGCTTTCATGTGCTCCTATCTCCCTCCTTATCCTTTGTCAAACCTGCCTAATCCTATTTCCAGCTCATTAGGAGATTCTACAAGTTTAAGACTATTCAAACACTGTCTTCACAAAACAAGGCCTTAGTGTTTACAAACTTCCACAAGAAATCCAGAAATTAAAAGAATAAAGGATTACTAGGAAGGCTGTCAAAGTTCGAGAGATTAAGCTAAAAGGAATACTGTAGTGTTACATATTATGTTCTCCTTACTACAGCAATGGCTCCTGAAATCCTGGAGGGATGTGAAACAGTGCAGAAGTTAATAGCCTCTGTCAGTGAGAGAATGCAAAAACTAAAAAAACACAACCCAAATTCAGATGGGTTTTCAGACTAACTTTCTGACCAGTATCTTGGATACATTCTGCCACCCTGGACCTCAAAACCCAAAATTATCAACGATACTCACTGTAAGTTCAGGAACAATATACGTCTAGATACTGATGAAAGTAATTGAAGCCTTTCGAGCAATTTCACTCTGAGAACATGGTACCTGCTGGAGGGCTACCTTCTGCTCTAACAGAAGCCTTGCAAGCACACTGCTTGAACCACAGACCTTCTAGTTAAATCCAAAGATGGTGTTTAGGTATTTACTAATTGCATTAACCCTACATAACATTATCTGACCTAACATTTCAATATAAACACAAAACTGACCTGCCCCTTCTGCAGGATTCTTTCTATTACCAGCACTGCAGGAATATCCGATTAGACTAATGGATAAGTATAATAACACCTAAGTGCAGGTTTACAGCGTTGGGTGTTGTTTTTTCCAACTGCCTCATCTCTCCAAACATAAGCTATGTAAAAACAATTTTATTCTAAATTGGTTGAGCAGCAGAGCAGTTAAGACATTATTTATACAGAATTAGTTTTAATTCACTTTAAATCCATGATTCCACTGCCTGAATTCAGGGAAAAAAAAAAAAAAAGACCAAGCACGTGTGCACGTTTGTATATGGAATGGAAATGCCAAGTATTACTTTTTTTTTTTTTTAAATACAAGATGATGACACGGTATATGAGTTATTTTATGCCTCGGATAGTACTTTTGTTGGCTTTTATTTTAAAAAGAGATTTATGGCTCTTCTGAGAAGGGCCAGGGCGCTACCAGAGGCTGGGAGAGTCTCCCCAACAGGTAGTTAAACCACAACCGGAATAGCTCACTCTTCCTGGCAGCCTGCTATGAAAACTTGCAGAACCCAAACCCGGCTACATGGCAGCGCCTATTACTCTCGGCGCTGACCCCGGCTGCTCCACCTCCGGGAGCAGGGGAGCCCCACGCCGTCGCGCTCGCCCTTTTCCCATGCAATGGGGCGGCGGGACTCCCGTCCCCGGGCACCTCAGCAGCGGAGGCAGCTTTCCTGCTGTAGCGGAACCGCGGGAAGAGAGGGCCAAACTTCTGCGGGAGTTCCAAAGGAGTGGGACACACTCTTCCCACCTGGAAGGCCCCCCTGCTCAGAGGCCGGGATGCGTTTAAGGGGAGTGGGGGGCCAGGAACGGGCCAGGCCCAGGGGACGCAGGGGTGGCTACTCACTGGTTGGTGGGGGGCGCGTTGAGTGGGATGGCCACCTCCTCCTCTTCGTACTCCGGCCCGTCCAGAGAGTCGCCTTCGTCTACAGTCCCTAGCCCCCCCGCTAAGGGTGGCGGCGGCGGCGGCAACGGGGGGAAAGTGGTGGTGCCTGAATCGGCCACCCGGGCCGCCTCCAGTGCCTGCCCCGGGCCACCCGCCGGAGCGGCAGGCCCAGTGCCCAGGTCCAGGATCCCCAGCACCGAGCACAAAGCTGGGCCACCCGGGGGGCCGGCTCCCGGGCTGCCGCTGCCGCCGCCACTGGGGCCGGGAGGGAAGGGGCCCTCCGGCCCCGGCCCCTTGCCCCGGCACACGGCGGGGTAGTGTCCCGGTTCCGCGGCAGCTGCCGCAGTCCCGGCTGAGGTAACCGAGCCGCCCTCCTCACTCCCGGCCTCAGCCGCCATCATGTTGAGCCTCGCCCCCCCTCCGACCCCCCTCCACCGGCCGCCGCACGCCGGAGGGGTGGCGACAAAGGGGGCCCGGCTTCCACCCCCCGCCCCGCCCTGGCGGGGAGCGGAGCCGGGACGAGGGCAAAACTTCCCCGGAGGAGACGGGCCACGAACAATACCCGGCTGGGTGGGGGCGCGGCAGCTCCGCAGGGCCCCGGCGCGGCTGCCGGGGAGCGGCTCCCCCGGCCCCGCGCTCCCTCCCCCAAGCCCGGCCGCGAAGCCAGCGAGAGAGCACCAACACACCACGCCTGCGCACCGCGAACCCCGGCACGCCTGCGCGGGAGAGCGGGCTGGAGTTCTCCTCCCGCAGGAATCGGCCCTAGCGGAGGCTTCCACCGGGTTCTGGGACAACAGCATCAAGGGACGTGGAGCTGTCGGAATGAGTCTAGAGGCCAGAGATGCTGCGAGGGCTGGAGCAGCTCTGCTCTGGAGACAGGCTGAGAGAGCTGGGCTGGTTCAGCCTGGGGAAGGGAAGGCTCCTTAAGGGGAGACCTTAGAGCAGCTGTCAGTGCCTAGAGGGGCTACAAGAAAGCTGGAGAGGGGCCTGTAGGGACAGGACAAGGGGAATGACTTTAACCTGACAGAGGGGAGACTGAGATAAGGTCTTAAATAGAAGTTCTTCCTTGTGAGGGTGGTGGGGTACTAGCCCAGGTCGCCCAGAGGTGCTGTGGCTGCCCCATCAAGGCCAGGGTGGGCGGGGTTTGGAGCAGCCTCGTTTATTGGAAGGTGTCCTTGCCCGTGGCCGGGGCTTGAAACTGGATGAGCTTTAAAGGCCCCTTCCAACCCAAAGCAGCCTGGGATTAAAGAGGACCTTTCGTTATGCTTCTTATTTGAAAACCATGGTATTCTGTCAGTAAGACTAAAAAAAGTATCCTAGCATCTACACTGTGCTTCTTGCCTTGAAGGAGTTGGGACTCCATTGCTGCTTAAACCTGCATTCTTCACACTATCTTCATCATTAATACTTGTGCTAACTTAAATGGGTTTACTTGGCACATCAGCTTCACCTCACCCATAACTACCTCTCTGTTCAAGAAAACATCGTGTGACATTACCAGACAATAGAACATGTAGGTATTTTAGGATTTATTTCCCTCCCACCCCCCACTGTTAAAAGAGCTGACAAATAGCGGCACGTTGACACTTGCATGTCTAGAATGTTCTCAGAAGGCAGCTAAACATTCAGGTTTTCAAAGCTTTGCTTTACCCAAAAGTATTGCATGAATTTTTCCTGAGGCCACTAAAACAAACTACTGCTCCCACTTTCACAGCTTCCCAGCCAACCTCTTTTTATCTGCTGAAATTAAGTTTTCATATCTTGCCTTCTAAAGGCAAATTCTCCTTCCAGTTACACCACTAAGATCTGTGGAATTATGCTGGGTTTGTGCCCAGTGTGAGTGAAAGAAGAGGCTAGCTCCACCAGCCCTTTTTTTCACAGCACTTTAACATGTTCATCCGCAGCTGTTTGTCTGTTTAAGGTTCTGCAGTTTCAACAGCGATCTCTTACAACTGATTTTGCATTACCACTTTCCATTGTTGTAATGTCAAACAGTGCTCTATCCTGCTACTTCCGTGGGTTTCTCTTTGCTGCTGGTTGCTTTCCCTCACAGATTTTTAAACAAAATTATTTTAATGCAGCCTTTTAGCTGTTTTGGTAGTGATATGCCTAAATACAGAAATGTAGTGTAATTATGTATAAGATGTCCTTGATGAGGCTGGCTTTTCTAAGTGCCTTCCAGGGCAGTAGCATGTGTATGGGTGCACAATGTGTATGAAGGCTAAAAGGACAGCTATGCTAAGGAGTTCATAGAATCACAGAATCAGCTGGGTTGGAAAAGACCTTTAAGATCATCAGCCTTTCCCCCAGCACTGCCAAGACCACCATTAAACCATGCCATTGATGGCCTCATCTACACAGTTTGTGAACACTTCTAGGGACAATGAGTCCCCCACTGCCCTGGGCAGCCTGTTCCAATGCCTGACCACCCTCGCTGTGAAGAAACTTTTCCTAATCTCAGATCTAAACCTCCCCTAGTGCAGCTTCAGGCTGTTACCTCTTGAATGGGGTAGTGTGGCTGAGGCAGTCCTTCAGGAGGTTTATTTTGGGGAAGGCACTTTTAAATTTGGCAAGGATTCTGCAGAAAGAGGGCTTCTAGTGAGATCAGATAACCTGTTGTATCTCGGCGACTGGCACAACATTTCTGTTCACTTTGCAGGCAAATTGCCTGGGTTGCTCTGTGCTGCAGGTAATACAAATTACCCTGCATTTCCTCCTTCTTAAATTGAGTCCAGTTACCCAAGCCTTCATGGGACTTAATTTACATGAATATATTTGGGTGAAGGAACAAATATATTTTTCTTGATACTTCTCATCTTTTTCTGAAATCCCCAGTGTAAATGATGCTAGGATAGTTAGTCTATCCCCGCAGTATGCATGGAATCAGGTTAGATTCTCTGGAAAGCCTATTTGCATGTTCCACAGAGTCAATTTGCAGGATAGTGAATCTGGGATTATACATGATTTCTTCTCTGCCAGCTGTTGGGTGTGATGTCCCTTACACTTGGACTATAATTGAAATGTCAGAGCACAGGCAGATTACGATTTTTCTGACCTAACTTAAAGACCGATCTGTAGAAAGGCCAAAACTGAGTCTTGACCGGTAGAAGTACATTGTTGCATGTATGTTAATGCTGCCATTAAAACTACCTGCTCATTTGTTGATTTATGGTAAATAAAATCCTTATCTCAGGATTCTGGCCATGGAAGACTTACAGCCTGTGCTGTTCATGTAAATAAGACTGAGTGGTCCCAGGCACTTGAATAACGGTTGTCTGCAGAGTCCAGGGTGTAGTAACCTTTTCTGCTCTTCCTGTGAGCATATCACAGGCTAACAGTCAGTATACCAGTTGGCTTGAGACCCCCTGCATACTCACAGGGAAGCTTCATCCACTAGTGTGGAGTACATGCAGCCATAATTGTCATTATTTTATTGATAGTGACAGCTGTCTTTCACACATCTAAGAGTTTGGGGTCCAAAACTAACTCTTCCAGTGTAGTTGCAGGTGAATTTCAGTGGCATTGAGGCCTTTGAACAACACTAGTATATCAGAGACCCTTTTTTATGTAGGATACATGTGCCATACCACTCATAACACTGTTTGGACTGGTCTAATTGTATGTACCATAATGATGGCAGTGGTGAGATGTTCCATACAGTGATTAAGAACTCAAGTTTTCAGGCTGGGTTTGTCACTAATTTGCATGGCCTTGGGCAAGTCATTTGAACAAGGTTACACTTTCTCCATCAGTAAAGTAAGAAGCTATTTCACAGATGTGTCAGAGGATTAATTGGGTTTTTTACCACATTTGGAAGCTGTTAAACATAATGCTTATTAGAATGAAAAGCCAAGTGAAGTGAATGATGCAGTATTTCAGTCATTTACAGAGAAAGCATAACTTGAACCATGGATACAAACACAGTTGTATCCTTCAGTTTCACTCCTTATTTCAGCACAAAACTTCTCCTCCTCCTCTCCTCCTTTTCTACTTTCCTCCTCTCTTCCTCTCATCCTATACTCCTCTCCTCTCTGTGCAGTTTATTTCCACTTTTCCAAAGTGTTCTCCTATCTCAGAAATAAATGGCAGCAGGGAAATTGTTGTTCTGTTGCAGGGTGGATTGGTAAAGAGAGCAGCCTTCCTGTAATGAAGAATCTGGAATGCTCCAACTATCCAGTTCTTCCCCTTGTACTCCCCAGTATATAAGGAACAGGTACAGACTCAGTGCTAATTCTTCCTACGTGCATAGCTGTTACAAACTGACAGAGGCCACATGTATTGCTGGAAAGGTGAAAATATGAGCAGAGTCTGGGCAAGAACTTGAATGCTAATAATTTTATTTCCTGTAGCTTAAATTGTTTGCTTCTATCTGATTTATTTTTGTTGGATAAAGCTGACTGGGTTCTCAGGCTGATTATTGTAGGGTAATCATTGAGCAGTCATCATCATTGTCTGTATTTAATTTTAGATCTGTGCTGTCAATTCTCCCATGTTCATGGTACAAATTAGAAGCCTTTGTTTGCACTGAATATTTTGTTTGTATTGCATCTGTGAGTAGATCATTAGTGATAAGCTATTTTTAGCATATTTCCCTTCATTTTAGATCAGTGGTTTTCAAACGTTATTTTAGTTTAATGACTTTGTGATTATTATTGATTTTCAAGAACATCTTTGTCACCTGAGAAACAATCTCTCTAAGATTCCAAATTCTTCCATAACCTATTGTCCCTGCTCATTTTGTGTAGTTTCCTATCCTTTCAAACAAATGTTTAAGCTGGAGATGAATGAAGTCCCCATAAAAGACTATAGTCTACATGAGTACAGAATTTGTATCCCATTGTCATGGTTTAAACCCTAGCCAGACAGCTTGTTCACTCACTCACAGTGAGTGGCGCCAGGCTGACAGCAACCGAGGCCCCCCCCCCCCTCCCCCCCCAGGCTCTCTCCTTCCCCACTCCCGGAGGAACGGGGAGGAGGATCGAAAGAGTGCAACTCCTACGGGTTGAGACAAGAACAGTCCAGCAACCAATGTACAACACAAATCACCACCGCTACTACCAACTACAACAATGATAAGGGAAAATAACAAGGAAAGACAATACAATACCACCGGCCAAGAAACAAGTCCCACCCGGAAGGCCGTGTCCTTCTGGGTAACTCCCAGTTACCCCCCACCCCGGCCATGATGTGCTGTGGTATGGAATACCTCTTTGGCTAGGCTGGATCAGGCGCCCTGTCTCTGCTGCCTCCCAGCTTCCCCTCCTCCCTGGCAGAGCATGAGCCTCACAAAGTCCTTGATTAGGGTAAACATCACTTAGCAATAACTGGAAACATCAGTATCACCAACACTGTTCCCAGGCTGGAAGTCAAAACACAGCACTGCACCAGCTACCACAAAGGAGAAACCTGACTGCTACTGCTGAACCCAGGACATTATCCACCCCTTATTCCATACCATTCACGTCATGCTCAGATCCCACATTGTCAATACACCATCGCTCTCCCACATATATACATCCATATACACACAGACCAAGAGAAAAAGATCATTTTCTTAGTGCATGGACCAATCCCTATAATGCTGCCGAGTCCATTCAGTCCGTGATGTCAGGTTCCATCTCTTGTAACAGTCTTTCAGGGCAGGAAAGGCTGTGTGCAGTATTGGATCGTTGCCTGCTGATGCTGATCGTTCCTTTACTGCGGAACTCATCCGGTTCTATCAAAGTTCATTCTCTGTTGGGATGATGGTTGGAGGGAAGTCAGGGCTGATCACTGGTGACCTGGAGACATCTAGTTGATGAGCTATAAAAGTATTAAACAGCAGGCAACAGCATACAATTAAGTTAATTGGCTGTTTTCCCCTAAAACCAAATCCCCTTGAGGTATACATCGGACTTCCCCATCTTCCCGCATTACCCACCAAGTATATCCAGGTCCCTGAGCAAAAGCAATCCCACGAGTGGGTTTGCCTTTACCTGAAGCAGGAATAACCTAGACTGTCTTCCCCAGCACATTCTTCATATGCACCATCGGAACTTTGCCCCCCTCTACAATATGTAAAAGTTCTGACTGGGCTGGGCCGGCCCTGTTGGCAGAAACTGAAAAATTCATCCTAGGATGGAAGATCTGTAGGAACTAACCTTAAAGTAGAAGAATAGGATACTAAACTATCCCAATGTAATACTTAAAGGAACTTGTTCCATGGGATTATGTACATAAGGAAATAGTAGTCTTCATATACAGAATGGATACTTTAGATGTGCAAATATGACCTCAGACACAGTTACCAATTTATTTTTATGTCTCATATGCAAATGCTGGTTTCTGTACAGACAGAAGTGTACACACAAATCTTGTGGGTACAGTGTGAGCAGCCATTTGAAAAATTACTGGCTTTATGCAGATCTGATGTCCATGAAAGTAGATCTAGCTACATCTTACTAAACTCACATCTGCTACTCAGAACAGTATTTCCTTCCCCAGTTTTTCAGTTTTCAATGACACTGTTCATTTAGATGTTAATTTAAAAATATAGGTCAGAAAGTTTATTATTTTCTGGTAACCAGAAACTTTCAATTAAAAAATTAAAAAATTAAAAGTTTCCACTGTTATTGTTTTATGAGCTCCACTATATAAATATTCCTTGAAAAGATCAATATACAGCTATTTGTTGCCTATATCCCAGCTACGTCTAGAACTACTGTATTTAAATTTTACTCTTGTTCTAGTAAGCAAGGATATTGATTTCTACTATCCATGCAGAATATGAGCCAGCTGAGTAATATATGCACTATAGTATTCTATTGATTTTTATATGTTATGCATGTAATTTCATTTACAGAACACCTGTTAGCTATGTCTGACATACATATCCTTTACTTAAATACAAAATATAGGTAGGTATCTTATATCAAGTCACTGCAACCAATAACCACAAACTGAGAAATTATTTGATTGAAACTAATGCAAATGATATGTTCCTCAGTGGTGTGATTAACTATTTGCTTAACAGAACCAGGGTAAACCTCATGAAAAAAAACCCCAAGCTTGAAACGAGAGACAGTGCCCCATGCAATAGCTGGGATCAGCCTGCAGAGGTTACATCATGGGTCTCAAAGGAAGCTCTGTAGGTATTACAAGTGTAATCACATTTTCCTGTTTGTTCATTCTTATCAGACTTTTTTCCTTTCCCTAGCCCCTGTAAAAGCACCTATACAAACATCCAAAGGATACCTAAACAGCTGCAAAAATACAGAGATGTTTATCAAAGTGTGAATTTTTGTCCATCAACAGATATAAACTGCACAAACCTAAGCTCAGTAATTACTGAGAACTCTTGGAAGTTAGCTGTAATTAACTAAGCAGGGAAAAATTTTTACATGTAAATTATTTTTCAAAATATGCAAAATATTTTTCAAATTAAAAATGGAAAAACTATTGTTTGTGCTTTTTAATACAGTTTTTCTCCTCTTCATACGGAAAAAAACAACTAACAAATCAGCTTCCCAAAATGAAGATGCTTTTAGCAATGCTTAAAAAGTAACTGTTCAGATATCTGTAAGTGGAGACACTCAGAGGCTCAGGAGAGAATTCATGCACATTTTACGTGAAGGCATTAATTACACATATAGATAAGCATAGACAGGTTTCTCTCACATTTAAATAGAGGTAATAATACATTTAAATTAGAAGACCACAGTGTTTATGTAAGGCTGACAGAGCATTCACGTGGTACTTGCTCCTATGCTACTTTAGTTAAAGAGGTGTTTTGCCACAAGTCATTCAGGGACACAAACGAGCTCTCAGAAAAGTGGAAAAATGTTGGTGCTGCTTAATTAATTAAGACAGCCAATCTGTCAGAGAGGATATTGGTAAGGACAAAAACATACATGAAAAATCATGTATGAAAAAATCACAAGCAGTTTTTCAAAGCAAATAAATGTACTAAAGTGTACCTTTCTGGTGGGTTTTTTTTTGGGTGTTTTTTTTTTTTCCCTTCCCAGTTTTTTATGTTGATTTGACTCTTGCAACATTTCCTTTGGAAAAACACACCATTTGCATGGCTGGTCTATTTTCTGGGCTCTGTGTCCACTTTGGCCTTGCAGTTGCTGTTCTATTTCAGATAGAACACACACCATGGCAGCTACAGCTGCCATGCAGTATTACATGAAAAGCACACTCCCACTTGCCTTCTGTGTGCCAAGTCACTTCTGTGACTGAAACTCCTCTTTTTTCATCTGCAGCACACATGAGGTTTATAGATGGCAATTATCTAACAATAGATGGCAATTATCTAACAAGAGTCTTCCTCAGGAATGCCAGATACGTAATTTGGAGTTTGTGTTCCACTTACTGATCAGTTTCATCCAGTCTCTAGGCTGGTTCTTGTATTTTCAGGTTTGCCTGTTAATGAAAACACCACACTTACAATTCCAAGTTAGTACCAAGCCAGGGCTGTGTAAAATCTTGCTCTGGAAAAAGCTGGCACAGGTACACCTAGATTTGAATTTGCTTTGCCTGAAAAAGCAGCCTATCTCTGAAATGTGCTGCTTTGTCATATTTTGCCAGATATGAGCTGATAGTTACTGAGAAGTAACAATTACAACTAGAAAATCTGCATCTAAGCAGCAGTAAGATTTTCATTATCTGTGCCTGGTTTTAAAACAACTGCTGCAGGAGGTTTATGTGAAGTGCTAGGACGTCACTCTAAACTCTACTGGTGAAATGGATCCAAAAGCCAAACCACAGTGGCTTTTCTAAAAAGCAAAATCCTGCAATATCCTAAAAAGGGGCATTGATGACTATACATTTTCTCATACACATACAGATATGATAGAAAAGTATTTGTCTACAGGAAAATACAATAAGCAGAACAATTTGAGTATTCTGATGTACTACTCCATTGGTCTTCCTCTACACAACTTCATATTTTCACACTCTTACGCTATGTGAATGCCATTACTGTTGCTTAAAGTGGTTGTCTCTGAATAATTAACTTGCTGATACACTATATAACCCAAGATGAACATTCATTCAGGTCAATATAGTATGTTTCCATCATCATGTCACAAAACACCATGTTAAATTTCAGGAAGAGGGCAAAATGGTCTGAACTAGAAATGTATCAAATTGAAAAATGCAGTAGAAAATACACAGGTTTTCTGAAAATTCATTGGTACTATGGTAATAATTATAGTAAAATTTGTACTTGCATCAGTGTCCTACACTCAAAACAAAGAAACAGGTTTTTTAAAAGTCAACAGAAAGACAATCACCCTTTGGTTAAACTATTAAGCTCTGCACAGCATTTAAATGGTGTGGCATAGAAACTGCATACTTTCAAATTCTCTAGAAAACTAATGCAAGAGTTTCTGAGCAAATCTATCAGGATGTACAAATAGTAAAGGTAGGAAAAGGAATTTCCATCAAAGTTCACAACTAGAATGACTGGGTTGAAGTGTGGCCAGACTGCTGTAAACAAGGAACAAGATTTGCCAGGAAGAAAAGATACTGATCCTCAATGGTCTAACTAACATAATGCTTCAGACTCAAAGACATGTTGTGGAGAGGCTGAGTATGAAAGTGTCACATCAATTTGTTTCTGAAAGGAAGATTTGCTGTGTGCACTGAGGGCTCATGAAAAGGGACTGAAATACCACATCTACTTACACCCATTAAATACACAAAATTAGGGGGGAAGAACTGAACACTTCTTTTCCAGTTGCAGCCTGAAGTAAAGCAAGCAAAAAACCTATGCCTCTATGTAATGGTGCTGTTCTAAAATTGAAAAGAGGAAGTGAACAATTACAGGCAACTACAGAAAAGCTTTTTAGCCATTTCGGAAAGCAGAAAACATATGAAAAGAACAGTATCTCTTACTATTAAAATTATTACCTCAAGGTAATTGTTCACAAATATTTTGGCATCTGCTTAAGAGAAAAAGAAAAAAAAGGTATACTGATCCAACAGTAATTTCTTAATTTTAAAGTCACATATATATACTGACTCTTAAAGATGGGTGTCCTGCGTTCCGCAGTAGCAGTCATGTTTCTCCTTCGTGGCAGCTGGTGCAGTGCTGTGTTTTGACTTCCAGCCTGGGAACAGTGTTGGTGATACTGATGTTTTCGGTTGGTTGTTGCTAAGTGATGTTTACCCTGACCAAGGACTTTGTGAGGCTCATGCTCTGCCAGGGAGGAGGGGAAGCCGGGAGGAAGCAGACGGGGCGTCTGAACCAGGCTAGCCAAAGAGGTATTCCATACCACAGCACATCATGCCCGGGGTGGGGGGTAACTGGGAGTTACCCAGAAGGACATGGCCTTCCGGGTGGGACTCGTTTCTTGGCCGGTGGCATTGTATTCTCTTCCCTTGTTATTTTCTCTTATCATTGTTGTCGTTGGTAGTAGCGGTGGTGATTTGTGTTGTACATTGGTTGCTGGACTGTTCTTGTCTCAACCCGTAGGAGTTGCACTCTTTCGATCCTCCTCCCCGTTCCTCCGGGAGTGGGGAAGGGGAGACCCCCGGGGGGGCAGGGGGCCTCTATTGCTGTCAGCCTGGCACCACTCACTGGGAGTGAGTGAACAAGCTGTCTGGCTAGGGTTTAAACCACAACAGTTCTTTTTGGCGCTCAACGTGAGGCACGAGGGGTTGAGATAACGACAGACCTGACTGGATTAATAGTCACTCGTCACAACGCTGATTTATTGCCTCTCAAGGTTGTTCCTCTTGATCTCACAGTTTCAGTATATCATACCTTACTTCCCTCCGGTATTTGCTGTAGTAGTGTTTTTCAAGTGTGGGGTTGGGCTAAGGTTTTTGTCTCGTTGTACTTTATGGTAATGACTTGTAATACAATAAAATCATTGATCATGAAACTGATCTGGCTTATGTTCCCAATGTGGTCACCATCTTTACACTTTGGGAGGTATATAATAGAAGTGCTTAGCAATTACACATCTTTTTTCTCCTTCTCAGGTGCTCAACCTGTGAAGGAGACATCCTTTTACCCTCCCAGTCCTCCCCCCGGACCATTTACATTTGAGAGTTTTGAATTTTTTGAATGGCCTTTTAATGCTGTTGAGACTTGTTTGCTGATCATCATGGGAATCACCATGCTAGCGCGCATACAGAGTGTGTTTTGCCCATGACTTAATTCAGGAGTTAAGCAGAGTCAGGTTTGGGTCTTGCCTGGGGTCAGGCGACAATGTAGGAAGACCAAGAGAATTTCCCTGAGGCTGGACAGCCATGAGTGGCAGGGTGTGTGGGATAGTATGGGCAAGTATCTAGGTCAGTGGGCCCCTCCAGTACTTTGGAATTTCACTACCGAACAACTGCAAAATCCAGAAGAATTAATAAAACACTTAAATGAGGTGTGTGGTCATTCTGGCCATACCAGAGAGGGACAAATCATGGCAACGTGCTGGGGCTTGGCCTGTGCTTACAGGGCCTTGTTCAACACTATCCAGCACCTTCAAAAGGAAAAGGATATTGGCGGATCTGAGGGCAAAGCAACATTCAGCGCAGCTACTCCAGCTCCAAGCACAGCAGATGCACCACCCCCAGCAACAAGTGCAGTCGCTACTCAAACTTTGGCTGCAATGAACAGCACAGCTACCCCAGTAGCAAGTACAGCAGCTGCTCAAACTTTGACTGCAACAGACAGCGTGGTTACCCCAGCTCCAAGCACAGCAGCTACACCACCCCCAGCAACAAGTACAGTTGCTACTCAAATCACAGTGATAATTACCGCAGCCAAACCAGAGGACCAATTCATACCAATATCAGTTGCCCCTGTACGCAAGAGAAAAAGCAAAAAAAGAGGCAAGAAAGGTGAAACAAGATGAAGAAACAATGAATTCACCACCCGGTCTAGCATCTGATCAGGAGTCATCATCACATGATGAAGAAGAAGAAGAGGTAACTTCTCGACCTCGGACCTCAACCAAGCTACGGAATATGCAAACAGATTTTACCCGTCAAGCAGGGGAGCACATCATCACCTGGTTACTCCGATGCTGGGACAATGGGGCCGATGGTCATGAACTAGAAGGTACAGAAGCCAAACAGTTGGGATCACTTGCTAGAGAAGGGGGAATTGACAAAGCAATTGCAAGAGAGAAAAAGTCCCTCAGTCTTTGGAGGTGGCTCTTGGCAGCTGTGAAAGAAAGGTTTCCATACAAGGACGATGTTATGAGTCGTTCGGCCAACTGGACTACTATAGACAAAGGCATTCAGTCTCTGAGGGAATCAGGCATCGTCGAGATGCTCTATCACATCAAGCCGAATAACGGGGATACACCCATAGATCCAGATGAAGTTGAATGTACAGGACCCATGTGGCGAAAACCTACACGGAATGCACCGTCATCATATGCCCATTCACTGGCAACAGTAACCTGGAATGACATAGTACCACTAACAGTGGATGAAGTAGTTCATCAACTGCAAGAGTTCGAAGACAATCTCACCCCTTCCATCATTTCAACTGTGGAAAAACTGTCCCAGGACCTCAAACAATTGAGGGACAATCCATCTGATTTATCCAGCTCCTCACGTGTACCAACACACGTCTCAGCTATTAACAAAAGGCGTCCTATTGTTCGAGAGAGGAGGTACAGGAGGTATACGCCATGGGCTACCCTATGGTTTCACCTGCTGGATCATGGAGAAGACATGACAAAGTGGGATGCAAAACCTTCAGCTTTGGAGGAACGGGTGAGTGAACTGAAGAGGGGAGCAAGGGCCAAGACTGATCGTCCCATGAGATCTATGGCTTTGGTCTCTGGTGATCAGTTTCCCAGATGGAGTGAAAGAGCTGATTTTACTCCAGCTCCTGTGATAACGAAGAATAATCCCTTTTACCATGACTTAAGTGTCCAACGCTGTGATGACCATTAGAGGGGCCCTGCCTTCAGCCAGGTGGAGGTAGGGGACAATCGGATTTACTGGACTGTGTGGATCAGATGGCCTGGCACATCAGTCCCACAGAGGTATAAGGCTCTAGTAGATACCGGTGCACAGTGTACCCTGATGCCATCAAGCTGTCAAGGGGTGGAACCCATCTATATTTCTGGAGTGACAGGAGGATCCCAAGAGTTGACTGTGCTGGAGGCTGAAATCAGCCTGACTGGGAGGGAATGGCAAAAGCACCCAATTGCTGAGGTGAGTAGATTGAGAGAGGACGTCTGCAACACCGGAATCGAGCAGGGAGAGATCAGCGTCCAAGAGCCTCAACTCAGAGCGCCAAAAGCCATTGAGGAGGAAGCCTCAAGTCCTCGACAGGACTTGCCCAGGAGCCGGCAGCTCAGCTCTCGCGAGCAGCTGACTCAAACGGGGCGGAGCCAGGAGGCTCGGCGGCAGCTGTGAGCGGTTAAAAACCTGCCCAGGGAGCGCGGCAGTTCAGAGCGGGTCGAGGCAGTTTGCGCGGCAGTTCACGCGGGCAGGCGAGTGGGGTGACCGCCTGATCAAGAGGACTCGACTGGAGCGCAGGAGGAGGAAGGACTGCTTGCTTGTGCAAGGAGACGTAGACGGACCGATCGACCAGATAGATCATGGTCACCACTCGATCAAAACCTGTAGTTAGGAATAACGTGGGTACCCAGGCTGAGCCTTCCTGCAGACATGCGGCCGTGCAAGTCTCTGGCTGCAGAGAATGCCTGAGCCCGGCACTTGTACTGGAGAGAGCCAGTGACACTGCTTGTGTGCTATCACACAAGAGAGCTATCAGAGAGTGAAAGTGAAATAGATTGGTGGAGCCACACCCTAAGGCAAGGGCAGAGGGAAGTGGTTGAACAAGTGATAGATCCTCTTCTCTCCTACCATCAGACAGAAGGAGTAAACTTAAGGGACAAGGAAGTATGGAGGGAGGTCCTTCCTCGGAGAGGTAAGCGAAAACCCTCGCAATCCCTTCCTTCCTCCCAGTTGCCCTTGAGTAACAGGTATGAGGTCTTGGAACTACAGGGCCAGGTAAATGGAGATGGAGGGGTAGATCCATCCAGTAAGTCACCTAGGGCTTGTCACTCACCCCCATGCCTTAGAACTTCCTCAACCAAGAAGAAAAGAAGAGTAATTGTGGTGGGTGACTCCCTTCTGAGGGTAACAGAAGGGCCCATTTGTCAACCTGATCCATCCCACAGGAAGTCTGCAGCCTGGGGCTCGGATTGGAGATGCTAAAAGGAAACTCTCTGATCTGGTGCAGCCCTCTGACTACTATCTGCTGCTGTTTTTTCAGGTTGGCAGTGATGAAATTATTACAAGGAGGGCAAGGGCAATGAAGACAGACTTCAGGGCCCTGGGACAGCTGGTTAGAGGGTCTGGAGGGCAAGTGGTGTTTGCCTCCATACCTGTTACAAGCAAAGGTGAAGAGATAAATAGGAAGAGACTGCAGATCAATGTATGGCTACAGGACTGGTGCCAAAGGTAGGGGTTTGGGTTTTTCAATCATAGGCTGCTATATGAGACACCTGTTTGCTGGTGGCAGGTGGGATACATCAGTCCCAGAGGGGGAGAATGTTTCTGGGGCAGGAGTTAGCAGGGCTCATTGACAGGGCTTTAAACTAGATAGGAAGGGGGAAGGGGAGATAACTGGGCCTGTTGAGGACAAGCCCAAGAGAAACATGCTAGGGCTTGAAGAATGGCAGACTAGGGAGAACTCTCAATCTACTGTTTCATTTGAGGGAAAGGGTAGTTGTTTAAACCCTGTCCTGCAGGGGAAAAAGGGTACCAGGGCAAGAGTTAGTAGAGCTCACTCACAGAGCTCTAGGTTAGATTTGAAGTGCAAGGGGGTTGTAGCTGGGTTTGAACTCGTGGGGCAATGTTCTAGTATGAATGAAGACCAGAAGGCCTCCCGCCTTCCAAGGGTGCCACTAGTGTGCTCAGCTCGCTCCCTGAAATGCCTGTACACCAGTGCACGCAGCATGGGGAATAAACAGGAAGAGTTAGAAGTCTGTGTGCGGTCTAAAGGTTATGACCTGGTGGCAATTACAGAGACATGGTGGGACGGCTCACATGACTGGAATGTGATTATGGATGGCTATGTCGTTTTTAGGAAAGATAGCTCAGCAAAGCGAGGTGGTGGACTTGCTCTTTATGTGAGAGAGAGACTAAAATGTATTGAGTTCTGTCCAGGGGCAGATGAGGACCAAGTGGAAAGTCTGTGGGTGCGAATTAGGGGACAGGCTGGTACGGGTGGCACAGCTGTGGGGGTCTGTTATAGACCTCCTGATCAGGACAAAGGAGTTGATGAGGCTTTCTACAGGCAATTGAAAGCAGCCTCATGACTACATGCCTTGGTCCTTATGGGGGATTTTAACTACCCTGATATTTGCTGGAAGACTTGCACAGCCAGTCATTCACAGTCTAGGAGGTTCCTCCAGTGCATTGATGATAACTTCTTAATGCAAATGGTGGATGAACCAACTAGGAGAGGAGCGCTGCTGGATCTGGTACTCACCAACAGGGAGGGTCTGGTTGAAGTAGTGACGGTCAATGGCAGCCTGGGCTGCAGTGACCATGAGATGGTGGAGTTTAAGATCTTGTGTGGGAGGAATAGAATACCTAGCAAGGCCACATTTCTGGATTTCCAAAGGGCAAACTTTGGCCTCTTCAATCAATTGCTAAGGGAAGTATCATGGCAAAGGGTACTAGGTGGTAGAGGGGCTCAAGATAGTTGGTCAGCATTCAAGAACCACTTCTTCAAAGCTCAGGATCAGAGTGTCCCAATGAGTAGGAAGTCAACTAGGGGAGCCAGGAGACCAGCATAGTTAAACAAGGAACTGCTGGGCAAACTCGTATGGAAAAAGAGAATCTATGGATTATGGAAGGAGGAGCTGGCCACTTGGGAGGAATATAGGACAGCTGTTAGAGGATGTAGGGAAGCAATTAGGACAGCTAAGGCCTCCTTGGAACTTAATCTGGCAAGTCGGGTCAAGGACAATAGAAAGGGCTTCTTCAAATACATAGCGAATAAAACTAACAGAAGAAGCAATGTAGGCCCACTGCTGAATGAGGTGGGTGCCCTGGAGACCGAGGATATAAAGAAGGCAGAGGTGCTGAATGCCTTCTTTGCCTCTGTCTTTACTCCTGCAGACTCTCCCCCGGGGACCCAGATTCCTACAGCCCCGGAAGGAGTCAGGATAAAGGAGGAGTTTGCTTTGGTAGATAAGGATTGGGTTAGGGATCAATTAAGTAATCTGGACATCTATAAATCAATGGGTCCGGACGGAATACACCCGCGGGTGCTGAGGGAGCTGGCGGAGGTCATTGCTGAGCCACTCTCCATCATCTTTGGTAAGTCATGGGAAACAGGTGAGGTGCCTGAGGATTGGAGGATGGCAAATGTCACGCCAGTCTATAAGAAGGGCAAGAAGGAGGACCCAGGTAATTATAGACCGGTCAGCCTTACCTCCATCCCTGGAAAGGTAATGGAACAACTTATTCTTGACACCATCTCTAGACATATCAAGGATGAGGGGGTCATTAAGAGCAGCCAACATGGCTTTACCAAGGGGAAGTAATGTTTGACCAACCTTATAGCCTTCTATGAGCAAGTAACTAGGTGGATGGATGATGGTAGAGCAGTAGATGTGTTCTTTCTTGATTTCAGTAAGGCATTTGATACTGTCTCCCACAGCATCCTCATAGATAAGCTAAGGAAGTGTGGGCTTGATGATCAGGTAGTGAGGTGGCTCAAGAACTGGTTTAAAGGAAGAAGGCAGAGAGTTATGGTCAATGGGGCAGAATCTAGCTGGAGGTCTGTGACTAGTGGAGTCCCTCAGGGGTCGGTGCTGGGACCAGTGCTGTTTAATATTTTCATCAACGACCTGGATGAGGGAACTGAATGTACCCTCAGCAAGTTTGCTGATGATACTTTACTGGGAGGAGTGGCTGACACACCAGAAGGCTGTGTTGCCATTCAGCAAGACCTGGACAGGCTGGAGAGTTGGGCGGAGAGGAACTTGATGGAATTCAACAAGGGCAAGTGTAGAGTCTTGCATCTGGGGAAGAACAACCCCATCTACCAGTACAAGTTGGGGGCTGACCTGCGGGACAGTAGTGAAGGGGAAAGGGACCTGGGGGTCCTAGCAGATAGGAGGATGACCATGAGCCAGCAATGTGCCCTTGTGGCCAAGAAGGCCAGTGGCATCCTAGGGTGCGTTAGAAAGGGTGTGGTTAGTAGGTCAAGAGAGGTTCTCCTCCCCCTCTACTCTGCCTTGGTGAGGCCGCATCTGGAATATTGTGTCCAGTTCTGGGCCCCACAGTTCAAGAAGGACAGGAAATTGCTTGAAAGAGTCCAGCGCAGAGCTACAAAGATGATTAAGGGAATGGAACATCTCCCTTATGAGGAGAGGCTGAGGGAGCTGGGACTCTTTAGCTTGGAGAAGAGGAGACTGAGGGGTGACCTCATCAGTGTTTACAAATATGTAAAGGGTGAGTGTCAGGATGATGGAGCTAGGTTTTTTTCAGTCATGTCCAGTGATAGGACTAGGGGCAATGGGTGTAAATTGGAGCATAGGAGGTTCCCTGTGAACGTGGAAACACAGCCCTACCATTTGCCATGGACTGATCCAGACTGCACTGGAACAGGGGCAAGCTCCAGAACACCTGCAATACATTGATGACATTATTGTGTGGGGCGATAAAGTGGAAGAAGTCTTTGAGAAAGGGGGGAAAATAATCCAAATCCTGCTGAAAGCCGGTTTTGCCATAAAACAGAGTAAGGTGAAGGGGCCTGCACAGGAGATTCAATTTTTTGGGAATAAAATGGCAAGATGGACATCGCCAGATCCCCACAGATGTGATCAACAAGATAACAGCAATGTCTCCACCAACTAATACGAAGGAAACACAAGCTTTCTTGGGTGCTGTGGGGTTCTGGAGAATGCACATCCCAAATTACAGTTTGATTGTAAGCTCTCTCTATCATGTGACCCGGAAGAAGAATGATTTTAAATGGGGCCCTGAGCAACAACAAGCCTTTGAGCAAATTAGACGCGAGATAGTTCATGCAGTAGCCCTTGGACCAGTCCGGACCGGGCCAGATGGAAAAAATGTACTGTACACCACAGCCGGGGACCATGGACCTACCTGGAGCCTCTGGCAGAAAGCTCCAGGGGAGACTCAAGGTCAACCCCTCGGCTTTTGGAGTCGGGGATATAAAGGATCTGAGGCCAGCTATACCCCAACTGAGAAAGAGATATTGGCAGCCTGTGAAGGGGTTCGAGCTGCTTCAGAAGGGATTGGCACTGAAGCAGAGCTCCTCCTGGCATCCCGGCTGCCCATGCTGGGCTGGATGTTCAAAGGCAGGGTCTCCTCTACATATCATGCAACCGATGGAGGAAGTGAGCTGCACTAATTACACAATGGAAATCCCAGTCGTCCAGGCATTCTAGAAGTCGTCATGGACTGGCCAGAGGGCAAAGATTTTTGGAATGTCACCAGAGGAGGAGGTGATCCATGCTGAAGAGGCCCCACCATATAATAAACTGTCAGAAAGTAAAAAGCAATATGCCTTGTTTACTGATGGGTCCTGCCATACTGTGGGAAAGTATCGGAGATGGAAGGCAGCTGTATGGAGTCCTGGACGACAAGTTGCAGAAACTGCTGGAGAATGAATCGAGTCAGTTTGCTGAGGTGAAAGCCATCCAGCTGGCCCTGGACTTTGCTGAACGAGAAAAGTGGCCAGTACTTTATCTCTATACTGACTCATGTATGGTTGCAAATGCCCTGTGGGGGTGGTTGAAGCAATGGAAGCAGAGCAACTGGCAACGCAGAGGTAAACCCCTCTGGGCTGCTGCTCTGTGGAAAGATATTGCTGCCAGGGTGCAGAACCTGGTGGTGAGGGTACGTCATGTAGATGCCCATGTACCCAAGAGTCGTGCCACTGAGGAACACCAGAACAGCCATCAAGTGGATAAAGCGGCTAAGATTGAAGTGGCTCAGATGGACTTAGATTGGCAACATAAAGATGAATTATTTTTGGCCTGGTGGGCCCATGACACTTCAGGCCATCAGGGCAGAGATGCAACATATAGATGGGCTCATGATCGAGGGGTGGACTTAACAATGGACACTATTGCCCAGGTTATTCATGAGTGGGAAACATGTGCTGCAATTAAACAAGCCAAGTGGTCAAAGCCTCTTTGGTATGGAGGACGATGGTTGAAGTATAAATATGGGGAGGCCTGGCAGATTGACTATATCACACTGCCGACATCCTGCCAAGGCAAGCACCATGTGCTTACCATGGTGGAAGCAACCACCGGGTGGCTGGAAGCATATGCTGTGCCCGGAACACTATCCTGGGCCTTGAGAAACAGATTTTTTGGTGACACAGCACCCCAGAGAGAATTGAGTCAGACAATGGGACTCATTTCCAGAATAACCTTATAGACATTTGGGCCAAATAGCATGGCATTGAGTGGGTATATCACATCCACTACCACACACCAGCCTCTGGGAAAATTGAATGGTACAATGGGCTGTTAAAAACTACACTGAGAGCAATGGGTGGGGGAACTTTCAAGCATTGGGATGCACACTTACCAAAGGCCACCTGGTTGTTTCTCAATTAAAAAAAAAAAGAAACAAAATGTTAAAATCCAATATCCTAAAACCAATTCTTAGCTATCTTTGTTATAGAATATAAGGACTTAATTGAGACACACTGTATTAACCTGATGTAGAAATTAATAGCTGAAGTCTTGTGGTATGTACTGTGTAATTTCCCAGACTCCTGAACTTTTTGAATTTATATTAATCCAAATGTATACTTTAAAATACTCCACTTACTACTCTTTCCATTATTATTCTGTTTATTTCTTATAATAATATTTACTTGTATGAATTTTTTTAAACTAGTTGTATTTCTGTTGTTGACTTTAAAATCAGTTCCACGATAAGGAAACTGCTAGCAATAGAAGCATAAGTAATCCATAGATTTCAGGTATGGGTTAATTTATTCTACAGTAACCTAAACATAATCACACTCGATTTTAACATTGTGGATGAAATGCTTAGAGGTATTAAGCAAGAATTTACTATCTGATATCCCACTGTTCTGATTGATTTTAAGTTGGCTCTGATGTGATAGTGAAATCACTGCTGAACCTAACCACTTTAAAAGGGCTTAAAAGCCTAATATATGTGCTTCATCATGACATTCTTGAGGATGAGGAAGATGGGAGGAAATGTTGCATCTAATCTATGACATTTGCTACATGAGGACAGTTACTGTAGTAGCAGTTATCAGTTATAAATAGTATTACTTACACTTGACATTTAAATGATAACTTATATGTAGTGTTTATATTTAATCTGATTTTTTTTTCCAAGATGTGCTGGTATGTAGTTAGTTCATTTGCTGCTTCTGCAGCTTCCATGAATGTCTTTCCCACCTTCACTGACACAGTGCAGTCTGCAAGGATATCCATTTCCTCATAATCAGCAATGACGCATTCAGTTTTCTATTTATATACAGAGGAATGAAAGGTGCAACTGTTTAGAGAATTCTGTCAACCACAGAATAGTATAGTTAGAATATACAAAGCCTTGGCTGTATTCTGAAAAATGTTATGATGTAAACAGCAGTATATGCATAGGTTTTGCATCAGGAGCAGGGTCTAGCACAGGGAATAGAAAATTAGGGAAGGCTGGTAGCCTTCTGACTAATGAGAAATTGCAGTGTACGTGGTTAAAAGGAGTTTGTGAAACAAAGATCTGCCTTGGCATACACCAGGAATAAGTACATCTGGTCCCTGCACCAGGGGAGCACAGAGGCAACGTGATGGAAGGTTCCACTGTCAATAACATCAAGAAAGGTAGCAGTTTAGTAATACTTCAAAAAGAAGAGGAAGCAGATGATCTCGATATAGTGTAGTTGTTTTCCTGGGAGGTTTTGCTTTCTGAGAAAAGCAGCTTGCAACTAAAAGTGCTGCAAGCTAAAGGTATTTCTGCATTTGGTGGTTAGTGGTGGTTGGTAGAGCTTGCAGTGGACACTCACTGTCCCTCTGACATGAAAGGTTAGGGATGGGAAGTTTTCCTTTAGCGCTTGTAAGACAAGCTCCAGCCTATTTTCAACAGAGCTGCAGCAAATCAGCAGCCATTTTCTCTCCAGGAAACAAGTTTTTCTGGCTTCTGGCAAAATTAATGTGTGGTGATGGTCAGCAGTTCCACAGGGAATGAAGTGAGGCTGCCAGATTTCAGACAAGGTTAATGTTACATTTCTAATGGAATTAGAGCTGGCAGTGGGAGTGGGTCTTCACAGGAGCATATCTATGTAGGAATTTTGAGCCTGCTGCTCTGCCATTTAAAATCTGTTTTTCCCTGTGGGAAGACCTCTCTTCAGTGACAGATTAGCTCATGTGTCTGCACAAGAAAAGAAAGTGTCCCTTCTCACTGACGGAGGATGCTTCTTTACATTTGTGCTTCTGAGCTTTTGTGTATGAGTAGGAGAATTGTGGACTGACAGATCACCTCCTATGGTCACCTTCCACCCTTAATTGCCTTTAAATGGCTGGCAATTCTATGCTTCAAGTTAAAGCAGATTCTAATTGAAAAAGTTACGGGCTGGTGTGTGTATGTCAGAGGTTTACAGCAGCGCACATGGTACAGTTTCAGTCTACAATTCAAGTATAACTCATATTTCTGTAACTCAGATTTCCTCTGGAGAATTTATTCTTGTGGGAATGAAAAGTAATTTGCATTGACATACATTTGTTTAATTACATCTGTGCCAAACTTTCTAGAAATTCTGCATTTGCCTTCCAGCTCTTCTTTCTCCACCACATTACTGTCCTAACCAGCCAATCCACCTACTGGTATCACCTCTTTTTCTCAGGAAATAGAGTACCTGGACAACAGGAATGCCTGACATGACCTACAAGAAAGCTGGAAAGGGGCTTTTGACAAGGGCCTGTAGGGACAGGACAACAGGAATGGCTTTAACCTGACAGAGGGAAGACGGAGTTGAGATCTTAGGCAGAAGTTCTTCCCTGTGAGGGTGGTGAGGCCCTGGACCAGGTTGCCCAGAGAAGCTGTGACTGCCCCATCCCTGACAGTGTTCAAGGCCAGGTTGGATAGGACTTGGAGCAACCTGATCTAGTGGAAGGTGTCCCTGCCCAGGGCAGGGCGTTGGAACTGGATGAACTTTATAGACCCTTCCAACACAAACCAGTCTGGGATTCTGTGACCTTCTTGTCTGAATAACAGGGTTTGGCCATATTCTGCCTTTGTCCATCCTACGGGTTTGATATCAGCATAGCTAGAAAATACACTTTTAGTTAGACCTTTACCGTATCTCTTCACCTGAGCTAAGATCATAGATCTTATCATAGCCTAAGAAGACATGAAAGCAAATCCTACCTATGTGGCATATTTCAGAGTATTACCATGACAGTGAAGAAGCAAGATCGCAGATGAATTGCTATGCAGTGCTATAGTGAACGTAAGGTGCCAGCAACTACACAAGCAGCAATTTCTTATGAATTTGTTTTGTAAATTTCTGTGCATCTCTGTCTCTTCCACTTTCCTGCGTCCTCACCATTTCTTCTCTAAATACTGCCCGAGGAGGAGAAAGCATAAGATGTAGCAGGTTTTGAATCACTTTTGGACCATTTGATTGAAAGCCACATACAGAATTGAACCCTTTCTCTCAGTGGGGAGGGAGGAGAAGGAGTCTTTTGACCTTATCAATGTTTCCTGAAACTTCTGGAAAAGTAATTACTTCTGAGTCCTGGTAAAGACTGGGTTGACATTGGGCCATTAGGTTCAAACGCTGTTGGAGGAGTCAGGCATTTTTGCACACATGGAGCATGATCACATATCCTTAGAAAGGAAGGCCAGAAAAGATCACCTTAGAAATTATGTTTGTTGAAAGTTAAAGATACTGTTATGTGCTAGTGTGCTACATGCATAGAGGTAGGTGGTTCCACAGCATGTTTTTAAAGTATACAGAAAAGAGGTAGAAAGGGATATATCTCCAATATTTAAAAAAGAATCAACCAATCAGAAAAAACAAACAATCCAGAAGAGGTCCTGGGAAGAGAGAAACTGTACTAATATTATCCTGAGTCTTTGTAATGGGAATTTAATACTGCAGACCAATGCCTGAAGTGTCTGGGTTCTGAAAATCATTGATGTTAACTGCTGCTTGCTGTCTTACTTTGTTCTAAAAAGGCAATAGCGTAAGAGAAAAGGCTAATACAACTAAGGAAAAACTTGTAAGAATGTGAAAAGTTGGCTCAGCAATTCAGTATATTTTTGAAGAGACCAAAAGGAGAAAGAAATGGACAGAAAGATAGTGAAGGAGAGCATCTCAGTAGCCACAGTTCTGACAGACATGTTATCTGCAGTGATGAAGTGGTAGCCAAGAAAATCAGACACAGGGGCAGTCGAAGGAGATACTGAGTAGGTGTCACCCTGCACTAAGGGGAGAGACAAGTTCTTTTAGGGATGCTTGATAAAGTGATGACTGCATGAAATTGTAGTTACAATTAAAGCTTTATTTTTCTTAGCAGGGAATTATGATTAGCACAGAATTTGTGCTTAGAATGGCACAGGACTTCTACAAGCAGAATCAGTGTAGTATGATTTGTACGCAGTGGAACACAGAATATATATTACAGCTTAACTGATGATTTCCGGTCATGAGGGCCCTCTGCAGACTGGGTTAGATCTTAATATGTGGTTTGCTGTATCAGTAAAGCAGTTGCAATCTCGACTTGAAAATCATGTAACAGCAGCCAAGCTGCTCCCTCAGTCCCCGGAGGCTGCAGAGGACAGTGGGAGGGTCCCTAGCCGTGGGGGCTTGGGTCTCACTGTCCAACAGCAGTTTGGATCCAAGTTCGCCTTTGGGACTTGTAACAGTTTCATTTCATATACTGTTGTCCATTGTTGTCCAATTTTGCTTTGTGCTGTTACTTTTCCCTCTCCTGTGCTGAATGCCTGTGACCTTGAAGGCCAGTAAGGGTGAGTGTTTTGTCTCTGTGGTGCACAGGACCATCAGGGCCTAATAATGAGAAAAAGGGAACCCACATACAATTTGCTTGGTCACAGCAGATGGCTGCTTGCCCCATAGAATGGCATTAGTTATGCTAACCACATTACTGGGGTTGGGAACAAGAGATACTGGTGACAGTAGTTGGTGCTTGTGGTCCAGATGATCACTTTCCACCATTTTTCTCACTGGAATCTTGTCACAGCATCCTGTTAGGCACACTAACTCTAGAGAAAAACTTCATAGAAAATACGTGCCATAAATGCCCATCACAGTGTAACTCTGAAAACATATGAAACATGTTCATTTTTCAAAGCAGGTCCACAGACATGCCCCTGGCAGGCCAGGAGAGAGCTGCCATGTAGACTATCTTCTCAGCTCTGCAGATTTTCTCCTTTGCTCCTTGGATGTGTGGGACTGAGTATGCACGTGCTTGTAATTCAAGGCAGGTATTGTCTGCTGCTGTGAGACTTGCTGATTACACTTAACCGTTTACCTGTCTGTTTCCCAAGAGCATACTCCTCCATCATCCTGCATCCCTTTTTGTGGCAGTTAATACTTTCTTAATCAGATAAAAGGTTTCATCAGCTACTGGAGAACAGGCAAAGTCTTTTGGAATAGTCAAGGGTGCAAACACCATTCAATTCCAAAGCACAACTCCATCTAACAAGCCAGTCTTTCTATATAACAATGAACAGATGAGAATGTCTGGGAATTTCAGATTACAGGGGGTTTAGACTAGCCTGCAATAATGCTAATAGAATTTATAGACGTGATCAGACTTAGATCACATTGAATAAATGCACCTTAGTGCATAATAAGCTCCTATATGAACTCCTAAAAGAACTCCTAGTATGTATGTACTCTATTTAAATACACCCCAGTACATATATATAGTATATATAGAGTATATATACTATGTATAGATGTATACTATTTATACTATATATATACACACATATATAGTAGGGTATCTATATATATATAAGCTAGTATATATACAAGGATTTGGATAGATTACAAATAGAGTGAGGGTTCTATTAATTCCATTAATATGACTGTAGAACTGTGTATTTGCAAATTATTTGTGGCAACTAGAGGTTGTGGAAACCCTTGCAACAGAAAATGACCACATTAGTGGCTGCGCACTACAATAGTGACAGATGTGGAACTGTCTGCATCAAATCAGTGCCTGTTGATAGCAGCAGTGATCTGGGACTAAGCACTAATAGTTTTGAATCAATAAATGACTCACAGTGGCTTCTGATCTGGCCTAAAATTTATGCAGGTGTTCAGAAAGATGTTTTTAATAATGATTGTAGAATTTGGCATGCTGTGATAGAATAAGTATAATGCTGGCTATATTCCCGCGTGTGTAGTAAAAGAAATTGTATCCACCCATGACAGTTATGTGTACTTAAGGGGAAAACCCTGCATGTGGAAGCAATGACTCTTTGCAGCTGTATTCTTGGACTGGGCCAGCTTGGATTAAATGCTGACATTAATACTCACATTTTAAATATTCCTCCAAGTATAGTAAGATCATCAGTTGAAGAAACATGGGAGAGAAAAAATGAAGAAAAGGAATAAAAAAGATTTTTACTGCATAGAAATACTGTAAAAGTTTTGCTTGAGTTAATAGTGCAATTGAATATAATGACATACCTGATACACATTTGTAATCTCTCTCCAGCTGTCAGACTGAAAAACAGTGTAAATTCACTCAGCCTGTAATGTAGTTGGATACAGAATGAAGATCTCTGATAGAATGCTGAATATGTAAGCAGAATTCACTCAGTTGCTTAAGAATCAGTGCAGTGCTTCGGGTTATGCACAATGCATTCAGTAAAGCTATTTCTGTGCATCTATGATTCTATTATTTCAGTGTGCAAAGGAACCAACTCACATAATGCACAGAACACCAGCCTCAACTGTTCCTCCAAGTTCTCAGAAGTACAGAAAACATGTACAAGAAACAGTATTCAGTTATCTTACCAGCTAATTCTACACAACTCCTACTACAACAGGAGAAGCAGTCCCTGTCAGAGAACCACACTGCAGTTCTTAGAATAATTTGGTTCCTCTAATTTAGAATTTAGTGTATAAATTACTTTATGATCAAAAGATAACTCCTCATGAAGTTCAACAAGGCCAAGTGCAAGGTCCTACACCTGTGTTGGGGCAGTGCCAGGCACAGATACAGGTTGTGTAGAGAAGTGATTCAGAGCAGCCCTGTGGAGAAGGACTTGAGGGTGTTGGCTGATGAGAAACTGAACATGACCCAGCTTCGGTGTGCTCTTGAGCCCAGAACCCCCCCATGTTCTGGGCTGCATCCACAGAGCGTGAGCAGCAGGTCAAGGGAGAGGATTCTCCCGCCACTACTGTGCTCTGGGGAGACCCCCATTGCAATCCTGTGTCCAGCTCTGGGGCAACAACACAAGAGGGATGTGGAGCTGTTGGAGTGAGTCCAGAGGAGGGCCACAGAGATGCTGCGAGGGCTGGAGCAGCTCTGCTCTGGAGACAGGCTGAGAGAGCTGGGCTGGTTCAGCCTGGGGAAGAGGAAGCTCCTTAAGGGGAGACTTTAGAGCAGCTGCCAGTGCCTGAAGGGGCTAGAAGAAACCTGGAGAGGGGCTTTGGACAAGGGCCTGTAGGGACAGGACAAGGGGAATGGCTTTAACCTGACAGAGGGGAGACTGAGATGAGCTCTTAGGCAGGAGTTCTTCCCTGTGAGGGTGCTGAGGTGCTGGCACAGGTTGCCCAGAGAAGCTGTGGCTGCCCCATCCCTGACAGTGTTCAAGGCCAGGTTGGACAGGGCTTGGAGCCACCTGGTCTAGTGGAAATTGTCCCTGCCTGTGGCAGGGGGTTGGAACTGGATGAACATTGAGGTCCCTTCCAAACCAAACTGTTCTATAATTCTATGAATTGTGTCATAATACTGTAGATATTTCTCATCTGTTAATACCTAGCAAATTGGATATATGAATTTTAAACATGTACTAATGCAAAGTGATATAAGTATAATAATATCTTTTAAAAGCTGCTTGCAGTTTTCAAAACTTATTTTTTCAAATACTGTTTGTTTTTTCACTGATACAACTGAGAATTCATTTGCACATACACAAACCAGAAAAGAGTATACAGTGTTGCCTTACTCATTTCTGTCATTTTTAAATATCACCACATTTTGTATATATGCCATTCAGTGTTAAAATTCATGGTAACATGTGTGGGACAATGCCAAATCAACTATGAGAAAACAGCTCACCCCAATCATATATTTGATTTGGGATTAAATAATAGATGTTTCCATTTAAACAAGTTTCTAGGCTGTCTCACTTGGCATTTTTAAGATGTAAATTTTCTTTTCCTATTCTAGGCAATCATTTTTAGAATCTCTTTCTAGATGTCTAAGAGTTATATATGTTGTTCTTTAATACCTATTAAGGTAAGATAAGGAACAAAGCCTGCTAATAGTGTTCTGGTTCAGAGCCATTCGATTTAAAAGAGTCATTTCAGCAGAACATCAGAGTTACCCACAATGGTCAATACTAAACCATTTTAAAAGCTTTCTGGAGCACTTTCACATCTTTGTGCTCTGTAACTTGGGATGGATACTGAATTTGGCTGCTTGAAATTCTGTTGCTTTTGGGAAGAAATGTTTGCATTCATTTGAAATAGCTTGGTTCTGGTTTGATTTTCATATTGCATAGCAAATGTACTATGCTGTCAGAACAAAAGGTTTTGATTAGTCGCTTGAATTTTCTTTCTCAGATCAGCCAGGTTTTCGTTCTGACTCAAGAGTGAAGCAAAATGTCAGAGCCTTTCTGTATTTTAGGAACCATTTGCAGTCCTTGCAGACTTCCACTAAGTGTACATAAAAATGGTATTATAGCTCCACCCATACACAAGCTGGTTTCAGAACTGCATGTTCAATGAGATCTGATCCACGACATGCTTTTCTCTCTGCCATACTGAAAGCCACATGTAACTTGGCTCATAATTATTAAGAATCTGTGTTACACAATTGCTCATGCCCTCTGAATGTGTAAATATGCAGTTAAGGGTTGGTTTTGGTTTTTTTTGGAAACGAATATCAATGTCTCTCTCATTCAAAGAATACA
Organism: Pezoporus occidentalis; assembly: GCF_034315485.1. Taxonomy (NCBI): domain Eukaryota; kingdom Metazoa; phylum Chordata; class Aves; order Psittaciformes; family Psittacidae; genus Pezoporus; species Pezoporus occidentalis. The sequence goes on from NW_026916263.1 coordinate 2,328,600, forward strand.
ACCTGCTTGGTAATATGTCACGAATATTTCTTCACACATGTCAAATTGGCTGACATTTACATAGAAACACAAGAAGAGAAGGTTGTGAGAGCAGGGACTGAAACAACCCAAAATACCCTCTGAACAAAGAAGGTTATAAATGCTTCATCTCTCCTTCAAAAAAGTGAATTCTTTGAATGCAAGGACCTATACCTCTGTAGTCACTTACTGGATAGGGGTAAAGCTGAACTACAAAAAAGTAGCAAAATAACTTATGTGAAAACATTCAAATCCATGAAACACAACACAAAATGTGCATCTAAAGGCAGGTTAGATTCCCAAAAATCAGTGTGAGAAGGCTTTGAGTAACAATGGTTTTAGATCTGTCAGAAAAGCAAAGAAACCCAAGTGCCCTCAAGTTTTGGAGAAGCTACTTTGAAGAATATTCAGAGTTTTTAAAATCCAATTCTGAAGAATTAAGCATCCATTAATCAGGTATTTCTTGTAATGATGCCAGGATTTCTAACAGTTGCCTACAAAAATAAAGTATTCTGTATTTTGTGATTCCAGATTAGCTGAGGGAAATATGGAAGGAATAAACGCTGAGTACATTTTGACCACAGGGCATGAGAAGATACATAAAAAGGAGATAAAAGGAGGACAAAGAGGAGACTGGTCAAACTGCTTTAAACCTATATGCTAGTCTCAGAAAAAAAAAAAAAAAAAGTTCTGATAATAATATCTTGGATAATTAATGTAAAAAATTTTCAGGTTTTGGCAATTAGAACTTAATTCCGCTTTTAGAAAAGAAATATTTTGTGCTTAGTCAACATGAAAAATGGGAATAATTTAATTAAAAAGTATTGATGAAATTATTCAATATGTGTTAAAAAAGACAATTGAAATATATTTCAAGCATGCTTACTTCGGGAAAATCATGCTACACCAAAGGAAGAGGAACATCTGTTTATCTTGGCTATACTATGAATAGGTTTCAATACAGCCATGCTACTGGCTGCAGAGTATTTTATGTTTACTGCAGCAAAACTCTGCTGAGGAAACTAGCTGCCATGCAAAGCAAAGGTGCCACATTGAGAGACCTGTGTTTGTCCTGAGCAACCTGCTTCTGCTTATGTGGGACAGACAGGTCAGCACTGTCTGAAAACAAAAGCTTAAGTCCTGGTGCCTACTTAGCCCAATCCTACCTCTGTCCCAGTACGTAGAATTACCCAGACAGACTGAATCATAAATAAAATGGGTGAGGAACATGAAGTTTTCTTGTTCAGAAAGTGAGTTGGCTGATACAAAAACAGTCAAGAGACTCATGTAAAGGTACTTAGAATCATAGAAGAATCACAGGTTAGTGTTGGAAAGGACCTTAAGATCATCTAGTTCCAAACCCCCTGCCATGGGCAGGGACACCTCACAATAAACCATGCCATCCAAGGCTTTGTCCAACCTGGACTTGAACACCACCACAAGTAGAGCATTCACAAATTCTTTGGGCAACCCATTCCAGTGCCTCACCACCCTAACAGTAAAGAACTTCTTCCTTATATCAGATCTAAACTTCCCGTTTAAGTTTTAACCAGTTACCCCTTGTCCTATCACTACAGTCTCTAAGGAAGAGTCCTTCCCCAGCATCCTTAAAGGCCCCCTTCAGATACGGGAAGGCTGCTATGAGGTCTCCATGCAGCCTTCTCCAGGCCGAACAGACCCAACTTTCTCAGTCTATCTTCTTACAGGAGGTGCTCCAGTCCCCTGATCATCCTCATGGCCCTCCTCTGGACTTGTTCCAACAGTTCCATGTCCTTCTTATGTTGAGGACCAGAACTGCACACAATACTTGAGGTCTCATGAGAGCAGAGTAGAGGGGCAGGATCACCTTTCGATGCAGCCCAGGATACGGTTGGCTTTCTGGGCTGCGAGCACACACTAAAGCCATCTCATGTTCATTTTCTCATCAACCAACACCCCCAAGTCCTTCTCCACAGGGCTGCTCTGAATCTCTTCTCTGCCCAATCTGTAGCTGTGCCTGGGATTGCATCAGCCCACCTCACAAGGGTGTCAAGGTCCCTCTGGATGGCATTCCTTCCCTCCAGCGTATCAACCGAACCACACAGCTTGGTGTCACCAGCAAACTTGCTGAGGGCGCACTGAATCCCACTGTCCATGTCACCAACAAAGATGTTGAACGAGACCGGTCCCAACACTGATCCCTGAGGGACACCACTCGTTACTGTTTTCCAACTGGACACTGAGACATTGACCACAACTGAGTGTGCGGCCATCCAGCCAGTTCTTTATCCACCGAGTGATCCACCTATCAAATTGATGTCTCTCCAATTTAGAGACAAGGATGTCATGCGAGGCAGTGTCAAATTCTTTTCACAGGTCCAGGTAGATGACGTCAACTGCTCTGCCCCTGTCCATCAGTTCTGTAGCCCCACCATAGAAGGCCCCCAGATTTGTCAGGCATGATTCCCCCCTAGTGAAGCCATGCTGGCTGTCACCAAGCACCTTGTTGTTTTTCATGTGCCTTAGCATGCCTTCCAGAAGAATCTGCTCCAAGATTTTGCCAGGCACAGAGGTGACACTGACTGGTCTGTAATTCTCTAGGTCATCCATTTTCCCCTTCTTGAAAATGGGGGTTATATTTCCCTTTTCCAGTCGTCGGGAACTTCACCTGACTGCCATGATTTTTCAAATATGATGGACAGTGGCTGAGTAACTTCATTTGCCAGCTCCTTCAGGACCCGTGGATGGATTTCATCAGGTTCCATGCACTTGTGTACATTCAGGTTCTTAAGATGGTCTTGAAACTGATCCTCTCCTACAGTGGGCCTAAGGTCTTCATTCTCACAGTCCCTGCATCTGCCTTCCGAGACTTGGGTGGTGTGGTCAGAGCCTTTGCCAGTGAAGACCAAGGCAAAGAAGTCATTCAGAACCTCAGCCTTCTCCAAATCCAGGGTAGCCAGTTCTCCTGATAGCTTCCGGGGAGAGCCCATGTTATCCGTAATCTGCATTTTATTTGCTACGTACCTATAGAATCCCTTCCTGTTATCTTTCACATCCCAAGCCAAGTTTAATTCTAACTGGGCCTTAGCTTTCCTAACCTGGTCCCTAGCTTCCCGGACAACATCCCTTTATTCTTCCCGGGTTACCTGTCCTTGCTTCCACCTTTTATAAGCCTCTTTTTTCATTTGAATTTTCCTCAGCAGCTCCTTATCCATCCAAGGAGGTCTCCTGGCCCTCCTGCTGCACTTCCTTCTAGTCGGGATGCAACACTCCTGAGCTTGTAGCAGGTGATCTTTGAATATCAACCAACAGTCTTGGGCCCCTCTGCCCTCTAGGGCAATATCCCATGGAACCTTCCTAAGCAGGTTCCTGAAGAGGCCAAAGTTTGCTCTCTTGAAGGCCACAGCAGTGGGCTTGCTGCACGCTCTTCTTACTGTCCTGAGGATCTCGAATTCGACCATCTCGTGATCACTGCATCCAAGGCTGCCCTGGAGCGTCACATTTCCAACGAGCCCTTCCCTGTTGGTGAGCACGAGGTCAAGCATGGCACCTCTCCTTGTTGGCTCCTCTATTACTTGTAGTAGGAAGTTGTCTTCCACACAATCAAGGAACCTCCTGGATTGCTTGTGTCGGGCCGTACCATCGCTCCAACAGATATCAGGGTGGCTGAAGTCTCCCATGAGAACAAGGGCCTGCGAGCGTGAGGCTGTTCCTATCTGTCTGTAGAGTGCTTCACCACAGATTCCTCTTGATCAGGCGGTCTGTGACAGATCCTCACAATAATGTCTCCCATAGCTATATTCCCTTTAACCCTGACCCACAAACTCTTTGTGGACTGCTCACCTGTCCCCAGACAGAGTTCCATACTCTCCAGCCTATCCCTAACATAAAGGGCGACTCCTCCTCCCCACCTGCCAGGCCTGTTTTTTCTAAAGAGCCTGTAACCTTCCATTCCAACACTCCAGTCATAGGAGCCATCCCACCATGTTCCTGTGATGTCAGTGATATCAATCTCCACAGACGTGCACACATCTCTAATTCCTCGTTTGCTCTCCATGCTTTGGGTGTTTGTATAGAGGCATCTCAGCCAAGCTCCAAATGATGGTGGCTCATTGGCTGGAGCAGCTGGGATATCTCTACATTGCTGCGAGCATTTATTATAGGTTCTGGCAACTGACTGGGTGTGTTGGGATGGAATGATGCCCCCCTCCCCCAACACATCTAGTTTAAAGCATCCTTGACCAGTCTGGCAAGCCTCCTACCAAAACTGCACTCAGCAGCTCCACCAGCCTCCAGTAGACGTGGCCTACTAACTTGGGTCCCGTGTTCAAGATACCCAAACTCCTGACTATGGCACCACACTCTTCTAACCATTTATTAACCTGGCCAATCCTCCTAGCCTTTTTAGGGTCCTCCCCTGTATCCTGGAGAATTGACAAAATTCTCAAAATTGACAAAATCTGGAGTATCTGAGCTCTGGAACCCCTAACAAGCTCTCCCAGGGCTCTGTAGTCCTTCACAGTATCACAGGATCACAGTATGCTAGAGATTGGAAGGGACCTCGAAAGATCATCTAGTCCAATTCCTCTGCCGGAGCAGGAACACCTAGATAATGTTACACAGGAATGTGTCCAGGTGGGTTTTGAATGTCTCCAGGGAAGGAGACTCCACAACCTCCCTGGGCAGCCTGTTCCAGTGCTCTGTCACCCTCACTGACAAGAAGTTTCTTCTCAAGTTTAAGTGGAACCTCTTGTGTTCCAGTTTGTACCCATTACCCCTTGTCCTATCATTGTTTGCCACTGAGTAGAGCCTGGCTCCATCCTCGTGACACTCCCCCTTTATATATTTATAGACACTTATAAGGTCACCCCTCAGTCTCCTCAAAACTATAGAGACCCAGCTCCCTCAGTCTTTCCTCATAAGGGAGATGCTCCACTCCCTTAATCATCTTAGTTGCCCTGCGCTGGACTCTCTCCAGCAGGTCCCTGTCCTTCTTGAACTGAGGGGCCCAGAACTGGACACAATATTCCAGATGCGGTCTCACCAGGGCAGAGTAGAGGGGAAGGAGGACCTCACTCTACCTACTAACCATCCCCCTTTCTAATACACCCCAGGATGCCATTGGCCTTCTTGGCCACAAGGGCACAGTGTTGGCTCATGGTCATCCTGTCGTCCACTAGGACCCCCACGTCCCTCTCCCCTACACTGCTCTCTAACAGGTCGTTTCCCAACCTATACTGGAACCTGGGGTTGTTCCTGCCCAGATGCAGGACTCTACGCTTTCCCTTGTTATATTTCATCAAGTTATTCCCTGCCCAACTCTCCAGCCTGTCCAGGTCTCGCTGGATGGCAGCACAGCCTTCTGGCGTGTCAGCCACTCCTCCCAGCTTAGTGTCATCAGCAAACTTGCTGATAGTACACTCAATTCCCTCATCTAAATCGTTGATGAATATATTAAATAATACCGGTCCCAGCACTGACCCTTGAGGCACTCCACTAGTTACAGGCCTCCAACTAGACTCAGGCCCATAGACTACAACTCTCTGGCTTCTCTCCTTCAGCCAGTTCACAGTCCACCTCACTACCTGATCATCCAGTCCACACTTCCTCAATTTAGCTGTGAGGATGCTGTGGGAGACTGTGTCAAATGCTTTGCTGAAGTCAAGGTAGACCACATCCACTGCTCTGCCATCATCCATCCACCGTGTTATTTCCTCATAAAAGGCTAAGAGATTGGTCAAACATGATTTCCCCCTGGTGAAGCCATGTTGACTGCCCCTCATAACCCTCTTATCCTTGATATGCCTTAAGATGGCACCAAGGATAAGGTGTTCCATCACTTTCCCAGGGATGGAGGTGAGGCTGACCGGTCTATAGTTACCCGGGTCCTCCTTCTTGCCCTTTTTGAAGACTGGAGTGACATTTGCTTTCCTCCAGTCCTCAGGCACCTCTCCCGTTTCCCAAGACTTGGTAAAGATGATGGAGAGTGGTCTAGCAATGACTTCTGCCAGTTCCCTCAGCACCCGCAGGTGCATCCCATCTGGACCCATGGATTTATGGATGTCCAGATTGCTCAACTGATCTCCAACCCATTCCTCATCGACTAAAGCAAACCGCTCTGTTGACCTGACTTCATCTAAGGTCTCAGGGGTACAGGGCTCTTCAGGACTGCCTGCAGCAGAATAGACAGAGATAAAGAAGGCATTCAGTAACTCTGCCATCTCTGTATCTTCTGTCACCAGGGCACCCATCCCATTCATCAGTGGGTCTACATTGCCTCTGGTGTTAGTTTTATCTGCCATGTATTTGAAAAAGCTCTTTTTGCTGTCCTTGACCCTTCTTGCCAGGTTTAATTCTAAGGAGGCCTTAGTCCTCCTAGCTGTCTTCCTACATCCTCTAGCAGCAGCCTTATATTCCTCCCAAGTGGCCAGCTCCTCCTTCCATGACCTGTAAACTCTCCTCTTCCACTTGAGCATACCCAACAATTCCCTATTTAGCCACGCAGGTCTCTTGGCCCTCTTCCTTGACTTCCTATGTGTCGGGATGCTCTGATCTTGAGCACGGAAAAAGCAGTCCTTGAATGTCAACCAATTATCTTGGGCCCCTTTACCTTCAAGCAGCCTTGCCCATGGGATTTCCCCTAGCAATTTCTTGAAAAGGCCACAGTTTGCCCTGCTAAAGTCCAGGGTTGCAATTCTACTTGCTATTCTACTAGTCCTACCACACGAGATCCTGAGCTCCACCATCTCGTGGTCGCTGCAACCAAGGCAGCCCTCAACCCTTACCGCTTCAACCAGACCCTCCTTGTTAGTGAGGATGAGATCCAGCAGCGCTCCTCTCCTGGTCGGCTCATCCACCATTTGCAGGAGGAAGTTATCATCCATACACTGGAGGAACCTCCTGGCCTGCGGCTGGGTTGCCGAGTGGTCCTTCCAGCAAACATCAGGGAAGTTAAAATCCCCCACGATGACCATGGCCTGTGACTGTGAGGCCGCTCTCAGCTGCCTGTAGTTGCCTCTTCAACTTCCTCACCCTGATCTGGTGGTCTGTAAGAGACACCTACAACAGTATCCCCCCTACCAGCCTGCCCCTTAATTCTCACCCACAGACTCTCAACTCGCTTGTCATCTGTCCCTGGACAGAACTCGGTGCATTGTAGTTGCTCCCGCACATAAAGAGCAACCCCACCACCCTTCCTGGCTGGCCTGTCTTTCCTGAAAAGGACATAGCCCTCCATGACTATATTCCAGTCATGTGAGCTGTCCCACCACGTCTCTGTAATTGCCACCAGATCACAGTCTCCTGACTTAACACAGGTTTCCAACTCCTCCTGCTTATTTCCCATGCTGCGTGCGTTGGTGTACAGACATTCCAGGGAGCGAGCTGAGCACACCGATTTCACCCTAGGATTATAGGAGGCCTCCCAGTCTTCATCAATTCTGGAGTGCTGCCCCACTGGGGCAAGCCCAGCTACAACCCCATCCCCCTTCGAATCTAGTTTAAAGCTCTCCAAATGAGCCCTGCTAATTCGTGCCCCAGCATCCTTTTGCCTCTGTGAGACAAACTTTTCTCACTTGTCATTGTCCAGACTGGTGCCCTATAAAACCAGCTGTTATCAAAGAATCCAAAGCCCTGCCTGTAGCACCAGTCTCGAAGCCAGTTGTTTATGAACTGAATCTTCCCATTCCTTCCCACATCATCAGTGGAAGATGGAAGGAGTGAGGAGAAGATCACTTGAGCCCCAGACTCTTTCACCATCCGCCCCAAGGCCCTGTAGTCTTTCTTCATCCCCCTCAGACTGCAGGAAGCAGCTTCCTCCCCACTTGTCTGGAAGACCAGCAGCGGGTAGCAGTCTGTCGGGTGCAGGTTGGGGAGTGCCCTAGTGATATCCCTGATCCGGGCTCCAGGCAGACTACACACTTCCCTATGATGAGGGTCAACTCTGCATATCGGGCCCTCTGTCTCTCTCAGAAGGGAATCGCCTACTACAATAACCCTTCTTTCTTTCTTAACAGAGGCAGTCTTGAGGTGCAAAGTCGACCCCCTTTTCCTATGTGGCCTTGTGGGCTGGCCTTGCCCCACATTCTCACCTTAGGCCCACTGTAGAAGAGGCACTGGTTTGAGACCATCTTAAGAACCTGAATGTGCACAAGTGCATGGGACCTGATGAAATCCATCCATGGGTCCTGAAGGATCTGGCAAATGAAGTTACTCAGCCACTGTCCATCATATTTGAAAAATCATGGCAGTCAGATGAAGTTCCCGACGACTGGAAAAGGGAAATATAACCCCCATTTTCAAGAAGGGGAAAATGGATGACACGGGGAACTACAGACCAGTCTGTAGTTCTGTGAAATCTGTTGATTTTCACCTCTGTGCCTGGCAAAATCTTGGAGCAGATTCTTCTGGAAGGCATGCTAAGGCACATGAAAATCAACAAGGTGCTTGGTGACAGCCAGCATGGCTTCACTAGGGGGGAATCATGCCTGACAAATCTGGGGGCCTTCTATGGTGGGGCTACAGAACTGATGGACAGGGGTAGAGCAGTTGACGTCATCTACCTGGACCTGTAAAAACCATTTGACACTGTCTCACACGACATCTTTGTCTCTAAATGCATGGCTTCACTAGGGGGGAATCATGCCTGACAAATTTGGTGGCCTTCTATGGTGGGGCTACGGAACTGATGGACAGGGGTAGAGCAGTTTATGTCATCCGCATGGACATCTGCAAAGCGTTCAACACTGTCCCACACAACATCCTTGTCTCTAAATTGACGAGAAATCAATTCGATAGGTGGACCACTTGGTCCAGAACTGGCTGGATGGCTGCATGCAAAGGGTTGTGGTCAATGGCTCAATGTCCAGCTGGAGACCAGTAACGAGTGGTGTCCCTCAGGGATCAGTGTTGGGACCGGTCTTGTTCAACTTCTTTGTTGGTGACATGGACAGTGGGATTGAGTGCGCCCTCAGCAAGTTTGCTGGTGACACCAAGCTGTGTGGTTCGGTTGATACGCTGGAGGGAAGGAATGCCATCCAGAGGGACCTTGACACCCTTGTGAGGTGGGCTGATGCAATCCCAGGCACAGCTACAGATTGGGCAGAGAAGAGATTCAGAGCAGCCCTGTGGAGAAGGACTTGGGGGTGTTGGTTGATGAGAAAATGAATATGAGACGGCTTTAGTGTTTGCTCGCAGCCCAGAAAGCCAACCATATCCTGAGCTGCACCAAAAGGAGCATGACCAGCAGGTCGAAGGAGGTGATCCTGCTCCTCTACTCTGCTCTTGTGAGCCCTCACATGGAGTACTGTGTACATTTCTGGTGTTCTCAACATAAGAAGGACATGGAGCTGTTGGAACAAGTCCAGAGAAGGGTCATGAGGATTATCAGGGGACTGGAGCACCTCCTGTAAGAAGATAGGCTGAGAGAGTTGGGTCTGTTCGGCCTGGAGAAGAGAAGGCTGCGTGGAGACCTCATAGCAGCCTTCCAGTATCTGAAGGGGGCCTACGAGGGTGCTGGAGCGGGTCTTTTCACTAGGGATTGTAGTAATAGGACAAGGGGTAACAGGTTAAAACTAAAACAGGGGAAGTTTAGATTGGATATAAGGAAGAAGTTCTTTACTGTTAGGGTGGTGAGGCACTGGAATTTGTTGCCCAGGGAAGTTGTGAATGCTCTCAACAGGAAGTTGTGAACACCATGGTGGTGTTCAAGGCTGGGTTGGACTGAGCCTTGGGTGGCCATGGTTTAGTGTCAGGTGTCCCTGCCCATGGCAGGGGGTTTGGAACTAGATGATCTTAAGGTCTTTTCCAACACTAACTATTCTATGATTCTAATAATGCCAGAATGTGTCTGGCTGATGAGAAAATTATTGTTTTTTATACTCAGGGTGCGCCAGAAGTTTTCGCTGCAGCTTGTGCTGTGGTGTTATTCACACAGTCTAAAAGAGTAGCAATTTTGAACACTGTAGCTTTTCCACTGTCTTAGAATCACAGAATCCCACTTCTCTGTGTTTTGGGAGATAAAGTTGAAACAGAAAATGCTGCCAAGGTAATAAAAATGAGCAAGAGCTATAGAATTTAAGGAGCTTATGTCTGTTCTGTTTACAGGACCCAGTTCTACAATTCCTAGTGTTCTGAGCTATGTATTTATACTTTAAATATTTCTGTGTTTCAAGTTTTACATTCAGGAGCAAAATACTCCAATGTATTTTTCATATATAAAGTCTCAGAAGGAGCTGGAAGAAACTGATTTATTTTATAACCAGCCTCATAATGCATATACATACACACACAAAAGTTTGGACCATTAATCCTAATTCTGAAATTTTACCACCCTTGAGTGCTTACTTTAACAACCTTACTGTCCTTTTACTGTACTTTTGAAATGTGATACAAAGAGATGAATAGCAGTCAGTTTTTTGTGGGTTTTCATCTACATCTTTGAAGATCCTCTATCCTCTTTGTGTGATATTTGTATCATACAGAATTTTATGTTATTTTACCATGGTCTTTCTTCAGACCCCAGTTCATCTCTAAATGATGCAGAATGATGGATTACTTCCTTTCTCCAAAACTTCGTGCAAGAGAGACTGCATCAAGTCCTACATCCCTATCAAAGCTATGAGCTCTGACACATGAAACCCTCAAGACCGGAGGTTCAACTAAAGAAGGTAACTCTGTCTATTGCTATTTCCACTGATCCTGTTTCTATTTAAGTGAGTAGTTACAGAGAAGAAACATCCCTCATCGTAGGAGCCTGGCATTTCCCCTTTAAGTCAGACCTTTCTCAATTTAAAGGCTAATTCTAGACAAACAAGGGAAGATACAACCTTTTATTGAAGGAGAACTAAGATGAGGCGGTTTAAGTTTAAGATTAGGAGGATTTGAGTAGGAATAAGAAGTCCTCAGTTCTGTCATGTTCCTGATTGATGTAATTGCTGAGGTTAACAAAGACACTAAATGCTGGACAACCAAAGTAGTTACCAGCATGTCTTGACTTAGGCTGAATACAGCAATTCATGTCTATCGGCAGTGTGCATCTCATTTCCATTCTCATGCTTGGGCAGCTCTCCCTTTTGTCCACCTATATGCTGTCAGTCCCACTTCAGGAAGGAAACGCTGCAAACCAGATTCTGCCCGCATGACAGGGGGCAGAATCATAGGGTCTGATCTCCCACCCCCTGCGATGGCAATTTTGAGAAATGTGTAAATGACTTTATGCATTTTTTACTTGTTTTTGCAATAATAGGTGACTTCAGTACAGCCTTGAGTACAAATACAATGAAATACAATGTGGCAGCTGATATTCTTCATACAGAAATAATCACTTCCTTTTGAAAAGTAATTCAGAATATCTGAGTCCTTCAGGGTCTGTCTCAGAATGTGATTTCCATCACATTTCTGTTTTTGTGGTTTGCTTACCATGTGAGTTACCTACACCAGCCTTTTTTTTCTATTTCAGATTCATGCATTTGCTGTCTTTAAGGGAGAAAAAAAAGGTTAAAATTTTGAAGTAAAATGTGTTATTTTATGAATTATTGTAGATATTTGTTCTCTCTTTTTTTCTTTTTGTTTTTTTTTTCCTCCCCAATATTGTTATCTGACTTACTGAAGTTATGCCAGTGATAGAATTGCTACTTCCTGTCTAATGGTTTGACAGGGAGACACTGTTGCTTATAGCAGTAGTAAAGGTAATCTTAAATGAGCCAAGAAATCAGTTGAATACATCAGAAAAGGTAATTTAATAAAGGTATTTTCAGGTTAAATGAATTAAACTGGTCCTACTAATTAAACTTCTTTAATACTAATACTGTTGCTGATACTACTACTACTACTGCTACTACTACTACTACTACTACTACTGCTACTACTACGACTACTACTACTACTACCACCACCACCACTAATGCAAATTAAAAATGGTGGGAGTGATAGCAGTACCAAACTTCTTGTCAGTTCCTCCAGTGTCCCTTTTGTCCCTTCTTTTGTAGTTTTGTCGTGTCTTAGCTGCCTTTTTATATCAAAGGCCCAATACAATGAAACAAGCGAGTAGTGCAATCTTTGAATCCTCTCTATAACTTCCCGTCCAACCTTCCATTTAGATACATAATTTCCTCTTCTAGGAAAGTGTTTAATGCTTTCTTAGCTACCTCAACTGCTTAACATCTGATCCTTATCTTATGTTTTACTTAAACATTTGCCCATCTTGCAGTTAAAAGGTGTTAAAGTAGCTTCCTTTCCCTTTGTTATTTCAGAGCTCAGGTAACTATAATTATGCTGCCATAGTTTCTATGCAAGATAACATTACAATAGGAGGGGTTTTTAAAGGATAAAAAGGCTGGTAGTTATAGCATGATTTGAAATACTGTAGCCCACAGGTATAGGAAGTATTAGTAGAGACTCAGCTGTCATTGGGGGACATATCCCATGAGCATTCACTCAGCTTACAGATCTGGGACAAGTATTCTGCAGCTAAACTTAAAAACTTGAGTCAGGATCTGGAGGGTGGATTGATCTTTCAGATGTGAAAATAATTTCCCATATTTCTGGGGTTTTCAGGTCCATAGCCCTTACTTAGGCATAATTGGTCTTGTAATTTTTATTTTACATATAAAAAAGCTTTTTTTTTTTTTAGGCAGATTTAAACCAATATTCTACCTCACCATGCGTCTGCTCCTAGATAACTGAACTATAAGTAGGAAGAAAGAAAGTGGAGACAGCATTCAGTTTCTCAGGTCAGTGTCTTTTAAAAGGCTCCTGAAGGCAGCAGACCCTGTGGTACACTGCATTAAACAGCAAAATTAACATTTCATTGTGAAACAAACAAGGTATTAGATCTCCACTCAGGGAAAACCTCATCAATAAATGCAGGTGCATTCACTGCTTCTCATCTCACTTTCTACGCAGGTAGTAGTGTAGCCCTTAACTCAAGGAGTTAAGATTATGGTCTGTGTGGTTTTACATGTCTCAAAATGTGCAGAATTCTGAAAGGGAAGGACTGGCTATTTCCTAGCAGCCTTTATTTATTTATTTAATTATTTTTAGTATGCTATTTATTTCACTGTTAATCTCACTGCTGTTTTGTTTGGATCATAGAAAGGATCATTAAACCACTTAACAAGGACATGGTCCTTCTGCTGAAAATTGTCAGAGGTTTATGCTCCCCAGAACAGATTCCAGGAGCAATCCAGAAGAATTAAACAGAGCAGCTCCTTTCTCTGGGAGTGAGACTCATTTATGAGCATTGCACTCTGTTTACTTCTTCATCTATGCTTTTGCTTACAAGCCCCAAATGTAGAAACAGTAGACCGAAAAAAGCCTTGGAAGCACAAGTCAAAGAGCTGACACAGCCGCTGCACAGTGGAAGCACATTTGAATTTCTATGCATGCCACTCGGAGACAACAAAAAGAAAAGCTTCCATATAATTCAATTAAATTGGGTAAAACAATTCTCTGCAGTAACTCCCTGAAATTAATAAGGTACTTTGATTTTGTGTTTTTTTTTTTTCTTTTTTGAGCCAAAAGAACATTATTTTTAAATTTCAGTAAATAAAAAATTTTTATTAGTGCAATGCAAAGTCTGAGATTTTATATCAATATAAGTTACAGCATGCATATTTAGCCTTCACTATAAAGCTACTTTACTAATGGGACCAAATACACCACACAAACAAAAAAATAACTTGTGTAGTTTTCAATTTACGTTTGTTTAATTGTTCCCTTCTTGCCACTGTCAGGTCAAGGTCTGTAACAGTATCATGTACCTGGCTGTATTTATTTTGTTTTCTAATTATCCATTAATCTGGGATTTTTTTGATGCAGCTAATGGATTAGAGTTTAAAGCCTGAAAATCTGTATCCCAGTTTAATTTGTGTTTATGAAACTGAGCAAATAGACGATAAAGAAAAAACAAAGAAAATAAAGTTCTTCCTGCCACTTGTGCTGAAATGAAGGTACTGTTTACTCTTTACTTTTGCATTCAATAATCTGTTCTTTTTCAGATTTAGTTATTCCAGGGCTGTATTAGTATCACATTACTTAACATGACACCCCCCTTTTTCTCATATGCTTCAGTGATGATATCTCTGTCTTTATTCCAGATAAAAGGAAGTTTTGCTGCTGTCATTCAAGCCCTAGTGAGCTGGGCAGCCACCTGAGTTTCCACCAGATGCCTTCAGCTCTTTACCAAATCGCCTCAGCTCACAGCTCATTTGGATCTTCAGTTCAGATTCGACATATGGAACAAAAAACATTTTACTAACTCAAACCTTTTATAATGCATGACATCAGTAGTCATTAGCATCTCCTGGGCAATAGTTCATGTGTTTTGAGTCCACAGCTGAAAACAGTGAAGTGATTAGATCTGTCCCTAGGAGAAAAGTACAATTGGTGTTTTTGCTATTCTCTTTTTACAGACACACTATTTCGCAAAAGCCATGTATTCAGATACAGCAGTGCTCCAGAAAGGCTGATACATGTTAAAAGGCTGGTAGAATAGCTTAATACTTAAAAATGCACTGAGGACATAGAATGTAGTTCTTACCAATGTTACTTGTCCATTTCTTTTTTAGGTCTTCAAAAAGCTACTCAGAAAAAGTACAGGGAAAAAAAAAAAAGTAACTGCAGCCACGTGGAAAAAAAATATGTGGTTTCTTACCTAAGCCTAACAATCAAGGTAGTAAATTAAACCTGTCATATACCATTAGATGCCATAATTGCTGTGTAAGGATCAAGGTTGGTCTGAGGGAAATGGACGTTCATAACTAAGAATATTGACTGGAAGAGGATAAAGATTAGGTCAATCCTGTACTTGAAGGTACTGTTTTATTTAAAGAGATTCCACTAACAAAAGGGTCCAAGAAGATTTCCCCCACCCTGGAATATCAGAGCTGTTGCTCTGTATTTTGTTTGCTTCCTTTTCACAGCAATTATAGGATGTGCAGTGCATTGTACCTAAAGGTGTACTTCTCTGCTATCTTCCTTCCCTTCTTTCTGTCTTTTCAGTATAAATCAATGTAAAAGGAGTGCCATACAGCACTGTCATTTGAAGTCAAATGAGTCATGTGCTCAACAAAAAGGCTTTAACTCTGTAGATGAGAAAGGGACCTTTGTGGGTTCTTGCTTATCTGCTTTGTGGTCTTCATTCAGTCACTTCATCTGCTGGAACTCTTTGAAGACTGATTCTTCTTCCATCTATTTGGACTGAATGTCTTTTGGGTAGGGCTGCCCCTCTCTGCTATCCTTTTACAGTACCTCACACAATGCAGATCAACCTTGGTTTGTCACAATGTAAGATTAAAATAATGCCTCTTTCTCTGTCCTTTGAAGGTGATTCATCCTTGTGGAGAATTTTTTGCTATGCAAGCATCCTTCATTGATTGGCATGGATATGGCAACCACAATCAAACTCTGTCTGTATTGATACTTTTCTACTTTGTAATGGTCTTTTCTTATGTCTCATCCAATTAGGCTGCATTAGTATCTGTAGTCTTACCTTTCCTAGATATATATGAGAGAGCCAAAGAATCACAGAATCCCAGACTTGTTTGGGTTAGAAGGGACCTTAAATCTCATCCAGTTCCAACCCCTTGCCGTGGTCACAGACAGCTTCCACTAGACCAGGTTTCTCCAAGCCCTGTCCAGCCTGGCCTTGAACACTGCCAGGGATGGGGCAGCCACAGCTTCTCTAGGCAACTTGTGCCAGGGCCTCACCACCCTTGCAGGGAAGAATGTCTGCCTAAGAGCTCATCTTAATCTCCCCTCTGTCACGTTGAAGCCATTCCCCCTTGTCCTGTCACTGTCCCTTTGGTATCCCTTTGGTCAGTTTATGTCAGCAGTCCTGGCTGTCTCCTGTCTCACCCTGCTTGCTGTGTCGGCAGTCTTTCACTTATGTCAAAGGGAGAAGAGGAAAGCCTATGCAAAGCCACACAATGCCTTTCTTAGTGATGTGCAATTTAAAAAATTAATTTTTACTTTTTAATAACCAGAATGTTTTGATCAACCTTGTGTTGTTCAACAGTCAGCAATATTCCTTTGTGGAAGGTGTCTCATCAGATCTGTATTTCTTCAAATATGAAGAAATTTTCTTAATACTGTTTGAGTGGAAATAAATTACAAAGCAAGTTCATTAGTTTTGCAAGAGAGTACTTGCAAAATTCCTTGTCTTAGATAGATTTGTGGTGAGCTAGAAGCAATGTATTCTTTTACAGAGAATAGCTTTAAGCAAAAATATATCCCAAGTACTATACAAGTAGCATAGAGGGGGAAAGTTTAAGTTAAGGGCCAGTTTATTCAGTGTCACGTTAAATCATCGATTTATGATATAATCAAATTTAAATTTTGTGCAAAGTCAGTATGTGGCTAAAGTCAAGAGTTGGAGGATATTATAACAATAACATCATCCAACTTGATTGGTGACCAAGGGACAATTTGTAACTTAAAGTCTTAAGCTTTTGTCAAAACCCCTCTGATTTGGCTTTACTAATGTTACATATACTTAACATTTATTCCAACTACAGTATTGTGGCAGCTTAGTGGAAGGTAAGCATGTTTGAGTGCTGAATTTAATTTGAAGAATTTGATTCACCTTGAACCAAATACACCAGCACTAGTTTAATACATTCATACAAAAATTCTGAAAACCTCTGTTTACTAAAATGGTTTGCTTTTCCCTTTGGCACGGAGGAAAACCAAACATATAGGATACTAATGGGAAAAATCCATACGAATGCAAGAGTTGATGCTAAACGTGTTTTCAGATCAGAAGAAGGAAACACTAATGTGGAATCATATGAACAATTTACTGCAGAATAGTGCTGCTCAAACAGCAGGTATTGTTAATTACTGTTAATTCAGCCTGTAGATGTTACAATCTGAACCTACAGTTTCCCTTGCTTGAAGAAGCTGGATATTCTAAATTTGTAGTACTTCTCATCATTTTTTTTTTTTATTTTATTTTTTTAAGATCTGGAGCCCTGTGAAAATCTTCAGAAAAAAAAAAAAAGAGATATTTTTCTGTCCTGCTGGTTTTGTCATCCTACTTTTTGCTGATACTGAGGATGAAGTCAAAGTGGTGTTTAAGAGAAGGGAAGTTATAATTGCTTTTTATTTACTCTGGGAACTGACAAAGCTACCAGCTATGAAATAGTGTTACAGCATTGTATATCTATGTTTGTTACCCCAATAAAAGCATGACTGTTTGCTCTACTATTACATTGCAAATAAAATGGAATTTTCAAGTTATATACATTCACATGCCAATGTAAATATTCATAACCATGTAATTACTGAGAAAGTAATTTATTTTCTTTTAAATATGTGCTTGGAAAGAGCTTAACTTTTTCCAGTTTACAAAGCTGTCTTTATGAGGAATGAAGAGTTGAAGTGTCAATTCAATATAAAGAACTCTGATTTTCTTGGAAATACTTGAATTTAGATTCCCCCACAAGATTAAAAAAAAAAAAGTTTGTTTTGTTCAGGTCTTTAGGTAAGAGATACTGTGGTTTCTGCTGCTAGACTGACTGTTACAATTCAGAGTTACATGAACACAGCAAAGCACTGCTAATGTAAGTATTGAGTCCACCCATGTGATATGAGCTGGATTAACAAAGTAATATGCAGGGAATACACAAATACCTGCTTAGTTTTTTTAAAACTGGGATGTGAATGTTTTGATTTCTGCACACAGCTTTGAAACTCGTTCCTTCATTTTCCCTTGTCCTGTTCTGAAACCTCTACCAGTTGTCAGGTGGGATGTGCCTACATTGTTAGAAGTAACGGCTCAACAAATGTGCACTGAATATTTGAAGCCCTTGAATATCTGTACTGTGAACAGAATCCCTGGAGCCATGTGGTAACAATTCTGAGAACATATTTTGAGGGGAAAAATGAAAATTTCAAAGTTGTACATACAGCTTGTCTCAGTAATTTTGCAAGCAGTGAAAGATAGCAGCTCATCTAGGCTCCCTTTCCCATGAAAGTTTGAACTAAGTTCCTCTGAGTTTCCCTCCAACCTGAGCTGCTCTGTGATCCTTTGTAACATCTAGAGTAGAGCAGTCATCTTTCTTCTGACCTTATTTAAAGATGGAAATTATTGCAGAGCAGCTTCTTATGTGGCCTTGATGGTAAAAGTTTGTTTAATTTGATTAAACGTCACTGCTGTGGCTTAATCCCAGCTAGTAATTCAGAACCACACAGCCATTTGCTAACTCCCACCTTATCATTCTCCTCTGGATGGCATGGGTAGGAGAATCAAAAAAATGTAAACCCCATGGGTTGAGATAAGAACAGTCCAGTAACTAAGGTATAACACAAAACTACTACTACTACTACTACTACTAGTGATAAGGGAAGCAACAGGGGGAGAGAATATAAAACTAAACAGGAAAAGGAAAAGAAAACAATAAACACAAGTGATGCACAATACAATTGCTCACCATCTGTGAACCCATACCCAGCCCGACCTGAACAGTGATCTGGGCCTTCCAGATAACTGCCCCCAGTTTATATACTGGGTATGACGTACTGTGGTATGGAATACCCCTTTGGCTTGTTTGGGTCTGGCATCCTCTCTCTGCTTCCTCCCTGCTTCTTGTGCCTCTCCCCACTGGCAGAGCATGAGAGACTGAAAAGTCCTTGATAGGGGTAAACATTACTGAGCAGCAACTAAGACATTGGTGTGTTATCAGTGTTGTTCTTAGATTAAAGCCAAACCATGGCACTGCCAGCTGCTGGGAAAGAGAAAAATAACTGTTACAGATGAACCCAGGACAAACATGTAATCTCTAGTGGGATTTGGCAATACTTGTTGCTTGTTTGCTTATGTTTCAGAACAGATTTTTGGAGGTTGTTTTGGGAATTTCTGTGTCCACAGGGTTCAGATTTAGAAGAATACAAACCTGTTGTGCCTGGCATAGCACATTCTACCACTGACTGTAATGCACTTGCTGTACACATTCAAGAAGGACATCTAATACATGGATATCGGATGGCATTAACACTTCACATAAGTCCGCTTCAGAAGTCAGATGGTCTTGGACTTAAGGAGTTAGCACAACTACCTTTGCATTTTGATTCCAAAGATGTTAAATTTAGTGTGGTTTGGGTTCATAGCTAGCCATTCTAATGTGGGCAAGTCATTTGTTAGAATGACTGTGATGGAGGCTTGGGGTGCCTTAAATGTCTATCTGCAGACTGTGGTCATTTTAAATGTGCCTTAATAATAACCTCTTTCCTTTTTCTGTCCTCCCCTCCCTCCCCAAAAGAATGTGTATCTAAACCAGATTTGGGCATACAGGAAGGAAATGGCCACAGAATGAGAAATTATAATATTTGAATTAAAATTAGTAAGTTTGAATGGGCAGCAATTTAACATCAATACTGCATGGAGTTGAAGGGTTGCATATACTACCAACCAAAGCTTTATATCTGCCCCTTGGGTTATATAGCTCATTTTAGCAAAATACTCTCTTAAAACTCCTGAATGGGAATTTTTTTTTTTTGCAAGCCTTTGAAGACTTCTCCTCAGAGTATATGCTGAGAATTACACTAGCTAATGTTCTCACTTAGGTTCTGCCCTAATTCTCCAAGAAGCAAAAGTTCTCTCAGCTTCACACCTACTGGTATGAAAATTCCATTTATTTTAAATATTCTCCCTAGAAATAAGGGCAACAAGCTGCTCTTTCTTCCCTGGGGCTTTGGCTCCAAGGCTTCTAACATTACAGGTGACCTTTCAATACATCTTCAGGATAAACTGGCATAAAAAGACCTTCTCATTTCTTCCCCATGGCTTCCGTGTGGAAGCACCATTGCATTTAATGTGGTAGCCTGGGCCATTTCTATAGCATAATGGTGCAACAACAGATCTTTTCCTGCGTTTGAACTGCTCCTTGACAGATCAAGTGAAGTCAAGTCAAGGACAGTCATTAATTCACCCCAACATCTTTCCTAGGCGCTCACATTTTGCATGGATGGTACCTAGTACTGACACATCTTTGTGGAGCATGCAGATTATTCCAAATTGGGGTGATTTAATGATTAGTTCAGATTCTGTCATCCTCTAACTTTACAGCAGAACTGTGACCTAAATGAAGCAGCTTAGTAATTAACTTTCTTCAGCTGCAAAGGACTATTTCCTCATGTAAATATTATCTCTTCTTAGCTCCGCCTTATGCCCAGTGGAGTCAAGAGTGGGGCACAAGCTCTTTGCTGAGCTGTAGGTTTTGATTTATCATTCAAATAGATTCAGACCCTTACATTAGCACACTAATTTCCCCAGTCTTCCATATCTGAAGGGCCAGGATTAACTTTAGTTCTCCAAAGAGTATTTATTTTACCGTTTTTATATAGCCCTTGGTAGAATTTGAGTGTATTCTTTTTAAGAGAGGCAGCCAATATTTATTTTAGTTGAATGACTGGATTAGAAACTACACAACCACCATATGCTGCCTTCAAGATAAACATTATGTTTTGGGTTTTGCTTAAAAAGGAATACTGTTTGAATGGCTCTTCATCTGTGGTCCTCAATTATACTTCTAGCATGAAGAGGAAATTCGCTTGAACACAAAAAGAAGGGGAAAGATACTGAAGACATTAATGCTTAGTGTTTTAGGACTTGGTGTTTTGTTTCAGTGTGATGCAAACGCACAGGGGTTTTGGGAGAAATAATCATGTAAATGTGTCTCTTGCAGATAATACAAAGATTCATGTGGTTTACTCTTATTTGGGGGATATTCTATTAAAACATTTTCTTTCTGCTAAAATTTGTACAAGTCTTAAGTGGAAACTAAATAGACATCTTACATCATAAAACCAAAATTGTACTGTGAAGAAATAATCCACAATTAACAATAATAAATGTGATGCATTTTACATATGTACAACAAACCTCTAACAATGTCATTCTTCAGTACACAATGTCAAGAAATACAGAGTTATCTCTAGTGTCGAATTATTCTGCGCTCAGGTCTTGTTTTTATCTTCTCTGCTGAATGAGTTCCTGCATGGCAGCCAAAGGAAGTGGTGAACCACCCCCACGGAAGACTTTATATTTGATTATAAGAATACTCTTATACAAGCTTGCTGTGGTTGCTTCAGCAGCTACACCTAATATTATGCCTTTTTTTCAAGAGGAAAAAAAAAATCAAAGCTTCAAAATATTATCAATCTTGCAAGTATCCAAAATGTGCACTAGGTTTGATAGAATTTCCTTTAAAAAAGAAGTATCATATACTGTTATTTGATATGCCTCAAGTTACTGATGTGATATTGCTATACAAAACCAAGTAAAATACCCTCTGTGTTTCCTGTTGGAGTGAATTTCTAGGTGAAAGCTTCTATGTTACTGCACTATGGAAGTGTGTGTTGTATTCTGTCATCTTTCCTGGTGTATAATCTCCAAGGGTTTTCATTACTGGACTTCTAATTTAGCTTGACAGAAGAACCTATTCTCAGGCCTGAGTCACTCTCAGCCTGATATGTTGGAAAAATAATACTGTCATGTACTATCATGGTATGATTGTCTTAGTTCAGAAGGGCTGTTGCTTGACTAGCTAAATGTGCTAGTAATTTTTTACTTGTCATTACTGCTCTTTCAGTACTCAGTGCAGTTTGCTGGTTCAGGTTGATGGAAAATGTTCATAAATTTGAATCGAATAGCTTAGGTCGCTGCACATTTCCATTGCTAAAAACTCTCCCAAACCTCAAACCGCAGAATGACTCAATAATAGTCATAAGTTGGATGAGCAACTCTGAGACTAAAAGATATTGAAATCAACAAGTATCATTTGAGTAGGTTAGAAGTGCTGCTTTCTTGTATGACAAGTTGGTTCTCTTTTTTTAAAGCCCACACTGTGAAAAATGTCTCTGACCTGGGACTGCCCCGGAAGAGGCATATGCTTTTTAATAGATAATAAATGAACAATCCAATTATTTAAAGATACTTTTAGTAGCAGGGAAATACAATAAATACTTTAAGTGTATAACAATTCACAACAACAGAACAGTTAAGAGACTGTCGGTTGGGAAAAGTCTTGCAGCATCCTTTTTCCACAGGCTGGGGCTTATTCCAATGTTCTTGTTCTTCCAGTTTTCTGGAAGACACCATCCTGTGAGCAAATGAATTGTACAAAGTCCAGTGCTGACACCAGTGTTAGGTAATGGAAGATTCCTCTGTGTGCTATCACTCTCATAACTGAAGGGACAAAATGAGGTGTGTCTTCACTTCTGTTTAGCCCAGTCCATTAAAACTTTTTTGTTTTTTAAACAAATCAGGCTATAAAGTAGGATAGCTGTAGTTCAGAAACACAATGTGCAGTGCCTTTTGCTGCACTGTTGCAGTTGCAGAAGGAGTAAAATCCAATGAATGAGCAGGACAGTCACCCAACTGTAAAAATGCTGTCAATGTGGCTTTACAACAGTTCCAGCCTGTCAGACTCCAAGAAATGGGTTGGCAGTTTTAAGGGTAGGATTAGGACTGGTGTTTGGAAGGTCTATTAGCCTAACAGATTTGTCCTGAAGGAGAAGTCTGGATGGATGGATGGATGGATGGATGGATGGATGGATGGATGGATGGATGGATGATAAAACTGACACTAGCAAAATGTGTCCATTTGTAAATTTATCCAGAGTAATTTCCAGCTAAGCTCATAAAGACAACATTTAGAATTATAAGGGCTCATACAAATCTGCTCTTGTCTAATGTACCTTTTTGGAGGCAAAAGAATACCATTTTGGAATCTATACAATTGCAAAAACAAACAAAAAATATTCTTGGGACAAATCCGTTAGGATTTCAATTGTCTTCCAGGAAATACAAGAAAGCCACAAAGGATACAGGAAAATTGGGGAAGACAAACAGGTTTGTGGACTGAATGCGAAGGATGAGGATGCTAATTCCAGAGATATCATCTGCCAAACCTGGATAAGGTATGGTTATGACAGGTGCTTTTTGGGAAGAAAGAAATAGCTACTGCATGTGGCTGGGGAAGAGAGAGACTGCTTAATACAGAGCAGTCTAAGAGTGTACAAAGCAGATTTCTTTCAGTTTAAGCTAAACAAAAAACACTACCAGAAATCTATACTGTGGCACTACTAATAATGGTTTTAAACTAAAAGAAGGTAGATTCAGTCTGGATTTATTATGATAAGGGTGGTGAGGCCCTGGCACAGGTTTCCCAGAGAAGCTGTGGCTGCCCTATCCTTAGCAGTGTTCAAGGCCGTATTGGACGGGGCTTGGAGCAACCTCATCTAATGGAAGGTGTTGGACCTGGATAAGTTTTAAGGTCCCTTCCAATCCAAACTGTTCTACAATTGTATCGTAGATGTTCAGGTCTTTCTCCCCACCAAGTATGTACATGGTGATGGTAAGCTCCTCCGTTCCAGCTGTGTTCTTTCATAATCTGCTCCTCCTGGGTGACACTCCACTCTAATGTAGATGTAAGCCAATGTTAGTTTGCCAGAAAACTTGCTTCCTGTTACACAAAAATAGAGTTATTTTGACTCAAATTTCACTTAATTTAAGATAAGTAGCCTTTTACAGAAATAAATTTGTTCTAGGTCAAAAGAAGTGAACATTTAGTCAACCTGGAGTTGACTAAAGATTTTTTAAGATTTCCTGTTTGGTGATAGAATAATGAAATAAGTAGTTTTATAATATATTTTCAGTAAATTTAAAGCACCAGTTGGCTCCTACATAGAAGCTGGAACTGCCTTAGCATTTCAACAGCTGTTCAGAAATGTGTATTTCCTGTTACTGAAGACTGCTTATTCTTAAGAAAATGAGGAACAAATGTGCCTTCCATTATTTTTTGCAAACAGCTTTTACACAGAGTAGGAGTATAGGTAAAGCTTTTAAATCCTTTAGTGCCAAAAATGTTTTGATAAGAGGCATTTTACATGTTGGTTGTTGCAGGAGAAAAAGTAAATGCTGTTGCGTCGTATGTTAAAATATTTTATTGTAAGATAAATGCAGAGTAGCATCACTTGGAAATATCTCTATCCATCAAGTTATGGAATAAAGCTTGCTTTTATATATATGTATACATATATAAAATTCTCACGAGAGAATATGCAAGTGTGCAAATAAAAGCCATGAAAATTAGCATATTTAAGACTGCCAAAATATTCTGTCAGAAGGTAGATGGGACTGAAATCAAGTTTTTAAAAGTATATTGTTTTCCTGCTTTTCCGAAACATAATCTCTCATTTCTCTCTCTTCCAGAAGGCACTAGCAAGATCTCCTGAACCCAGTCAGTTTCAGACTTGGTTTAAAATCCATGCCTTAGAAACTGTGCTTGGGATTTCCTAGTTAAAACCCCAGTGAGCACCATTTTGATTCACTGCATTTGTCATACCACATCTGATCTGCTGCAGCATGTCTTAGTTTTGGCATGGAAAGAAGATACTGTGTGACTCACTGTGATGCAATGCAGTGGCGAGTGAAAAAGAAAAGAAAAGCCTACACAATGTCAAAAGTACAATCTGCTCTCAATACAGATAACCGTCAATCAATCTCGATCTTTTCAACTAATTCTGCTTCAGTTACCCATGAAAATGGGGGCAATATCCCTACATTTCACATAACCAGTCAGCAGCAGTGATTGGTGCATATTTACAGACTGTATTGTCTGTTCTCTTCCTCTGTATGACTCCTGTCTTGATCATTTGGCTTCAGTTTATCAGGAAACAGAGAAGCTGCTCAGTGAAGCTTCCCTTAGCAGTAGGAGAATGGTTTTGCCCAATTCAGTCCCAGATTCTGTCCTTCATTCCTTTCACTGGGACTGCTTTTTCATCTCATAAGGAGCCCTCCTGTGTCCTGTGTCTTCTCATGCTATTTTCTGCATTATCTGTTCAAGAAACCAGCACAAGCTGAAAACTTAACATTAGCTGATGGAAAGGAAATGTGATCAGTGTCTCAAATCCTACAAATCCCACAGACCTTAGAAATCCCCAAAGCACATTCCTCAGTATTATCTGTTTGTCTGGGTTTTTTTCCTGTTCATTTCCATTTTCTCTAATTTTTCTTCTCATCTCCCAGCCATCCTAGCTTTCCTTACTCATCTTACTACGTGGTTTTGTTACTTTTCAGAGACCTATATGAATTTGAAAGTAGAATGAACTGTCTCATATATAGATTTTTTTTTTCCTTGAGAAATTTGGCTTGAATATCTTACCTTTAACATTACCTTTAATGTTGGCTGCCTGCAACAGTCCAACCTGGCCCATAAACACCAGAGGATATCAGGAGGGTAGCTCCACTTCTTCTGTGATACTCACCCAATCTTCTCTCCGTTATGTCTTATGCATACTGTAGGCATCAAGCCCAAGATGCTGAAGCAATCTTACAGCTCTCTGTTGTTTCTCCTGAAAACATCTGCAGGCATTGTGGTTACCTGCAAGCTATGGTGGAGCTAGGGGAGGATATCTGTTCGTCATTACACCCAATGCCTGACTCGGAAATG
Source organism: Pezoporus occidentalis (assembly GCF_034315485.1). Taxonomy (NCBI): domain Eukaryota; kingdom Metazoa; phylum Chordata; class Aves; order Psittaciformes; family Psittacidae; genus Pezoporus; species Pezoporus occidentalis. The sequence goes on from NW_026916263.1 coordinate 2,354,051, forward strand.
GGCATGAAACACCCTGGTTGTGCATAAGGGCCACGCATCTAGGGAAGGATATAAAACAATCATCATGAAGTTAATTCCCACCTATGCTTACAGCACCCTAATTTCTGCAGGTAGGCAAGCTGCAGGACACCAGTCATTGGCAAAAAGCATGATCTTAGTCAGTGACTTCATTAGTTTTCCAGAAAGGGGAACAAGCACCACACTGACAAAATGTGCAGATATTTCTAAGCCAGAAGAAGTCGCAAGCTTTCTAAAAAGAGGAATACAACAAGGGAACCTAGAAGGAGTACAAACCTCAACAGAAACACTGGTGTTTTCAACTAATAAAAATAAAAATTACTACGTTTTAAGAAGTCTGAAATGTGAGTGAGGAACCTAGGAGGAAGTGAAGCTGTGAAACTTGAGTTCAAATAATATGCATCAAATAAGACATGAGTTTTCAGAGATATAATTATTTATTTGCAATCATATTTCCTAATGCAACCAGAATTACTTGGCATCTCAAAGGCATTAAAAAGGAGACTTTAAAATACGTGGTTCAGCATTGCTGTAATACAGGTAGAATTTACTGCAGAAGGAAGAGGCACAATTAAGTTTTAATGAGGTGGCATAGATGACATAGATTACTGCTTGGCAAAACTGTTGTGTCAGAAAGAACATTCAGTTCAACTTTATGGTCATTGTATCCAAAAAAACCAAATAGATACTTGCTATGCAAGACCATATGAGGAGCTGTACCAAGTCAGACCAATGGTTCATCTGTCCTAGCAAGTACTTAGGGAAGACTGTAAGTACAAAACAAAACCTGGAGAGGTACGTTTTGTCACTTCTATTGTATGGTATTCCAGCATCTGGCAGTTTGCTTCTTACAGATTTCCAGAAGATGGGCACTAGGGCTGGTGGGATTACACGTACATCATCCAACTCAAAAGTTTTCCTGAATGATGGTTTTTATCCATGAATTTGTTTAACTACTGAGCCATTTTGGACAGGTGGTACTCAGGACGCCTAGTGGTAATGAGGTGTATGGAAAAAAATACATATTTTTGAAAAATGTACTTTCCCCCTCCTTTCTTTTTTGAACCACCTTGGTAATGTCTGGAAGCTTCTGCTCAATGTTTATTACTATGATACTAGAAACACACAATAAAAATGGGGGACTTACTTCCAGAAAAAAAATCCAAAGTTATTAGGACATTATAAAGAAAGATTTATGAAGTAAATGTACATGCAAAGCTAGCATGCTGGCAAACTGCTGAGAAAGACAATGGGAGTTACCAAAAATATAGAAGTTAGAAATAGCTAATAGCTACTATATGGTATGGAAAAAATAGGGGTGGAATCAGTTAGAATTAAGGACTTACTGCTTTTTTTTTGTGTAGATGCACTTCTAGTGTTAATGGACAAAATGTAGAAAGAAAGGCCAATGGCTAATATCACTTTTAGCTGTAGAAAAGGGAAGTGATGCAAATCTTAGTAATTATAAAGCTCTGAACACTAGCTGGGAAAACATTTCTCCCCTGATTCTCCAGTTAACATACCCGTTCTGAGAGATGGAGGGCTTACCATTCCTAGACTTATATTTTCAGGCTAACAACTCCTGACAAACTATATGGTAAGCATCCATGCTTATGTTATGTTATGTTGTATGTTATATGTTATATGTTATATATGTTATATGTTATATATATGTTATATATGTTATATGTTATATATGTTATATGTTATGTTACGTTCTGTTATCCAGTATTCACATCTGTGGTTTCGTCTCCTGTGACACTTTTCAGCTCATTTGAAATATCTTCTGTTCAACCTTAAAGATGTGAGTCCTTTTGTTCTGAAGACTTCTGCTTCATATTCACAGTCAAAAATCTATGAGTATGTTTAACCCTTCCTTTTCTCAAATAGCTTTAGCTGAATGCAAGAATACTCTGCAAGCAAGATGTCTATACAGCTTGAAAGTGTAAGGTGTAGCTAGCACATGCAGAAGAGAGCTGGTATTTCATAAGTTAGCAGGCAAAGCATTAATTTACCCACCATGCTGATAATAAACTTGAACAGTGATAGGGGCAGATATGTGGCAGATACAGATACAGAGAATCTGTATCTGTCTTCTAGCAGTGATTAAAGGATGGAAAAGACATAAATAATTGCAATTTTATAGTGATGTCTGCCATCTAGAAGCACATGGCAGTAAACTGCACCTCCTGTTGCAGCCCCTGGAAAGATGGCAGCTAAGGCTATAGCATCAATCTGAAGAATCCAAGACTTGCCTCCTTTGTGCTGTATCTCCATTTTTTTTACCCTTCAGGTACAAACAGTGTTCATCACCAAATCCTGGCCCTGGTTACAGGATCCAAAGAATTATCTGTTGGTGGCCATTCATAAATGGAGGCATCAGATCTGTGTCCAGACCCATGATATGACCCAGCAGCTAGTGTTTGCCCAGGCAATGCCCAGGACTGCTCTGGGACCAGGATGGATCTGGGGCTGTCTCCAGTATGGAAGAGGCCACCTTTTAAAGGCAGAAAACATCTCAGCTGGAGTGTAATGAACTCTGCAATGCTGCATGCCTCTGCAGCCAGGAAATGCTTTTTCCTGCATGTGTTCATGCAAAAAAACAAAGCAAATCATGTTACCTAGCCCAGGCTGGAACTTGTGTTTCTGGAATGGAAAATGGCATTGAGGAAGAAAACAGAGATGAACAGCTGACACTTTCAGCAGGTTTCCACTTAGAAATACTTTTAAACAAATCCTTTTATTCCACCACCTGCCATCAACTCTGAGTAAGTGTGGCAGATGCTGACTTTTCATAGTTACTGTGAAATGACCCAGTAAGAATAGGAGATTCTGGGAAATTTACTTTTCCTTGCAGTTTCATAGAATCATAGAATCATAGAATAGTTAGGGTTGGAAAGGACCTTAAGATCATCTAGTTAAAACCTGCCATGGGCAGGGACAACTCACACTAAACCCTGTCACCCAAGGTTCTGTCCAACCTGGCCTGGAACAGTGCCACAAATGGAGCATTCACAACTTCCTTGAGCGATCCATTCAAGTGCCTCACCAGCCTCACAGTAAAGAACTTCTTCCGTATATCCAATCTAAACTTCCCCTGTTTAAGTTTTAACCCATTACCCCTTGTTCTGCCACTACAGGCCCTAAGGAAGAGTCCCTCCCCCATACTGGATACTGGAAGGCTGCTGTGAGGTCTCCACACAGCCTTCTCTTCTCCAGGCTGAACAGACCCAACTTTCTCAGCCTATCTTCATACGGGAGGTGCTCCAGTCCCCTGATCATCCTCGTGGCCCTCCTCTGGACTTGTTCCAACAGTTCCATGCCCTTTTTATGTTGAGAACACCAGAACTGCACACAATACTCCAGGTGAGGTCTCACAAGAGCAGAGTAAAGGGGCAGGATCACCTCCTTTGGCCTGCTGGTCATGCTCCTTTTGATGCAGCCAAGGATACGGTTGGCTTTCTGGGCTGCAAGTGCTCACTGAAGCCGGCTCATGTTCATTTTCTCATCAACCAACACCCCCAAGTCCTTCTCCACAGGGCTGCTCTGAATCTTTTCTCTGCCCAATCTGTAGCTGTGCCTGGGGTTGCTCCCAGGACCTTGCACTTGTCGTTGTTAAACTTCATGAGGTTGGCATCAGCCCACCTCACAAGGGTGTCAAGGTCCCTCTGGATGGCATTCCTTCCCTCCAGCGTATCAACCGAACTACACAGCTTGGTGTCATCAGCAAACTTGCTGAGGGCGCACTGAATCCCACTGTCCATGTCACCAACAAAGATGCTGAACGAGACCGGTCCCAACACTGATCCCTGAGGGACACCACTCGTTACTGTTTTCCAACTGGACACTGAGCCATTGACCACAACTGAGTGTGCGGCCATCCAGCCAGTTCTTTATCCACCGAGTGATCCACCTATCAAATTGATGTCTCTCCAATTTAGAGACAAGGATGTCATGTGAGACAGTGTCAAATGCTTTCACAGGTCCAGGTAGATGACGTCAACTGCTCTACCCCTGTCCATCAGTTCCGTAGCCCCAGCATAGAAGGCCACCAAATTTGTCAGGCAGGATTCCCCCCTAGTGAAGCCATGCTGGCTGTCACCAAGCACCTTGTTGGTTTTCATGTGCCTTAGCATGCCTTCCAGAAGAATCTGCTCCAAGATTCTGCCAGGCACAGAGGTGACACTGACTGGTCTGTAATTCCCCAGGTCATCCATTTTCCCCTTCTTGAAAATGGGGGTTATATTTCCCCTTTTCCAGTTGTCGGGAACTTCACCTGACTGCCATGATTTTTCAAATATGATGGACAGTGGCTGAGTAACTTCATTTGCCAGCTCCTTCAGGACCCGTGGATGGATTTCATCAGGTTCCATGCACTTGTGTACATTCAGGTTCTTAAGATGGTCTTGAAACTGATCCTCTCCTACAGTGGGCCTAAGGTCTTCATTCTCACAGTCCCTGCATCTGCCTTCCGAGACTTGGGTGGTTTGGTCAGAGCCTTTGCCAGTGAAGACCAAGGCAAAGAAGTCATTCAGAACCTCAGCCTTCTCCAAATCCAGGGTAGCCAGTTCTCCTGATAGCTTCCGGAGAGGGCCCATGTTATCCCTAATCTGCATTTTATTTGCTACGTACCTATAGAATCCCTTCCTGTTATCTTTCACATCCCTAGCCAAGTTTAATTCTAACTGGGCCTTAGCTTTCCTAACCTGGTCCCTAGCTTCCCGGACAACATCCCTTTACTCTTCCCAGGCTACCTGTCCTTGCTTCCACCTTTTATAAGCCTCTTTTTTCATTTGAATTTTCCTCAGCAGCTCCTTATCCATTCAGGGAGGTCTCCTGGCCCTCCTGCTGCACTTCCTTCTAGTCGGGATGCAACACTCCTGAGCTTGTAGCAGGTGATCCTTGAATATCAACCAAGAGTCTTGGGCCCCCTGCCCTCTAGAACAATGTACCTTCTACAACTATTATTATTGTTATTAATTATTATTAAACTTTATTTAATCTATTTATTTACTTTATATCAATTATTAAATTTTTCGTGCCTCAACCTGCAGGTTTTACCTTCTTCTAATTCTTCTCCCCATCCCACTAACTGTGTAGTGCTTAGTTGCCAGCTGGGATTGAGCCACTACAAATGCCTTCTAGAAACTTCTGAAACAAAAGCATTAAAAGAAAAGGTGGTAGGCAAGCCTAATATCTAATTAGTTTTGGAAAAAGTAAGTACTTCTTCCTTTTTACACTGATCCTAAAAAAACAAGTGCATCCAGAAGAGACTAATTTAAAAAAAAAACCACAAAAACCACCAGAAGGAAAAGTAGTTTTTGCCTCTATTTGCAATTTGTATTATGTTGGAAAGCATCATGGGTGTCTCCACTGTAATTTCTTTGGTTCACCTCCAATGCGGTGATGCAATTCTAGTAGTATTTTATTCATAGGTAGGTAGTAAGTCACTCAGGATGATTCTAAGTATACATCTATTGACTTCAGGATATTTAATTAACTATGAAGTAAGGGTTTCACCCTCTTCTCCAAAGTTTGCACTTGCAGAAAAAAAAATCAGTTAATCCCACTTTGATGGGATAATCTCACGATGAGATGCATCAGAAAACAACACCACACAGAGTTCAATTGTTTGAAATTGTGGTAGAAACTAATGTGCTACAGCTTGAATGTCAGCTTAAAACATCTCTACTCACTAAAAGCAAATAAGTGTCATATTTTGAGTAATAGATAACAAATTTCTGGAAAAATATTGACAAATAAGTTTCCTCCAGGTCTGCCAAAACATTGGTCAGCTGCTGGATTTTGGTTTAGTAAAGGGTAAGACCTGTAAGTACAGGGTGAGCAAGATAGAGTTGCCTAATTAAAGTCTAATATTGCTTTCTAAGCAGCAATGAGCTTGACTTAAAAGCTGAAACTGAAAAATGAATTCAGTTAGAGACCTTATAATTAAACTTCAAGGAGCTCTATACTGAGCTGTATCTTTTTCATTGGAAAGAAGAAGTATTGGGTATTAATATTGGGTATCCATGCAAACAGGATCAGACCTGAAACCATACTTAGGACTTAAGTCAGTGAAACAATGCAATTTTTAAATCTGATATACTTAAATAAACTGCTTTTTCACCCTCTCTGGTACAAGAAAAAGTGTATAGTCTTCAATGATCTAAGAAAGTTAAAAGGAAGAGGAGAGTATATATGGAATTAGTTTATAAAGACTGGGAAAAAAAAAAGTTAAAGCCACAAGGAAATGCAATTATCTAGGAACACTTTATTAGACAATTTCTTGGACTTGGACACTTCAAAGAAATATAATTCAGCAGCTACTCAAATCCCACTCATCATTAAGCATCGACAGAGAATAGATACTGAAATTTTTCTGACTTTACCCTATGAAAAATATAACTGTGTTATCTTTTGCATAGGATTTTTTTCTAGGCAATAGAAAAGAGATGAAAAAGAAAGCTCAAAATTTAAATGGGGATTAAAATATTCCATCATGAAGGAAAATAAATTAAGAAATGAAAAACTGCAACACACTTTCATGTAGATATGTCTACATGTATTTGCAACTGGTTTATAGCTGTAGACCGAAAAATAAACCTCATTGTTTGGCTATGATCCCTTAGACAATAGGTTCTTTCTTCTGCTAGCTGGGTTTCAGATGCTGCGTGTCATCCATTCATCATTGTCCTGAATTGTATGTCATAGCCTGAAGAACTGAATTCATTGTGGAATTAATCCTTTACTCATTGTTTTTATTTCATAACAGTAAAACACTGAAGTCAGACTGAATTGCAATTAATTAAATTGAAAGTATAGTAAAATGATACTATTAATATGGTGAGGCACTGTCACAGATTGCCCAGAGAAGCTTGACCCTGGCAAGGCTGGATGGGTTTTGGAGCAACCTTGTCTAGCAGGAGGTGTCTCTGCCTGTGACAGGGGTTGGAACTGGATGAGCTTTAAGGTCCCTTCCAACCCAAACCAGTCTGGGATTCTGTGATTCTATGATGTCCACAAAAAAAAGCTCTTTTTTTTTTTTTTTTATGGCATAAATTACTTACTGCCATGAACCCCCAAATGACAATTTTACGCCACAGAAATTTTCATCTTCAAGAGACAAGAGGCTTTAAAAAGTGCACCCAAAATGCTTCTTCAGTGACTTACAATAAGAATATTGGTGATGTACCGATTACATATGGTATTTTTAGATAAAACAGTGAACTCCTACAAGAAATTTATCTTCTGTCTGAGTCGGTGATTCATGTTAAGTTCAGCAAAGACAAGGAATGACAAGTAGGACTTAACTGTAAAAACATATAGAGGCTTTGTCACAGATTGACACTCAATTATTGAGGTTTATATGAAATTATCCAAACTTTCATTTTGTAGAATGAAACTTCTGCTTATTTTATTACCCAGAGGCTTCTTTTTTTTTCTTCATCATCAGATTCACTACATATTAAAGTAGTCATGGGAAGAAAAGAGAAAAAAAAGCTTGCCTCACTGATGAGTGTCTTAGAGGCTATGAGAAGAATAGCGATGCTTACCCTCTTTTTTACTTCTAACGGAAAGACAAGTGGTTTAATGTACTTGTATTGTGCTGCTCTACTTATTTTGACAATTAGGATAGGGTTAAGTCATATAAAAACATAGGTCCTAGGGCAGAATGGAAAATAAGGCTAAGTGTTAGTGTGTGACTGTTTTTTTTTCATGAAAAACAAAGTCTCTTGTCTCAGAAGTTTCTCAAGCTTTTCTGCACACCTAAATTTAAATGACTTCACTCCTGTTCCTGCTGTCCTGTGTTAGAGGTAGTCTGTTGGAAAGAAGATAGCAATATGTGGTGGGGATAGGAAACTGAACATGTGTAGATCTGCGATCTGTTAAAGCAGAAGCAGTTGGAATAACAATTCATCTAAATGAATCATTGAAACTCATGCAATTAAAGTGATCTGCCAAGCTAATTTATCTAGTTTAGCCTGCCCACAATAGATTACTTCATAGAATCATAGAAATGTAGAATAGTCTGGGTTGGAAGGGATTTTCAAAGGCCATCTAGCCCAACCCCCCTGCAATGAGCAGGGACATCTTCATCTAGATCAGGTTGCCCAGAACCATGTACAACCTGGCCTTGAATGTCTCCAGGGATGGTGCATCCACCACCTCTCTGGGCAACCTGTGCCAGTGTTTTACCACCCTCATTGCAAAGAACTTTTTCCTCATATCCAGCCTGAATCTCCCTCCTTTTAGTTTAAAATCATCACCCCTCATCCTGTCACAAGAGGCCCTGCTAAGAAGTCCACAATCAAGGCTGCAATAAAGTATTCCCAGAGCCTTCTCCAGACTGAACAACCCCAGCTCATTTCTGCAGCCCATCTCTGAACCCTTTCCAACAGATCCATGCCTTTCCTGTACTGAACACTCCAGCCTCCAGAGCTGGATGCTAGGCTGCAGGCCAGAGCACAGCAGAGGGGGATAATCCCCTCCCTCAACCTGCAGCTCATGCTCTGGGGATGCAGCCCAAGATGCGATTGGCCTTCTGGGCTGCAAGTGCACACTGCTGACTCATATCTAATCTCTCATTCACCAGTAACCCCAAATCCTTCTCTTCAGAGGTACTCTCAATCTCTTAATCCCCATTTTATATTGATACTGCAGATTGTCTCAACCCAGGGGCAGGATCTTGCATTTGGCCTTGTCAAAATCCATGAGGTCCACATGGTCCCACCTCTCCAGCCTGTCCAGATCCTTCTAGATCCCATCCCTTCCCTCCACTGTTTCAACCACATCACACAGCTTGGTGTCATCTGCCAACTTGCTAATGATGCACTTGATTCCACTGTGCATGTTGCTGATGAAGATATTGAACAGTATTGGAATCAATATGGACTCCTGAGGGATGCCAGTTGTCACTGGTGTCCATCCAGACATTGAGCCATTGACTTCCCTTAAGTGCAGAGGGAAGAAATCACACACAGAGTCTGATTTCTGCTAAAGGTCTTATTTCTAAGACCAGAGAGAGAAAGATTTTTGATCATGCGCTCAGTCAGATCACTGCTGGTGGTGCAGCTCCCCAAATTCTCCTTCTGGTGGGCAATCATCTGGCCACACTGTGGACTTATGGGCTCCCAAGCTTCAATTCCATCTGCTTTGTGAGGACAGGATGATTTTTATGGCTTCACAGAAAGGGAATTTCATGGTTGAACTGAAGGAGGCGCTGCAGGTCAAACACTGATCCCCCATGAACATTTCAGCCTTGGAGACAGTCTACTTGGCCATTCAGGGAGAATGGTTTAGAACGTTTTTGAAAGGATTTTCAAGACAAAGGGGTGTAAATGTAAGGATTTGCCACTAATTACTGCTGTCTATGACTTCTGCACTCTGGAGGGAATGAAGAGCAGTATCTCCTCTGAGATGGAACAGGGGAGGTGGTGACAACTGAAAAGTGCAGAACACAAAGACAAGCAGACAGTATTTGAGAGGGAGAAGGAATATACAGGCCTAAATAAAACATAGAATCAAAGAATCAGCTAGGTTGGAGAAGACCTATAAGATCATCAATTCCAACCATTTCTCCAAAACTGCCAAGGCCACCACTAACCCATGCCACTAAGGCCCACCTCTACATGGTCTGTGAACACTTCCAGGGACGGTGACTCCACCACTTGGAATCCTGGGCAGCCTGTGTAATCATTTTTCTGACCCGTGTGGTTTTTTGTTTATTTGTTTGTTTTTTTTTCAATCAGTGTTTTGGAGCTGATTTTAGATTTAAAATTATGTAATTCTTATTGTGAGATCCCTTGCCTTCCCTGTTTCTCCTTCCACTGATTTTTCATTTAAACACAAATATATTTTTTCTTCATTTTTTTTTCCCTTTTGTTTTGCTTTGTTTTTTATTGTTTTGCATTGTTTTGCTTCTTGTGGAGAGAGCATCTAGTTCTTCTTTCATTTTCAAAGCCAGGGAACAATTCTTTTGTATCACTATGTTCAGACTGCTTAACTGGGTTAACTGGGTAGCTCTTGGATGACCCACTCCTCTACAATTGTTATAGAGTTACGGTGGCTCTTCTAAGGAGTCATTTTTTTTTTTTTTATCTATAGCATGTAAAATCAGGTATTGTGTGAGCAGAAGATGCCAGAATATGGTTTGTGCCATAATCACAACTGCATTCAAATGCAAAATAGAGTAAGAAATTAACAGAGAAAGCAGACAAGTGTGCTCGACACAGAGCTGGTAATTCGATTGCATGCATAAGGAGAGGGAAAAGGAGTTCACCAAGGTAACCGAGACTCATAAAAAGTATGTAAATGCTCCATGTCTGCCAGGCTTGAATATGAAACAGAGAGAAGCAGGTATATACAAATTGACTTTGAATAATAGGAAAGAAGAAGGGAATAAGATGTTTCGGGACGTTGTTTTTATTTAAAAGAAAACTGGATGTGCTCTGTGTTTGACTTTTATAGTATTTTCAGCAATGTAGTTTTAAAATGTTTTCATGCTTTAGAGACACCCAAACATTTGTTTGCAATTCCTATGCACACAATCTTCTCTATTTTATACATCATAATTTTAACCTCAAACAGTACTGATTGCTTATGTTTGTACAGTGTTTTATTTTTGCCAGGATTGCTGTTCGTACTAGCTGTATCTCCCCAGATGTGTATATATTCAGTGGATAAAAATCAAAGTGAAAACATAAAGAAGTAAGTGACTTACTTTCAATTCAATAGTGTTCTTCCTTCAGATCATCATCCGTGGACATGGGGAAATGTAAGTTTAATGCTAACGTTAAATAAGGAACACAATAAATTATTTTTCTCTGAAAATGGCTCTGACTTCATCTGGAGGACAGAAGTTCTACTCTTAGGTTTTTTTTCCTTTTATTTTCATCAACAAGTTTGCATCTAAGAAATGACCTGCTACTGGCTCTTTGGTAGCCAGGTCTTTGTGAACCACAATCTTTCCTCAGACTGAGCCTTCTGGTGGAGGTTATTTTCTAGCATCAAAAAGGGACTCATGATAGAAATTATGATTAATCTGTTTATAACTCTTTCACCAAAGCTATCACAATCAGCATTCACCTAATTCTGCCTGTGATTTCTGCCTGACAGAATCAACCTCTGACTAAAGAAAATAATTAATAATTTATTTGGGAAAAAAAAAAGTCCAAAGTCACATTGGTTTCTATTGGGTCAGGAATTTAATGCGACTTACTGATCTATTTTCAAAGAGTACCTGAATTAAAGGGAAATGAAGTTCATGCATGGCTGAAAATATCTATTTAGAAATATTAGGAACTAGGTAGTTTGAAAGACAAGGTCTTTTGTTGTATGATTTATTTAGTATTGCTTCCTTCTATCTCACAATAAATACTTTTGCATTTATTTAAGAGCTAACGTGCTAAACAAGAACAGATTTTATGAGACTTTCTGTTCACCATTTAGTTTTCAGCCGTGCTTGTTTGTTTTAGGAGCACTAGTATTCCCTTGACTATTACATAGCTGCTTGCAGTATTCCCTTGACTATGACAGTACAATTTCATACTTCAAAGCATTCCAATCTATTTCCAAATTTAGATGATCATAGCATTTTTGATACTCCAACACCTTTCATAAAGTTAAATTGAGAATTGTTTGTGGCAGGTAACATTAAAGCACATTGCTGAAGCAGAGAACAGACTGTAGAAGAATTATATCCACTGTAGGAATATTGTCTGGGACATCAAGAAGGTGGGACAGGAGTAATTTTCCTGACACAGAAAAATGTAAAGGAATTACTTGTCTTAAAAACATCTAGGTCTATGAATTGAATGTAAAGTAAGTAGCTGAACCTTGTCATAGCTGGATTGTAGAGAGACTTGAAAATCATGAAAGACAGCAGAGACCTAAGGGAAGTAGATGGATGCAATTAAATTCTCCAGTGTGCAATGTGTACACCTGTATTAAACTTTAAATTATGCAATAGAAGTAAAGATTTGCAGAAAAATATTGCCTCTGACCAAAACTGAGTAGTTCCCATATCAAGAACTGTGTAAAGCCAGATTTTGCAGTCTGGAAAAGAAATGACTGTTGAGATAAAAAAGAAGGAGGGAAACCTGTACTATAGTGAGTGGCATAGAAATGACAGATAGACAGCATCATTTACCATTTCTGAAAGTCAAAAACTATAACGTGACAATTAAGGTGGCAAGTTCCAAAAAGATAACAGAACAAGCAGGCGAGCTTTACATCCAGCATGAAGTTGGTAATTTGATTACATGAGCATGCATATATATCTATTTACATTCATGGAGAGAAAAAAGACAAGAGAGAAAGGTGCAACATCAAATAGAAAATGTAAGCTGTGAAGCTCCTTGCTACAACCTGTTATGGATGTTGAAATTCTGCTTTGGTTCAAAAAGTGATTGAAAAATGCATAATAGATAAATCCCTCCTTTTCCGCTGAACACAAACTCAGGAATTTGATGAGCTTCTAATTGCTGTATGCTGTAGAGAAGCCTCACTGTAAGCTCAACTTGATTTGTAGTCTGAGGCATTAAATAGTAACTACTATTTTTTTTGTCAAAAAGGGGAGCCCAAACAGGGCAGAGTTGGGAACTGTCACATTAAAGCTGTAGGTATGTAAGCTGAAATTTACCCTGACAGAGTGGAGATTGAGATGAGCTCTTAGGCAGAAGTTCTTCCCTGTGAGGGTGGTGAGACCCTAGCACAGGTTGCCCAGAGAAGCTGTGGCTGCCCCATCCCTGGCAGTGTTCAAGGCCAGGTTGGATGGGGCTTGGAGCAACCTGGTCTAGTGGAAGGTGTCCCTGCCTGTGGCAGGAACTGAGTGAGCTTTAAGGTTCCCTTCCAACCCTAACTATTCTTAAGGTATTTATTCATCTTTAATTCACACCTTTACTTTTAAGGCTGTGGTGTCTCATTTCCATCATTCTGGGCAAGCAGACACTTACCTCTCAAACTGTGAATAAACTGGAGCTCCCTGCTTGTGCATATAGTAACATGTGTTAATATGTGTAATATATGTTAATTAAAATGAGCTGAAACAAATCCAGGCTTTTGGATAATAGCAGTAATAATGTTAATAGTAATTATAATAAGAATAGGAATAGGAACGGAATAGTAATAGGAATAGCAGCAAATAGCAATAGTACTAAAAATAGTAATAGTAATACAGTAAAACTAACAATAGAACCAATAATAACAATAAACAATAATCGAAATGCTACTAGTACTATTGCACAACAATAACGATAATATATTGCATATATCATATATAAAGTATATATATTTATATTGTTATGATTATTTTTATTATTCTGTATTGTATAATATTATACATTAGTTGCATTGTTATAGATTATATTCATATTATTATATAAAACATATCGTATATTTTAACTTATGCTATTATGTTGTATTATACAATTTTATACTGTCATTATGATATAATGTGTTTATTCTCTTAATTTTCCCAGTACTTCATTATTCTTTCAATGAACAGTTTAAGCTGGGCACCAAGTTAATTCGTTCTTCTCGGGATAAACCGAGGAGGGGCTGCACCCTTTTTCCGGGCTCGGTGAGACCAGAGATCCCTGCACAGAGGCGGTTTGCAGGGTGTCCTGCACCCCTACCTCAGTGCTGACCGCTCAGGCAGCCGCCCGGTGCCGCTGTGGGACCAGGAATCGGCGGACTCCAGCGAAGAAATGGCCGCAATTTTAAAGGTGGAGTTGTAGTTTCCCTCGTGTAAAAGTATTTCCGCTGCTTGAGCAGCTGAATATCGTTTGGGGTGCTGAAGAGAAGGATTTTTTTATTTTTTTTTTTTTAATACAACTAGTTATTAGACTATTCACTAAAAAAAAAAGGAAAAGAAAAATGTATGTCCATACTAACCCTCTCCCTCCTCATTAACATCCATTTATCTCTGAACACAGCAAATGGCAAATTTCCATCCCATAGGAGATGTTTTCTCATGGCAGAAAGCATTTTTCAGGAAGAAAAAAGCAGCAGAAAGGTGGAAAGCTTAGTGCTTAAAATAACGTTACAGTCTTCTGACAGCAAATCAGGAATGTGTTTGGTACCAGGAGGTACTGCAGGTGTTGGCCTGTTCAAGAGCAAAGTGCACATGTGCACACGATCAAAAAGGCACCTGAAAATTTCACCGTTAGGCATCGGTTTATGCTGATGCTCATCCAGCTGTTGGAGACCCTAAGAAAAAGGAACATCATGGGGATGACAAGATGGTACAGAAAGAGCATGGTGTAACCCAAGAGGGATGTGGAGCTGTTAGAATGAGTCCAGAGGAGGCCATGGAGATGCTGTGAGGGCTGGAGCAGCTCTGCTCTGGAGACAGGCTGAGAGAGCTTGGCTGGTTCAGCCTGGGGAAAGCTCCTTAAGGGGAGACTTTACAGCAGCTGCCAGTGTCTAAAGGGTGTCTACAAGAAACCTGGAGAGGAGCTTTGGACAAGGGCCTGTAGGGACAGGACAAGGGGAATGTTTTTAACCTGACAGAGGGGAGATTGAGTTGAGCTCTTAGGCAGAAGTTCTTCCCTGTGAGGGTGCTGAAGCCCTGGCACAGGTTGCCCAGAGAAGCTGTGGCTGCCCCATCCCTGGCAGTGTTCAAGGCCAGGTTGGACGGGACTTGGAGCAGCCTGGTCTAGTGGAAGGTGTCCCTGCCTGTGGCAGGGGGTTGGAACTGGATGAGCTTTAAGGTCCCTTCCAACTCAAACCAGTCTGGGATTCTCTGATTCTCTGATACTTGTAATTCATAGTACCCCAAATTATTTCACTCACTCTAGTTTCAGATGCAAGCCAACACAGATTACATATAGAAATATGAAGACTAAGCACATTTCTGAAATAATCATCCACTAGAAACTCTTTGGGGTTTCAGCTCAGTTTCTCAGCATTGGCAGGTTTTTTTTAACACCCAAGAATTGCAAGGTTTTCCTGACAAGCACATGCTTAGAGTAATGTATGAGGTGCAACTCATACTGAGTCCAACATGAGTCCAGTTAAACTCAAAAATAAACCCTGTTTATATGTGAAACTATTCATTCAACTGTGCATTTTTTTTGACTGCTACTATGCCAAATCCTAGTATTGACTGGAGCAGGGAAATACGTCACTGTTTTATGTAATATAGATGTAGGTGAGGCCTACTAAGGTCTGCTGTTATGCTGAAAACTAGGTATATATTCTAAAGAAAGAAGGTAACTTCAAAAAGAAAGTGCAAGATATCAAAATTCCAAAAGTCTTGTTATTGCCCGTAGATTATACCAGGATAATGTGAGAAAGGAAGGAAATATTTTTTCTCTTCTTTTATTCCCCATGTATAGCAACTTTTAGCTTCTTCCTTTCTTGTCCCTGACAAATCTGATTACTATTGATAGTCCCTCTCACTTTCTGTCCTTGCTCCATCATGATGCTGCTCTCCTGCTTCTGGGAATCTTACACTGTTACTCTTTCCAGTTCCTACTTTTCTCCCTGCAAATCCTCTGGCAAGACTTTTACTTCTGCCGAGGCTGACATTACAGGAAATCTTCCTGTGCCACAGTTTTAGCTCATGCCCCCACAGTGGGGATGCACAGAATTTCCTGGGAGCACCACGGGGTTTGCAGTCTCTTGTCTTCAGAGTCAAGGTTTCCAGTATTTCTGTCCACACAAAAATCAGGAAAGCTGGCTGTTTTGTGGATAAAGCAAGAATGAACCTGCTTGGCTCATTCCCAAGCAGGCAGAATGAGATTTGTGTTTCTGGAAACTCTGGTTATGTTTCCACTTTCATTCTTGCAGTGCCCAGCTCGGTGTCTGTTTTCCAGTCACACTGTGTTTCCTTTCATTGCTCTCTCTTCTCTGCACCACAGTATGTATTTCTTCTCATGTTCACCGCGATATGCCCTCCTCTGTCACTGTTCAGCTCCTCTTAAATATCCTTAGAGGCCAGCAGGTGGCACTAACCACACATGAAAATTTCCATTTCCAGTGATTTCTAACAGTTTTCCACACTGCTCTCAAGTAGCTGGAAGCAATCAGGGAAGAATTGCTCTGTTACCCCCTAGATAACAAGCATTAATTTCAACTCTGGTGTGTCTGTGTGAAAAAACATTTGTGTGTTTTAAAATGTGAGCCTCCAGGAGGGTTGGTTTTGTGTTAAAGAACAGGGCACTGGTATAAAGAAAAAAATCTGGGATTCTGTGATTCTATGATTCTGATCCTGTCCTGTCTTATCACTGTGTACTGTACATGCTAACATCAGGAGTGTTACAACATCTCACTCTTCTGGCGGTTGAAGCTGTTAATTTTCAGTGAGATTATTTTCACAGCCAATTTTTCCTCTGTGGTTGATATATTGATATGGAGAAAACTCCATGAACAAACGTGCCAACAAAATTTCCAAGCTGACAAGCAGGTATATCTTTATTGCAGCGCTGGGAGACATGGGGGATAGCTCCTCCTAACGTGTGTCTCCCAATTGCCGCACAAGCTGTCCTTTTATAGCCACTGGCCATACATACATATTCATGAGGCTACGTATGGATTACATAATTTTCCGGAAAGTTCCCCACATGCGTACAGAATTGTGGTGGTGGTCTCTGAGGGTCGTTTACTTCTTCCAACAATCTTCATCACTTCTGGCAGCCTTTGAAGCATGCGCAGTAGATGCTCATACCAGTTTAATTGTTTCATTAGCACCAGAGACATAATAATACTCCTATCCTCCTACTTATCAGTTAGTTTAACTGTAGCCCATCCTGGACATCTGCGGTTCCCAGATACTCCTTATCCCTGTGTCCTGTTCTTCTAGACTGTTTTTCTTAAACTATGTCAACTATAACGATTTATCTTGTGAGAATTCTCAGTATGTTTTCTAGCTGTACTCTGTTTATATTTTTCTCTATGCATCATGCACCTCAGTAATTTTCCATTGCTACTGTTACAAAGCCATCAAACTTAACATTACTTAAATCTAATTCTAAAGGTTTCTATATTCCATTTTGTGATTTTGTGCCCCCTTGTTTCAATGTTCACATAGATAATTTGACCCAGATTTCCACCACCCCAACATTTTGTATATCTTGCTTTAGTATTTAAAAGTCTCTAGTAACACAAAAATTGAGTTTTCTCAGAAAGCTTGGGTTGACAGGAGTATTGGGCCAATATGCAGTACCAGTCACAGTACCCTACTTCGTATTTCATTGACATGAAAAGTACTAAGTTCTGAATGGGAACATAGCCCGGTCATGCAGTATTCACATGATAATCAGTATTGAGAGCAAACCTTGCTGCAACTAACCAGCCTAAGTTTCATTATGTGTATATCTGCCCAGCCTATTCTCATATGTGACTAAATTTTCAGAGGCATTTATTCAAAACAGACCCTTCAGGTATCCACCTGCAAAACTCAGCTTTCTAGGAACAGACCCATAAAGTCAATCACTCTTCAATAGAATGACCCGTAAGAGGCAGATAACTGATTGTTGTGGTTTAAACCCAGTCAGCCACACAGTTTCTACTCCCCCCCCACTTTTTCTTTCCTTCCTCCTCCCCCTGCACCTGCGCTCCCAGAGGATGGGGAGGAGAATCAAGAGAATGTAACTCCCATGGATTGAGATAAGAACAGTCCAATACCTAAGGTATAACACAAACCACTACTGCTGCCACCAATGATAATAATGATAAGGGAAAATAGCAAGGGAAGAGAATACAATACCACCCACCGTTCTGTATTACACAGCAGGCAACAGCATACAATTGAGTTCATTGGCTGTCTTCCCCTAAAATCAAATCCCCTTGAGGTACACATTGAACTTCCTGCATTACCCACCAAGCACATACAGGCCCCTGAGCAAAAGCAATCCCACAAGTGGGTTGTCCTGAAGAAGGAATAACCCAGACTGTCTTCCCCAGCAAATTCTTCATGTGCACCACAGGAACTTTGTCTCCCTCTAAAATATGTGAAGGTTCTGACTGGGCTGGGCCAGCCCTGTTGACAGATCCTCTGGTGTTGACCAACCAGGTGGCCTTTGGTTATGTGTGTATCCCAATGCTTGAAAGTTCCCCCACCCATTGCTCTCAGTGTAGTTTTTAACAGCCCATTGTACCGTTTGATTTTCCCAGAGGCTGCTGCATGGTAGCGGATGTGATATACCCACTCAATGCCATGCTCTTTGGCTCAAGTGTCCATAAGGTTATTCCGGAAATGAGTCCCACTGTCTGACTCAATTCCCTCTGGGGTGCCGTGTCGCCACAAAATCTGTTTCTCAAGGCCCAGGATAGTGTTCCAGGCATTCGTGTGGGGCCCAGTGCATGTTTCCAGCCATCCAGTGGTTGCTTCCACCATGGTAAGCACATGGCGCTTGCCTTGGTGGGTTGGTGGGAGTGTGATATAATCAGTCTGCTGGGCCTCCCCATATTTGTACATCAGCCATTGTCCTCCATACCAAAGAGACTTTAACTGTTTAGCTTGTTTAATTGCAGCACATGTTTCACACTCGTGAATAACCTGGGCAATAGTGTCCATTGTTAAGTCCACCCCTCGATCATGAGCCCATCTGTATGTTGCATCTCTGCCCTGATGGCCTGAAGTGTCATGGGCCCACCGGGCCAAAAATAATTCACCCTTATGTTGCCAATCTAAGTCCATCTGAGCCACTTCAATCTTAGCTGCTTTATCCACTTGTTGGTTGTTCTGGTGTTCCTCAGTGGACCAACTCTTGGGTACATGGGCATCTACATGACGTACCTTCACCACCAGGTTCTGCACCCTGGCAGCAATATCTTTCCACAGTGCAGCAGCCCAGATGGGTTTACCTCTGCATTGCCAGTTGCTCTGCTTCCATTGCTGCAACCACCCCCACAGGGCATTTGCCACCATACATGAGTCAGCATAGAGATAAAGTACTGGCCACTTTTCTCGTTCAGCAATGTCCAGGGCCAGCTGGATGGCTTTCACCTCAGCAAACTGACTCGATTCACCCTCTCCTTCAGCAGTTTCTGCAACTTGTCATTGAGGACTCCATACACCTGCCTTCCACCTCCAGTACTTTCCCACAGTATGGCAGGACCCATCAGTAAACAAGGCATATTGCTTTTCACTTTCTGACAGTTTATTATATGGTGGGGCCTCTTCAGCATGGATCACCTCCTCCTCTGGTGACATTCCAAATTCTTTGCCCTCTGGCCAGTCCATGATGACTTCTAGAATGCCTGGACGACTGGGATTTCCGTTGTGTAATTAGTGCAGTTCACTTACTCCATGTAGCATCGGTTGCATGATGTGTAGAGGAGACCCTGCCTTTGAACATCCAGCCCAGCACAGGCAGCCAGGATGCCAGGAGGAGCTCTGCTTCAGTGTCAATCACTTCCGAAGCAGCTTGAATCCCTTCACAGGCTGCCAGTATCTCTTTCTCAGTTGGGGTATAGCTGGCCTCAGATCCTCTGTATCCCCAACTCCAAAAGCCAAGGGGTCGACCTCGAGTCTCCCCTGGAGCTTTCTGCCAGAGGCTCCAGGTAGGACCATGGTCCCCGGCTGTGGTGTACAGTACATTTTTTTGCATCTGGCCTGCTCCAGACTGGTCCAAGGGTTACTGCGTGAACTATCTCGTGTTTAATTTGCTCAAAGGCTTGTTGTTGCTCAGGGCCCCATTTAAAATCATTCTTCTTCCGGGTCCCAGGAGAGAGAGGGCTTACAATCAAACTGTAATTTGGGATGTGCATTCTCCAGAACCCCACAGCACCCAAGAAAGCTTGTGTTTCCTTCATATTAGTTGATGGAGACATTGCTGTTATCTTGTTGATCACATTTGTGGGGATCTGTCTACGTCCATCTTGCCATTTTATTCCCAAAAATTGAATCTCCTGTGCAGGTCCCTTGACCTTACTCCATGGATGGCATTTCATCCACTGTTAGTTGTTCTATGTCATTCCAGGTTACTGTTGCCAATGAATGGGCATATGATGACAGTGCATTCTGTGTAAGTTTTCGCCACATGGGTCGTGTACATTCAACTTCATCTGGATCTATGGGTATATCCCCCTTATTTGGCTTGATGTGATAGATCATCTCTACGATGGCTGATTCCCTCAGAGACTGGATGCCTTTCTTTAGCGTAGTCCACTTGGCTGAAAGACTCATAACATTGTCCTTGTATGGAAACCTTTCTTTCACAGCTGCCAAGAGCCGCCTCCAAAGGCTGAGGGACCATTTTTCCCTTGCAATTGCTTGTCAATTCTCCCTTCTCTAGCAAGTGATTCCAGCTGCTTAGTTTCTGTACTTTCCAGTTGGTGACCATCGGCCCCATTGTCCCAGCATCGGAGCAACCAGGTGATGATGTGCTCCCCTGGTTGACGGGTAAAATCTTTTCGCATATTCCGTAGCTAGGTTGAGGTCCGAGGTTGAGAAGTTACCTCTTCTTCTTATTCTTCGTCATGTGATGATGACTCCTGATCAGATGCTAGACTGGGTGGTGAATTCATTGTTTCTTCATCTTGCTTCACCCTTCTTGCCTCCTTTTTGCTTTTTCTCTTGTGTACAGGGGCAACCAATATTGGTATGAATTGGTCCTCTGGTTTGCCTGCAGTAATTATCACTGTGGTTTACACACAGTACACACAGTATGCTAGAGATTGGAAGGCACCTCAAAAGATCATCTAGTCCAATCCCCCTGCTGGAGCAGGAACACCTAGATAATGTTACACAGGAATGTGTCCAGGCGAGTTTTGAATGTCTCCAGGGAAGGAGACTCCACAACCTCCCTGGGCAGCCTGTTCCAGTGTTCTGTCACCCTCACTGACAAGAAGTTTCTTCTCAAGTTTAAGTGGAACCTCTTGTGTTCCAGTTTGGACCCATTACCCTTTGTCCTATCATTGTTTGCCACTGAGTAGAGCCTGGCTCCATCCTTGTGACGCTCCCCCTTTGTATATTTATATACACTAATAAGGTCACCCCTCAGTCTCCTCTTCTCTAAACTATAGAGACCCAGCTCCCTCAGTCTTTCCTCATAAGGGAGATGCTCCACTCCCTTAATCATCTTCGTTGCCCTGCGCTGGACTCTCTCCAGCAGGTCCCTGTCCTTCTTGAACTGAGGGGCCCAGAACTGGACACAATATTCCAGATGCGGTCTCACCAGGGCAGAGTAGAGGGGAAGGAGGACCTCTCTCGACCTACTAACCACCGCCCTTCTAATACACCCCAGGATGCCATTGGCCTTCTTGGCCACAAGGGCACAGTGTTGGCTCATCGTCATCCTTTTATCCCCTTTTATCCACTAGGACCCCCTAGGTCCCTCTCCCCTACACTGCTCTCTAACAGGTTGTTCCCCAACCTGTACTGGAACCTGGGGTTGTTCCTGCCCAGATGCAGGACTCTACGCTTTCCCTTGTTATATTTCATCAAGTTATTCCCTGCCCAACTCTCCAGCCTGTCCAGGTCTCGCTGGATGGCAGCACAGCCTTCTGGCGTGTCAGCCACTCCTCCCAGCTTAGTGTCATCAGCAAACTTGCTGATAGTACACTCAATTCCCTCATCTAAATTGTTGATGAATAAATTAAATAACACTGGTCCCAGTACTGACCCTTGAGGCACTCCACAAGTTACAGGCCTCCAACTAGACTGCGCCCCATAGACTACAACTCTCTGGCTTCTCTCCTTCAGCCAGTTCACAGTCCACCTCACTACCTGATCATCTAGACGACACCTCCTCAATTTAGCTGTGAGGATTGCTGAAGTCAAGGTAGACCACATCCACCGCTCTGCCATCATCCATCCACCGTGTTATTTCCTCATAAAAGGCTAAGAGATTGGTCAAGCATGATTTCCCCCTGGTGAAGCCATGTTGACTGCCCCTCATAACCCTCTTATCCTTGATATGCCTTAAGATGGCACCAAGGATAAGGTGTTCCATCACTTTCCCAGGGATGGAGGTGAGGCTGACCTGTCTATAATTACCCGGGTCCTCCTTCTTGCCCTTTTTGAAGACTAGAGTGACATTTGCTTTCCTCCAGTCCTCAGGCACCTCTCCCGTTTTCCAAGACTTGGTAAAGATGATGGAGAGTGGTCTAGCAATGACTTCTGCCAGTTCCCTCAGCACCCGCGGGTGCATCCCATCTGGACCCATGGATTTATTGATGTCCAGATTGCTCAACTGATCTCTAACCCATTCCTCATCAACTAAGGCAAACCGCTCTGTTGACCTGACTTCATCTAAGGTCTCAGGGGTACAGGGCTCTTCAGGACTGCCTGCAGCAGAGTAGACAAAGAAGGCATTCAGTAACTCTGCCATCTCTGTATCTTCTGTCACCAGGGCACCCATCCCCTTCATCAGTGGGTCTGCATTGCCTCTGGTGTTAGTTTTATCTGCCATGTATTTGAAAAAGCTCTTTTTGCTGTCCTTGACCCTTCTCGCCAGGTTTAATTCTAAGGAGGCCTTAGTCATCCTAGCTGCCTTCCTACATCCTCTAGCAGCAGCCCTATATTCCTCCCAAGTGGCCAGCCCCTCCTTCCATGACCTGTAAACTCTCCTCTTCCACTTGAGCATATCCAGCAATTCCCTATTTAGCCACGCAGGTCTCCTGGCCCTCTTCCTTGACTTTCTACGTGTCAGGATGCTCTGATCTTGAGCTCGGAAAAAGCAATCCTTGAATGCCAACCAACTATCTTGGGCCCCTTTACCTTCAAACAGCCTTGCCCATGGGATTTCCCCTAGCAATTGCTTGAAAAGGCCAAAGTCTGCCCTGCTAAAGTCCAGGGTTGCAATTCTACTTGCTATTCTACTAGTCCTACCACACGAGATCCTAAATTCCCCCATCTCGTGGTCGCTGCAACCAAGGCAGCCCTCAACCCTTACTGCTTCAACCAGACCCTCCTTGTTAGTGAGGATGAGATCCAGCAGCGCTCCTCTCCTGGTCGGCTCATCCACCATTTGCAGGAGGAAGTTATCATCCATACACTGGAGGAACCTCCTGGCCTGCGGCTGGGTTGCCGAGTGGTCCTTCCAGCAAACATCAGGGAAGTTAAAATCCCCCACGACGACCACAGCCTGTGACTGTGAGGCCGCTCTCAGCTGCCTGTAGAAGGCCTCGTCAACTTCCTCACCCTGATCTGGTGGCCTGCAACAGACACCCACAACAGTATCGCCCCTGCCAGCCTGCCCCTTAATTCTCACCCACAGACTCGCAACTCGCTCGTCATCTGTCCCTGGACAGAACTCAGTGCACTGTAGCTTGTCTCGCACATAAAGAGCAACCCCACCACCCTTCCTGGCTGGCCTGTCTTTCCTGAAAAGGACATAGCCCTCCATGCCTATATTCCAGTCATGTGAGCTGTCCCACCACGTCTCTGTAATTGCCACCAGATCACAGTCTCCTGACTTAACACAGGTTTCCAACTCCTCCTGCTTATTTCCCATGCTGCGCGCATTGGTGTACAGACATTCCAGGGAGCGAGCTGAGCACACCGATTTCACCCTAGGATTATAGGAGGCCTCCTAGTCTTCATCAATTCTGGAGTGCTGCCCCACTGGGGCAAGCCCAGCTACAACCCCATCCCCCTTCGAATCTAGTTTAAAGCTCTCCAAATGAGCCCTGCTAATTCGTGCCCCAGCATCCTTTTGCCTCTGAGACAAACCTTTCCAACTTGTCATTGTCCAGACTGGTGCCCTATAAAACCAGCTGTTATCAAAGAATCCAAAGCCCTGCCTGTAGCACCAGTCTCGAAGCCAATCATTTATGGACTGAATTTTCCCATTCCTTCCCACATCATCAGTGGAAGATGGAAGTAGTGAGGAGAAGATCACTTGAGCCCCAGACTCTTTCACCATCCGCCCCAAGGCCCTGTAGTCTTTCTTCATCCCCCTCAGACTGCAGGAAGCAGCTTCCCCCTCACCTGTCTGGAAGACCAGCAGCGGGTAGTAGTCCGTTGGGTGCACCAGGCTGGGGAGCGCCCTAGTGATATCCCTGATCTGGGCTCCAGGCAGACTACACACTTTCCTATGATGAGAGTCAACTCTGCATATCGGGCCCTCTGTTCCTCTCAGAAGGGAATCCCCTACTACAATGACCCTTCTTTCTTTCTTAACAGAGGCAGTCTTGAGGTGCAAAGTCGACCCCCTTTTCCTATGTGGCCTTGTAGGCGGGCCTTGCCCCACATTCTCACCTACCTCTCCTTCAAGATCCAGGGCTTCGAACCTATTACGGAGGGACACCTGGGGAAGCAGGGCAGAAAGGGGAGAAGGTTTCCCACGACGTCGAGTTGGAACTCGCTTCCAACCCTCGTCGTCTTTTTGGTCCCCTACCTCTGCACAACAGCTACAGGGCAGGGGCTGTCTCGGGCCATCCCCCTCTGTGTGAGAAGGCAGAGGGTCCTTCCCCTTTTGAGGGATATCTCCCTGGAACCAATCCAACTGCACGCCAGGGAGTTACTCCACCAGTCAATCTCCCTTTCACGCTCCCTGATGGTCCTTAGCGTCTCAACCTCCTAAGTTTTGCCACCAAGCTAAGCAGATCTTCCACCTGCTCACAGCTTACGCAGGTGGAATGCTGTCCTCCCTCCCCTGGCAGCAGCAGGCTCTGGCACTCCCTGCATCCAGAGACCTGAACAGCCACGGTTTGGGACAGGGTCTCTGTCTGAGTTGCTGCAGTCTTCTCACTGCAAGCTCTCTTTCTGGAGGCAACCATATTGGTCAGCAGTCTGGGACACCAGCAACAGGGTCAGCAACACGACCTGCTTGTTCCTCCCTGCGCCTGGTGGGCAGCGACACGTCGCTGCCCTCTCTGAGGCTCTTTCAAGGCAAGGGGCAGCGGGGTGGTCACCGTCACCGTGGGAACGCCCCCGCCACGTCAGCCGCTCTCTCGCAAGGGCTGCTGGGGCTTCGGGGATCGGGAGATGCCGGGAATCGCGATGAGTTTGCGCTATCCCCTCTGATTTTCCTCATCTCTGTTGACCCTCGCGGTTGCTGAAGCATGCCGCTGCAGCTCTAGCTAGGCTAGCTCCGATCAGCTGACTGAGTTTGAGTAGCAACTGTACTTGTTGCTGAGGGTGGTGTAGCTGCTGTGCTTGGAGCTGGGGTAACCGTGCTGTCTGATGCAGTTGAAGTTTGAGCAGCTGCTGTACTTGCCATTGGGGTAGCTGTGCTATTCATTGCAGCCAAAGTTTGAGTAGTGACTGTACTTGTCCCTGGGGGTGGTGTAGCGGCTGTGCCTGGAGCTGGAGTAGCTGCGCTGACTGTTGCTTTGCCCTCAGATCCGCCGACATTTTTCTCCTTTTGAAGGTGCTGTATAGTGTTGAACAAGGCCCTGTAAGCATAGGCCAAGCCCCAGCACGTTGCTATGATTTGTCTGTCTCTGGTATGGCCAGAATGACCACACACCTCATTTAAGTGTTTTATTAATTTTTCCAGATTTTGCACTTGTTCAGTGGTGAAATTCCAAAGCACTGGAGGGGGCCACTGGCCTAGATACTTGCCCATACTGTCCCACACACCCTGCCACTCATGACTGTCCCGCCTCAGGGAAAATCTCTTGGTCCTCCTATATCATTGTTTAGCACAAGACAAGACCCAAACCTGACTCTGCTTAACTCTTGAAATCAGATGGAATGGTCGCGGGCAAAACACACTCTGTATGCATGCCACCATGGTATTCCCCATCACAATCAGCAGGCAGGTCTCAACAGTATTAAAAAGCCATTCAAAAACTTCAAAACTCTCAAATGATGCTGTAAATGGTCTGGGGGGAGGACTGGGAGGGTAAAAGGATGTCTCCTTCACAGGTTGACCACCCGAGAAGGAGAAAAAGGATGTGTAATTGCTAAGCACCTCCATCATATACCTCCCTGTCCTGGGTTCAGCAGTAGCAGTCATTTTTCCCCTTCTTGGTAGCTGGTGCAGTGCAGTGTTTTGACTTTCAGCTTGGGAACAGAGCTGATAGGTGATGTTTTGGTTTGGCCAAGGACTTTGTGAGCCTCATGCTCTGCCAGGGAGGAGGGGAAGCCAGGAGGAAGCAGAGACAGGACACCTGACCCAAACTGACCAAAGAGGTATTCCATACCACAGCACGTCATGCCCAGGATGTAACTGGGAGTTAGCCGGAAGGGCCGGACGACGGCAGGGTTGGAGGAGGTATCGGTCAGAGCTTGGTCGGGCTGGGGGGGCGAGTTATCGGTCGGCTGGTGGTGAGATGATGTATTCTCTTCCCTTGTTATTTCCTTTATCATTATTATCATTGGTGGTAGCAGTAGTGATTTGTGTTATACCTTAGTTACTAAACTGTTCTTATCTCAACCTGTGGGAGTTGCATTCTTTTTGATTCTCCTCTCCGTCCCTCCGGGAGTAGGGGGAGGGCAAGAAGGGGGGGAGTGAGTGAACAAGTTACCTGACTGGGTTTAAACCACGACAGTTCTTTTTGGCGCCCAACGTGGGGCACGAAGGGTTTAAACCACGACACTCCCAAAGTATAAAGGTGGTGACCACACTGGGAACATAAGCCAGATCAGTTTCATGATCAATGATTCTATTGTATTACAAGTCATTACCATAAAGTACAATGAGACAAGAAATTTAGCCCAAGCCCCACACTTGAAAAATGCTAACACAGCAAATACCAGCTGTAAGTATGGTGTGATATACTGAAACTGGGAGGTCAAGAGAAACAACTTTGGGAGCCAATAAATCAGCATTGTGACGGGTGACTGTTAATCTAAATGCTTATCACAAATATGATTAGACACACTCTGGTCAGATCTGTCATTATCTCAACCCCTTGTGCCCCAGTTTGGGCGCCAAAAAGAACTTTCATGTTTTAAACCCTGTCAGCCAAACAGTTTCTACTCCCCCCCCTCTTTTTTTTTTCCTTCCCCCCCCACCCCGCTCCCAGCCTGAAACGAGCCTGTCTGAGCAGCCAGTCCCTTCCGGGTAGCTCCCAGTTACCTCCCCGGGCATGACGTGCTGTTTGGGTCAGGTGTCCTGTCTCTTCTTCCCCCTGGCTTCCCCTCCCTGGCAAAGCATGAGACTCAGAAAGTCCTTGGTCAGAGTAAACATCAGTGTTATCAGCTCTGTTCCCAGGCCGAAAGTCAAAACAACGCTGTACCAGCTACTAAGAAGGAGAAAAAATGACTGCTACTGCTAAGCCCAGGACACTGATACACAGCAAGTCACCATAAACCCAGCTAGCGAGTGTCTAAGTAATATACTGGATCAAAAGGCATCTGAAAATTTTACTCTTAGGCATCAGTAGCTGACTTTGCATTTTGAGTAAAACCTTAATCTCAATGGAACTGAAACCTGGGATTTTTTTGATGTTTATGAGGGATATTTTTAACCTGTTGTCAGTATGCCAATGTATGATACTTTGGGAATGGTTATGGGAATCATTAGTTCATAAAGCAGTATTGTTTAGTCGCTTATTTAAAAAAAAATTTACTAATGGAGTTATGTTACATCTATGAAAGCCTTGCTCAGAAGTGGCTAGAGCACCTACTATAGTCTACAGCCCTTTCACAAGGCCTGGACAATTTACATTTACAGTGACTGTTGTCTAGTTATAACCACAGGTTTCATCTCACTGTGGAAGGATCCAGCAGCTCCTATCAGTGCACTTGCTCTCAAAAGTGGCTAGGTACCAGCGTCCAGCCCAGAAAGACTTAGAAAGCTCCTCTGCTTCAGGTAAATCCAGATTAGCAATTTCTGTTCACGCTTTCTGCTGGAACTGCTTTGTTCTGACCTCACTGCCTGGTTCTGATGTCCCAGCCCTTTGGCTTTATTCACGGATTCATCTAGGAATGGCCAAGCTAACCCCATAAATAGACATCATGGATGAAAGTCGATCTACTTAAGCACCACTGTTAACTAAGACATTTTAGCCATGCTAGTGAGATTTGAGAAGGGATAATTGCTGAAATGAAACATCCTTAAGGCAATATTGAAGGCAACTCTGATCAAGGAAATAATTGGCATATAATTGTTATATGTGCTTTGGACCCTGAAACTGTTGAAAACTTAGAATATTAGTTAAAGTACAATTAATTATTTTGGAACCTAAAGGCTTTTTGTATTCAGCTAGCAAATCTTATCCTGTAGTTATAATAGTCTCATTAAGAGAAACAAATGTCCTGAAACCTCAATAACCCTTGAAGAAAGGAGTTATCAAATGATTTCTTAATTTCAGTGGCAAGAAGCATAACAATACCAATAGTATAATTAGCTGAGAAGTTGATATATTGCATATTAGAAGTAATGGTTATGTCTAATCTGAATGAGTTCTTCCTCATATTTTTCCATTCCATTAGAAAGTGAAGTACCCTCAACCTAATTGTGAATGCTGATATCTGACAACAGTAAAATGAAGAATAAGAGATAAAATTAGTCATGTTAATGAACCTTTAATTTAATTTATATCCCTTTAGTCTTTTGAGAAGAAAAAAAATAGATACCCTAACACTGCAAGGAATAAAATCTTCATTAGCACTTTCACCTCTTTTTTTGCAGACAGTAGGTTTTCAGCAGGTTGCTTTCACTCCTCTTACTTATTTATCTGTTAGTGCTATTTCTCTTATCCTTTTAATAGAGATGCAAGGCAATGCAAATGGTGACACCATTTTACTATGGTCCTCCGATATGGACCTTTAGGTTTTGGAAATACACTTTCTATCCTGGAATTCGGTCACAGCTGTACAAGTCTTTTCCTTACTGTGAGCCCTCTGTCTCGGCTCTTACGCTCTTTTCAGTGTTTAATCTAGTTGATCACTGCAGAAGAAACATTTTTGTGTTTGCTTCGTCAGACTTGCAGCTTCTTCTATTTCTAAACTGTATGCCAGCCTCACAGCCCTAGAGCTGCTATGCTTAAAGGATAATTTCACATGCCCTCCAAGCCCCCCTTAGTGCCTAGACAAATTTATGTCCATGCATGGTTTTGTTAAAGCTTGTGCCATTTCTTGAGCTCAAGAAGTGCTGAATCAGCACACGAAGCACTCAAGTGCTGACAACTGAACATTGACATATGGGGGAGAAGAAAGCAACCAGGACTTCTGAGTCCCAGGCAGGAGCATCCCCTGATTATTCTGTTTTCCTGTGAAAGCAATCAAATACAGAGTCTGTCCTGCTGTTTCTCAGAGGAAAGGGATTCACAGCATGGTTTCAAGGGCTTTGCACATGCTTGAATATACTTGAACTCTTCTGTTTTTAAAAGAGCCCAAGTAAGAATTGTCAGCAGCAAGCTGTGAGGATAAAAAAGGGAAGTTTAATTCTCAGCTATCATGCACTGCCTGGTTGGGCTTTTTGCATGTCGTTATAAAAGGATTGGGTCAAAATTTGTGGTGCTTATCTTGGTCTTGAACTCACATGCAACCATTTGTCCATGACTACTGAGGGAAGGGTGAGATATTCAAACAGGGTTCCAAGGAAGTACCTAGGTAACAGCCTAGTTGGTGTCTCAGTAGACATGTGTCCTGGGAGGAAAATAAGAGAGGACAGAGTTTCTAATAAGGTGTTAGATGCCCATGGAGCATGACACAGTGGTGCAGCTAGCACCTTCTTGCCAATGCATACATGGACACTCCTTCAGGCAAAGGAAAGCTTTCCCAGGTTTTTTTTACTCTAACTTTTAAAGAACAGCTCTTCTCCATTTTACAATAGTCTGACTTCTGAAAAATTGTGGCCAGGTAGAATGCAATTAAAGGTTGGTAAGAATCCAAGCAATTTAATTCCGTCTGCAAATAAAAAAAAAAGATTAATTGCAATATACATGACTGTGAATTTCTATATGAGATTCAGGGAGAAAATGATAAATATGACATACAGCAAAGTATAAGAAAATATTCCAAACTTTATTTTATAGTATTCAGCACTTGTTTTCCCTAGCACTTAGCACCATAAGATCCTAGCTAACGGGAAGGGGTGAGATGAATTACCTGACACAGAGCAAAGCTTCCTTCTAACATGCTGATTTCTTCCAAGTGGGCGTTGTGTTGTACCATTTGTCACCGAGAAATTTTGTTTCCAAAAAGGAAATAATAAGGCTTTTCCTCAACTCTGGGATACCTTGATGCCTTATACTCAAGACTCTTTCAACTCCCTTAATCAAAATTAATTAAAAAGACAATGTTTAACTGAAAGATTCAGTCTTTCATGGTGCTCTGAATTTTAAAAGTTTGTGAGGGAACGAGTGATTCAGCACATTTAATGAGAATTTTTGAGCTAAGTAAACAAAGACTGCTTCTATTGCAATGAGGCAGAGAATTATCTTGTGATATGCAGAGGTAGGTCTGCGCCTCCTGAGTGAGGGAACATGACACCATCATATTCTTCAGCAGATGTTGGCCATTTTGTGTTGAGAACATAAGCAACCGGAGGTTATGAAAAATGGGAACAAAACATCACTTTTAAGGTACAAGAGTTTATAATTTGAAATGCAATTAATTCCTAGTCCTTCCAAATCTGTTACTAAACATAATCTGTTACTAAACATAAAGCAGAAATGACAGAAGAAAATCATAAAACTGCTTCAAGATATTTAGCTGTAGAGGCTGTATTAACTGTATTGCTGTCGTGGTTTAAACCCAGTCAGGTAATTCGTTCGCTCACTTCCCCCACCTTTTCTTGCCCTCCCCCTGCTCTCGGAGGGACAGAGAGGAGAATCGAAAAGAATGCAACTCCCACGGGTTGAGATAAGAACAGTTTAGTAACTAAGGTATAACACAAATCACTACTGCTACCACCAATGATAATAATGATAAAGGAAATAACAAGGGAAGAGAATACATCATCTCACCACCAGCCGACCGATAACTCGCCCCCCCCAGCCCGACCAAGCTCTGACCGATACCTCCTCCAACCCCACAGTCTCCCAGCCCTTCCGGCTAACTCCCAGTTACCTCCTGGACATGACGTGCTGTGGTATGGAATACCTCTTTGGTCAGTTTGGGTCAGGTGTCCTGTCTCTGCTTCCTCCTGGCTTCCCCTCCTCCCTGGCAGAGCATGAGGCTCACAAAGTCCTTGGCCAAACCAAAACATCGCTTGTTATCAGCTCTGTTCCTGAGCTGAAAGTCAAAACACTGCACTGCACCAGCTACCAAGAAGGGGAAAAATGACTGCTACTGCTGAACCCAGGACAATTGCTTATTCCTTTTGCATCCCAAATTCTTCCAGATGTCAGCAGAGATTTAATAGGATCACTGAATGGTTTGGGTTGGAAGAGACCTTAAAGATTTTTTAGTTCCATCTCCCTCCCATGGGCAGGGATACCTTCCACTAGACCAGACTGCTCCAAGCCCCATCCAACCTGGTCTTGAATGATGCCAGGGATAGGACATGAATTTGCTGTGTTGAAGGACACTGGAACATTGGTTATTACTTGCAAACACACAGACATGCCAATTGTAAAGTTATATGGATGAATGAAAGTTACATATAATGTTTCCATTACTGTAATTCAAATATTTAAGTGATTTGGTAGGAAGGATAATGCTGTTTTAACATATTCATTTGAAAGACTTGCTTTCCCTGTGTTACCACTACATTCTTGTATAAATTTGAGGGTATAGTCACACACCAGTCGTGAAAACTGTAATGGATTGTGCCTGACCGAACATTATTCCAGCTGATTTTGGTAACTGCAGCAGCAAAGATAAAATGACATGATCTACAGATGCTCAAGGGAGAATATGAAATCCTGAGAGGTTTCTGAATCTCTTACCTTTTGTGATAGTGATACCTAGGTTGGCTTAGTTAATTAGAGCTAGGTCTTCCTTGGGAGCATCATCTGATGCCATACTACCCTACTGAGGGAGAAGAAGACACATCTGAGCCAGGGCACAAAGACAACACATTTAGTGTTGTCTTTGGAACTGAGAGGTTATGAACCTGTTCAGAACATCAGCTAGCACCTTTGGACAGTTGGCACTGTCCATGCAGCCATACCAGGTGTACTTGAGGATCACTGCACTGTTCTCCACTGAATTACAAGGATATTAGTACTTCCATGTGTGCAAACCTGATATGCTTACTGTGCCTTTCCTTACAGAGATGTTGCAATACTAAACACATAAAAAATAAGCTATGGACAGGGAAATGGAGGCATTCAGGGGCTGGTCTTCTTAGCAGGCACAATCTAGGAGGAGTTTGTCAAAACATGGTTTTGTTTCTAGCCTATAGTTTTTACTTCGAGCCTCAGAAGAAATTTTAAAGGTACTTTTAAAAAGAAAAAGGATCAAAAATCCTTTGGTTTTCTGTCCCAGCCCCCAGGAGCTTCTCTTTATGTCCTGATGTTTGGAAATGATTTTCAAACGTCCTTGGGCTGGCAGAAGCATTCTGGAGGTTACCTGAGAGCACTTTGGGGTCAGGAATGACCTCCCACAGAGCTCTGTTGAAGAGCCATGAGAAGACCAGGAACTGGAGCTTCCAATGCTGTAGGGCTCATGCAGCTGTAAAAGGGCATGTAGGAGGTGCAGGATTTTTGACCTGAAGCAGTGCAGATGTTGGGGCCTGAATCCAGAAAAGATGGGTCAATAACAGCCTTTCAGATGAGGTGGCAGGAAACCTTTAAGACATAGCAGTGCTGTGTTCTGTCAGAACTCTGTGTCAGAATGCTCTCCGGGCCTGCAAATGAATGCTTTTCGTTCCCATAAACACTCAAGTTCCTTGCACAAGGGAACACAGAAGCTGGAATTTAAGCAACTGCTCTGAATTGTGAAGAAAATAATGGATTTATGAGCATGCACAGGCAAAAGGTTCTTGATTCGAAGACTGACACTCCCATCAAAGGCTGGGACAAGAGTCAGCTGAATTACCACTTTGGGCCTTAGGGGGATATTTAAAACTATTTTTGCCTATATTTGAAATGAAATTATAGTGATTTCACACTCCTTTTTTTTCTTTTTTTTTTTTTGTACTTGAGCTCCAGTGCTGGATTCAATGTCTTCACTCTGAGTGGAGTGTCTGAACCTTTTACTGAAATGTATAGAAATGTGTACATGTGTTTTGGGTTTATGTGGCAAGATTTTGGTAGCTGGGGGAGGCTGCAGAGGTAGCCTTGTGAAAAGAGACTAGGGGCTTCCCCCAGGGTAAAATCCACTGCACAGCAGCTGTGAGAGGGTGGACAGAGCAGAATGTGAGAGAAGCAGCCCTGAGGGCTCTGGCAGGGGCTGTGACCCCATAGGAGGGACCCGCGCTGGAGCAGTTCTTGAAGATGAAACATTATGAACTGATTGCAACCCCTTTTCTCCATCCCCTCCTCAGGAGACAGATAAATCAGGAGACAAGTGGAGCCTAGGAAGAATGGTACTGTGGGAGAAGGTATTTTTAGTTTTGCCTGTTTTATTCACCATCCTACACTATACCTTCCCCAAATAGAGCTTGTTTTGCCTGTGATGGTAACTGCTGAGCAACCTTCCCTATCCTTATCTCAGCCCAGGAGCTTTTCCATCTTATTTTCTTATCCATCATGTTGAGGAGTGTGCTGGTTTTGTCTGGGATAGAGTTAATTTTCTTCATAGAAGTTATTATGGGTTCTGTTTTGGATTTGTGCTGAAAACAGCGTTGGTACTTCAAGGATGTTTTCGTTACTGCTAATCAGTGCTCACAGAGAGCCAAGGCCCTTTCTGCTCTTCACCCCATCCCATCAGCATGCAGGCTGGGGGTGCACAAGGAGCTGGGTGGGGGGGCGCCATAGTCAGGACAGCTAACCCAAATGACCCCAGGGATATCCCAGACCTTAGGATAACATGCTCAGCATATAAGAGATGAGGGAAGAAGGAGGAAGGAGGACCATTTGGAGTGATAGTGTTTGTCTTCCCAAGTCACTATTACATGTGATGGAGCCCTGCTGTGCTGGGGTTGGCTGAACTGCCTGACCATGGGAAGTGGTGAATGGATTCATTGAGTGAGCTTTCTCACTTTTACTCTTCAGTTCTCTGCCCCATCCCATGGGAAGGGAGTGAATGGCTGCATGAAACTCAGTGGCTGGCTGGGGTTAAACCATAACAAAGAGGGAGAGTGAGAGAGAGGCTTGATTGGTGTATGTCTGTGTCTATGTATATGTGTGCCTGAAATAATTTAGAAACAATCAGAAAAGGTTTTCTATTCTAATGAACATTAGGCTTAATTTCACCGATTACTTGACAGGAAAACCAAGTATTTCTCATTTGGCTGTTTGAAGCAATTAAGAGGCCTCCTTTCAGCACCTGTGGTCACACCTATTGCATCAACAAGGAGATGATATTAAAAAGATAACACATAGTTGTGAATACTGTTCTACTTTATTTTTTTTTCACTAGGTGTTATTATTTGCTGCTTTCTCATTGCTTCTGGTGTATTAATACCTGCATACCTTCTTGGCACAGGGATGATGTCTCAACTGATATCTCCCTTCTGTAGGCTATTTACCACAATTTCATTGTTGGAACTTCTAATGTTTAGCTTCACTGTATTTCAAGATAAGATGCAGTAGGAGCTTGTATTTAATTAACTGTGATTAATTGTGATAGAATTCATTGAAGAGAACAACTTTTGCATTTCATGTATTAAAAAAATACATTTCATGTATTGCTTTATGTGTTCTTTATTTGTCAGTGTACATGGAGCTGCAGGACTTAAGGACTGAAGTGTATGAACTTCTCAGTGAAATTGCTATGGGTGACTTTGCACTCCTTTCCTTCCACACACAAGCTCACACTCAACTGAACTCAAACACTTTCTACTGACTGTTCTATCTGTGTCAGTGTATGTGCTTATGTATATATGCACATAAGTAAACATATCACAATGAGAAAGGTCACATCATGGTAAAAAGTCATAATGTATCACGGCAAGGATTCTTTGCATAATGAATGATAAAATGGCAATAGTCTAAACAAAGTCTGATCAACTTTATTTTAATAATAAAAATTGACAATATAATTAATTGTGAGATGAATGAAAGTGATGTAAGCTTGAGAGAGAAAGGCAAAAAGGGAAGCTCACTTGTCACATAGGCAAGGAAAACCAACAACAATAATGCTCCAAGCAGCTTGTCATTCCTGGGTTTTAGTTCAATTTCACTTATGTCACAAGAATTATCCCAACTTTCATTTGTTCAGCATTTCTAACTAGAATACTTTACAGTTCCATGAAAAATTATGGGGTGCTATTCATCACTGGGTGTTTATTATAAGAAATGGATTGAATACCGTGCAAATAACTGTTGGGTGTTTTTTTTTTTCCCATATAGTTGATTGATAGCGAGACATAAATGGTGACTTTAGTGTTTTTAATAGGCCTAAACATAACTATTTAAAATAACAGAAAACTTATAGAAGAATATTTCTTCTGCTTGGCTACATGTTAATTACTCTGATCTAGTTCATGTTAGTTTAATAGTATAAAATGTCTAGGATTTTAAGAACTGTGCCAGTGAAAGGTTCTGAACTGTTATCTCCAGGGCTTTATTTGCAGCTTAAAGAAAAACAAATGTTCTCTAAGCTAATAATAAACAACCTCAGATTTAATAATTCTACTTTGAAATTTAAGTAGAGTCCAGTGAAGTAATTTTAGAACATTTCCTAGCACAAATCAAACCACAGTGTTTTACTTTTATGGCTATAAAGTCTTGTTTAACCCAGTCACATAAACTTTTGTATCTTATCTTCAGAGCATTTGAAGGACATCGTGAGTTTTTTGCGTATGAAAATACCTTAAAACATTACCAATTCCAGGGAAAGGGAATTCTTCGCTTTAAAAGGTTATTTCCCCAGATTACAAAACCAGGCAATGTATAGATGCCAATTAAGTAATTAAACTATTAAACAACAGTGTATATTATGTGATATGAAAACAAGACAATCTATAAATTTAATTCCCTGGAAATGTATGAAAAATGGAAAATAAGTGCTTTGTATCAAATAGCTTAAATTATAAAATTATCGATGTATTTTTTTATAAAATGGCTAAAGTCCTGATCCTGCTAAATTCTAAGCGTGACATTAGTCTGACTGATTTCTTTGCTGGACTGAGAACCAAACTAACACTTAATTGTCAAGGATGAACAAAAATTAAGATTAAAGATGATAAAAAATACATCAAGAATACCACTAAAGCATATTCTCAGTATTCAACTGTTAACCATTTCTTTTTCTTGAATCTTAAAGAAATTTGTTTGCTTCTGACAGTTCTGTAATCTTCTCAGTGCCTTTCCTACTCCTGCTTTTTTCAAAATATTGTAAAACCATTTCCAGTGGGCCTTTGATTCTGTCATGTGCTTTCATTTAATAACATTATAAACATACTTATGTTTTAGAATCCCTAATTCTTGAGGATGGATAAGTGTACATTTTCATCTCAGTATTTAATAATTCCCATTTTACCATATTGTTTTTAGTAGTAGAAGCTTCATGTTTACAAACAAATTCTGAAGCTGGTATGATAACATACTTTTTATCCCATCTAGCATGAATGTTTCAAACCATACAAAGCTAAACTTTATTACTTTCTGATCTCTGTCAATCTTCTCTTCCACATGGTAGGAAAACTCAGGAGACTGTTGGAGATCAGCATAACCTCTACAACAGCTAAATTTTCATAGAATCATAGACTTATAGAATGGTTTTGCTTGGAAGGGACCTTGTGGGTAATTTAGATCTCCCCAGAGCTGCAGCAGAGAGCAAGAATCCCCTCCCTTCACCCGCTGGTCACTCTGTGGGGATGCAGCCCAGCACATGGGGGCTTCTGGGCTCAAGCACACACTGAAGCTGGGTCATGGGGAGCTTCTCCTCACTCAACACCCCCAACTCCTTCTCCTAAGGGCTGCTCCATCCAGTCTCTGCATGTCTCCCCCAGCCTGTGTTTGTGCTGGGAATTGCCCTCACCCAGGTTCAGGACCTTGCACTTGGTCTTGTTGAACTTTGTGAGGTTTGCACTGGCCCACCTGGTCCTTCTAAATCCCATCCTTTCCCTCTCTGTCTTTTGAGGGACAGCTGAGGGAGCTTGGATTGTTTATCTTAAGGAAAAAGTAGACTTAGGGGAGACCTTATCATTCTCTGCAACTAGCTGAAAGGAGGTTGTAGTGACGTGGGGGTTGGTCTCTTCTCCTAAGTGGCAAGTGATAGGACAGGAGTAACCAGCTTCAAGCTGTACCAGAAGAGATTTAGATTGGACATATTAGGAAAAATTTCATCACTGAAAGGACCACCTAGCATTGGAACAGGGAACTGGCTAAGTCACTGTCCCTGGAGGTATTTAAAAGAACAGTAGACAGTCTTAGAGACATGGTTTAGAGGCCGACTTGTCAGTGTTATGTTAACAATTGGACTTGATGTTGTCTTTTATAACCTAAACAATTCTATGATTCTATGATATAGAAAAAGTGGTTTATTCCCAGAAAATGTAAGTTGATTTCCTAGGCAGCAACCTAAAGTGTTAACTTTCTTGAGGGTTCGTGAGCTGAAAGACTTCCTTTGGGGTCTAGTCTGACATTCAAGTTTGGCTCATAGTATTCAAGTTTGCCCTTCATGGGTAAAAAAAGAAAAATCACTGCTGCCTTGTCTGTGCCCAGCATACCAGCAAGAACAAAACCCTCTTTGTTTTTTTGGCCTAGCATAATGAAGGCTGACAGAGTATGTGTTGCTCTCTATAAATACTTTTGAATGAAAAAAGAGATATTTAAACTACATGACAATATTGACACACATCAACACTGTGTGTATAACATGTGTGTATAGCTAAGCTTAAGGGCCTTAAAGTTGGAAATTAAAAGGAAGTTGCCAGTCATCAGGTGAGAAGGAGGTTCTGGCCTGCTGCTATGACATTACTTGCCCAAATTCGTGTTAGTAGGATATTTTCTGACAATATATATATGTACTACAGTACCATGAGAATGATCTTTCTTTATCATGTTCCTTCTTTAATTCTATAATACTGCAGGCAACTAAAATTTTTCCAGTGTTCATATAGTCATGCTTGGTTTCTATCTATATTTTTTCTTTTCAATCTTTATTTCTATAACATTAACTACAAAATGTATCGGTTGACCTTTAGGACATTCCTTGGGGTCCCACTGGATGTATAATTACTCAGCAGAAAACCAGCTTCTTAAAAGTTCTTAAGTAATTCTCTAGGCATGTCATGCAGTGCTACCTCTTTCATGTTGCTAGTATTGCTTGATTGCCTATAAAGACAGTGAAATCTGCTATTTGCCTTTTTTTTCTGTTTGGCAAAGTCTTTGCTGTATGGAAGACTTAAACCAGTTTAACCAACATTTTCTGTTTTTTTTTTTTTATCTTTGCAGGCCTCCCATATATTTCCTCTGCTCTTTGATTGTAACAGCAGTAATATTGTTTTCCTTTCAAATATGCTGCATGGGAGTGCGTTAAGGAAAACTGCCTGTCTTTTCAAAGTATTTTAAATCAGATAATGTAATTGTTTTTTCCGCTCCAGAAAAGTTTCACTTGATAAAAATAGCTACCAAAAACCAAAAAGTAATCCTTTTGTTATTGCATACCAAATAGTAGAATACTGGATAATGCACATTTCTCTCTTGGTACACAAACTGTCCTTCTTTTGCCTAGGTAAGTTGTTTAAATAAGTCCAGGTCTGAGGGAGCAAAATCTGGAGGGTAGTTGAACACTGTTGTTCTTGAGGAATGCAGGACAGAAAACCCTGTAAAGCAGATCAATAATATTCACTGGTCAGTTCAGCATGTTTATTCAGTCCCTCAACTCCCTGCACTAAGGTGGTTTTCTATCTAAGGTCACGCTTGCCTTAAGGTCTTGGAGGCATCTATCATTTGTCAGTTTGATGAAGGTTGTGTAATACTCTGACTTTTGACAATGGAAAAATCTAGTTTAAAGTTAAAATGCATAGTAGCATAGTGGAGTAATTGAGACCCCTTTCTTCAGATGCAGTTCCTTTGATTCCATTTCTAGATTAACAAAAAGAGACCATTTTACTATTTTAGTGCTTTTTTGATCAATCTTTTATCTTTTAGCAGGAAAAGAAATCGACTGGTGGATAGTTTGTTTTTTTTTTGCATAAAGATATCAGTTTTGTTATTTTGTTTAATTAAATGAAACATGAATAATTTCTTGGGTTTTTCTTTCCTTTTATTTTTTCCCCTGCCACAAAGCTACTTTTTTCAGAGTTATACTTTTTTTTTCAAAATAGGACCCCTTTATACATATAAAACTTAACTCTGTTACCTTTGTTATATTTTTGGTATAAGTTTAGTTATACTGGTTGAAAGGAAAATAGAAGTTTACAATACATGACAAAGATATTACATTAAATCTATATATGCAATTCTATACTGAAATACAAAATTATATTAAAAATACCAAATTCTATTAAGCATGCAAGGTTTTGTGATTATGAAGCTTGCAACAAGACAGTTTAGCAAATCTGTTTCTGTCAGTTTTGTATATTCATATTAGCTTTCTCATTGCCTGAACAGCCACATAAACCAGAAGTCTAGTCTTCATCCCATTGACATTGTTGAGCCAACCCCTTCATATTTTGTAAAAGCTATCTGTCCCTTTTGATATATTTCCAGATTAAAGATATCAGTCAATGTGTCCCACAAAGTAGTGATTCCTATACTGCCCATGTGAAAAAGAAATCCATAAATATTTCTCACCTTCAATCATAGCAACAGTCAGTCTAAGACGCTTGCTCACTGTACTCTGGCTTCACTGTTTTCTTATTTTGAAAGAACACTGACCTTCTAAATATAATATTCAGAGTCACGGCTCCCACAGGTAAAGCATTTTGTAGATGTTAAATGAAGAGAGTGCAGCTGAAGGGTGTGTTTGCAGTAGCTGTAGAGAAGGCTTAAAAGGCAGATTGCAGAGGATCTGAGTAGGCATTACAGGGAAGGTAGTGGTGTGCCATGGTTTAACTCTGGTAGGCAGCTAAGCACAACAGCCACTCATTTACTCTGCCCCAGTGAGGGAATGGATGACAGGGGAGAATCAGAAAGAAAAAGTGTAAAAACTAGTGTGTTGGGAGAATTAATCTTTTAAAAAAGGAGGAGAAGACCCACAAATGTGAGCGAGACAAAAAACAAAGCCAAGAAAATCAAGTGATGCAAAATAAAACAGTTGCCTGCCACTAACCAGCTGATGCCTCGCCAGTCCACAAGCAATGGCAGCCTCCACCAGTCTTCATCCCTCCAAATTTTATTGTTGAGCATGATGTGGTTTAGTATGGAACACCCCTTTAGTCAGTTGGGGAAAGCTGTCCCATTCTCTTGTGTATCCCAACCTACTTGCTGCCAGGGCACCATGAGAAACAGAAAAGGATTTGATGCTATGTAAGTGCTGCTCAGCAATAACAAAAACACCCCTGTGTTATCACTCTTTGCAGCACAGGTCCAAAATATATCTGCATACAAGATACTATGAAGAAATTTGACTTTATCCCAGATAAAACCATCATGTGGTGCTCTGCAGAACTTTGGAACCATTAGAAGTGGTCCAGTGACCTCTATGGGTAGATTAAGTCAGTCTGAGGCCCACTGGAGCTGTCTCTTTCCCTCTCCCCTCTGCAAGCTCATCCAGATTCTCCAAATCAACACTCATCCATATCTCCAGTTTCATTCAAAGAAAGTGCATCTTTCAAAGCAGAAGGGATTGTTTCTGTATTCCTAAAAATTAATTCAATGCATCTTTTTGGCTTATAGTGAAAGACTGGATGCCGATGACTGAGACCCAGATATCTTCTTTCCATTGTAAAACTAGATCCAATTGTAAAAATGGTCATAAAAAAAAAAAAAAAATCCAAATAGAAGAAATACGATAGGGGTTTCAGCATGTGGTACCAGTGCCTGTCTGTCAAACAAGGTAATGTAAAAAAAGAGAACAGCAATAGAAATGATCCTTATATATTTTTCACCTTTTAGAAGAATGTGGAGTGGGAAAACTAAAGCATAGTGAAGTGTAGGTTTGCACAATTCTATTTTTCTGTGGTTTGCATGATTCTTGGTTTTCATATATGTCTTTATATCCTTCAAAGTTTTGACAAATCTCCTTCTGTACATAGTTTGCTTTTCTGGGGCTTTCAAACAGAATTAAAAAAATAATTTACTTATATAACAGTGGAAATTCTATTCCAGAATATTTTGCTTTTCTCATATTTTATCTTAAAAACTGTTTTAATAAAGATTAATGGAAACCTTGGGTTCTTCTATTAAAGGCAGAATTACAATGCAAAATGGCTCATTCATTCAAACGTTTCTTGATACAAATCTGTAAAGAGATAACAGTATATTAAAATCAGAGGCAATATCTGTTGTGCTAGGAAACTGGATGAGACATTAAACAGAAACGGGCTGTGTCAGCATCTTTTTTTTGATTAGTTTCCAAAAAAAAAAGTAATAGATTGTGTCACCGTAGCACAGACTGGTTGATCTCAGGGAGAATCTGCACCTTTCATTCAAAAGAGATTTTTTACGTAGAGAGCACTACAAGGATAGGAACATTACAGAATAAAGTCTTTGCTAGTAAATTAATTGGTTTTTTGTTCGTTGAAAGCCAGGACCATGGATTCTCTAAAGCACCAAACACTAACCAGTCTCAAAGGAAAAAGGAAACTATCACTACTTTAATAATAGCCCTCCAGCTATTCTGGTTCAGAAAACCTACATTGGTGCACACAGAATATGCCCTTCCATCTTTGAAAGAGGTTGTGATAGCCGGAGGAGTCAAGATTTGAAAGACTTGAACCCAAAAGTCGCTATTTGCCATCATAGTGGGTATGGTCTGGTTTCTCCACTTGAGTAAAACCCCTTTAACCATGGTACAGAAGGTAACATGATAAAATTGCTGATTTATCACTTATTTTTTTCCTATTCCATCGTCTGAAATAGATTTTATTTTAAGAATCAAAACATTTTTCGTTATTGTTCACTTTTTTCCCTTAAACTGCCTGTATGGTTTTCTGTATTACACTCCATTGAAATTTACATTTAGTTAGCCACAATATTCACATTAATTTCTGCTAATTTTATAACAGCCTTTTACCCATTTGAATGTGTCATAATTTATACATGGCAATGACTGCAGTTCATAGTCCCTGTTACTGTTCTCACCATCCAGGTTCAACTTAGTCCAGTAATGCCCATAACCTTAAAGGAAATCTTCATCACAGTAATGACTCAGCCAATTGCAGTTCTGTGAACTGTCTGATGTAGTCAAACTGAAAACATTACACTTCATGTCCATCGCTAGTGGATGAGGATGAAAAGCACCACTTGAAGTTGCGGAGAGGCTGATTAATTTCCTTCTTCAAAACAATGAAACAGCTTAAAAATATCACTCTCTTCTGCTCCAGAATTCAGTCATCACACCTATTTGCTGTAGGCTTCTAATCAATCTTAGTTGTTCACTGTGGTTTTGACCTATTTTGGGTCACCTTTAGAAAATTAGAGAGCAGCAGCACATATTTTGAGACACTTTGCACAGCAGGTCACTGTGGCAGCTCTGTGAATAGCACTTGGCGAGCACACAGACCTCTTAGAGTTTCTGAGAATGACTGTGTTTTTGTGCCTTAATGAGACCCAGGCCCCTCTGAAAAACTGCTTTTATTGCAACAGGTTGAGACCAACAAGGTTTAAAGAATCTTTTATCATCATTTCTCTATC
This sequence comes from Pezoporus occidentalis, assembly GCF_034315485.1. Taxonomy (NCBI): domain Eukaryota; kingdom Metazoa; phylum Chordata; class Aves; order Psittaciformes; family Psittacidae; genus Pezoporus; species Pezoporus occidentalis. The sequence continues at coordinate 2,396,660 of NW_026916263.1, forward strand.
CATTTCTAAAAACCCTGTTAGCCTCCCTTGCTTTATGCTGTAACACAGCCAAGCAAGGCTCAGTTGAGATGCTGTGCTGGCTCTCAGCCCTAGGAAGGTGTCTGAGGAAGCTGCCCATCAACCTTGACTTCCTTCTTCTCTAAGCCAGTGATCTGCAGGAGGTCAAGGATTACCAGGCAAAATCTGAAAAAACACGCAATTAAGCACAAAAAAAACCCAGAGAGGCTGTGTCCAAACAGTAAATTCATCAGTTTTACTATCTTTTGTTTCAAAGTTCCAGGCCCTGAAGGCTTCTCATATCATAAATTGATGGCTGTGTGAGGCATCTGTGATGCAGTGATCCTTATTTACAAAGAATATACTGAATCCCCTTTGTCTGAAGGAAGAAAAATCAAACAACAGCTAATCCCCTTGCTTGCGGTCCCAAGATGTTCTCATCCCATAGTGAGCTAGAAATGTCTGTCTCCCAGCTGATACTCTCCCGCCTTTGTAATCCAGCTTTGCTGCTGTCTCTGTGTGTTACATCTGTATAATTCTGCAGTGTTTCTTTTTCTTTTGAAGATGCTTTATCTCCACATTCATACACAGCTCGTGTACAAATGTGTTAGCATATCAGTGTGGCAATGTCAGAAAATGGTATTTGGGGCATTTGTGGTAATGCTGAAATACTCAGGCTGAAGCTGAAGGCTCTTATCCTACGTTTTTTTTTAAGATTAAGTAAAAGTCTTAAATAAAGAGTCTAGTTTATTTTTTCAGACCTTGTGTTGCCATATGGCCTCATATGCTCCCTTATGCCTCAACAGAAGTGTTTTCACACATCTGAAACCATCTGTGTGCTCTAGGGCTTGGTGTTTTTATCAGCAGTGGTGCACTGCTGCATGAAGTCTGTGAATGCAATTACAAGTACTAGGCAAGACATAATTTTCCCTTTCTACTTGCAGTAGTCCTTAAAACCTTCTGTGCTTCTTATTACATGAGGAATGTGGTACCAGACTACCCTTTATCCAAATCTGGTACTTTTTGTGAAAGGGAACAAAAAATGAAAATATACACATAATCTAATTGGACTTGTTCAAGGTGACACTGTCCCACATGACATTCTTGTCTGCAAACTGGAGAGATATGGATTTGACAGGTGGACCCCTCAGTGGACAAGGAATTGGCTGGATGGTTGCACACATAGAATTGTGGTCAATGGCTCAATGTCCAAGTGGAGATCAGTGATGAGTGGTGTTGTCAGGGGTTGGTGGTGGAACTGATCCTGTTCAACATCTTTGTTGCAACATGGACAGTGGGATCGAGCACCCTCAGCAAGTTTGTTGATGACACCAATCTGTGTGATGTAGTCAACATGCAGGAGGGAAGGGATGGGTTTCAGAGGGACCTAGACAGGCTGGAGAGATGGGACCATGTGAACCTCATGGATTTCAAGGAAGGCATCCTTATCCATGGCAGAGGAGCTGGAATCAGATGATATTTAAGGTCCCTTCCAACCCAAACATTTAAATTATCTTATTATTCTTATTATGTATAAAGTGAGAAGAAGGAGAAGGCTAAGAACGAGGGTATAGGGTTCTCCCTCTAGTCTAGGAAAATTTATTCAAGAAACTGAAGAGAGCTCAGACTGCATTTTTTAAGGTATCATTCTTACAGACTCCTTATTCATAAAGTATTGTTGGAGTAATACTGCCAAGGATCCAGGGAGAGCAGGACACAGAATAGCATCCAAAGTTTTTGTTAAGGCAGGTCACAATGCTGAATGGCTTTCCCACTCTGCTCTGGTGGCTTTGTGGTCAGAACCACTGATCCATCAAGTTATTATCACTATTACTGCTGAAACTGAGAAAGAACTATTCCAGAACTAGATAATCTTAATGTCCTTTCCAACCCTAACTATTCTATGATTCTATGATTTATGCACAAGCTACCTTGCTTCCTTTTCCATACACATCTTTGTGAAAGTCAGATGAAAATCTGTCTTTAAACCTCATTGTTTGAGGAGATTTCTCAGTGTCACTATAATAAAAGATTTTTGTTTCTCCATTCTGTCTATTTACCCCCATTTTTCCAGTGGATAGGTCAATACATGTAAGCCAGAGAACTATAACAAAACCCAAAAAGACAGCATACACTGTGCAATTATTAAACAATCCTCTCCACACAGCAAGAAGGCTTCTCTTTAGTGGGATGCATTTAGCAAGCTTTTTTAGTTTCTCCCCCAATACTCCTCATCACTGTTATGTAGCTCAGCAGGGAGATATAGGGGGGTAGCTATAGTGGGAAAAATTCACACAATCATAACAGCTTGAAAAAAGTTTTTCCAAAGTTAATATGCACTTCCTTTTTTTTGTGTTTTTTTTTGTTTGGTTGGTTTTGTTGTTTTTTTGTTGTTGTTGTTTTGTTGTTTTTTTTTTATTATTTTGAAAGTTTAAAGTAATATACTTTAGGAACAGGGTAAAGCTGAGTCTTGCTGCCAGCCACATGTAGCTATGTTAATGAGCTGTATTTACAAGTACTTTTCATTCAAGTTTCCTAAACTTTTTTTTTTCCCACTGTAGATCATAAATATAGGTATTCCTTTATATGCTTTTTCAAAATATATTACCAAGATATTTATTTAAATCTAAGTGCAAGGGTGTAAATAGTAGTGCTGAGAATGCAAAGTTTCTACTGGTAGACTGTTTACATTAACTTTGCATGGGACTGTTTTGGATTAAGTCAGATTACTGACTTGACTTGAAATAGAGGTAGTTATCTCTGGGTATGAAAATTTGGGAAGTTTGATCCCTTTCTGTTATAAATTGCACTTGGCATTATAATTGTATGTGAACATCTAATTCCTAAAATGCCCAGAACATCGCACAGGACAAAAGAAGAGAAACCTAAAGCTGCTGAAATCAGTCATATCTGTTTATTGCGATTACTGGCATTACGATGTCTCTTTGGTAGTTGTTTATTTAGCATTAGACCAAAAATGAGACATAATGAACCAGCAACTTTATCTCTTCTAATTTGTTCAAACTTCTGTGACTGAACTGCTGCTGGAATACAGTAAATGAGCTCATTTACTTACTGTTACTCATTTATCTATTCTTACACATCACAGCAGAGCTCAAACTCGTTACAAGCTCTGGATTATTGTTATGTCCTCTGTGAACTAAAGAACTGCAAGAGAGCTTCATTGCCATGACCACTTGCAGGAAATGGGTAAATAGCAGGGAAATAACTGGACAGAGGAAATATTTCTTAATTTTTTTTTTTTTTATTAAGTGCTATCTGCTAAGAATCACAGAATCACAGGCTGCTTTGGATTGGAAGGGACCTTAACGCTCATCCAGTTCCAGCCACTGCCATGGGCTGAGGCACCTTCCACTAGACCAGATTGCTCCAAGCCCCATCCAACCTGGCCTTGAGCACTGCCAGGGATGCAGCAGCCACAGCTTCTCTGGGCAACCTATGCCAAGACCTCCCCACCCTCACAGGGAAGAACTTCTGCCTAAGAGCTCATCTCAATCTCCCTTCTGTCAGGTTAAAGCCATTCCCCTCTTGTCCTGTCTCTACATGCCCGTGTAAAAAGTCCCTTAAAATGTTGAAAAGAAGTGATAAAACATTGAAAAATGTCATTGATTTCGTTACCTCTTGATTTGATCTCTATTTCCCAACCTGATGGAAAATACATCTATTATCTACAGATAGTCTGTAGCTAATTTTTAGATTACACATGACTCACTGAAAATAGTTACCTTTTTAGGTAACCACATTTGGATTGCTTTTTGCAGGCAGCTTCCAAACAAATAGGATTGATGAGAACTGTAGTTTCCAAGTTGTTTGCCTTTATAACAAGGCAAGGTTTATTCCCTGGGCATTTTACTGCTTAGATCTCAGCCTCACTGACTGTGCTTATATGGAGCCATGGGAAGGTAAATAGCAAGGTGGAGATTTCTGGCTTCTTGTATCAATCCCACTCCTTTCCTCAAGGTCAGGAATCTATTAATTGAGCATCTTTGCTGCAAATGAGAACATCAGTAAAACACGGCTTTGAACTGTTAAAGAGAATTCCTTATTAATTTTCCTGCAAAGATTTTATCAGCTCTGTTACCTCCAAGAAGAGAATTTTGAAACAAAAGTTCTGTTTTAAAATATCAACATAGAGATGTTAACAAATTCACTATCAGTGGGTTTTTCTTGTTCCTCTCCCTTCTTCTTTTGTTTTATTTTGTTACAGCTAAAAAGGAATGTAACACTTGTAATGCTATGTAATGGAAGTCACTGGGTGCTTGTCTGTGTGCTACCCTGAGATTCATATATGGTTTTGAAACACACTTTTCAAAATATTGTATTTAAATTTTCCAAGGGACATTTTAAGTTAAATATTACCATTCTCACTGCAGCTGCTGCAATTCTTCCAAAATTAATAGCTTATTATCAAAAGCTCTGCGGCAGACTGTGCATGTGAAAGAATGCAATGTACTGCATGATCAAGATGTGAGCAACAGCCTGAGGAAGTTTTCATGTGTGCCCAGAAGCATGTTTATTTGCTTTTCAAATCCAGAAAATTAGGCTAGACACTTTTCAGCTTTATCCTCAGAGAACTTCTGCAATATTTCTGTATTTAGAGCAGGCCTAGGAGTGCAGAAGCCCATGCTTTCAATGGAATTACTCATCCCAGTGTGAGTGGAGAAACACAACCAAATTTTATAGCAGCTTCAAAAGCTGGTCAGTGCTTAGTGATATCCTTTCCATATGTATTTGCTTTCTCTAGAAATGAACTACAGCACAAAAGTGGAAAAAATCATGTGAGCAAACTGTTAAGACTTTGTAGCATATTTTAAAACCTTATGTACTGATTTATTTTATGATGCTCAAGTGTAACATGCTAACATTGTTGAGTTAAAAAAAACATTTATTATTATGGCTATCTGAGATGCCCTACTTCAAGGCAAGGCGTATGAGTTCACTTCAAGTGTATCCTGTCTGAGTACAGACAGGATAAACATAATAATGTTTTGATAAACAAATAAACCACTTCAAGGGGTAACCTAAATAAATCAGTAATAAATAAACCACTTCAGAAAGCAACATCTGGTGCTTTGAGAGAAGGATATTTTTGTTAATGTAAATGCAATTCTAACCGTAGGTAATGGTGTGTACATTCATAAACGACCTCTCTGTGACACTGAACAAAGCAGAATAGTTTTAAGCAATTAAGGCTAAGCAGTATTTGAGAGTTCTCTCTGGCTATACTGCTAAGAGATCTTAGGAATGATTATACTAAACACCTGGCTCATAAGTTACACATTATTAGTTTTCAATGCTGTTTATCCAGTGAAGCTGGATAGCATCTGGGATTCAGTTATGTTCTGCTTTTCCTCCAGATTTCCCTCTGAATTAATGAAGACATGGGACTTAGTGTGAATATGGGAAGAGGAGGACCCAGAATAGCCAAGTAAGCCTGCAGGCTGATACCTCTAAGCTTTTGAGATATTAATTAATCTGTTTTAACTATGACATGTAACTGTGACCTCTGACAAAGTTTTTCTCTTGTGAACCTCTTCAAATACTCCACACCTGTATCTCCCACCCTGTGATAAACCATCTACACAAAGACTTATTTTGTGCCTTGCAGACATTTTGGAACAGATTTTACATGCTATGAATGCTTTTTACTTATTAAAAATGGTTTCAGGCATTAAAAAGCAGGTTTACAAACAAGCTGAGTGCATTGCAATTGTAGATCTTAATGTTTATGTTTCCTGAAGATTTTTGCCTATTTCATATTTTAAAAGGATGACCTTAATTAGAGATAAAAGGTACACTGGGGTCCTGGCTCAGTGCACATTGCAGTGAAAGAAGGGTCTCACGATGATTTTAGTATGCCTTGGATTATTATCATAAAATTTCTTTTCTTTCAAAGAAACACTAGTATTTCCAGAATGAGGAAATGGTACCAGTCTGACACAAAATATAGATTTTATTTACATTGCAAGAGTCATCTCAGCCCAGGTTTTCTTCCCTACTCCCCTTGTAAATATTGAACATCTCTTAAAGCCAGTGCTATAGGCAACACCTGACAAAACCCTTCATTTATTTAAAAAAAAAAAATAACCCAAACGAGCAAACCAACAAAATATTCTTTTTGTTCATTTGATAATTATCTCCTGCTGTTTTCTGTCTCTGAGTGACTCCACTTCTCAGACTCCTTGCTGCCCAGATGAAGGCATTTACATACTCCATACTTTTAAATAAATGGAGAAAATCATAAGAGAAGTGTTTGCAGGGAATAATAATAAGGACAATCTATATAGAAACTGTTACGAGGAATAAGACTATCTATTTTACAAATGTCCAGAAAAGTGTTATGGGACTACTTTTCACCTTATTCTTAAAGGCAGGAACATGTTTCTTATATTTCACCTTATTCTTAAAGGCAGGAACATTGTAAATTGTGATACATTAAAGTAAACCACAGGAGCTGGGAAACACTGGGAATAGAATGACAATGACTACCTGCATTAAAAATTTGCATACATTAATGAACAGAAATAAAAAACATCATCAGAAATAGATTAAAATACTGAAATCTTTTCTTTTCAGAGTTGTTTAATCACTAGAGGAACACTTATTTTCCCCTCTGTACGTTTGTACCAGAGATGTTTACCAGATGTGAGAAATGAGATTAAGAATTCTGTATTTAAACCATAAGCCTTAACTTCTTGAATAAAATACCTGATTTAGTTGAGCCTTTAGGACAGCCTTTGTTGATTGAACAGTATGTACTATCAGGCAGGGGCATAGACTAGTCCTGGGTCAACTTTTAGGCTAAACAGCCTAGATTTGCTCTGTTTGAAAGTAATGCTGAGACAAAATGACATATCTAGGATATGTACACTACAACCACATGAAAAAATAAAAAAATTGCATATTTTTTTTCCCAGGTAATTATAGAATCACAGAATCCCAGACTGGTTTGGGTTGGAAGACCCCTTAAATCTCATTCAGTTCCAATGCCCTGCCACAGGCAGGGACATCTGCTGCTAGACCAGGTTGCTCCAAGCCCTGTTCAACCTGGCCTTCAATAAATACAATTTTTTAATTTCCTTTCTTGAAGGTGTTTCAGTTCTGTTCTTCCATGCTAGTACTCCTTTTTCTGTTTTGTTTAGTTTAATTTGCTCATTATGGTTTGTGTCCTGGTTTTTCTGATGAGTTTCTTTTGAAGTCTGTTTCTTTTGAGTTTGTGATTCTGTGAGGTGAATTTAAGGTTATTGGCACAGGTGGCTCTCTACTGGTGTTTTTGTGAATGATGACTTTTGTAGCTACTAGAAAACTCTTCAAAATAAAACAAAAATATGTTGGAAAACTTCTTCCAGTCTATATAGTGCTGAAAAATATATTATTATTAAGGATGCTCAAAATCATAGAATCATAGAATAATATGGGTTGGAAGAGACCTTAAAGCTCATTCAGTTCCAGTCCCCTTCCACAGGCAGGGACACTTTCTACTAGACCAGGTTCCTCCAACCCCCATCCAGCCTGGCCTTGAACACTTCCAGGGGTGTGCACCCACAGCTTCTTCGGGAAAATATGTGTCTTTCTCACTAAACTCATATTTTAAATTACATTCTTGTTATTTGAGTGACAAAATATGAAATTTGCTTTTTTTTTTAATAAAAAACCCCAACCAATAACCACAAACCCTACACCCAAACATGCTTATTAACAGTAGATGAATCCTAAAATATATTTTTATGCTATTACATTATTTCGTTGTATATTACCCATGGGACTGACATTTTGCTTGAAGGTGCGAGTAACAAGGGATTATCTAAGTGACAAAAATGTTTTAGACTTTGCCCTTATTTTCATATTTTGTGATTTGCAATGAATTGCAAGTGAATCGAGTCCATACATCCCTCAAGACCACTCCTGTCACTGTTGAACAACTCTTTTTCAGTTTTATATGTGCAAATTCTTTGAATTTGGTGCAAAGGATTTATAGGAACTGCAGATGAATGAATCCCTGATGGACGTCTGAATGGTCTGAAATGGTGTGGATGAGGTGAAAAGTTCGCTAGGCTCTCATCTGAAAAGATCAGACAAACTTTAGCAAAGATAACAGGTAAGTGGGGTGTTTTTTTTGTGGATTCACTATGAGCTTATAGAAAAGTTCTCAGGTACTAAATCTTGCTTTTAAAGTAACCGATCTAATTTAATGCCAAACCCAACAAAACACCTAAGCATGTGCTAAAGTTAGACGTAGAAACAACCATGATTCGCTGGATTTGGGGTTTTCATACAAACACTCAGATTTCCAACACAGATTTGCCAATTTCATTGTGCAGCTTGTACCTGCTACCTTCTGAGAATGGACAGGTACTTTGACAACCATTAACGTTACCTCTTTCTGACAAGGTGCATGGTTTTCTTCTGTCCTGGGAAGCAAATGACTTTAATGGCAAAGGCTGCATCTGCCTCAGATAAACATGTTTGTAAAAGGCTGTGGCATGCAGCTGTAGCTGGAATAGCTGATGTTTACTTCACAATCTGTGAAATCTACCCTGCTGCAGTGCATTTGCTATTTAGGATTCTTTTGCTGTAGTGCGAGAATATCTCAAATGAAATATTGAAAGCTTTAATTCTCTCTTTTGACTATAGCACTGTAATAGCTAGCAATTAGAGAATAATTGTGGTGCATTTGAAAACTCGTAACCAAAATACAATAGGCAGAGAAGTGTTTACTTTTTTTTTTTTTAAAGATAGCTGTCCAATTCTTCTTGTGTTGTGGGATTTTTGGCTGGATTAACTTTTTTTGATAGACTGCAGTTGCTTCAGTATATTTCTGTCATGCTAGACAAAGAAAAAAGAAAAGAGAAAGCTTATCAAAATACCTTGTTGACCAAATTCATGTACTTTAGCTCTACTCTGGTGAGAGTGTTGTTGTGGTATATAAAGATACTGAAGGTAGTTCCACTTGAGTCAACAGAGCACAGGTACAGATGTTGGGTAACTTCCTAGACTGGAGACAAACAAGACAGAATGTCACACTACAGTTTTGAAATCTTCAGACATGTCATGTCTATGGGAGCCTTCCCTGCAAACCTGGGAGGGACAAATTTTCAAAATATTTATGTATGAAATTGCACAGCCTCTCCAATAGGGATAAAAGTTAGTAAATTAGATTAGTGTCACCCCTTTGTGACCTAAGGCTGCCCTTTTCACATTTGAGTTGGGACAGTACTTGCAAGCTTTCATGGCATTTACATTTTTTGGTGGTGACTGAAGGATGCTGACTGGAGTAAAAGCCTAGGTCAGTTTCCAGAGAAGCAATTAATACATGCACTTGTGGTAGGTGTGAGGGAAGCCTTCCAAATGCAGTCAGTAGCACTGTGTGAATGGTTCTTATCTGGAAAAATCATTATGGCAGGGGGGTTGGAACTAGATGATCTTCAGGTCTTTTCCAGCTCTAACTGCTCTATGAGTCTATGATTATGTGTCCTGGATAGAAAGAGGGTTTTCAAGCCAAAGGTGACAACAGAGTATTTCTTGTAGGCCAGCCTGTCCTTTCTGAAATAAACACAGGATCTAAACATACAAAAATTGTTGTCTGAACATAACTCATTTCACTGAACTCCAGTCCAAGAACACTTGTTTGCAAAACAATAATCACATTTCACATCTGTTTGCAAATAAATCTTAGAATGAATTTTATATTCACAGACATCTGCAAAAACCGTTGAAAGATTAATTTCAGTCAATTATTTGTTGCTACAGCTTAATTATTTTTTGAGTTTTGTGGCTCAGAATATGGTCATGTTGTTCCCTGATAGGATTATTGAATTAATTTAATGTGGATGAAAGTAAGTTACTATTCCTAAAAAAAAAAAAAAAAAAAAATAGAAAAAAAATCTCAATTATTCCAAAACTCATTAATCCTTCCATATTAATGAACAGTTTTATAATTGGTGGTAACTGTCTGAATAATGATTCTATATTTATTCATGAAATAAAGTAACTTTAAGAATATATGCTTCATTACTCAGGAAGACTTATAAAAATTCCATTTGATATGAGCTACAGGACCTTATACTATGGTGGAATCAAGCAAAAGCTTAAGAAGAATTTCTTTTTTACTTTGTATATCACTTCTAAGTTCTCTAAGTCTACAGGCACTAGGCTTTAGGGAAATGCAAGAGATGGTTTTGGAGGACATTTGAGAAAAACCTGATTTTAGAAATACTAATTTTGTAAGGTACTGGTGTAGCTAGTTATTGTATAGAAAAGAGAAATATTTTGAAAATAATCACAGAATCCTAAACTGGTTTGAGTTGGAAGGGACCTTAAAGCTCATCCAGTTCCAACCCCCTGCCACAGGCAGGGACACCTTCCACTAGACCAGATTGCTCCAAGCCCCATCCAACCTGGCCTTGAGCAATGCCAGGGATGGGGCAGCCACAGCTTCTCTGGGCAACCACTGCCAGGGCCTCCCCACCCTCACAGGGAAGAACTTCTGCCTAAGAAAGATCTCATCTCAGTCTCCCCTCTGTCAGGTTAAAGCCATTGCCCCTTGTCCTGTCCCTACAGACCCTTGTCCAAAGCCCCTCTCCAGCTTTCTTGTAGCCCCTTAGGCACTGGCAGCCACCCTAAGGTCTCCCCTTAAGGAGCCTTCCCTTCCCCAGGCTGAACCAGCCCAGCTCTCTCATCCTGTCTCCAGAGCAGAGCTGCTCCAGCCCTCGCAGCACCTCTGTGGCCTCCTCTGGACTCTCTCCAACAGCTCCACGTGCCTCTTGTGTTGTTGGCCCAGAGCTGGATGCAGGACTGCAGGGGAGTCTCCCCAGAGCGCAGCAGAGGGGGAGAATCCTCTCCCTTGACCTGCTGTTTATGCTCTGGGGATGCAGTCCAGCACACAGGGGGGTTCTGGGCTCCACCCCACTCTGAAGCTGGGTTATGGGGATCTTACCCTCACCCAACACCTCCAAGTCCTTCTTCTCAGGGATGCTCCATCCATTCTCCCCATTTCTGTGTTTGGGCTGGGGACTGCTCCAACCCAGGTGCAGGACCTTGCATTTGGTCCTGTTGAACTGCATGAGGCTCACGTGGTCCTACCTCTCCAGCCTGTTCAGGTCCCTCTGGATCCCATCCCTGTCCCCCAGCATCTTGACTGCAGCGTGCAGCTTGGTGTCATTAGCAATCTTGTTGAGGGTGCTCGATCCCATTTTCCATGTCACCAACAAAGATGCTGGACAGGACCAGTCCCAACATGGGGCCTTGAAGAATACCACTTGTCACCAGTCTCCACATGGACATTGAGCCATTGACCACAACTCTCTGAGTGCAACCATCATGCCTGTGGTCTAGCTCATGAAGCTGGAGCAGAGGTTACCACTGGAAGCAACTCTTCCTGCTAAGTGTTATTACATTGTAAGTCAGAAAGAGGAGAGAGAACCTGCTGGGAAATTTTGCCAACTATCTGGACCCTGAAGAGACAATTGGGCTTTGTAGAAGCAACAACTTGTTCCTCCTATCCATCTTTGTGAATTTGAAGATTTAGTATTAGGTCTGTACTTTGCATGAAGTAGATGACAGGATTCCTCTCCAGTGGTTTTCAGCAGGATCTGAATCAGATTTTTCACAGTGCTTTTGTGGAAAAAAGGTCACATAGAAATGCTAATGCAAAATTAACTTTTCCTTTCTTTTTATTAATTTTGTATATGCTTACATACAGCACTCTTTGAAATACACTCCTGTGTACCTAGGGAGCACTTAATCCACAGAGAAGTAGTTTACACAGTTTCGCTGTCTTGCTTATCAAACCATTTTGGAGAGGAAGTTATGTTCTGTTATGACTAATTATGCTGCAGAGGCTCGGTGTAGTTAGTTTTACATACAGAATTACCTATTTTGCATTTTTTTGCGCTAGGCTTTATCTAGAATATTAAAAAGCTTGCACTTTCAGTAACAAACATATTAAATGTCATTGTGATATTTCAGGTGTCAAGCCGAAATGGAGAATTAAACTACAGTTTTTAGGTGTTACAGTAACAGATATGATGGGAACATGATCTCATTGTTAATTTCTGATACAGTGGCAATTCAGTTTCTTCACTTGTTCTTTAATTGATATCTCATTTCAGTCATGAGATATCTTGGATGAACAGGATATTGACTGGCTCACTCTTTATTTGCATTGTCTTTTAATAATAGTTAAAAATAAGTTTTCTTCATCTTTCTATGTCAGTGGAAGAATATATCCATAGCATATCATCTTGGTTTCACTAATATATAAGCATAAAGAATTTAAATAGTTGCCTTTTATTTCAGACCTGATTATTTCAGTTGGTCTGTTGCTGGTAAGATATGTCATTCCGGACTTCAGTCTTATCCAGCTTCCAGTAAGACTTTCTGACTTAAGATGCCAACACAAAGAATATGGTATTAATTCACAGTGCTAGTCTATTTTTGCACGTGATGCTGTTTCAGTGACCAGCAGTTTTGCTGGGCATAAATACAAAGTAGAAATAAAAAGTTGTGTAAAACATTTAGTGCTTTAGTTGGCTGTAGAAATCAGAGCTGTCATACTAATAACAAAATTGAGGAGAGCAGCCATATCTAGCACAACATTTTGTGTTTTGATTGTGTAGTTTTTACTGTCAAAGATAGAGAAAAGATAACAATGCAGACTTGGTTTATTTACCAGAAGACTTCATCTATGGGATATGCTGACTTTGAACCTCATAATATTTTCAGAAATGTTTAAATTTGTTTTTTTTTTTTTAAGCAGTGTAAAGCATGTAACCTTTGTTTACCTGTTAGATTTATGTGGGTGAACATAGGTTTGCTCTTTTTTTTTTTTACCGAATAGATCACTGTGCTTGCTACTTTCTGATGATCATTATTTGAGTGTTCATTTTCGATAAAGGAGTTTAAAGGGAACTTCAACAGACAGTCGCTATTTCTTTCTTTCGTCTCATGCCTGGTTGTACCTCAACCAGACTATTTTGTCCTTGCTGTCAGTGCATAATCAACCTACATTCTGATTGAGAAGAGCAAGTTTAGTCCTCAGTGTAAATCAAGGTCTCAGGAGCTCATGTTAAACCAGGTTGAGGCTTTCAGGATGGTTATGGAGGGCTGTAATTGAAAGTGGCAATGTGTTCTTCTGGGATTTCTGCCATTCTAAATATGGCTGTGATCTCCCTAGGAAGTTTCTCCAGAAAGCCTCTTAGGGCACAACTTTTGCAAGAGCTGCTAGGTTGACATGACTTTACTATCTTCAGTTCAGAAAGCAGGAAATCATTCTGACTTTGCATCCTTCCTTCAGGCAAAATGCAAGAAATTTAGATATACTTCACTCTCCTTTTTCCTCTGGAGAGATTTACAGATATCACTTCCAGCTTCACGGGATGATTATCCTTTATTTCATCTTTCATATCTGTCTACTACCATAACAACTACTTTATAATGGGACCCAGAAAAACTTTAAATTGGGATCTCACTAAATTGTTCACACACATAAAGAAATGTGCAGATCCACTGCAGATGTGTCAGTCTTTTACCTGAAAAAAGTTGGAAGGATGATACAGTTTCAGGACTGAGCTAAATAGTCCATTACCATCTTATTATGAATTATAGGGGGACTGGTAGTTTGGAAAACATTTTAACCTCTTTTCTTCTAATTGTTTTTCTCACTGACCCACATATTTTCTTCTGGCCCCTTGGTCTGTGTATAATTGAAGCTTAGCCTTAATGGTTGAGATAGTTGCATTTCAGAGTGCTACAAGGTTTTTAACTAACACAGACTAGAGCAAATATCACACAAGTAAGGCACATGTTCTGCAACAGAGAATAGCAACTTATGAGCTAGAGCAATACTTCTGTGTTCCAGTATTTTCTGAGCCAAATTCTAGTTTGGGGAGACCAGCTGAGGCAGGCAATGATTACGATTAATCGTCTTTTCAAAGCAGACTAACTCACTGCCACTCACTGTCTTCCCACCATGTTACACACCTATTTTCAAACTGTGCAAAACAATGGTTCTTAATCATTATCACTGATTTCCATGGAAATGGAAAGAGGTTTGGCTAAGATAGCCTAAACCACACTTTCCTTTCCACTGTTCAGAAGCTCTTTGTTCCCAGTACTGATTTCTTTCTGCATACAATCTGAAGCATATTTATGTGCACTAGTAAAAGAAAGCTTGTTGTTTGAAGGAAAGTGGGGGTGGCATTGAACAAAAGCATCAGTGTTAGGAAATGTATCACATCATCTTTCACCAGTTCTGCATGGTCATAACACTGAAGCATTATCCATGTTCATTCTTACCGTGATTGTGGGTTTCAAGAAAACATAGACACTGGATAATAATAATGATTTTAGCAGTGAACTTTACCAAAAATATATTGCTTATTTCACATTTTTAGAGTTTTTTTTTCCATATTCTAGAGCCATGTATTTGTGACAAATGGATTCTTAGCAATGAATTGTTACACTAGTCACATCATCAGCTTTGTCCCTGCATTGTGGTTTCAATATACTTTTGCTTGTGTACCACGAATAGAAAAATTGGTATTTGTAGTATATGGTATTCTGTAGTTGGTGAGTCATATCCGTTATCAATATCATCATTGTAAAACCTTCATGCACAATATAAAGCACTTTTCAGCCTTAAAGCAATTTGAAATTAAAGTGGAAATCAGTAAAGAGTTCATCAGAAATAAGCTTTAGTGCATTTGCACACACATGCACACACATAAAGCCAAGTATACTGGCATATAAACCAATTAAGTATGTAATAGGATAGAAGCATATATGCTCAGCAGGAAATATAATGTACACTTTTGAAAACAGGCTATAATGAAGATGCTGCAAAAGGCATAAAAGTAAAGCTGAATGGTTATGTTTAGGATATATCAGGTTAGAATGTGCTTGGTCTTGCAGGCTGGCTGCAATGCCCTCTGTTCTCATGTCAGTGAGAGTCATTGGCATGCATTTTAGCATTGGGTAATCTTCAAACAACTGAATATTCTGCTCATCTTCAAAAAATAATTTTTTATTCTCCTAATGATTTTTTGGATATTTTAAAACAGTGAAGGAAACAATAATGAAGAAATGCAAATAAAAACTTTATGCTCCCAAATACTTCTTTAGCATAATGAACTTCAGTATTTTTTGAGGGTATGTGTATATGTATGCATATATATATATATACATATATATATGTAGCTGTATACATAAAAAAAAAACCACATATTTAAGCTGATGTGACTACCTGGTCATAAAAACCCGAACCGTGAAATATTTGTTTCCAACTTAATGGGTAACTTTAATAGTAAAGTATCATAATTCTTATCCAAAGAATGCCTGAAGGAAAGTGAGATTTCAATGGTTCTTCCAGTCCTTTTTGTGTTTCTCTTTTGCACTGTGTCCTACCTTACCATCAATAACAGCCACCTACGTTCCTCACATCCCTGTTTTCCAATTCAAAGGAACAGTTTTATTTCTTACGTTTTCTAATATACAATCCTTTCATTTCCCCTATTAGAAGGGAGGCTGTACATTAATTAGAGGTCAGCTAAATACCATGGTGAGTACTTCTTACATTCTACAGCTTTCTGAATGAGATTATACTTTTGCTACCTGTTCATTCAGATTCTCCTGTCACATAAGAAATGAAATCTTCCTTTTTTCATTCAATGTTTTATGTTTTCCAGTATGGCAGCAGCAGCTTATTATTCTAAATAGCAACGATAGCTCATACCATGGACCTTCTTGAGCGGAGGTGTTTTTATGGGTATGCTGCATTATTTAACAATGCCATAGACGAAAAATATTTGTTGCTTTCAAGGAAGTTCTATCCTTTTATCAGAATTTGTATTCTGGCTACTGACTGAAAATACAGTCATCTTTAAAACGCAGTATGGATATAAACATATTTTGTTTGTATTATTCCATGATTCAGCAGAAACTCAAACAGCAAGGTTAATAAAAACTGTAGGTTTTGATCCAATCCAGTTGTGAACTATTTATGTTACCTTCTCTGCTATAACCTCATAAATTAATTTTCTATCGTTGCTCAACCCAAAGGCATTTGAGTTCTCAGTAGGTGAGTCAGTAAGGGAGTGGCAGCAACAGAGGTAAGCAAAACCAACACTTACAGAGGTTCTCAGACCTAAAATGCTGATCTTCTTTGGCCTTTGATCCATGCAAAAAAATATGTTTATGTCAGGCTAACCTACTGTAGTTTAGTGCAAAGGGCATACTAAATCACACAGGGAAAAAGCTCTCCAAGATGACATCTGAACTCATTTTAGCATTCCTTTTAGTTCAAGCCTTATGGGTTTGATGGATTTATGATTATTTTTTAGCAATGCCCACAATAGGAGAGGCCCATTTCAAGTACTAAAGAAGAAAAGCTCATAACTGGAAGAGAAAACATGACTGATTGACATGAACCAACTCCTGCCCAACAAATTAATGAAAAAAAAGTCATTCTACAGCTAGCCCAGATTGTGAAAATGAATCCAAGGTTAACAATAGTAATATGGATCAGTTGCCTATCAATCAGCTTAGTCTTCTGGACCAGCAACCATGTATGTGTATTTTTAATAGTCTTAATGTAAGTTTGTATAATTACAACTTCTGGGGTTTTGCCTACATAGCCAGGGCATGTAACTAATATTTAAAGGACCTTTTGAAAACCTCTGTATAGAGTATTTCAGAACTTCAGCTGAAACTTTGAAAGTCTGAAAAACAGCATGAGTACCTCTCAATTTCAAAGCAACATATTTTGAATTCACAGACATTGATTATTTAACCAACTTTATGCATTTTAAAACGCCAAATTTGTACTGTATAAGGAAACAAAATGTAATTCTTCAGTTAGTTTAACTGGTGAAGTTCCTTTTTCTTCCAAGAAAATACTGTGCAAAAAAAAAAAGAAAAAAAAGTGTAAGTGAGTCTAGGAAAGAGAAGGCTGTAGGAAGAACAGCATTTGAGTGTTAACTAGATAGAATACATTAGGACAGACGAGGATAATACTTTTTCTTTGTGAATTTCGCACCTGGATAGACTAGAAAGTTTAAGTTTAACAAGGAAAACATAAGCTATATGTATGAAAAAGAGTAAGCGTAGATTAATTAACGACATGAAAGTTTAGCAGAGAAATGCGTTATATTCCATAACTTAGGAATCTTGAGGTTTCAAGAGTTTAGCCATTTGTCAACACAGCAGATGAATGGACACTTGTACTTTTCCATGTTTTAGCAAGGAAGTGGTGACAGGAATGCTACATCCTCAAGTGAAAGGTAGGTTTTATGTGGAACTGGCTATCTCAGTGTAAACCTCATGCAGATTTTATTTCCACATAACTGAAATAATTTAGTTCAACCACGACTGGCTTCTTCAAAATCAAACTCAGCGCCTTGTCTCCCTAAGGACTGAGCTGACTTCACAAAACACCCATACCTTTCCGGTAGTAAAAAGTGTGGCTGAGGTCTTTAGAAAAAGACATACAGAGAACACAGGCAGAGCCATAGAATGACATGGGCAGAAAATTCAAATGCTGTCTCTGCTTAAAGTGGGCTTTCAAGATGTTTGGCACAACTTTCTAGTCCTACTTGTAACAAAAATCTCCTTGTGTCCCAGTCAGTGCTTCTAGGTTGGAAATCAGTTCACAGCATCACAGTATGCTAGAGATTGGAAGGGACCTCAAAAGGTCATCTAGTCCAATCCCCCTGCCGGAGCAGGAACACCTAGATAATGTTACACAGGAATGTGTCCAGGCGGGTTTTGAATGTCTCCAGGGAAGGAGACTCCACAACCTCCCTGGGCAGCCTGTTCCAGTGTTCTGTCACCCTCACTGACAAGAAGTTTCTTCTCAAGTTTAAGTGGAACCTCTTGTGTTCCAGTTTGGACCCATTACCCTTTGTCCTATCATTGTTTGCCACTGAGTAGAGCCTGGCTCCATCCTTGTGACGCTCCCCCTTTGTATATTTATATACACTAATAAGGTCACCCCTCAGTCTCCTCTTCTCTAAACTATAGAGACCCAGCTCCCTCAGTCTTTCCTCATAAGGGAGATGCTCCACTCCCTTAATCATCTTCGTTGCCCTGCACTGGACTCTCTCCAGCAGGTCCCTGTCCTGCTTGAACTGAGGGGCCCAGAACTGGACACAATATTCCAGATGGGGTCTCACCAGGGCAGAGTAGAGGGGAAGGAGGACCTCTCTCGACCTACTAACCACCGCCCTTCTAATACACCCCAGGATGCCATTGGCCTTCTTGGCCATAAGGGCACAGTGTTGGCTCATGGTCATCCTGTCGTCCACTAGGACCCCCAGGTCCCTCTTCCCTACACTGCTCTCTAACAGGTTGTTCCCCAACCTATACTGGAACCTGGGGTTGTTCCTGGCCAGATGCAGGACTCTACACTTTCCCTTGTTATATTTCATCAAGTTATTCCCTGCCCAACTCTCCAGCCTGTCCAGGTCTCGCTGGATGGCAGCACAGCCTTCTGGCGTGTCAGCCACTCCTCCCAGCTTAGTGTCATCAGCAAACTTGCTGATAGTACACTCAATTCCCTCATCTAAATTGTTGATGAATATATTAAATAACACTGGTCCCAGTACTGACCCTTGAGGCACTCCACTAGTTACAGGCCTCCAACTAGACTCTGCCCCATAGACTACAACTCTCTGGCTTCTCTCCTTCAGCCAGTTCACAGTCCACCTCACTACCTGATCATCCAGTCCACACTTCCTCAATTTAGCTGTGAGGATGCTGTGGGAGACTGTGTCAAATGCTTTGCTGAAGTCAAGGTAGACCACATCCACCGCTCTGCCATCATCCATCCACAGTGTTATTTCCTCATAAGAAAAAAATAAAAAAAAAAGAGAGCGAATGCAGTCCCCCACTACCACAAATTATGCAGTCGAGTTTCCCGCATTTGGGGAAATTGCAGGGGCCAGCACACCCGGAGTGCAAGGGAAGAGCCTCACCCTTGGAAAACCACATGCTTGATCATGGTGTCTCCCCTGCCAGGTTAAGTACTGCAGTTAACCCAACAGTTAATGGTCTAACCATGAGATACATTAGCCAAACAAGTTCCAGTCTACTTAACTACTTTAACACACTTATATTAAATGTTTCATTTTAAATCTGTGAGGTTTATTTTGAAGCCAAGGACTTCAAAAGGTGACAGCTTTATCTACTGTTCAGGTTGAGGTATGTAAAGGCATGAATGGCTGTTGGTATCCCTCTTTGTCCTAAAAGTCAGGGAACAACATAGGAAGGTGATGGGTCTGCTTCAGCTTTTATCACTTTAAGAACTGCTCCTCCTCAGATACTGGAAATCATAAAGATTTAATATGTCAGGATAAAATGGAGATGACTGCATGTGTAGTCAATGTTGTTTGCAAATTAATGACTTCAGCTGTGTACTGTATTTTTAGCTATTCATGAAAACTGCCCAAAGATGACACACTCATCTGATTAATCCTGGCTCACTCTGCATGAGATTGGGTATGGCTTTGCAAGCCTGGACAGCTGTCTCAAGAATGACATATTATTTAATGTGATACCTAGAGATTAATAATTAATCTCATTAATATAATATCCTGAACAAGAATGGAGTTTATGGAACACATCTTCAGATCTCTTCTCAAAAAACTCGATTCATTAATTTCTTCTGGCTTTTTTTATCTTTTTTTAAAATTATTTTTAATTATACTCAGTAATACTGACAATTTTTTAAAATACAGTTTTTTACTGTTGATGAAAAATATAACATTGTAATTCAGTTAAGAGCTTGGCCTTACCAGTAGGTAGATTATCAGCCAAAGACATTTTTGTCTTCAACTCTTCCGTCTTCATAAATACCTGGTATGTTACTGTTGTATAGAGGGCAACATGGATGCTGCCCTGTGCTGTTACTCTTCTTCTTCCTGTGCTGGATGCCTGGGACCTTCAAGGCTGGTGAGGAAAGGAGTAAGTGGGCTGGCACCCAGAAACCAGGGATGGAAGAAGAAATCTCACTTGTTTGTGTGGTGCACAGAACCCACGCTGTAACCAGAATATTAGTTGTTGGAGATTCCCCCCCCCCCCCCCCCCCCCCCCAGTTTTTCTATTAGTTATTGTTAGCTCAGCATTTGATCCCAGAAAAGATAAATACATAGGAAGGGTTCGTATACTACAGTCTAAGGGTTCATATCTATTTTTTGTACGTATATTTGTATGCAGGTATTAATGTCTATACAAGACAAATGAAAGGATTGAGGAAGCTTACTTACAAACCTTCCAATTAGATATTAGCATTAGATGTCTTCTTTTCAACTGTGACACAGACTGCTCGGTCCTATCATGTTTTCGCATACTGCAAGGTACTGAGTTAGTGACCTGAAATCCAGTAGATCATGAAGATTGATGACTGCCGTCACCGAGTTGTCATCAGTTAGCACAGACACGAAGAGAGCAGAAAAAGTAATGAGCAATGCCCTTCCTGAGCTGGAACTCAGCTGGAGCTTTATTGGACATAGAGAGGTTCAATTCAGGAGCCAGAGATGGGGTTTCCAGCATATGGCCCTGCAGGGATCCGAAAATCTCTTTGCCCTAGCTCACATGTCATCTTCTCAATGTTACATCTTTTGTATTCATTTCAGCTGGACATGATGATGAAGTTGGAGAACATAGTTTATTTTAATTAGGTCTTTGCGTGGCACTTCCACATCAGTAGGCTGCAAAATGATACATATACTTTTCTGTGAGCTAGGAGCAACCTGATGAAAGCTTGGAAAACTGAAAAATGCACACAGCCATAGGACAAGAGTTGGTTTCTTTTCTTGATTTACCATGTAATTCTTTATCAAAAGTTGTTAGCAGACATGTTTCC
Organism: Pezoporus occidentalis; assembly: GCF_034315485.1. Lineage (NCBI taxonomy): Eukaryota > Metazoa > Chordata > Aves > Psittaciformes > Psittacidae > Pezoporus > Pezoporus occidentalis. Next base: position 2,417,535 of record NW_026916263.1, read on the forward strand.
TCAGCTGTGTACTTTATTTTTAGCTATTCATGAAAATTGCCAAATGGTGACACACTGTCATCTGCTTAGTCCTGGCTCACTCTGCATGAGATTGGGCATGGCTTTGCAAGCCTGCGCAGCTGTCTCAAGAATGAAGACTGGCACTCAGCTGAATAACCATTTTCATGGAAGCTTTGTCAGTGGATTTAAAGGTTGATTTCTTCTCACATATGTACCCGAATAGGAATAGTGTATAATATTTTATTTTAGTGTATAAATATTTTATATATTTTATTTTCTAAAGAATCACAGCTTCTTGCCCAAATATAGGCTGTCAGAGTAGAATATTATGTGTAACCTACAATAATCTTCGTTAACATCTTTCTATTCTTCTCCAAAATCTCTCTGCTGAAGTGGGTTTTATTGATTTTATTTATTTTATAGCCAATTTACTTTAAAACTAGGCTTCTTTTAACTAAAAGTGTCCAGACCTACATAACCTCCTTTTGCTTGTATTTTTTCCAGGAAACTTTAAAAAGGGAAAAACCCAGTTGAAGACAAGTATGGTTTATTTTAGCAAATACCTACAGAAGATCTGTTACAGACAGCCTGATCAAGAAGCACCCTATAGACAGATAGGAAAAGCCTCATGCTCACAGGCCCTTGTCCTCATGGGGGACTTCAACCACCCTGACATAAGTTGGAGGGACAGTATGGCCTGGCACAAGCAATCCAGGAAGTTCCTCGATTGGGTGGAGGACAACTTCCTCCTGCAAGTAATAGAGGAGCCAACAAGGAGAGGTGCCATACTTGACCTCCTGCCCACCAACAGGGAAGGGCTCGTGGGAAATGTGACTCTCCAGGGCAGCCTTGGGTGTAGCGATCATGAGACGGTCGAGTTCGAGATTCTCAGGACAGTGAGAAGAGCGTGCAGCAAGCTCACTGCCCTGGACTTCAGGAAAGCAGACTTTGGCCTCTTTAGGAACCTGTTTAATAAGGTTCCATGGGATATAGCCCTAGAGGGCGGGGGGGGGCAAGACTGTTGGCTGGTATTCAAGGATCACCTGCTACAAGCTCAAGAGTGTTGCATCCCAACCAGAAGGAAGTGCAGCAGGAGGGCCAGGAGATCTCCTTGGATGGATAAGGAGCTGCTGAGGAAAATTCAAATGAAAAAAGAGGCTTATAAAATGTGGAAGCAAGGACAGGTGGCCTGGGAAGAGTACAGGGATGTCATCTGGGAAGCTAGGAAGCTTATGTTAGGAAAGCCAAGGCCCAGTTAGAATTAAACTTGGCTAGGGATGTTAAGGATAACAGGAAGGGATTCTACAGGTATGTAGGGAACAAAGAACAGACTAGAGACAATGCAGGCACCCTCTGGAAGCTATGGGGAGAACTAGCTACCCTGGATTTGGAGAAGGCTGAGGTTCTGAATGACTTCTTTGCCTTGGTCTTCACTGGCAACGGTTCTGACCGCATCACCCAAGTCTTGGAAGGCAGATGCAGGGACTAAGAGAATGAAGACCTTGGGCCCACTGTAGGAGAGGATCTGCTTCGAGACCATCTTAAAAACCTGAAAGTGCACAAGTGCATGGGACCTGATGAAATCCATCTGTGGGTCCTGAAGGAGCTGGCAAATGAAGTTGCTAAGCCACTGTCCGTCATATTTGAAAAATCATGGCAGTCAGGTGAAGTTCCTGAGGACTGGAAAAGGGAAGTATAACCCCCATTTTCAAGAAGGGGAAAATGGATGATCCAGGGAACTACAGACCAATCAGTCTCACCTCTGCCTGGCAAAATCTTGGAGCAGATTCTGTTGGAAAGCATGCTAAGGCACATGAAAATCAACAAGGTGCTTGGTGACAGCCAGCATGGCTTCACTAGGGGGAAATCCTGCCTGGCAAATTTGGTGGCCTTCTATAATGGGGTACAGAACTGATGGACAGGGGTAGAGCAGCTGATGTCATCTACCTGGACATGTGCAAAGCGTTTTACACTGTCCCACACGACTTCCTTGTCTCTAAATTGGAGAGACATCAATTTGATAGATGGATCACTCGGTGGATAAAGAACTGGCTGGATGGCCGCACACAAAGAGTTGTGGTCAATGGCTCAATGTCCGGCTGGAGACCAGTAACAAGTGGTGTCTCTCAGGGGTCGGTGTTGGGACCGATCTTGTTCAACATCTTTGTCGGTGACATGAACAGTGGGATTGAGCATGCCCTCAGCAAGTTTGCCGATGACACCAAGCTGTGTGGTTCGGTTGATACGCTGGAGGGAAGGAATGCCATCCAGAGGGACCTTGACACGCTTGTGAGGTGGGCTGATGCCAGCCTGATGAAGTTTAACCATGCCAAGTGCAAGGTCCTACACCTGGGTCGAAGCAATCCCAGGCACAGCTACAGGTTGGGCAGAGAAGAGATTCAGAGCAGCCCTGTGGAGAAAGACTTGGGGGTGCTGGTCAATGAGAAAATGAACATGAGCCAGCAGCGTGCTTGCAGCCCAGAAAGCCAACCGTATCCTGGGCTGCATCAAAAGGAGTGTGACCAGCAGGTCGAAGGAGGTGATCCTGCCCCTCTACTCTGCTCTTGTGAGATCTCACTTGGAGTATTGTGTGCAGTGCTGGTGTCCTCAACATAAGAAGGACATGGAACTGTTGGAACAGTTAGTATTCAATTTACTGTCAAGTCCTTATTGTAAATCTATCAGCTTGTCAGTGGATTTTTTTAAAAAATACCTCAAAATAATGGCTAAATCATAGAGTTCTGCAAAGCAGGCTCCAAACCAGTGGTGCATTGTATTTATATTATTTCCCACAGTAATGAAGTGGAGTGAGATTTTTTTTTTTTTTTTATTTTTCTTTCTCCATACACTAGCAGCTTAACATATAGAAACATAAATGTACCAGGTGAAAAATTGTCTGAAGCTGATGAGAACCATGGTGTTGCTTCCATGAGCCATAAAAACACTGTTACCAGTTTCTTGAAATTTCCTCTCTGGTATTTTTTATTATTATCTGTTTCTTTTTTAAGTGGTAAGCAGTAGAGCCTCCCTTCCTTTACACATGGAAGTGTTTTCTCCCATGGCTTTGCTCACTCACTTAATTAATGCTAATGGGATTTGCATCCACATTTCAAGAATAAAATAATGGTTAATGATTCCCAATAACATTAATTTTAAAGCTACCAGGTGCGAAGTGTGAATCTCATTATCTCACATTATCTCAGTTGTTTATATTTTTCTGCCATGCACTAGCAAGCAAACTGTCAAAACCAGAAGGACGCTCATGAACATTACCTAGACCTTCTTCTGTAATACTATTAGTATTATTAAAGGATGTTAATTACCAATCAAACCAACCACTGTCTTCAGAATCAAACTGAAGTATTTTGATTTTCAGCTGGATTGGACTCTAAATGTGAGCTGCATAAAAACGTCTGTGTAAAGATATATTGCATTACCTCATTAAGAGAGAACGGATAACTTTGAAGTAAATTCCTCCTCAGAGGGTTAGATAAATTTAGTCACAGTCGATTTCCCTGGCTAAAAGTCTGTGCAGTGATAATCTCAAAATTCTTCCTCGATCCACTTCTTTTCTCAGCTCCAATAGCAGAAATGCTCTCTATCACTCACCATCATGACAAATGATGGCAAAAATGACTGAAAGAGAATGGGAAGATTTTTGGTGTGTGAAATTTTACCAACCTGAAGATATCATGATACATAGATATCATTTAAGTGCCAAATTCCTCATACGTATGTCTACTTAAAAATTCCAATCATTCAAATTGCCAGCATTAGCCAAACCCCAACTCACTTATCTGTGTAGGTGTAGTAGTCCCATGCCAGTCAACTTAAAAATGAATGATTTTAACGGAATTGAAAGGAAGTCACTGAACAGTATGTGTGCAAATGATTCTCCTTTCCTGAATCACTTACATGGATCTTCAGTGAAGTGTTTGAATACACCAGAAATATATTCACAAAACAATGCAAGAATTGTGTTAGGGAAAAAAAAAAAGGCAAAAAATAGAGTTTTCACAAAGCAAGAAATATAACACAGACTGCCCAATGTATCTCAGGGTGTGTTTTCACTTACTTGTACACTTCAAGTCCCTCAGGCCAGGTCTAAAAAAGCATTTATGTATTTAATCCCCACTGAAAACTCTTCATTGAGAGAAAGCCTTGAGACGTTTAAAAACTTTAACCTTAAAGTATGCATAACTGTATAAAAATCATTTTATATGGAGCTATGGTCACATAAAGTCTATTTTTGAGATACATTTTACCTACAGGTTGGGCAAAGAAGAGATTCTGAGCAGCCCTGCGGAGAAAGACTTGGGGGTGCTGGTCAATGAGAAAATGAACATGAGCCAGCAGTGTGTGCTCACAGCCCAGAAAGCCAACTGTATCCTGGGCTGCATCAAAAGGAGCGTGACCAGAAGGTCAAAGGAGATGATCCTGCTCCTCTACTCTGCTCTTTTAAGACTTCACGTGGAGTATTGTGTGCAATTCTGGTGTCCTCAACATAAAAAGGACATGGAACTGTTGGAAGAAGTCCAGAGGAGGGCCACGAGGATGATCAGGGGACTGGAGCACCTCTCACATATGAAGACAGGCTGAGAAAGTCGGGGCTGTTCAGCCTGGAGAAGAGAAGGCTGTGTGGAGACCTCATAGCAGCCTTCAGTATCTGAAGGGGGCCTATAGGAATGCTGGAGAGGGACTCTTCCTTAGGGACTGTAGTGGCAGGACAATGGGTAATGGGTTAAAACTTAAACAGAGGAAGTTTAGATTGGATATAAGGAGGAAATTCTTTCCTGTTAGGGTGGTGAGGCACTGGAATGGGTTGCCCAGGGAGGTTGTGAATGCTCCATCCCTGGCAGTGTTCAAGACCAGGTTGGACGAGGCCTTGGGTGATATGATTTAGCGTAAGGTGTCCCTGCCCACAGCAGGGGGGTTGGAACTAGATGATCTTAAGGTCCTTCCCAACCCTAACCGTTCTATGATTCTCCATCCACTCAGTGTATAACCAGTAGATGCCGCTGTGCCCTAAGGAAGAAAATAAAGCACAGCTTCACAGCCTCCTTTAAATCCAGCACATAAACAATTTTGGAAAGCCTGTGTTGACTCAAACACTGCAATTTCTTTAAGTGTTTTTTGTGACCAGACACAGCTAGACTATTAATAAGAACAATTCCCTGAAGCATGGAGCTTAGCTCAAGAGGGTTAAAACACTTTGAGGTGTCACAGCTGTTTGCAGAACTGGTGCTAAAAGCTGATTGAGTTTTCAGCCAGGCAGAATCTTCCCTGCGCAGCAGGAACATCCCTTGGCAGCATCCCTGCTCCATGTAAGATGGCAGCTGCTGCTTTCTCACTTTCTTTCTTGCAAAAGAACAGGCAACGTGTTCATTGCAATGTTGCCTATTGCTTTCTTAACTTGCCTGTTAACATGGTTGGTTAAGGCACTGTGTTACTTTTCCATATAAATGACGTAGCAGGGACCCAGACATCATAAAATTAAGATGCCTTCTTGCAGCTGGCAGGTTCAGGCTCCTGCAGAGCTGAGTTTCTTGGAAATGACTGTTTTTCTGGAGGAAGTAAGACCTGAGTGAAAATGTCAGGAAAAAAATATATTTCTTACAACCTAGGCTGAACAGTAAAAACACACTTTCAGCAATTAACTGCTTTAAGTGCTGAAATTCTAATTTCCTAGCACCATTCATAATGATGGGTAACTGAATGCTCATGAGAAGAAAAACAATCTTCTGGTATTCCCAGGAGAAGGAAGAGGAGGGGCTTGATAACCTAATGGTGCTTTTGTGGCTGCAGCTGGTAATATTCAACAAAGAATAATAAAACCTAGTTAAAATAGCTCAGAACATTGAACACGATTTCATGATCACAAAATGAGTCATGAACAGGAAAAGGGACTTTTTTTTTTTTTATTTTCCTTCTTAAAATCTCTCATTTTGCATTTTCTTGGTCACATGGGCCTACAGGAGAAAATACTTTGTCCAACAGCACAGAACAGCTAGAATTTTATCTCAAAAGTCATCAGGTGATTTACCTTGAAAGGGAGATGTCCCTCAAATTCACTGGCATTTTAATGAAACTTATAGGCACAGTATTATCTCCCCACTAATACCTGTATCACCAAACCATTAGCCAGCTTCTATTAAAAACAAACAAAAAATTAAAAAAAAAATCCAACCACTCCATAATTTGAATAACTGCAATTTTCTAAGAGTAAAAATAGAAGATTAGATATACGAACAGGGAGGTCTACATAAGGAGCAAAATATTCCCTACAGTCAAGTAAAACCTTCTATTCCCATGCTGAATATTTTGTTTACAGCAAAGATTTTCTTCTGCAACCACATAACATCATATAATTATTTCTGTCAAAATGCCCCAAAGCACATTAATAATAAATGACTAATTTATTGCTGCTGTTCAGAAGTTGTCAAATGAAATGTTCTCAAATGAAATAAGAAAAATGCCATACCAACTATTGCGTTATTGTAAGGACTATTGCTATTTTTCAGTGATGGATAGGACAGAAGAAATGGGGTAACAGGCAGATGAGATGAATCCGCAAGGGAAACACTAGAGGTCTAGGATGGGTTAAATTGCAAAAGGGAGCTGCTAAATGCCTGCACCTGGAGTTTTTTTTATCAGGTGAGACACAGCTCTGGCACAAATGACAGCAGAAGAATTCAGACAAGGAGGTGGGTTCTATGACCCCTTACTTCCCCTGTAGTGATGATAAGATTCTGTGAATATGAACAAGAAGAAATCCTAGAATCACAGAATCACAGGCTGGTTTGGGTTGGAAGGGACCTTAAATCGCATCAAGTTCCAACCCGCTGCCACGAGCAGGGACACCTTCCACTAGACCAGGTTGCTCCAAGCCCCGTCCAACCTGGCCTTGAGCACTGCTAGGGATGGGGCAGCCACAGTTTGGGGCATACAGTGCCAGTGCCTCACCACCCTCACAGGGAAGAACTTCTGCCTAAGAGCTCATCTCAATCTCCCTTCTGTCAGGTTAAAGCCATTCCCCCTTGTCCTGTCCCACAGGCCCTTGTTCAAAGCCCCTCTCCATGTTTCTTGTAGCCCCTTTAGGCACTGCAGCTGCTCTAAGGTCTCCCTGGAGCTTCTTTTCTGCAGGCTGAACATACCCAAACACTTGCCACTTTATAAGAAGGGAGAGTAAGCTCAAAGGATCTGTACCTTTAGGCTATCTTATGGAGTACATAATATTTAACCTTCATGTGAAAGGTAAATGTGACTGCATACTAATGCCTTAAATGCAAATCACAGGTAAGTTTTCTCAAATGCAGTTTGTATCAGCCTGGCAGTGAGTGAGTATTTATTTTCTGTTTGCATTACTAGGTACTACTGGAATGAAATTCAGCTTGGAATGGTAAACCAAAGCAGAGGTACACAAACAGCAGCATTCTGGCCTGAAACACAGAATGCCAGATTTTAATTATTTCCTGCTTTTTTTTTGATGCACGGGTGAATGGCGTACAGTACTGAGCGTACACTGGCCATATGCAGGCTGAGGAGGACTACACTCCCTCTTCTCTTCATTATTACTACTGTTTGTGAGTGCATGGCTCCACATCCCCCATTTCTTCCTGTGTTTATATCAGTACTACAGCTGCCCCTGAGCTTGTTTTCATCTTTTCATTTTTGGCTAGAACACCTTGACACAGCTGTATGAATATGTAATAAATTTCAAAATTTCACTTACTTTACATATTGCAGAATGCCAGAAAAAAAAATCATTGTTACTAAAACATCTTTTCACTTCAAATTTCCTTAAAGGTAAGTGTATTTCTTCCCTTTCAGGCTGCTGGAATATTTTGATGCAAAATTCTGTGATCTGTTTATCACATCAGGTTCACACTGAACTGAATTTAAATAATACATAATATTAATCTTTTTTTTCACCAAGTTTACTGAGACTCTGAGCAACCTGTACGACAAGGAATTCAGTAAAGAATATACTGAGACTCCTCTGCCATATACCAGAGGTAGGCGAAGTCTGAATTTCACCACTGTTGGTGTGCAATTGATATGCTGTCTCTCCCTGCCCATCACCAAAGATAACGCAGGAAGGAAGGAGGAAGGGAGGGAGGGAGGCAGGAAGGAGGGAGGGAAGGAAGGAGGGAAGGAGGGAAGGAAGGAAGGAAGGAAGGAAGGAAGGAAGGAAGGAAGGAAGGAAGGAAGGAAGGAAGGAAGGAAGGAAGGAAGGAAGGAAGGAAGGAAGGAGGGAAGGAGGGAAGGGGGGAGGGAGGGAGGGAGGGAGGAAGGAAGGAAGGAAGGAAGGGAGGGAGGGAGGGAGGGAGGGAGGGAGGGAGGGAGGGAGGGAGGGAGGGAGGGAGGGAGGGAGGAAGGAAGGAAGGAAGGAAGGAAGGAAGGAAGGAAGGAAGGAAGGAAGGAAGGAAGGAAGGAAGGAGGGAGGGAGGGAGGGAGGGAGGGAGGGAAGGGAAGGAAGGAAGGAAGGAAGGAAGGAGGGAGGGAGGGAGGGAGGGAAGGGAGGGAGGGAGGGAGGAAGGAAGGAAGGAAGGAAGGAAGGAAGGAAGGAAGGAAGGAAGGAAGGAAGGAAGGAAGGAAGGAAGGAAGGAAGGAAGGAAGGAAGGAAGGAAGGAAGGAGGGAAGGAAGGGAGGGACAGAGGGAGGAAGGAAGGAAGGAGGGAAGGAGGGAGGGAGGGAGGGAGGGAAGGAAGGAAGGAAGGAAGGAAGGAAGGAAGGAAGGAAGGAAGGAAGGAAGGAAGGAAGGAAGGAAGGAAGGAAGGAAGGAAGGAAGGAAGGAAGGAAGGAAGGAAGGAAGGAAGGAAGGAAGGAAGGAAGGAAGGAAGGAAGGAAGGAAGGAAGGAAGGAAGGAAGGAAGGAAGGAAGGAAGGAAGGAAGGAAGGAAGGAAGGAAGGAAGGAAGGAAGGAAGGAAGGAAGGAAGGAAGGAAGGAAGGAAGGAAGGAAGGAAGGGATGTTCTAATACGTATCTGTACCAGTGATAAATATCCACTCTTGTATGTCCTTATCCAAACCAAGCTATGAACATTCTCCATGTCTCATCACTATTCTGTAATGAATTTGCTAGTATAGTGAAGCTCTCTTACTCTGTGCCTTTAGTTGTTGATCTGATTTAGTAGGGCTCTGCCTTCATTCACCTTGCTGATATTTTTTCAATGACAGACTCTTTACTGGAACCCCTGTGGAGCTGTTCGGGAGGGAAGCTTCATGGATATCATTATGGAAATACAAACACACATAAAGCTAAATCTCAGAAAGTGAATGCCCTAGAAGTATCTAATGCTTGTTACATGCTGAGATTCCAGAGAAAAAAGTCCTGCTTAAAATGGCAACATCTGCAGTAAGATGAAATCTGTACCTAGGTACTCGAACATTCAGGTACACACTTTTCTTCTGTTCTTTGGTTGTTTATCAATTTGCAGTTAAGTGGTTTTGCTGTCAAACACTATAATGAAAGTAAAACCTATGACACTGGTGTTATTCAGCCACAGACCACTCACCCTGCTCCTAGACACTATGGATATTTTAAGTTAAAAATACTTATTTGGGCTTTTTTCCTTTTTGCTCAGCTAAAGACGTGAACAACATCCCTGCTGTCAATACATAATGAGAAAAAAAAGTAATATTTTTCATAGAATCACAGAATCATAGAATGGTTAGGGTTGGGAAGGACCTTAAGATCATCCAGTTCCAACCCCCCTGCTGTGGGCAGGGACCTTATGCTAAATCATATCACCCAAGGCCTCGTCCAACCTGGTCTTGAACACTGCCAGGGATGGAGCATTCACAACCTCCCTGGGCAACCCATTCCAGTGCCTCACCACCCTAACAGGAAAGAATTTCCTCCTTATATCCAATCTAAACTTCCTCTGTTTAAGTTTTAACCCATTACCCATTGTCCTGCCACTACAGTCCCTAAGGAAGAGTCCCTCTCCAGCATTCCTATAGGCCCCCTTCAGATACTGGAAGGCTGCTATGAGGTCTCCACACAGCCTTCTCTTCTCCAGGCTGAACAGCCACAACTTTCTCAGCCTGTCTTCATATGTGAGAGGTGCTCCAGTCCCCTGATCATCCTCGTGGCCCTCCTCTGGACTTGTTCCAACAGTTCCATGTCCTTTTTATGTTGAGGACACCAGAATTGCACACACTACTCCACGTGAAGTCTTAAAAGAGCAGAGTAGAGGAGCAGGATCACCTCCTTTGACCTTCTGGTCACGCTCCTTTTGATGCAGCCCAGGATACAGTTGGCTTTCTGGGCTGTGAGCACACACTGCTGGCTCATGTTCATTTTCTCATTGACCAGCACCCCCAAGTCTTTCTCCGCAGGGCTGCTCTGAATCTCTTCTTTGCCCAACCTGCAGCTGTGCCTGGGATTGCTTCGACCAAGGTGTAGGACCTTGCACTTGGCATGGTTAAACTTCATCAGGCTGGCATCAGCCCACCTCACAAGCGTGTCAAGGTCCCTCTGGATGGCATTCCTTCCCTCCAGCTTATCAACCGAACCACACAGCTTGGTGTCATCGGCAAACTTGCTGAGGGCGTACTCAATCCCACTGTCCATGTCACTTGCAAAGATGTTGAACAAGATCGGTCCCAACACCGATCCCCGAGGGACACCACTCGTTACTGGTCTCCAGCTGGACACCGAGCCATTGACCACAACTCTTTGTGTGTGGCCATCCAGCCAGTTCTTTATCCACCAAGTGATCCATCTATCAAATTGATGTCTCTCCAATTTAGAGACAAGGATGTCGTGTGGGACAGTGTCAAACGCTTTGCACAGGTCCAGGTAGATGACACTGAAGAGTTGTACTCCAGTATTATAGAACTTAGTTGTAACTATGAAATCCAATCACCCCAAAGTCTCAGCCTCACTACATACTAAGAAAAAACGCTTCACAAATCTTGATTTTGTTTATAAGGACCATTGACCTGTCACCTGGTAAGGTAGCTAACTAAAGAAACAGAAGTATTTACAGTAGTAATTAAATTCTAAACACTGGTAAAACCCAAGCAACCAATTAAACAAAAAACCCCACAAAGACTAAGAACAACAACAAAAAAATAGTTTGGTTTTTTTTTTTTGAGACATTTAAGTTGGCTTTGTATGCTGTGGGCTTTTTTGTGTTTGATGGCATTTTGCTCATTTGCTGATCATTTTTTCTCTGAAGATCCAATTAGGCTATTAACGTAATATATTGACCAATTAAATAGTACTTTCTTTTCAAACACTGGAAACTGTGATAAAATATCTTGGGACAAAATAAGGATGTGAAGCTGTTGGAGATGCTGTGAGGACTGGAGCAGCTCTGCTCTGGAGATAGGCTGAGAGAGCTGGGCTTGGTTCAGCCTGGAGAAGAGAAGGCTCCTTAAGGAGAGACTCTACAGCAGCTGCCAGTAAAGGGTCTACAACAAACCTGGAGAGGGGCTTTGGACAAGGGCCTGTAGGGACAGGACAAGGGGAATGGCTTTAACCTCACAGAGGGGAAATTGAGATGAGCTCTTACTCAGTAGTTCTCCCCTGTGAAGGTGGTGAGGCCCTTGCCAGGTTGCCCAGAGAATCAGGGGCTGCCTTATCCCTAGCAGTGCTCAAGACCAGGTTGGATGGGGCTTGGAGCAGCCTGGTCTAGTGGAAGCTGTCCCTGCCCCTGGCAGGGGGCTGGAACAGGATGAGCTTTAAGGTCCATTCCCACCCAAACCATTCTATAAGTCTATGATTCTTAAGATATTTTTTCATCTTTATTTCACACCTTTACTTTCAAGGCTGTGGGGTCTCATTTGCATCATTCTGGGCAAGAAGACCTATACCTCCCAAACTGGATGAACTGAAACTCTCTCCTTGCATGTGAGGTTTTCGTTTTAGCACAGAGGTGCGTTTGCCAAGGTATATGCCTGTAAGAGGGAAGTAGGAAGTGCCTTTGAGGCCCCTGATTTAAGCATGCACATCAAAATCCATGAATACTATCACTGATTCCAGGTGCAATATTTGAAAAATATTTATTTAAGGTATGATAATTTAGCTTTTGAAAAGAAATTAAATTTATCTTGGAATTTTTTTTTTAAGTACAGCTACTAATAACATAGGATTGAAATTGCTATGATTAGCCATTTGGGTGTGCATTTATTTACTCCAGGAAATGCAGTTGCAATAACTAACCCTAGAAACTCACAAAGTTAGTGTTCTAAGTATATATATTGGTACAGTTATAGATGTAGGTATAGATATAGATAACAAGGGTAAGCATAATAATATGTGGATTGAAGATGGTAAATCAGGAACTTCTGCTCTCGTAAACCACAAAAATGATAGGAGGAATGTGATGAGGAAAGGATCATACAGGATGCTGTGTCAAAACGTCACAGGTCCACAAAGTTACTTCATAGAGAGCAGAATATATACTAAAGTTTTCATTCATTAACATGTATTTAGTAGAAGGCATATTATGCATTTTGTCCGAGTTGAAGCCAGTGTCTTTTAGAGAGCAGAAGGAATTATTTATGGTTAGCAGATTGTTCCTATTTGCATGAAAAACGTCACTTTTAGAGACAGAATACCAGACAAGAGTGTCTTGGGTTTGGTCCAACTGGGAAGTCCCAATATTTCCCATTAGACATGCAGCTTAAATACTGAACAAATGTCTTGTCACATTATTGAAAAAGGGAAAAGGCAGGTGAAGTTTACGGAGTGGAGACTATGCACAGATAGATAGAAATTAAAATGTCCTACATGTTGTCTGCCATAGCAGCTTAATTTTAAAAGTACAGTTTTTAATCAAACAGGATAGCAGCTAGATTTATCAGTGGTGTGAACTGTTCTCAGTCTCCAGCTTTGAAAGACATTCAAAGTTCATGGGGACAATCCCCTACAGCTTTTTCTCATGCAAAATTGCAATTGACTTGAAATGAATGTTTTGGCAGAGAAAATAATTCTTGTTCGGATTTTATGTTTAGCAATAAAGAAGAAAAAGCTTTAGGCAGATCATTTGGCAAGAACGAACAAACAAAACATATTACAATGTTAAAATAAATTGTTTTAGAAATATCTGAGAGATGAGATACGATACTTCGATTATACCCAAAACTTATGTGAAACTTCATCGAAAAATTACATAAAAGCAAGCAGTGGTAGGAATCTCAGCGCAAGAAGCAGATTTCTGATATTGCCCATATCTGATTCTCCAATAGCTGACTGACCCACATGGACATACTAAACTTGGTAAATGAGGTGGGCATCTGGTGGCAACCACTGCTGTGTCAATGCCACTGCTCATCACAAACTCTACAGTATTCTTCATTTTGAATTAAAGACAGTGGAAAACTTTGTCAAAAAGCATGGAGCATCCAAGGAAATGTGATGGAGAGAGATCTTGTCATTAAAGTCATTACAAGCTTTGGGTTTTGTTACCGGTTTGGTTTCAAACTTGATGAAAGAAACCAAGCTCATGTATCTCTCCTAATCCATGCCCCTAAATAAAAATTGTACTTTCTTAGCTGTTTTACAAAGGGATGAGAGACACTTCATTCTCAGGTGCATTAACAAATGTTTCGAGGTGTTTGAAAGTCACAATTAGATTTGAAAGGGTCATTACATTTCCTGACTTTTGGTACTTATAAGTGAAGTTGTAGAGATGGACGCATCTAAGTTAATCACACAGTACCAGAAGGAATGAAAAAGAAGAAAAAAGAAAGGTTTTCCTAGATTGGCATTGGAAAATAGCTACTTCTCATTTTGCAATATCCCCCTTCCCAAATTTCTAACAAAGACATGAAATGGAGAACTCACTTTAGAAACATTCATAACAAACTTTAATAAGTGCATGATATGTTTGGAAAAAAATCTGCTCAATATTTCTTTTGCCATATATTTCTTTATACCATTGTTTATATGGTTCTATTATTAGACAAGGGAATATATTTGAATTCAGCAACACATAATACATAGAGTCTTTCATTCTGAATCAAACTGTGTGCTACAATGAATTAACGCAGGTGGTTTTGTCTTTTTTATTGAAAAGACTTTTTTGAAAGCTTTTTTGAAAGGAAGCTTTTTGCTTCCTTTCACTTCATTTTCTGTTGCAGAATGACTCTAAGAGCAGGACCATAGAGCCCTGGAGGACTGTGCAAGCAAGGCAGGGTGTGGCCCCCACAGGTAACCGGAGACCAGACATGGGAGGAGAACGTGGAGGAAGCTGTGTGGGGCTAACCAATACTGTTGTGCCAAGGAGGAGTGGCTGAATACCACTCCTATATATGTGTGAACTGTGTCACAAATAAACTAGAAGTTTACTTATCACCCATATTGGGTTGGCCTGTCTGCTTCTCCTCGCCGCTTACAATTTTCTTCCTTCATAAATATATTCTAGCTTTCCTTGTGTTCTTCCAAACTATTGTCCTGGTATCAACCTAAGAGTGTCTCCAAGACCTTCCCAGGAGACTGTCAAAGTAAAACTAAACTATGCAGATGATGCTTCCTGGCACCTCATTGAGTTGAAAGGATTGCCATTTATCCTTCCTCGCTTTAATAGTCACTTCCTCATTTTCTTTGCTAATGCATTAAAACTGAAGGAATTATAAGGAACTGTGCAGGAAAAAGCTGTATGATAATTTATTTTTATATAAATACACAAACAAACCCACATATACACTGTCTCCTTTGTTTTCAGTGCCACATTGATCCTATGAGCAAAAAGTGTATCTGAAGTGCTTTCCAAACTCTGTAAGCTGCATTATTCTTAAACAACGTTTCATATAATTAAGACTATTTTGCTCCAAAGGTGTTACGATTACATCATACATCGCAACTAAATAAAACCCACAAGAGCAAGGACTGCAAAGTCACTTTCCCAGGCATAGACCTGTAGACAGTCAATTCATAGAGCTATCAGTATGCAGAGCACACCTGGTAACCTGCCTCCCTTGGGAAGGCTTTCTTCACAAACTTTCCTGCTCCTTCTTCCTCCCAGGTTGGAGTACATGGGATAAAATAACACACAGAGCTTTGAGAAGGTGCTTACTGCATCTGATTAAATTTTGCAAATTTAGACAACATGAATTACCAAATAGACCTGATCCATTTTATCGTATGGGTTTTGATTTTTAGATTTTATGTGTTCGGCTAGGCAGACTAGTATGGTACATGGCATAAATTGTCCAGTGTTTGGAACTGGCTAGAAAATGCCAGAGATTGGAGAGAGACACAAACACAAAATTGTGTTGAAGTTGAGAGAACAAATAAATCAGTATGAGGAAGTGTCTTTGGACTAGTCACCAAGTGTGGTGTTGCAGCAGCCTGGTGTGTTACCATCTGGAAGAGTTCAAACAAGCTGTAAATCCCAGGCCCTCCAGGCTGTGGGAAGCTGGCCTGGAGAATTTCTTGTTTTGTTTCTTGGGAGGTAAAGCAGAGGCTGGCTAGCCGATGCTATAAGCATTCCTTGCTGGCTGATCAACATCAGACAGAACAATTTTCTTAACCTCTTACCAAAGATAAGGCCAAAACAACAAGACTGTTTTGAAGGAGAGAAAGAGCTTTCTGAAATAAAGGAGAGAGGTGATAGAAAAAAATGTTATTTAGAGAGTACAGTGCCAATGGGCAGAAGGAGTAAGATTTTTAATCTTAGTTGGTTGTGTTATGCTGAAAACTGGAAGTCCTAAGGACCAGATTTTTAGAGGGACCTAGGTATTTAAGGCACACCAGACACCTTCATGGAAAGAAATCTAGCACCTAGCCCAGCAGGGCAACTCCATGAAAGAGCTGGGCATAAAAATTACCTCAGTGGGGAGCCATAGCAGTCTGAAGGGTAATTCATAGTGAATGCTTCTAATGACTGAACATTCAGTGTAGACCCATGGCAATGTATTTACATGAGAACTGTGTAGGGCAGCCAGCAGAAAGTACTAAGTATGGGAATGTATCTGAATTCACCAGGATCTCAGACTTCATGGTCATTGCCCAGAATACAGAACAGAGCACTAGTTTTGGCAGTAGATAGCTATATACACTGGGATACCTCTCGCTATACTGTATCTACAGGTCATGGGCATAGGGACGGTGAAG
Source organism: Pezoporus occidentalis (assembly GCF_034315485.1). Classification (NCBI taxonomy): domain Eukaryota; kingdom Metazoa; phylum Chordata; class Aves; order Psittaciformes; family Psittacidae; genus Pezoporus; species Pezoporus occidentalis. The sequence goes on from NW_026916263.1 coordinate 2,433,605, forward strand.
TGCTCTCATACAACTGCTATTGTTTAGAACATTTGGAATTGGGAGATGTAGGATAGGAGCTTTCATTCCTAGAGGAATTGAAAGGTTTCTTAACAAGAGATAGCCTTAATTACCAAGCTCCAAGAAGCCTTGAGCCTGGCTTACCTTCTTTTTGAAGTCTGACCACTTTTCCATTCCAATTCAGGAATGGAAGAGCCACCAGGCTAGGAAAAGAGTAAGCAAAAGATCATGAGTTAGGCATGATATGAGCATCTTCATCAGGCTGGGTCTTTGATGAACTAGGTTTGATTGTCTTTCCAACTCATAAATGGATAATCTTGGACAGTAGGTACTTAGTTCCTCAAATGAGAAAATGCCAAAGCACATGTAGAAGCCTTAACTTTGGCTGTATGAAATAGTGCTTTCAAAATTAAAACACTGTGTTTTTGCAGGCAGATAGCAGGCTTTGAAGTTACAAACAAAGGGAATCTCTGGACTGCATTTAAATTTGGGTGCCAATATGCATTGTAAGGTCTTCTTTTAGCTCTAGATCTCACTCAATGTGTATTTCCTAAATTAATTTAATTTCTGGTCTTTGTCTTTTAACTCATGCTAATTTCTTCCTGCTTCCATCAGCAATCAAAACCTATATTCTGAAGCAGTTCTAATCCTGATACTGTGACCCACAGCTCATTTTCTTTCCACTGACAGCCTTGACTTTTCACTGGGGTAGGAAAATTAACCTCATATGTAGATAAAAGTATCCAGAAAGCAAGCATCAAGTTTCTCCCTTGGTTCTCAAATCTAACAGGAACGTAGTGATCATCTCTTCAAGATGAATCATTTTTCTCCACAGGAGAGGAACTCAAGCAGTGCTGTGTGAAGCAGAGTCCTTCTCAATTCACGGAAAATCCTCACTCAGGTCTAACTTTCTTTTGAGTGCTTTTTTCTATCCACTCATTTCCCACTGTGTGAACTGCTTATCAGAGGGAGTTGAGGCAAAGCAGAAGTATCAGAAAACATTCAGACAGGCAGAGATGAAGCTGGCTCTGTGTGACAGTGAGCATCCTGCATTAGGGTGGGGGGCATTAGTCGCTGTGAGACCAGAAAAGCCATACAGCACCAGTAGACAACTGACTTTGGTCTAAAGAAACAGTAAAGGGCAGAATGTGAGCATATAAACTGCCTTCTGGCAATCTGATTCCAGACTCACAGCAACTCTGATTGTCTTGCACCTATAGCACTCCACTGGAACAAATGACTTAATGAGAAGGACCGCACAAATGGCACCAAATGAAGTAACAACACTGCAAAGCAGAACTGATGTGATGACCCACACTGGCCCACCTGTGTGATTCAGGATTGGAATTTTTCTTCGAGGCTTAGGTTGCTTACTGGGAAGTGGTGAAATGAAATTAGATGTCAAGTAAACACCCCAGCCTCCCTTACTCTGATTTTGGTTTTCAGATAAAAACAGCTTATGAAAATGAATTAAAAATACTATGATAAATTCTGGCATACACAGCTTGAAAGTGAGGGTGCTTTTTGTGAGCAGCATAGTTTGGTGTTAATACAGTAACATCAACTACAAAAACATACCATATCTGTGATCTTAGGAAAAATGTGGGGTGCACACACAGCCTTTAGTACTGACCACTTTACTGAGGTTTCCTGAACTCCTGTCTGACAGATTAGGTCAAATTAGCAATACCATGTTCAACACCATCATACCTAATCTGCAGCATAGGCAGGATTTTTTATGCCAGCCTGTAAAACTGAATTACTGTTTATTTTATGAGCAGACCTAAAACCAGCAAAGATCTCTGTCTGCCTGATGCTGACAGATCTTCTGACAGATAATGCTCTATTTCTAGAGGTACCTTGGAGTATTTCTCCCATGACAGCACTGAGCAATTCCCTTCTTAAATATCTCCAGGATCAACACATTCAACATTGCTACACCTAAGGGGCAGGATGTGGAAGGTGGTTTGCAGGGCATCTGTGCAAGACACAACAGCCTTGGTAGCTTTTATTCATCATGAATAAAGCTGGCGCTGCTGCCCCAGATTGACTGCTCGGTATCACCAACACATCCCAAGCACACTGAATTTCTTCTCTCTTTGAGGCAGAAGGAGGATGCTCACATTTCATCAGACAGAGCTTTTGGAGGCCAGATATCACAGGCATGCACCGCACCAAAATAGTGTGGCAGTATCCATTGGTAGGCAGACAGTGGAAATATGTTGTTAAAAGCAACAGTGTGTGTTGACAAGGTACAGATCCTATTCATGCTCTGATCTCCAGCTGCAGATGATCCTGGGAGCAGGAGGTGGTGCTTGGACCTCTCCCTCCAGCAGTGCATGTCTGGCTTTGCACAGAGAGCAAGCAAGCATCCTTTTTTGCCATGACTTTGGGGTATCGGGTGAGGAGAAGTCCCCCATGACCCAGATTCAGTGTGCTCTTGTGTCCAGAACTCCCTGTGTGCTGGACTGCATTCCCAGAGTGTGAGCAGCAGGTTGAGGGAGGGGATTCTCCCCCTCTGCTGTGCTCTGGGGACACCCCCCAGCAGTCCTGTGTCCAGCTCTGAGGCAACAACACAAGAGGGATGTGGAGCTGTTGGAGAGAATCCAGAGGAAACCACAGAGATACTGTGAGGGCTGGAGCAGCTCTGCTCTGGAGCCAGGCTGAGAGAGCTGGGCTGGTTCAGCCTGGGGAAGAGGAGGCTCCTTCAGGGAAGACCTTGGAGCAGCTGCCAGTGTCTAAAGGGGGCCTAAAAGGATGCTGAAGAGGGACTCTTCATAAGGGACTGTAGTGATAGGACTACAAACTGAAACAAGGGAGATTTAGGTTAGATACAAGGAAGAAATTCTTTACTGTGCGAGTGGTGAGGCACTGGAATCGTCTGCCCAAGGACACTGTGAATGCCCCATCCCTGGCAGTGGTCAAGGCCAGGTTGGACAGGGCTCGGAGCAACCTGGTTTAGTAGAAGGTGTCCTTGCCCGTGGCAGGGGGCTGGAACTGAATGATGTTTAAGGTCCCTTCTGACCCAAATCATTTTATGATTCTATAACTTGAAGTAGTGGATTATTTTGCTTACATGTGCTGCCTGAAATGCACTGCGGAATCTGCTTCAATACATCAGCTCTAGATTTAAAAATGTGTTTTCTCACATAAAGCAAATGCATTTTCTGTGTTTGGAAGCAAAAGGTTAGGGCTGAGGAAATTAAATTAGGAAGGCAGGTAGCAGAGCAGAAAGAGTTCACTGATTGAATCAGCAAATCTACAACTAATTCACCATTACAGGCACACTACCCATTGCTTGAATGGCCAAACTTCCTGCCACCTCCTAGGATTTGAAGAATGTTTAAAGCAGGGTGGGTTTTCTAAATAAATGTGGAAAGAGAAACATGTTGAAATTCTTGGCAAATTCCAGGACTCAGAGATTTGACACAGGATCTAGGAGCAGCAGAGCCCTGGTCTCATGCTCATCTCACTAGACAAGCTTTCCCCTGGTGTATCCTGGCACAGTGGCAGTGAAAGCTGATGTGCCCCAGCTGGGAGCCTCTTTTCCTGAGTAAGTTCCCCCTGTGCATTGTATAACACTGCTCAGACTGATCCCCGGCCCCATTGCCTCTAGTGCCTTATCTAACTAATTTCCAAGTCTAAATCCTGGTATTACAAGAACTAAAAAGTAAATGTCTTTTTTTTACTCTGTCTTTTTCATCAGGGTTCATGTTACAGGCTAAAAGAGAACACAACAGAGACATAAAGTCAATAATATTAATGCAAATACTAATTATCATTATTTTATCATTAATTATTGCTATTGAAACTTTATTGTCTTAATAGTAAATATTGTCTTAATAGTAAATCTAAAAGATTATGATTAGCCTAGAATAAAATATCACAGAAGTATAAAGAAAAATAAAATAAAGATGATTATTATGCATTTCTTTAACTGATTGTAGGCTTACTGTTCATAGTCATGGGGTCTCCAATGCCAGTCTCTGCCTTGTCTCATTCCACCCCAAGACAGCTCCTCTATGTTGCATCCTCTGTCCACTGCTCTCTTACAGTGCCTGTACTCCTCTTCAACAAACCACACAGTCCTAAATTTCCACACTACACTAGATAAACCCCTCATTTTTCACAAAATAACTGCCTCTCACTCCCACCTCACATAGAAACTGTGGTTACACTATACAAAGATAAGCAGAAGTAAGACAGATTGGCCATAGCTACCTGGTCATTAGAAAAACCACTGTTATAGCTAAACCAAAAAAAAAAAAACAAAGCTCCAGGCAGGTCAAGACAAAATGAAGCAAAGAAAACTTGATGTGTCTCAGTCCTGTGGCCTCACACATGCAGTACAAAGCCGATGGACTCTTGTGATAGCAATACTATATTTGCTGTGCTACAGGGCTACAATAAATATCTTTCCAGAAATCTAGAGCACTGTCAATAGTAATGGCTACCTTTTCAGATGGAAACATGATTCTCAAGCTAATAATAAATCTTTAACATTAGGCTTTTTCCTCATTGCAAGCTGCAAGGCTTGTCTGTTAAAGGATATGGCAAATAATTCCCTGTTTCATTATTAACTTGAAAGTGTTTACAGCCTGCGATCAGGGATCTCACATGGATGTGCTGTTTCTTCAATAAGTAAATTTAAACTCTTAATCTCTGCTCAGACATTCTATTTGTGTCATTTTTGTTTTCCCTGTTCTGAATAATTTGGGTACTCATTGTGAAGAGAACATAACTGCATCATTTTGATTTTGTTTTTTTTCAACAGCTTTATAACCCCAGGAATATTTGTTATTTAGCTGCTTGCTAGAAGACAACCATTTATATGAACCAATTGACAATAGCCTCTTCATTGCCCTTGCTCTTGGGGAATAACCTTATAATATGTTCCTTTCCGCCGGTAGGCATCTAGATATGCCAAGATTTCATGTTGTGCCTACTGTATATTTCAATTATTTTTCCTCTTATAATGTCCTTTTCTTTTTCAGCATCATTTCCACTATATCTTCCTGCCAGTCCTTATTACACTTACTGCTTTACAAGGCAGGATCCAAGCACACTGTTGCTCTGATGAGCAAGCAGTCCGTGAGGAGTGAAGTTGGGCATTAGTTCCTAAACACTTCACTACTCCCAGTTTTTGTCATGTCTGATAAACAATGTGAAAATCTTCCACCTCTCAGAATGTCCTGTCACTTTCCGCCAAAAGAAATAGGCAATGAGCTCTCCAAGGTGTTGATGAGACACCCATCAATTCTGACTTGTTTTGGGTTAAACGTCATTGGAAAAACATTTCCATAAATGCTTACTTAAAGCATCATGTTTATAGTCAGTTCATAAATTTCTAATTAAAAATGGCACCTGAATAAATTTAAAATTGTGCAACTCCATCAAATTATGAAGCTAATTAAAGTGAGGCATTGAGGTTTTAAGAAGGTTTTGTTGTTGTTGCTGTTTTTAATGACAGTATATTAACTGGTTCCTGAGTGGACATGAGATAATCTTCTATGTTTAAATTCTGTCACTTTACTACCTTATGAAGTGCTTCTCCGGTAATATGCTCAGGATGAGTATTTTGTGCACTTATCATAACAACATTTGCACATATGATGGTAATTCTGTCAAAATACTGAATTAATACCTAATTACCTTGCATTAAATAACTTCTGTGTATTGAAAACATGCATGCATGCTAAATTTTGACACTGATTTGAACAAAATTTGAACAGAAGATGAGACCGTATAGGTTAAAAGAACATTGCCATATGCCTTGATATAAAAGAGTGCCTGCACTGGTCTTGTCAGGGAAAGGTGCACAATGGTCAGGGCTGCCCTCGGTGCTCCGTGGTGGAGGTCCTCCTGCAGCATGTGGCTGAGCTGCAGGGTGCTCTTAATAGGCTGCAAGATGTCAGGGAAGCTGAGAGGAAGCAGGACTGCTTGCTCCCGGCCCAAAATGTGCAGGGGCCTCAAGTGTCCCCTCTAGCTCATGAAGGAAAGAAGGAAGCCATTAACCTGGGAAGCTGGGAATTAGTGACAAAAAAAAAAAAAAACAACAAAAAAAGGAGGAAAAGGACAATTAAAAGCAAGGGGCTTCCTACTAAATCTGTTGTCCTCGTGCAGAACCGCTTTGCTGTCCTGCAGGGGGCTAATGAGGAAACGCACTCACACCAGAAACAGCCAGCTGATGCCCTGCTAAAGAAGATCTCTACTGGTGCTGCTAGGAAAAGGCGGCGAGTCATAGTAGTAGGGGACTCTACTTTGAAAGGGACAGAAGCACCCATCTGTCGACCTGACCTGGCCTCAAGGGAGGTGTGTTGCCTACCAGGGGCACGGATCAGGTATGTGGTAGAGAGGCTGCCTGCTCAAGTAAGTCCCACTGACTATTACCCATTTCTAGTGGTACATGTGGATGCTAGGGACACAGTTAGTAGTAGGCTGGGGAACATAAAGAAGGACTACAGAGCCCTGGGGGAGGTGGTTAGGGGCTCTGGAGCTCAGATTGTCTTTTTGTCAATTCTCCAGGATTCAGGGAGGACCTAAAAAAAGGTAGGAGGATTGGCCAGGTTAATAAATGGTTAAAAGGGTGATGTCAAAGCCATGGGTTTGGGTGTCTTGAACACGGGACACAAGTTTGTAGGCCAGATCTAGTGGGGGCTGGTGAAGCTGGTCTGATAAAGAAGGGGAAGAGCAGTTTTGGTAGGAGGCTTGCCAGACTTGTCAAGGAGGCTTTAAACTAGATGTGTTGTGGGAGGGGGGGCATCATTCCCTCCCAACACACCCAGTCAGTTGCCAGCACCTATAATAAATGCTTGGAGCAATGAAGAGATATTCCAGTATCTCCAGCCAATGAGCCAGCTTCATTTGGAGTGCGGCTCACATGCCTCTGTACAAATGCCTGCAGCATGGGGAACAAACAAGAGGAATTAGAAGTGTGTGCACGTCTACAGGGGTATGATATAATAGGCATCGCAGAAACATGGTGGGATGGCTCCTGTGACTGGAGTGTTGGAATGGAAGGTTACAGGCTCTTTAGAAAAAACAGGCCTGGCAGGTGGGGAGGGGGAGTCGCCCTTTATGTTAGGGATAGGCTGGAGAGTATGGAACTCTGTCTGGGGACAGGTGAGCAGTCCACAGAGAGTTTGTGGGTCAGGGTTAAAGGGAATATAGCTATGGGAGACATTATTGTGGGGATCTGTTACAGACAGCCTGATCAAGGAGAGCCTGTGGATGAAGCACTCCATAGACAGATAGGAACAGCCTCACGCTCACAGGCCCTTGTCCTCATGGGGGACTTCAACCACCCTGACATAAGTTGGAGGGACGGTATGGCCTGGCACAAGCAATCCAGGAAGTTCCTCGATTGGGTGGAGGACAACTTCCTCCTGCAAGTAATAGAGGAGCCGACAAGGAGAGGTGCCATGCTTGACCTCGTGCCCACCAACAGGGAAGGGCTCATTGGAAATGTGACTCTCCAGGGCAGCCTTGGATGCAGCAATCACGAGATAGTCGCTTTTGAGATCCTCAGGACAGTGAGAAGAGCGTGCAGCAAGCTCACTGCCCTGGACTTCAGGAAAGCAGACTTTGGCCTCTTTAGGAACCTGTTTAATAAGGTTCCATGGGATATAGCCCTAGAGGGCGGGGGGGGGCAAGACTGTTGGCTGGTATTCAAGGATCACCTGCTACAAGCTCAAGAGTGTTGCATCCCAACCAGAAGGAAGTGCAGCAGGAGGGCCAGGAGATCTCCTTGGATGGATAAGGAGCTGCTGAGGAAAATTCAAATGAAAAAAGAGGCTTATAAAATGTGGAAGCAAGGACAGGTGGCCTGGGAAGAGTACAGGGATGTTGTCTGGGAAGCTAGGGACCATGTTAGGAAAGCCAAGGCCCAGTTAGAATTAAACTTGGTTAGGGATGTTAAGGACAACAGGAAGGGATTTTACAGGTACGTAGGGAATAAAAAACAGACTAGAGACAATGCAAACACCCTCTGGAAGCTATGGGGAGAACTAGCTACCCTGGATTTGGAGAAGGCTGAGGTTCTTAAGGACTTCTTTGCCTCGGTCTTCACTGGCAAAGTCTTGTAAGGCAGACACAGGGACTATGAGAATGAAAACCTTGCGCCCACTGTAGGAGAGGATCTGCTTCAAGACCATCTTAAAAACCTGAAAGTGCACAAGTGCATGGGACCTGATGAAATCCATCTGTGGGTCCTGAAGGAGCTGGCAAATGAAGTTGCGAAGCCACTGTCCATCATATTTGAGAAATCATGGCAGTCAGGTGAAGTTCCAAACAATTGGAAAAAGGGAAATATAACCCCCATTTTCAAGAAGGGGAAAATGGATGATCCAGGGAACTACAGACCAATCAGTCTCACCTCTGCCTGGCAAAATCTTGGAGCAGATTCTGCTGGAAAGCATGCTACGGCACATGAAAATCAACAAGGTGCTTGGTGACAGCCAGCATGGCTTCACTAGGGGGAAATCCTGCCTGACAAATTTGGTGACCTTCTGTGATGGGACTACAGAACTGATGTACAAGGTTAAAGCAGCTGATGTCATCTATCTGAACCTGTGCAAAGAGTTCAACACTCTCCCACATGACATCCTTGTCTCTAAATTGGAGAGACATCAATTTGATAGATGGACCACTCGGTGGATAAAGAACTGGCTGGATGGCCGCACACAAAGAGTTGTAGTCAATGGCTCAATGTCCGGCTGGAGACCAGCAACGAGTGGCCTCCCTCAGGGATCGGTGTTGGGACCGGTCTTGTTCAACATCTTTGTCAGTGACATGGACAGTGGGATTGAGCATGCCCTCAGCAAGTTTGCCGATGACACCAAGCTGTGTGGTTCAGTTGATACGCTGGAGGGAAGGAATGCCATCCAGGGGGACCTTGACACGCTTGTGAGGTGGGCTGATGCCAGCCTGATGAAGTTTAACCATGCCAAGTGCAAGGTCCTACACCTGGGTCGGAGCAATCCCAGGCACAGCTGCAGGTTGGGCAAAGAAGAGATTCAGAGCAGCCCTGTGGAGAAAGACTTGGGGGTGCTGGTCAATGAGAAAATGAACATGAGCCGGCTTCAGTGTGCTCTCACAGCCCAGAAAGCCAACCGTATCCTGGGCTGCATCAAAAGGAGTGTGACCAGCAGGTCAAAGGAGGTGATCCTGCCCCTCTACTCTGCTCTTGTGAGACCTCACCTGGAGTATTGTGTGCAGTTCTGGTGTCCTCAACATAAGAAGGACATGGAACTGTTGGAACAAGTCCAGAGGAGGGCCACGAGGATGATCAGGGGACTGGAGCACCTCCCATATGAAGACAGGCTGGGGGAGTTGTGGCTGTTCAGCCTGGAGAAGAGAAGGCTGTGTGGAGACCTCATAGCAGCCTTCCAGTATCTGAAGGGGGCCTATAGGGATGCTGGGGAGGGACTCTTCCTTAGGGACTGTAGTGACAGGACAAGGGGTAATGGATTAAAACTTAAACAGGGGAAGTTTAGACTTCTTTCTTTTTAGGGTGGTGAGGCATTGGAATAGGCTGCCAAGGGAGGTTGTGAATGCTCCATTCGTGGCAGTGTTCAAGGCCAGATTGGACGAAGCTTTGGGTGAGATGGTTTAGTGTAAGGCGTCCCTGCCCATGGCAAGGGGGTTGGAGCTAGATGATCTTAAGGTCCTTTCCAACCCTAACCATTCTATGATTCTATGAAATATAACAAAGATGTCCTATGTGACTAGCTGAATCCCCCTCTCCCTAAATTTATGTTGACATGTTTGACATTGATACTTAATTGCTGAATAGATGAATTAAAGTATTGCAATGAATTTATAACCCCCACCTTTCCTGCCAGATAAGCTCAGATCCTTCAGTTACTTCTATGCAGATGGGTCCCTAAACTCAACATATCTATTGCAAAGTCAAATAGCATAAAACAGAGAAACTAAATACTCTGTTGGAAAGATTGCATATTTTAGCATAGCACAAGAGATTTAGAATTTTAATTTCTCTGAAATAACAGAATTTATATTTCCCTGAATAACAAAAAAAAAGAAAGAAAAAAAAAGGATGACATTAGATATTTTTGCTTGTTCCTTTAACGGTAAATTCCTTACACACTGGGCTCACATTCTAGGGAAGGCAGCAGAGTTCATACTTAAAGCCTACACTGTTTATGTGGCATCAAATTTACAGACTTAAAAGGGGTAATAGAGTGGCATGATTTTTGTTGAGTTCAGTAGAAGTTTGATGGAGTGTAGGCAGAAAGATAAGGCGAGAAAGAAGTGATAATTTACTAACTCTACCCTGCCAGCCACTCCTGTCAGTAAACAAGATCACACTTCCCTTTAATCTTGAAGTTGAGGGTAGCTGAGTTTGTTCCTGTCTGCACATTACACATGACACAGTTGTGTTGATTTCCAGTTGTCCTTGGCAAAGAGAAAAAAAGCCCTTCAGGGACCTTTTCTGACCTGGAAGAGATGACTACAGCTCAGTGGAGAGGGAAACTTATTTTTGACTTGTTTGGCTGCAAAAAGCATCAAATGCCACTAGCAGTTTTGAAATAAAAGTAGCCATAAAAGCTTGTAGAAGAAAACAATCCTCAGCATAGCTTGCAAGGACTTCCCCTGCCCTGGTTTTGTCATAGTGAATCCAAAGTGAAGAGTAACATGAAGCACACGTCTCTTATGTTTTTCCTTTAGAAAAATTTAAGTGTAGAGAAAGCCCGTATTTTAACAATTCATGAAATGTTTGCACTTTAGACCTGTCAACAATCTCAGACAAACAGAGAACAATACTATAAAAGCAGAGCTCTGCTGCTTTTTGTTCCTCCCTACCCACTTTCCCACAAGCATACTTTCTCACCAACTTACTTTGCCTTGCTTGCCCCTGAAAACACATCAACACTTTAGCCTGTAGTGTAATTCTTGGAAAACATCAGATTTTGTGCAAACCGTAAGCTCTCCACAGTTTGAGTCTCAAAAATCATCCAGTTACTTAGGAAACATCAAGTATTTCAAATCACAAATCAAACTTCCCCTTAGAAAGCAAGCACATAAGCAAAACTACTGCAAACATGAGAACAGAAAACACATTTCATTCAGAAATGATAAACCAGCAGCAGCACTTAGTGGGAGTAATGGGTCAATTAATCATCTGGGTAAAGCAGCTGGTGTGTGGGGCAGGCAGCTGAAAACTTTATTTACAAGAATATAAGGATATATAATTAATTCTTATAAGAATTTATAAGAATATAATGAACCCAACAATCAGCTTTCACCAGTGAAGGGCACCAACCACATGTTAAAGCAGTCAGTCACAAATTTCTTGTCTAATGTTGAATAGAGAAATGAAAATTTGTCTTTAAAACTATTTTCCTTTATTTAGAGGGAAGAATTAATGATATAAAGACATCTCAGCCAGAAGGATGTCACCTGTTTAAAATTCAAAAAATGGGAAAACAAAGTTTCTGATATTAAAAAAAGTTCTCTGAAATCAAATAAAATATAAGAATAAAAATCTACTTAAATTTCGCTCTCTGACAAAATGATCTATATAAAAGATATCTTATTCTTCAATTAATGTGAATTCCGTGCATATATTGGGCTTTTCTGGAACCCACTCAAACATATGTCTTTGCTACTCAGAATAGAGTTTGTCTCAAGATTATGCTTTAAAGGTGATTCCTGCAACAATTTGTAAATCTGAAGAGGTTTTGACTGCAGGAGGCCTACGATTTAACTCAATCATTATTTCTTGGGTGTTCTCATCTTGATTTTGATTTTTGTTTTTTGTTTTTTTTCCCCCCACTCTGGTCCAGTTGGCAATCTCCTATCTGTCCTCCTCCTTCCCATTTCTTCGTCTTTTATCTATTTAGTAAAGGTTTCTTACCACTGTGCCCAAGTAAAATCCATGTAAAGCACGTTAGCAGTGGTGAAGTCCTTAGAGGACTTGACGGAAAATATTATGTTCTCTTTCTGTCAAGTTAAAGAAAGCTGCACCAGTAGGAATTCTTTCCTATTATGAACACTGTTCTTTTTATGGTGGAAAAGTTTATTATGGAAAAAAAACCCAACAGTTTCCCACCATTGTTCAAAGGTCATTCAGGCTGAGTTAATTTAATAATCACCTTTGGGAAATTAATTTTCTAACCAGATTCTTTAATTGAAAAAAATTTATCCTTGTCTATCCTAGGCTGAATTCTAAGTCTTATGGGGATAACCCTGAAAAAAAAAAAAAAAAAAATCTACAATAAAACCCACACAGTATATACTGACAGGTCATATATGGAAAAAAAATACCATTGAATTCTGATATCCTTCCTGAACTGAAGGAGTCTTATTTTATCATGAGGGAAAAGACTATTCAATTCCAACGTAAGAGAACCTGTTTAGAGCAAATATGTATTCCATCCGCAGTGGCTCTTTATCAACCTGTCTGAAGCCAAGCTATATAACCCAGTACGGATGTGCAAATTCAGTTTGAATAATTAACTGCAGCAGATGACCCTGTGCTACAATGACTGATCCACTAAGTGCAAAATTTCGTAATAATAATTCAGAGGCAATTTAGGGAAATTTGATTCCCTGCCAGGGCTGCACACAAGGAGGAGAGGATGCTCTCTGAAGTCTCTGAGTCAGAAGCAGATCTGTAGAAATGGGGTTAATAAAGTACTCAGAACAGCGCTCAAGAACAGGACCTGCTGTTCTTGAAATTGTGGTTTTCATGGACATTACAGGTAAACATCTCTAATTTCACCATAAAAGTAAACTTTTGAAGGAGCCAGTGAGAGCAGGTTTTATAGTTCTCTCTAAGCAAACTCTGTTCCTTCTCTGATCTGACTTCTATCCTAAGGGATAAACACAAATCTGTTAAGGTTCAGATAGGAATCAGTATTAGGCTTCCTCCATTCCACTCAAGTAATTTAATCACTAGAGAACCTGGCTTTCTCAGACAATTAGGATAAGGAACGATACACTGATGAAATCAGGGGAAAAAAAATACAATTGCCATAAGTAATTTGATATTAGTAAAGTCCAAACCAGATACGAAAAACTCTGTGATCATAATGAGAAATCCCAGGTGTTTAGTGAGTATTAATATATGGGAGCCATGATCAAAGCTATGTGAAGCTGTACCCTATGTACTATACTTAATGCTACCAGCTTATTTACAAATAAATTTTGTTAACAGTAGTAATAATTACTCTGTGCAATAGGTTTCTCTGTATGGACTTTTATAACTTAGTATGCCCCAGAACTGAAAAGTTCTGGGATGAGAACGTAAAAACTGAAATGGTAGAGAGTTGTTGAAACAGTAAAGAGTTGTGTCATATGCATTGAGAGCAGCAGCTTAGTGCCAGCAAGAAAAGGGGCAGGTCTCATCTCTGTTATTACTACCAGTTAATGACTATGGTGCTCAAAAGGTTAAGCCATGCGTCTATCAGTCTTTGGTGTTATATTGTTAGTAGTACAATGTACATAAAATTAGAAAAGATATAGTTAACACTGTTATTGTTTTACCATCAGTGAAATTAAGCCTACCATTGTGGAAATTAAGAATGACTTTTCAATGATAAATAAATCCAATAATTTATGTAGGGTTCTATGGGGAACGAAATAATTAAAAATGAAATAATTTCCTTGCTTTTCAAATCTTTTAAATTATTTCTGCACACATAAATACACAAATTGGGCTAAGTATAATTTATTTACATTTTTCAGTTTCTACATAGCAGACCTACTATATACTGTCGTTGAAGACATCACCAATGCATAGGCTATAGCCTTGTGCAAGAAGTTATTTAGACCTAGATAAACTAAGTCCCTAGTATTGGACAAAAAGACAATTGTTTTCCAAAATTCAATTTCATGGACAAAAGTAATATTTGTTATGAGAATGTATTACTTCTTACTAAACTTTCAATTGCTAAAATATCTTTAAAATAATGTTATAAACAGAGACATGCAATGAGAAAATTGTGTGAATATATTTTGATCCATAAGTTTTGTTAATTATTGGCTTTTATTGTATCTTGGATGATTTTCTATTCGTTGTTTGGTTTGTATGACTGGTCACCAAAATTAGCTGTTGCCATAGCTACTTGTCAATCTCTAAGTATTCATCTTTCATGTACAAAACTTGAAGATGTGAGCATTGATCCGTACTTTTAAAGAGGTTGACTTCTTGGTAACCCAATTCACTTTTTACAATTGTGGATGGAATTGCATTGATTTTGATGACATTGCCAACACATGATAGTATGGAAACCGACTCCAGCGCTGAACTTTCTGCTTCAGAGTGAGGAAGCACCAGTAGGGTATTGCTACTTGTACTGAAGTTCTTTCTAAAGTGACTTTTAGACTGTATCACACTAAGCTATGAAATACTCCCTGCCATAATTTTTATGAGCTGAGAAAGGGTTTCATTCACTAACCCCTAACTTGAACATTTTTTACACTGGCTGCTATAATTTGACCTCATATGTAATATTCCTTTATTAACTCAGAGATTCTGTTGTGACAGAAAATGGCAAAGGTAATGGTTAGGAAATAAGGATAAATAGAGAAAATACCCTGTAAATTATTAAAGAGACCTGAAGTAGATAAAAGAAGAGGACGGGAAGGCGCGTTGAAGGGAAGGGAGGAAATAATGCTAGTGAAATGCTGCAGCCATAAACAGAGCATAGCTAGAACTGTTAAAATAAATAGCAGTATTCATACGTGTTGGCAATGAATCCCAGCCAAACTAAACAGCTCTAAGGCTTTTAATCTTGATCTCTGTTCTCCTCTCCAGCCTACAAATGCAGTGCATTCCCTGGAAATTCACAGCTGTATTATATCCGTCCAGCCTTCATCTTTCTCTGGACAAACACTTCTTTCAAAAGTCAAAACACATCATTCAGGACCCTGAGAGACTTCTTTGCTTTCCTGTGCTTAGTTGCACATGTTTGGCTGTATGAAGGGTGCTAGTTTTCGTTCACTGAATATACTTTGTGAAATACGGGCCACACAATCTGTTACCTTGTAATGTGTTACAAGATATTTCAAGGACCAAATAAACACAGTTGGTTCTTCCCTTCTTATTTTTGTTTTTCCTATGAAATATTCGTATAATATTTCCTAAGGTCTTCAAGGAGTTTTATTACCTAGCCTTTCACAGGTGCTGTTGGAATGAGAGAACAGACTACTACGCCTATGTTTCTACAAGTAGTGTTCACTCTGGGATGACTAATGAGGCAAAAACTAAGTTAAGAGCTTTCAGTCACTCACTGGACATCAGTACTCCACAGCTCACAATCTGAGTACCTTGACATTACAATAAATTTCTCTATAGTTGGTGCTACAGTGAACATCAGAAACTTGCATGACACTGAGAATCCAAATGAGAACTGAATATGTTCTTTATTCTTTTACTGAGGTTTCTTTTTGTCTTGCTAAGATTGCTCCAAACTCAACTGATCTATTGCTGTGATTTAAATCACTTTAATGCCATTCTGTAGCTGCCATCTCTTGCATCACAAGTTTCTCATGTTACATAAGTTGCTTGTACTGTTATGTTTGAATTTTTCCACATACTCCACCATGTCCTGTTAACAGATTGATGTGCACTGGTAGAGGAATCAGTACAAAATTGTTAGCTCCATGTTTAGCTTTTTTGAGGTGCTGAGAGAAACCTATGCAGCAAGCTGGGAAGCATAGACTGGAATATTTCTATTAGTTATGAAATAAATGTCATTATTGATATTAACTCCTAAATTCATGTGGGCTCTATCCAGGTGATGTACTGCCACACTCTATAAAAAAAAAAAAATTGAAGCTAAAGAGTGAGAGCGATTATCTGTGTTAGAATTACATTTCTGCATAATATTCAACCAGTCAGATCACTTCTGTTCCTCACACTACATATGATGGCTTCTCTGAAAATGTGACTTCTCATATGATTCTGCCTACTTCACTCTCATCAGAATTTTATCTGTGGTACAGTTGACTGCCAAGTCTGAAAAAAATTTCTTGGGAGCTGGATTGGCTTTTCCCTCTCACTGTGTACTTTAAATTAAGAAATGTATGCAACGTATGATCCACATCTGAAGTGCAGGATCTATTCCCACTCTCTTTCAGAGCATTGCATGTTTTTACTGGCATGGCCCAGGGTGGAAAGGATCCCAGAATGACCAAGGAGGTAGTATAGAATTACAGTCCCCTTCAAGATGTGTTGGAAATTTGGTCTGGATCCACCAAGAAGACAGCAAAGCAAATTGCTCTGAAATGTCAGCTGATTTTTCTAGTGTTTCCATTGCAAATGATTAATGTTCCTGGAGACTCCTCAGCACCAAAAAAGTGTTATAAATTATCTTCCTTTTTTATAGTCAATTTGAAAGAGCTCTGCACAAGCTATTCAAAGAAGGGCAGTCATACCCAAGTTCAAACCCAAGCCCTGAAATTCAGGAGCCCAAGTTTAAGGTTCTTATATTATTGCAGTCATATGCCATCAGGTGTTGCTTCCCTCTTAAGGAGTATATTTTATTCCTTCTTTCGATTATATCTAAGGATTTAACCTGTTCAATGTAATCTTTTTAACTGTGATAAGAAAGACATTTAATGAATAAGCAAGTAAGCACAATGGTCTTTTAAACAAAGTTGACAAGCAAGCAAAACTCACAGACATGAAACCACATGGCCCTGAGTCAACTGCATGGCCGTCA
Organism: Pezoporus occidentalis; assembly: GCF_034315485.1. Lineage (NCBI taxonomy): Eukaryota > Metazoa > Chordata > Aves > Psittaciformes > Psittacidae > Pezoporus > Pezoporus occidentalis. The sequence continues at coordinate 2,450,296 of NW_026916263.1, forward strand.
CACTCTTCACTGAATTTGAAGTTTCTTCTTGCATCCAAATATAAGTTCAACATTTGGAACTTCACAGGGTTTTGAATGAGAATACAGAACATAAAGCAAAGCACAAATTGCATTCAACAAATCTAACTGTGAAGCTGTGAAATTCATGATCCCCTTTCCTCAGAAATTCTCTAGTATGAGAAAACATCACTAGCTGGGAGTCTCGAGCAGAGACAAATTAATTAACCAGGAACAAACAGCTATCATGGGATTTAAATTATTCCAAAACATTTTTGTGGAGGATATTAAAAGGAGAGCTGCAGTCAAAAGCACTCTAGCTCCATAATAATTTAGGAAGTTGAAAAGAAACTACCTCAGTCTCTTTCTATCTCCCTCTTTAAATTAATGGGACTCTTTAGTCAAACTAAACCATTTTACTTACTTCCACAGGGGCATCTGCAGGTGCTATGTTCTACCTCAGAAGAAACATTTGAAGTCTGTTATGGACCTGTTAGATCATAAGAAGCCTTTTCAAACCAGTACGGGAAAAAGCTGGAAGTTAAGCAAAAAAGCACAGAAAGATAACCAGACTTTACATCCAGTCTTATGGAAATTATCATCCTCATAAGGATGATGACAGCTGTACCATCCCTGTTCCCAAGACTCTGCTGCTGTCTTGATTGCTATTTTGGCAGAGACAGGTCCAGCAAGAGAAAAGTCACTTTACTCCACTCCTGCTTGATCAAAACCAGTAGCATTAAATAACAAATTATATTAAAAATGCTTCTGAGATTGTATTATTTGAGCCTTTCCAGCTACCTCCTTGTTTAAAAAAAATACTTTATGCATTTTGAAGAGGAAGGGGCTCTGTAAGGCCCAGTTCTTATTTCTGTTATTTATTACTCATATAAGTGTCTTATGATTTTAGGATTTGATGCTCATATGTCATACTTCATCATTACTATTGCACATGCCAGTCTTCATGGGACAGGTCTCCTATGTGCCATTTTCTATGAAATGTGAAAAGAAAGCAAATATAATTGCTTTGAAGTATGGCTATTCCAGTAAACTGTCAGTTCTTATTTAAAAGGGGGTATTTAAAGGTTAGGTTTTACTTATTTACATAGCTCTTTTCTAAAATGCAACTTTCAGTCATCAAATTTATTTTAGTTTTCATTATTAAGAAAGGAATAATTAAAAGATTAAAAATGTTTCTGATAAACAGCTGCCAGATGGGCTAAAAATTGTTGCAGAGGATAAGTTTTCAAACATCTGTTTCAGTCTTCACCCTTACAAGGGGAGAGAACACACTGCTGGTTAGGAGTGAAACTGTTATGCTGCATCAGTAAGCAGAATAATTGGACACACTTGCACACTTATAGGGAAGAGTGAAGTCTTGTGATGAGTATATGTTATTGTCAGGGTTACTTTCATAGAATCCCAGACTGGTTTGGATTGGAAGGGACCTCAAAGCTCATCCAGTTCCAACACCCGGCCATGGGCAGGGAAACCTTCCACTAGATTAGGTTGCTCCAAGCCCCATCTAGTCTGGCCTTGACCACTGACAGGGATGGTGCAGCCACAACTTCTCTAGGCAACTTATGCCAGGGCCTTACCACCTTCATTTATTTTCAAAAGAACCTAATTAAAAGGTTTTTTATGAATTAGAAGCCTGATAAGATAATTATTAGTAAAGCCTTACAAATCCAGTTCAAACCATGAAGGTTCAAAATGCTGGTAACAACGCTCATTTCAGCTTTTTATAGCTGAATGTTTCAGGCTTTTTAATATGCAGCAAAAAGAAATTGATGTTCTGTCTTTCCTCATGCTTTTCATGTTTCTTCACAAGAACTGAAATGGAGAGATTTAAATGTTCCTGTAGGCCCTGCACTTCACCACATACAGCTGTGTGTTAAATAAAATCCCTATATGAGTGGCCTCAATAAAGATACATGTGGTGTTAAATCTATATAGCGCAATCTCATTTGCGTCTCTGTTGGATTTTCTCTTTCCCGCAATATACTCTATTAAAATGAACTAATTTTCCTTTCCTTCCTCATCACGTAACATCTTTGCAATGATCCAGCTGTTCATCAGAAGTAAAGGAGCTAATGATCTCCTGCTCGTAGGTTATGTATATCACCTGTATAGTGTAGACATACATCCTACAAAGGCACCATCTGTGGTGGGGCAGAGGCTTGGGGATGACCAGCTGACCTTTGACTATGCAAGTATTGTGTTTGCTGGTTTCTCTCTCTCTTATCTTAATATTTCAGATAACCTATGAAGGCCTGAGATGTGTTTAAAGGAATAACTCCATATGAAAATTTAAGAAAGGTATATCATGTATGACAGTTTCTTTGCCTTTGTCTCTAAATGTTTTACTGAAGTATATGACACCAGGTGCAAGAGTACCATCTCAAACTCTGAGGAAGTTTCTGATTTTGATATACATATTCCTTTGTTGTTCTCCAGCAAGTGTCACATCTTTCTGATAAGGCTAGTGGAGTGAGAAGTTAGTCTGCATAGTTTACATTCAACTATTTTAAAACACATTTCTTCTTTGGAAGAAATTCACAGCAGCCTGAAAACCTGCTTTCATAAAGGTGCATAAAAGTTCACAGAATGTCTACAAGCCTTTGTCTGATGAGTTACTACAGGGCTTAATTCGAAGCTCACTGATCCTAATCACAGCTCTTCTGTGGACCTTAATGCATGCTGGATTGACTTAATGGATCTTAATTACACCGTAAGAAAAAATTTTGAATTGTTCACATGAATGATTATTTTTAATTATTCAAATCATGGTATGCAGTAATGCAAAGCATAAATTGCTTAACACATTTTCCTTTTCTATGGTCAGTCCTAAGGTATTTTATAGGAGAATGGACACCATTCATAGACTTGGAGATATATGGAAACATGTCATATCTCCCTCTTCAGACTGGTGATAAAAATGAGACTATAACGATCACATGCATATTGAAATTACTTACTACATATTCAGAACATTGTCACTGGAAGAACTTACAGGAGCTTGATTTGTGTGTTTTTTTCTCATTCAATAGCTTCTCCTAGCACCTATTACAAGCTGATATCTAGGAATATTGATCCAAACATATTTTGTTGTTAGGAATTTTTGATGTACTTAAACATCTAGCTCTCAGCACACTTTTATCCCAGTTATTTTTTCCACTACTTCAGATCTGCCTGCAAATTCTTTTATTTTTAAGTATTTAGTTTAATCCGGGGCTTTGATCTACATGATTTTTTGGTTAGATGACATTAGATGGTCCAGTCCAGATAGATAGTCTTAAAGGCAGTACAACGTTCCTCTGGACTTCACTACATACTGTATTTGGCTTGAGTATCAGTGTCCTCTTTCTTGGTTTATTTTAATTCTAAATCTGACTGTGAGCAGGAGGTAACTTGCAAATTTGATATGAAATTAGATTGTACCTTTTGAACAGTGTGAAGATATTTTTCAGTTTAAGGCAACACTTTTTCTGGTACCTAGTAAAATAAAATGATGTCATGTAAAAGCAAGTATGAGCAGGAATAAAGAACCATAGCTAAAAATATCCCTAAAATTTTTCATAGCTATTATTGAAGCCTCCAATTACAGTATTGTGTGTACTGCTTAATGCATAGCACCATAAAGAAAAAAAGTCTAATTTAGACCTAGCTAGTGAAGTTACTGAACAATTTGTTTCTTGCTTTGTCTGTTCTCACCTTAACTGGCCTCTAACTGTCTTCTCTAAACTTGTTGCTCTTTTTGAAATAAAGCAGCAGTCTGCCCATTGATCCCTTCTTCTTTTGGCTATGATTCTAACATATGCTATCCTTGACATTTTGACATTGTTCTGTCTCTGTCCAGCTTGCTGGTGTGTAATGGGTAGATTTCTTAGCAACTGAAGTCTGAAAACACTCTTAATTTTATTAACATTAGTGTATGGGGTTGCAGACATCCTCATATATGGGACTTCAGTGGTCTAATTTTGAGACATTCAGTAACAGTGAGTTGGAATTTCTTATGGTAAGTGACTAGAGAAGCAGCAGAACTATGGGTGCCAGTTTATGGTCCTGTGACTAGAATAAATATCTTCTCATTGTGATCCATTTAGGTCTTAGAAGTAAAGTTTTTATTCCTCCAAAACAATTCAGAGAGACACAAGTGGTGGAGAAAAGTGCATACTTGAAGCTAATAATGTTCTAGACCTTCTACTATTTTTGTGAGTGAAACTGCTGGTGGAAATCTGCCAGATTTTAAAATATCAGATTGGTAGATAGTATGGTGTTGCAATGCGGTAACAGAAGTTCATTAGAAGTGGAACACATTGGTCATAAAACTACTTTTTTTTTTTTTTTTTTTTCCTAAAATGAACAAAGTCATGATCAAGAGGTAATTACCCTGATGCTGGTATCTGTTTCTTCTGGTATTTTGCGGAATCACAGAATGGTTTGGGTGGGAAGAGACCTTAAAGCTCATCCAGTTCCAAACCCCTGCCATGGGCAGGGACACCTTCCACTATACAAGGTTAATCAAAGTTGTTTTGAAAGGGACCCTATGTTCTATTGTTATTTCAATTGTGCTTACAGATGAACAGAGAACAAAAAGATGTTGTCATAACGTGTTTCATTAGAAATTATTAAAGCAGGCTCAAGAACCTGTAAGATAACACAAATACTTACTATCAAATTAAATAGCACACCTAATGTAGATGTGGTAACATATATTCCAATACACTCTATGATTTCATCAGGTATATGGTTTACCTTATGTGTGAGGAAAGGGTTGTTTATTACTCGGTCCCACAGAATTTTGTCTTTACTCCTGCTGTGAGTACAACTGATCTGTAAGTAATTTCTCAACCAAGCATTAAAGAACTTAGAGGGCCATTAGTGTGTGCTTAAAACAATCTGGAGTAAAATCTACTGCAATTTAATTGTCCTACTGTTCTTATGTCTAATTTGCTGCCTAGTGGTACAATCTGTTTCTTAATCTAATGAGTTTTAACATAGATTATTGGGTTAAAGCTGAGAGGTAGCTATCACTTATTTGTTAGGCAAATGTGGTTCACAGTCTGAACAGCTGTTTTGGATTGGGTTGTGCTGTTGCATATTATTTTCATTAAACATGGAATGCTTGTTTCTTTTGCCTTTTTCTGAGTTAAATCTTCTGACTCCATTAATTTTATCCTCAATGGCCCGTAGTTTCCAGCAAGAACTGAACTGATACTCTACTAAATACCACTATGACACTGCAGAACTCACAGCACAGATTTGTTTTAGGATAATTGCCACCTTTCCAACAATTATTTAAACAGAATGAATATTATTGCTATCACTCTTCCATCAAATTCCAGTTGGGATCTACAAACACAGTAAAATGGTCTGCACTCTGGTCGTTGGTAGAGCAACTACTGTTGCTCTACCACAGTTTGGACCTATGCATCTACAGAGTTCTCCAGATAAAAAGTACAACTATTGTATTAGGTTTATAAAAAACAGTGAAGTATGGCTAATAACATCTAATTAGCAAGCCAAATGTTGAAGCTAAAAGAGATGTTACTGATATATTTATATAGGACATATATTTTTATATATGTTTATATATACATGTTTATATTACCTTAGGAACTGCTGGAGTTGGATGATTTGAAACTTCTGAAAGGGATGAACTTTTCAACAAAACTTACTCAAATCTGATCTGTCACTGCAACTGCATTTCCATAGTTCATGGTTTGCTTGCTGTGGTTTTGTTGTGTTTTTTTAATGAGATGTTGATAATCTATAGAAATTATATTTGGTAGTCAGATCTTAATTCCTGCTGGTTACAGTTCACAACTGCTGTAAGAAGTCAAACAGTTCAAGAACATGAGTCATAATATTTCTTCAGGTATGTCAAGATACCAAAGCACTTTACAGCTTTTTTTAAACAGCTGTGGGTTGAATTTTAGGCATGAGACTGAAAGCTATGCCCTCTAACCCTCTGGTGAGATCACTGTTTGCAAAGTGCTGGGTCCACTCATTCCCCATGCGTCAGCATATTAACCATCAGATCCAAAATTTGAGCACATAACTGAGTTCACCTGATTTCTGCATATTGGGCCAAGAGCTGCACTAGTTCATAGGGATTAATAGAGCTATTAGACATCTGCCTGACTCCATGGGGAGAGGAGAGATGTCTGGCTGCTACTCACCTGACTCCCAGGATTGCAAGTATTTTCATATATTGATCAAGAAGAAAGGAAGCTGCCCCAAATTTACTGATGGCATTAACCATGGTAACACTTATACAGATAGAGTAAAGCATTGTATAAATTTCTTTTATATTTTCATCTGACTCCATGGGACTATATCCCTGTTTCATTCATTCTCCCGTTACCAGCCAGTCTGTTGGTAGACTTAAAAATTAAGTAAGTGATGAGGACGCAGAAATAACACTTCGATGATTTTTTTTTTTTTCCATTTTCTGAGGACCCCATTTCTCTGTACATGTTTTCTCTTTCCTTTGCTGGTCTCCTTTACAAAATACCAGTTCTGTAGCTTCATGACCACGGGGTTTTCTCCTGTGAAATATTTTTTTTTTTAACCTGCATTCTAAACTGGGAAAAGTGAGTTAATTTAAGGAACTGTTTAAATGAAGACTAGCTTCTTTGAAGTTTAGCAAGCTTCAGAAAACATGAAATTGCTATCAATGAAAAGCTGCTTCTGTGATATGTCCTCACTATGACGATACATCCTAAAGCAGGTTTAATGTCCTATCACAGGAAAGCAATTATTACAGTATGTCTTCAGAAGATTAAACACAGTACTTTTCAACATACAACTCCTACAAGGAGTTATCTTTTGCATATTAATCTCTAAATATCTGAATATCTTTATAGCTAAAACTTTTTTAATATCTAAGATTTTTTTTCAATACCCAAAACTTTCTTCTTTATTCTGCCATCATGTGATAAGTATCAACTGGAAGAGCAGAGGCAGAGACACTATTTCTCCTTTGACATCTGCAATTTGGCAAAGTCGCTGCTCAGTCACCAAAGCTATATAGGCCATAAAGTAGGTGGGTGAAAGGTATTTTTCCTTCAGTTTTTTCAGCAAGTGTCCTCTACACTGGCTATAGTGGATTCCATACCTTCATAACTTGGGAGGACTAGGTGGTTGACTTCCCATACCCATTTTACTGTAAGGAGAAATTAAGGAGTCATGTGCCACTGCAAGAGTATACCTATAACGTATGTGATGGAAAGACCTGTAGACCAGTGTGCTGCCCCTGTTAGTGCAAGGTCTTTCATCTTAAAAGCCTTCTGTGTGGAGATCATGATACCCTACTGCAGACTGAAGAGTCTTCTGTGTTTAGACCTAGGGAGCGACCTGAATGTAGTGAATACCTGCCCCTCTTCCTCTCTTATCTTTCCTCTTCAGAACACTTAGGAGTCTTATCACTGGTTTGCATGAGTGAAGGGGAAAGTAGGAAATACACAACTGAGCAGATTAGAAGATTGCATTCCTGTACAGCTCACCTGTTTCATGAGTCCCAAAAGAAAAATGTCTCATTCCTAGACAGGGGTAAATCCCTTGGGATGGATGCCAAATGCCTGAGTTCTTGTTAGATTGACGGTTTTATGTTAGGTACCTTCTCTCTGCAATAAGTCAGTGTTGTGGTTTGACCTGAGGTGGCAACTAAGTACCATGAAACCACTCGGTCAGTCACCTTCTCCCCCCTCAGTGGGATGGGAAGGAGAATCAAGAAGATAAATAAAACCCCTGAGTTGAGAACAGTTTCATAATTAAAATAAAATACAATATAATACTAATACTAGAAAAGTAGTAAAAACGAAAAGGGAAATCACAAGGAAAGAGGTATAAAACTAAAAGGGGAAAAACCCCAAACCAAACCAACAAACAGTGATGCACAATGCAACTGTTGATCACCTGCTGACTGATACCTAGCCCGAATCGAGCAGCAATCTGGGCCTTCCGGGTAGCTCTCCCCAGTTTATATACTGTGCCTGACATGCTGGGCTATAGAATACCCCTTTGGCTACTTTGGGTCAGCTGTCCTGTGTCTGCCTCTTCCCGGCTTCTTGTGGCTCTCCTCACTGGCAAAGCATGAGATATTGAACAGTCCTTGATTGGGGTAAGCACTACTGAGCAGCAACCAAAACAGGGGTGCGTTATCAACATTGTTACCAGGCTAAAGTAAAACAACACAGCACTGCACCAGCTACTAGGAAGAAAATTAACCCTATTCTAACTGAAACCAGGACAGTCAGTGTGACAAACTATTCCAGGTAGGACCAGGACGAAACACAGATCAGGCTACTCAATTAGTTTTGACTGAAGTCTAATAGCTAACTTGCTTGAAAACAGTATACTAGATGTATACTGCCTTTATGTGTGTGGATGCAGGACACAGCTATTTTCAGAGAAACCTGATTTCACCCTCCTTCAGCCTTCTCCCACCTTGGTGCTTCAGGCATGTTGATGTGACCGCAGAGAAAGGTACTTCTAGCCTGACAGACAGAAAGATACTTCTAGTCTGTCTGTGCTAAAGCTGCTCAAGTGTCGGAGTCCATCAAATATTGGTAACGATTTCATTATTTCCATCACTTCTCTTTTTTTTCTGATGCCCCTGCATATTTTACTTTTTTCTGCTTACTGAATAAGTTCAGTGTCTAAGTCAGCTTTAAAATTAGGAGGAATAATAAAAAAAAAAAGTTGGTATAAATCTGAGCAGAGTTTAGCAGCTTACAACACCTGCATGTTGCCAGAATTACCATCAGTGTTACAGACATATCTACAGGACTCTGCAAAAGGCTTAGAGCTCTTCACAGTCACTTACGCATTATGGTTCTCATGATGCTTTAGAAATAAAAAGTATCTTTCAATCTCTTGATCAGGACTCCAAAGTTTTTAATGCAGGTTGCTGGAAGACTGCTTTGACTTGAAGCTGTAAGTTCTGTGAACCTTAATTTTTAAGTGTACTTCATGCAGAACACCAGAAATTAAATTTTAACTAGTATTTATGAAGAGAGAGTAAATTCAAGACTCAGCACTGACATAATTAAGACAGATGAATAGGGTTTTTTGTAGGTCCCTTTGAAACCTGTAAATGAACTTGTCCACTCTTAGAGTATTGCCTTGCTAAAATATATGGCTTTTATTAAAGACAAATTCTAATGCATATACTTTTATCGCCCATATGTCCACAGAAAGAGATTGATAGATGAAAATATATACTACCTCCATAAAATCCTGCTTTAATAATATTGAACCATTAAATGGAACATTTTTATTAAATCTTTAAATGCGAAGCATTTGTGAAGATCACCCAAGTAAGAACTTATTAAAGGTATTAATACAATGGTTATATTATTGCAATAAACCAAGAGAACTAAAAAATTTGTCCAATTTGTTCTGTATCGAGACTAATGGGCTAAGTTGCTAACACAAGAGTTACAGCAGGATAAATGGTTGTAATCACATGATGCCACTGAAACATTTTTAGTCAATGGAAAGTATATGACACAAATTTTTGCATTTTAGCTTTCTTTTTTTTCTCCTCTGATCAACGCTGTGACACTCGTAACATGTCCTGCACAGCATCAGTTTTGCTCTTTACTCTCTTCCAATTTTACCTGCGATGCGTTCACTGCTCAGAGTGCAATGTGGTATGAAATACAGATACTGATTCACCACAGCTTTAGTGGTGACACGTTCTTTTTTCAGAAGAGGTACAGAAGGTAAGGCAATGCAGATGCAGGAGGTGGTGGATCGTTGGTACTGAAGGTGAATTTCCACATAGAGAACCTTGTTCCTCCATTACTGCTTCCACATATCCTCTGCTATGCTGGGCAGGTTTGAGACCCTGAGCTTGGACCTTCCTACAGAAACCAATTTTCTTTGTGCTCTCTGTCGCTCTGATGATGAACACAAAATTGATGTTTCAGTGAGCTAAACTTTTGAGTAACATGGTAGCTGTCCAGATGTGTCCCTAACTTTTTGTAATAAACTGGATTTTTTTTAAATCCTCTTCAATAGGTCTAAGCAAGACTGAACAGGCATACAGGCATACATATATACTTGTCTTGGAGGTTCTTGGCCCCATTGCCATGATGCTTTTGCCAAATGCTCCAGCTGAGCATTCCTGGGTGTACAACAGGAAAACACAGTTTTTCTCTAATGGTCAAAAGCCTTATAGGGTTCTTTGGGCTCACTGGGAAAAAATATGTATGAAATAAGTGTGCTTTCTTAGTTTTTTTTTTTTTGTTAGCTGCCATGAATTACAGGCAGCAAGGAACCAATCTGGGAGGGATGGTAACTTGGGCTTGCGAAGTATTTCCAGATTTGCATGAACTGAAAGGGTTCAGTGAATCTACTACTTCTCGGGCATTAAATGCAAAAAATAATTTATTTCTCAGGAAAAAAAAAAGAGGCCTGATGTCAAATATGCTACAAGGTAAACACTGAGGTTAACATTTAGGGTTTTTTTTGTTTCTTGCTCCTTTTCTTGAGAACATTCTAGATTGATTAAAACTAAAGGCTGAAAGAAAATTTTCTCCTCTATCTCTAAAATGTTAAAAAAAAAAAAATCATGGATAATTTGGATTTCTGGTAACTTTGCATCCTGTGAGTCCTAGGATTTTGCCTAGTTTCACATATCTGGTCCAAACAATTTTAAGGAGTCTTGTGTAGCTAATGGAGGTCCCAGAAGCCTGCCTGCAGCACTTTGGCATAGCAGCACTATGCAGAGACCCTGAATTTTGAATCACCATGGTGGTGCCTGCTCTCTCTGCAGCACGCTTGACCTGTGCTTGCTGTCCTGACAACCACAAGCTCATGTGTAGGTCTTGGTGGTGGTATCTTCCTCCCAGAACACTTGTGGGCCTCAGGGGTAATCCTCTGTGCCTAGAGAGATGACTTGCTACTGTGGAATGGGAGTAAGAGGAATGGAGAACTCTCTTAATGAGTGACATGTCCTGGTTAGTGTTGGCTGTGGAATGAGAAACCTTTTCTCCTATTAGAGCTTTCTTTTCTTTTCCTGCACCAGCTGTGTCTTTCCCTCACTCCCATAGCCTGTACCGATTTCAGTCTCAGTGGCCATTTTGCCCTTGGTAGCTTGTTTGGCATCTTCTTCCAGACTTTTATTTCATGTTTCTTGTTCGATCAGCTTGACTTGGTGTCTGTGGACCTGCGTCGTTGGTGTATTACAACCAGAATCTTACACTCCAGGCAAGAGTGTGCTGTTGTTGAAATCCACCTTCTTGAGGCTTGCAACCAGATGTGACCCTGTACAGCAGATTCAGTTACATGTTTTTATCTGTTCCTTCCTGGCCTTCATGCTGTCTTCCTTGGAGAAAGCCAGCCCAAGGCTTGTCCTGCAAATATATGTTATGGTGAACAGATGGGAACTGTTTCACACTTGCTTTCCAACAAATATGTTAAAGGCAGATGTTTTCTTCTATGAATCCACCTTTGATAAAACAAACACACAGTATGACGTATAGAGTAGTCCTGAACGTAGAACATGTTGCTGGGGGAGACAACTATTATATGTCTTTTATGTGCAGTAAAAACATGCAGGTTTTGGTGGTTTTTTTTTGTTTTTTTTTTTTTTGGGGGGGGGGGTGTTGTTTCTTGTTGGGGGTTTTTTGCTGTTTTTTCTTTGCTTGTTTTTGTTTTTCTTTCTTTTTTTTTTTCAGTGCATTGCTTACTACAAGTACATTCAGACTGAATTGGGAGGATAAGGGTCCAAAGATGACTAGTTAGAATGATTGCGCTGGGGAAAATACAACTTGGTTATCTGAGTAAACGTATTTGTAAAATATCTCAGAGAAAATGAATAAACTTTATCGCTTAAAAATTCTCAAAAACACAAGTGTTTTTGAAACAATATGATGTCCAATCCTGAAAGTTAACATAATTACAAATGGCAACTAATATATTGACTTGGACTTCCAATATTCGGGAGAGAGAGTAAGGGAAAATGCTCAATCTCCAATTCCTTGAGACTGAATATTGTACTAGTACATTATATAAGGTATATTAATATATCAGGCCAGAGCTGTGAGGGAGGTCAGACTTACAGTTCTATTACTGCTCATTATTTTAGCAGCTACCTACCTCCAGTGACCTCTATAACAGTCAAACAATATTTCCAGGCGTGTCTTTCAAGGGTAGGAACAAAATGATATTTCACTTTAATGCTGCAATGAGAAAAAATGCTAGTAACTGAGTTGTGGTGGTGTCCTGGGTTCAGCAGTAGCAGTAATTTTTTCTCCTTCTTAGTAGCTGGTGCAGCACTGTGTTTTTGACTTTCAGCCTGGGAGCAGCACTGATAACACCGATGTTTTTAGTTACTGCTCAAATGTTTAGGCTGACCAAGTACTTTGTAAGCCTCAGGCTCTGCCAGGAAGGAGGGGAAGCTGGGAGGAAGCAGAGACAGGACACCTGACCGAAACTGACCAAAGAGGTATTCCATACCACAGCACGTCATGCCCGGGATGTAACTAGGAGTTACCAGGAAGGGCACTCTCTCTGCTCAGTCGAGCTCGTTTCGGCAGATGGTATCGTATTCTCTTCCCTTGTTATTTCCTTTATCATTACTATTATTGGTAGTAGCAGCAGTGATTTGTGTTGTACCCTAGTTACTGGACTGCTCTTATCTCAACTGGTGGGAGTTACATTCTTTCAATTCTCCTCCCCATCGGGGGGGGGGGGGGGGGGGGGGGGAGGGGAGCGGGGAAGGGAAGAAAGAGGGGAGGAGAGAGAGAAACTGTGTGGCTGGCTTGCTGACAGGGGCTTAAACCACGACAGTTGTTTTTGGCACCCAATGTGGGGCACAAAGGGTTGAGATAACGACAGATCTGACCGGATTAATAGTCACTTGTCACAATGCTGATTTATTGGCTCTCAAAGTTGTTTCTCTTGATCTCACAGTTTCAGAATGTTGTACCTTACTTAGAGCTGTAAGGCCGGTGTTTGCTGTGTTAGTGTTTATCAGGTGTGGGGCTTGGGCTAAGGTTCTTGTCTCACTGTACTCTATGGCAATTACTTGTAATACGGGCGGGCTCCAGCAGCAGGGCGAGACGGACGTGGCCGTGGACTTGTACCTGGCCGTCCGGCTGCTCTTCACCGGCCTGGCCCTCATCCTCACCTCCGTCTTTGTGAGGCTGCAGGGAGCCAAAGAGGTGTGGTCGTGGGAGCTGGTGGCAGCCGAAGCAGCCCGGGAGAGCAGCCCCGGGGACCAAGCAGCGGTGGGAGAGGGGCTGGAGCCTAGCAGGGAGCGGCTGCCGGTGGAGGAGGTCGGGGCTGCTGAGCAGTGGGAGGAGGCTGTGGAGAAGCAGAGCCCCGATGCCGAGCCCAGCCCCGCGGCAGCCGAGAGCATCCCCCAGCAGCCTCCCACCGAGCCCCACGAGCCCGAGCCCCAAGAGGATGCGGAAAGCAAGATACCACCTTCGGGAGCCTCAGTTGGGTCCAGCCTCGGGCACCTGGAACCAGTGGAGGATGCAGGAGGCCATGCAGCATTTCGCAGCAAGGCAGAGGAAGAAGATCTGGACTCAGGAAAAGAGAAGCTGGTGGTGGGAGAGCCGGCAAGCACAGCAGCTACACCAGCCCCAGTGACAAGTACAGCAGCATCAACTGAGAGTTCTGAAGGTTTTGAATGGCCTTTGAGTAACTTTGGGACCTGCCTACTGATTGTAATGGGGATCAGCATGTTGGCACACATACAGACTGTGTTCTACCCACAACCATTTTGTCTGATCTCAAAATTTAAGCAGAGTCGGGTTTGGGTCTTGTCTAGGGTTAGACTACAATATAGGAGGACCAGGAGATTTTCCCCATGGCTGGACAGTCATGAGTGGCAGGGTGTGTGGGACAGTATGAGCAAGTATCTAGGCCAGTGGGCCCCTCCAGTGCTTTGGAAGCGTTGCAGATGGAAGGCAGCTGTATGGAATCCCCAATGAAAAGTTGCAGACTGCTGAAGGGGAGGTCGAATTACTTTGAGCCTGGTGGGCCCATGACACTTAAGGCCATCAGGGCAGAGATGCAACATACAGATGGACTCATGATCGAGGGGTGAACTTAACAATGGACGCTATTTCCCAGGTTATTCACAAGTGTGAACACTGCACACAGCCTCTCCTGCCCTGAAAGACTGTTACAAAAGATGGAACGCAACATTATTGACCAAATGGACTCAGCAGGTTTATAGGGATCGGTCCATGCATTAAGGAATGATCTCTTTATCTGTGTGTGTATGTGGATGTATATATGTAAAAGTGACGGTATATTGAAAATGTGGGATCTGAGCATGACGTGAATGGTATGGAATAATGGTTGGATACTGTCCTGGGTTCAGCAATAGCAGTCATTTTTTTCTTCTTCTTAGTAGCTGGTGCAGCACTGTGTTTTTGACTTTCAGCCTAGGAACAGCGCTGATAACACCGATGTTTTTAATTACTGCTCAGATGTTTAGACTGACCAAGGACTTTGTCAGCCTCAGGCTCTGCCAGGGAGGAGGGGAAGCTGGGAGGAAGCAGAGACAGGACACCTGACCCAAACTAGCCAAAGAGGTATTCCATACCACAGCATGTCATGCCCACTATATAAACTGGGGGCAGTTACCCAGAAGAGCTAGTTCAGTGCTGGGTGTGGCCAGTTACCGGTCAACGGGTGTTGAGGTGTTGTATTTTCTTCCCTTGTTATTTCCTTTATCATTATTATTATTGGTGGCAGCAGTAGTGATTTCTGTTATATCTTAGTTTGTAAACTGTTCTTACCTCAACCCGTGGGAATTTAATTCTTCTTTCGATTCTCCTCCCCATCCCTCTGGGGGCGGTTGGAAGGGAAGAAAGAGTTGGGGGGGGGGGGGAAGAGAGAAACTGTGTGGCTGGCTTGCTGACAGGGCTTAAACCATGGCAGTTCGCAAAACACCCATTAATACTGTTTGTCAGCCTTTTAGAGGCTGTAAACCTCATCTCTGTTAGAAGTCCCATAGCTATAGAATAGTTCTTGGTGGTGATACACCAAATCTCCTGGTGTACCTACCAATTCATGAGCCATGCATGTCTTATTTTACTGAATTTAATAAAAAAAGGGAAAAGTTACAAATATTTACGGTCTATAGATGTATTCCTAGGTAAGACACTGCTGTTCTTGATGAGTCATAACAGGACCAGACCAGTGACTTAAAGGAAAAAGGGTACCCAATAGCCAGTTGAGGCCACCAGGGGTTTTCCTGACGCTTCCAGTGTGGGACATTCCTGGGAGAAGGGCTCCATTATCCACTTGCTATTGCCACCCATGGCAAGTTTTCACAGACAGTTGGTGACTTTGTTCTCCCACATTTCTCCTCAATCCTTATAATCTCCATCTTGTAGATGTATGTAATTACTCCTTGTGGAAGGACTAATACTTCTCTGGATCTTATGCATTATCAAACAATATTCACATTTTCTCTACCTGTTTTTATTTGAGGTCCCCTCTTGTGAAGGATCCTAAGAAGACCCTTGTCTACCTAGCATGGCAAGCACTCTGCAGCTGTGGCATGTGGCTGAAACACATCCAAGCTCTTCACCAGAGTAATTTCAGGTGCTGTGTCTGGGGTGTATTCTGTGCCATGAGCCTCCTGCATAACTCTGGACCAAGAGTTCCTCAGTTTTGAGCTCAGTGCTTTGTCCTTAACAATGTTCTGTGTTGGTTTTAGGTTGCAGGGCTCAGTCAGTGTCTGCTCTTCTTCTTCTCAAATTTGCAGATGCTGCTATATAGATGAACTCACTGTGCTGAGCATGACTGGCCTCAGCTTCTCCTTGTCAGCACCTTATCTCCTGCCTCTGCTCCCACAGAAGCCCACAGCTTGCCCCATATCTGCCCTCCAACTCAAGACTTGAGCTACGCTACTGCTGATGTCCTACACAGAGGACAATTCTTAGGTCTGATGAATGCTCAGTTCCCTCCCTGTGCTTGTTCCCTCCCTGTGCTGAATCAGAAGAGAAAAATCTCTTGCTTTTCTGCTCTGGAGGACTGTGTCCAGGTAAGGATTCCTTCCACAGCAGACCCATCACTACTCCTTGTCTACATTCTTGCAAAAAGGTCACAGACTTAACAGACTTCTTATCTGTGCATGAAACAAACATGGGAATGCCAAAGTGGTGTGATGATCAGAAGTTGGGAATTGGGTGAAATGTCCCCCAAAACCAAGAAAAGTTTGAATACTTAACTCCCCCCTCCTATGACATATACAGAAGGATTCTGGGGAAAGATGACCTCCAGGCACTCCCAATCTTGCTGTTGTAGCAGAAGGATATCTAGAGTAGACATAGTGGAAGGTCAGCCTGTAGATTTGATGTCTTAACTAGAGTTGGTACCTAATGTATAAATGCCCAAGCCATATTCCAATGACTGGAAGCAGTTAAGGGTTGCTGCATGCAGTTCAATGTCTTCCAATCTGTTTTGCTTTTTAGATTAAGTCCATATCCTAGGACTGTGAAGTAACCAACTTGTAATCCCTTTTCATGTGCATATAATGAGAGATCTTCAGTACAGACGCTCATGTTGATCTTTGTTGTAGCAGAGTGACACAGTATAAGAAGAGGTCTTCTCAAGCAAAGGTTTTCATGGAATAATAATAAGTGGGACTGGAAACAAAGATGCCCTCATGAGGTCACCTAGTCAATATTCTGCCCCAGTTATACCTAAATGATTCCTGACAGATGTTTGCCTAGCTCTTATTTTTCTTATCCCAGCATACTTTTATTCTCTGGCTGAACTTATTCTGTTAAGAATCAGGCAGGCACTATCAAGTCCCATAAATGGTTAAAAGTTCTCTTTGAATAAGAGGCAGTGCATTGTAAGACAAATTATGTACAGCAGAAAAGGGAGAACTTCAGAAGAGAAAAGATCTGAACTAGAAACTGCTGTCATGACTAAAAGGTCTTTAAAATTAAACAGATAAACATTACACCATATACTGAGGTTTTTAAAAATCCTTAATAAAACAAAAACAAAATTAAAAAAAAATATTATACTCTAGATGATGTTAATAATGTGTACCATGTCCTATACAAATCTCACAGGAATTATTAAATGAAACTCTTGGCTGAAAGACACCATACAAATGCACAGTATTACTGCTAGAAAGAGCTGTATAGAAAAGTTTTTCGAATTATGTTGTTATAAGTGTTTTAATGAGCACGCTTACTTCTTCGTATCTGACTAGTTTTGCATTCCTCACAAACACTATGTTTCCCACAAATCCAGAAATCCTTTTCTGGGTGCTGACTGAAGCCTGGGAAACATTTAGATCTACAGCATCCACTGCAAAGCAACAGTAGAGCTATGCAGGTTCTCTGGAATTATATATTTTTGTCACAAAATCCCTTGCCTGTGATGCATTAAGGGTCAACCAGAAAGTGCATTGTACTTGCAGAAATTGCAGGCATGCTGCAGAGGGCACTATTTACTGAAAAAAAAAAATATGAAGTACATCTCCAATTTTTTATCCCCCAGGTCCACAGATCTGGGAATGCCTGCTCTACGAGTTTTCTCAGGATAATGTATGTCCACTATTTTCTTTTTTTTTCCACGAAAAACAATATTTACTAAGATGATATTATCTGACACAATATTACATCTGAGACAGGCAGTTTTTATACTTTGAATTTATTCTGGTCTGCAATAAATTGCTGTGAAATGAAAAAAAGTCAAGATGCAATCTCACAGAGACTAACATTATACTGTAGTTTTCCACAAAAAAAAAAACCACACTAATAAAATGAGTGAACAAGATAAGATGGTCAAGATCACTGTTTTAATGTTCTCAGAAAAGATGAGCATATCACACCCTGCATGTACACAAGGTATTTTGAATGTTAATTTAAATGCAGCCATCCTTTCTGGTAACAATCTACATATTGTAAACTCCATTATGGGTGCTACACAATAAACAAATTCAGTAATTTCATGGGAATTAGGAGGGAGGTGGGAAGATAATCAGGTAAGAAAATGTGTTGTAAGACATGGAATTCCCAATATCAGTATATCACAGTATTCTAGTCAGACCCCCGCTGCATATTTTATCACAGTAGGTAGCTTTAAAAATTATTTATGAGACTTGCAGAACACTTAGTATACCAAAGAATGGACAAATCATTTCTGCTCAGTATATACTTACGCTAAATTCTCACTGGTATATCTCACAAGCTTAAGATAAACTTCTTCTTTTTTTTCTGTCTGAGGAAAGCAATACAAATGTGATAGCAACAAGTGTCGGGTGTTTAGTGGCTCAGCACCAATGCACTTCCCCAGGGCTGGGAAAGTTTCCTCTTTTGGCTCTACAGCTACGCAACACGATGAAAGCTACCCCATTTTGTCAGCAGGAATTTTCCAGCAGCTTTTTGGTGGGGTTTTTTTGATTGAATTAAAACTGGGGAAACATGCAAACAGATCAGTTTTATGAGTGTTAGTTTGAAAGGAACTCATATCTCCAAATCAGGTTACATTGGTCAGATCTTTAAGTGTTGTTAATAAACTCTGAGAATGAAGTTCTAATGTAGCCTGGAGACTGTAGCAGACTCTCTGTCTTGGTACTCCTGCGTCCAGCTCCAAGGCAACAACACAAGAGGGACATGGAGCTGCCGGAGTGAGTCCAGAGGAGGCCACAGAGGTGCTGTGAGGGCTGGAGCAGCTCTGCTTTGGAGACAGGCTGAGAGAGCTCGCTGGTTCAACCCGGAGAAGAGAAGGCTCCACGGAGACCTTGTTGTGGCCTTTGACTGTATAAAAGTGGGTTATATGAAAGATGGAGACTTTTAGCAAGGCCTGTAGTGGCAGGACAAGAGGCAATGGTTTAAACTAAAAGTGTGTAGATTTAGATTTGACATATGGAAGAAATTTTTAATAGTGAGTTTGGTGAGGCAGTAACACAGGTTGCCCAGAGATGCTGTGGCTGCCCCATTGCTGGCAGTGGTCAAGGCCGGGTTGCAAGGGGCCTGGAGCAACCTGGTCTAGTGGAAGGTATCCTGCTGGTTGCAGGGGGTTGGAACTGGATAAGCTTTAAGGTCCCTTCCACCACAACCCAGCCTGTGATTCTGTGATCATATAAATCAGGAAAATCTAAATGTTTACCCAGTCACAAAACATAACCTCCACAACTAATTACCATGCTTCCTCCACAGCTAATTACCATGCTTGCTACAAGTCCTGTAAAACAGCCAAAACCAAACATGTAGTAGATAGCCTCGCCTTGCAGAAGACCATGCCACTTGCTTTAGTTGCTGGCAGTGTGATTGGTTTAACAACCACATCTGGTGAGATCTCTGCAGCTGGAGATGGAGCATGCATTTCTTCAAGCAATGCAGTAAGAAGTGCCAGCTATGTAACTTGTGTCATTTGTTGTATTCTGTTAATAGGAGTAATTCAGCAGCTGAGGAAGAGAAGCCAGCACAAAATCATATCCATTTATTACTGGAGCACAATATAAGTTCCTTGTGCCTCACAAAAATTCACTACTTCTTGTTCATCCTTACTCCATCAAACATCTATAACACATGTTCACCATTTTTTCCTTACTTTTTGCTGCATGAAGATAATAAAGCGTTATATAGTTCTCATCATATGAAGATTTCTGATGATTTTAGAAGCGTTAAAACAAGCAAGCAAACAAAAAGTCAAACTTGTCTGGGAACTGTGTTGGTTGTTATAAAGGAAAAAAGGTGATTTGCCTCAGATGAGGAAACGGTTTTCTTTTTGACTGTTGCAGGAAGCAATAAAAACTGATGTACTGACTTGTTAGAGTGAAACATGTCTACATTTAAGAATGTTTTCAGCAGATACTTGTAAGATCATTCTGACAGTAACAATGGCATAACTATGCAAATGGTACAACAGTAAGCGAACTTATTTTTAAGCAGTGGAATAAAAGATACGTAAATGCATAAGAGTGATAAGTAAATCTGTGCACACATGAAAAATACTTTTTTTAGATACTTTAGAAGGATGGCTGCTGTGCAGTGTCTTCCAGGATGAAACCTTTCATGTGAGTTATTTGTCTCATTCTGCCATGAAGGGCACTGTGAGAACAACAGACAGAAAAATGCTTGAGAGATTTCCCTTTGTAACAATACAGCTTCAGTTTTAGTAATGGAGTGCTAACATCTTGGTTTTATTTCTGCTTCAAACTCTGACACTCTCTAACAATAGGTTGACTTTCTGAGCACCTACAGTGCTCAGAAATGAGGACAGAAAGGTATTCATCCTGTATAACCACAGCCTAAGCTGACAGTCAACAATATCTACAGTACCTCCTGTGCTATATGCAGCTGAGATAATTTGGTCAGGGATTTATAACTGACAAATGTGTGTATACTATTTCTTTCTGAGGAAATGAACCCATATTTAAGCAGCAGAAATAAACCATTGGTCAGGAATTGAGAGAGGCCTTCAGAAGTCATCTAGTCATGCTGTTAAAGCAGGATGCAAGTGCTTGTTCAAGAGCTGTTAAGAGTGGACACAGCAGGTCTGCCAGCTCCTGACCAGTGGACAATAAATGTCCCATGTTAAGTTAGCTGGGGGAATCTTTGCAGAGACTGAACAGTTTTGTTTGTCAAACATGAGCTGGCTTTGTACCCTCTTAATTTTGTTTTGGCAATCTTTGTAAATAAGGGGTCATGATGATTCTAAATCTTATAAACTTTCATTAAAGATGATTCTAAATCTTATAAACTTACATAAAGTAAGATCTGTGGTATAATCAGAGAAGTGATAACAACTTATTTCCATTCCTTTTGCTAAAGTGAGGGAAGAACAGACTTGCACAGCTCTAGCTCAGCAGCAAAACCCCAGAGGTCCCTGGCTTTGCAAAGGCAGACATCCAGGCCCTTTTATTGTCTCATTCCAGAAGGGTGGTTGGACATGCTCCCAGAATTTTCTGCAGGCTGCTAATTGCCTGGAGGAGAAATTCTGTGGGTAAATTTTACATGCAATGACAATTGATCAAGTGATCAAGTCTGGCAGTGATATTGTTGATACATTCTGACATCTAAATTACATACTTCATGTTCAGTCTCTTACCAGCATTTCTCCCTTTACTTTTAAAAAGTGCATTTGCTAATAGCTGACTACTGACACACTCCACTAGATGCTATTGCTTGTGAAGCAGATCTCCTTCTTCTCTAACATGATGAGAAATGGTGAACACTCAAGTGTGAAGCAGAACACCTAACAGTTCTGTTGTGTGCTTTCCATGCAACATGTGCTGCTACAAGCTTTAAGCAGGCTCTTAGCTAAGAACAACCCATTTCTTGATGTAAGATGGAAGACCACCACTGATGAAACACATACTATCCAAGAAAAACAGCAAAACACAGTAGATCAGTGAACTGCACATGGCATGACAGAGTCTTTAGAAAGGTTCAGGAGGAAATTTTATCAGTTAATACAGCTTTACAGGGAGCCAAGGATAAGATTAGATACTCTAAAAGTATGAATACTTTTAGATACTCTAAAAGTATGAATACTTTTAGATACTCTAAAAGTACAAAATCATAGTATAGTTAGAGTTGGAAGGGACCTTAAGGTCATGTAGTTCCAAACCCCCCTGCCATGGGCAGGAACACCTTACACTAAACCATGTCGCCCAAGGTTCTGTCCAACCTAGCCTTGAACACCACCAGGGATGGAGCATTCACAACCTCCCTGGGCAATCCATTGCGGTGCCTCACCATCCTAACAGTAAAGAATTTCTTTCTTATATCCAATCTAAACTTCCCCTGCGTAAGTTTTAACCCATCACCCCTTGTCCTATCACTACAGTCCCTAATGAAGAGTCCCTCTCCAGCATCCCTATAGGCCCCCTTCAGATACTGGAAGGCTGCTATGAGGTCTCCACGCAGCCTTCTCTTCTCCAGGCTGAACAGCCACAACTTTCTCAGCCTGTCTTCATACAGGAGGTGCTCCAGTCCCCTGATCATCCTTGTGGCCCTCCTCTGGACTTGTTCCAACAGTTCCATGTCCTTCTTATGTTGAGGACACCAGAACTGCACACAATACTCCAGGTGAGGTCTCACGAGAGCAGAGTAGAGGAGCAGGATCACCTCCTTTGACCTGCTGGTCACAATCCTTTTGATGCAGTCCAGGATACGGTTGGCTTTCTGGGCTGCGAGCACACACTGAAGTCAGTTCATGTTCATTTTCTCATCGACCAGCACCCCCAAGTCCTTCTCCGCAGGGCTGCTCTGAATCTCTTCTCTGCCCAACCTGCAGCTGTGCCTGGGATTGCCCCGACCCAGGTGTAGGACCTTGCACTTGGCATGGTTAAACTTCATCAGGTTGGCATCAGCCCACCTCACAAGTGTGTCAAGGTCCCCCTGGATGGCATTCCTTCCCTCCAGCGTATCAACTGAACCACACAGCTCCAGGATTTTGCCAGGCACAGAGGCAAGACTGACTGATCTGTAGTTCCCTGGATCATCCATTTTCCCCTTCTTGAAAATGTGGGTGATATTACCCTTTTTCCAGTTGTCAGGAACTTAACATATCACATAAACACTGGGCAGCTTCCTGCTCTTCAGGAAATACTGTCTACAGTACTGTGACACCCAAACCATAACTGGGGAAAACATACCATGAGCATACCTTCAAATAACACTTTTTCCCCTGACTGACTATATTTACCATGAGACATAGTTGTCACCTACAACCGGTACATATAGTTCTTCCAATTTGCTAATTTTCTGGTAGAAGGTATTTGCCTTGCAGTTAACTGGGATGTCACATTCAGTGAGTTTTGCATTTTCTTCCTTCTTATCTGTACTTCAACCACTAGCCTTGATTCAAGTCATCAGTTCTGCCTCAACTCACTCACAACATTTCTCATCAACTACATTTTCCCCATGCATGGAGACCATCTTCCATGGTCCATGGATGACCATGTTCTGCAAAAATAACTGTATTGCAATTATATGGATTTTGAAGAAACACTGCAGATTAAATGTGATTTTATTCTGAAGGTATTCTTCTTTACTTTTCTGACTGAAATGATTCCAGATTCCATTTGGCTGATTATTCAAATTCCAGGAAAGAGAAGTGTAACCTGTATGCATCATTTTTTGATGATCTGTAATTGAATATCTTGATCCCTCATGCTGCCATCTATCTCTGCAATTGTGTTGGGAACAATACTGTAGGATGGGTCTGTATGAAAATGTTAAATACGACAAATGTGACAGGCTTCTGTGCTCTCCATGGGACTTGCTTGCCTCACTTTATATTAGAGGTTAATTGTTGTTAGAAGCTGCTTTTTGCTTTTGCTGCTCACTGTCTTGCTTATCATCTTACTCTGCTGTGCCCAGGAACATTTTAATTACAGCTATGGCAAAGTGCCTGGGCTGGCAGATGACAAGGCTGTTTCTGTAAAGCTTTATTGGACAGGCTGGAACTCCACTGTGAATTTGAATTGAAGGGACTATGACCTGTGGATGAGTCCATGTGGGAGCAGGACATCCTGAAACATCTATGGCCATGTATAAGCCCATGCCAGAGAAGGTAAATCCCTGGAGGGACTGCAGCCATGGTTAAGGCCATGTCAGAGCAGGTTTGTTTCTGAAGAGACTGTGGCTGTGGGTAACACCTGATTGAAACAGGTTTACCCTTAAAGGCATTGTGGCTCATGGAGAAGGCAACATTGTGAGCAGGTGAACCCCAGAGTGACTGCGGCTGTGGATAAGTCTATGCCACATCAGGTATACCCCTGCAGCTAGTAGACAAGTCTCCGCTTGGAGCAAGAACACCCCTAAAAGACTGCAGTCTGTAAATAAGTCAATGCCAGTTCCAGGGAACAAGTTCATTGCAATGTTAAACCTTATAACCTGACTCAAAGGGAGCAGGGCTAGAGACTGCAATGGATATACCTTTCAATTATTGTAATTCACGATTTGAGTTGTGTGTTATAGGTATTACTACAGCAGGAACCTCCTGAACCAATGGAAAACAAGCCTTACAAGTAGCAGTGAAAGAGCAGGAGTGCTCTGAGCCGGCTTTGATGCCCAGTAACAACAAGCAACGCAGCACTGCTTCTGTCCTAAGAGACCCGATGGACTCAAAGTCATGGACTAAATGAACTCAATGGACATTTTGTGGACATTTTTACAGTTACTTCACAGGGTTGGTTCATAGACTAAGGGAATAATATCTGTGTATTGTATCAAAGATTAGGAATGGTGGTTAGTGACACTGTATTGGATAGTGTGGGACCTGAGAATGATATAAATATTATGAAATAAGGGATGGAGAATATGCTAGCTTTGGCTGGAGTAGAGTTAATATTCTTTATAGCATCTAGCATGAGCTACATTCTGGATTTGAACTGGAAACAGTGCTGTGTGGAAACACAGGGATGTTTTCATTACTGCTGATCAGTGCTCATACAGAGCCATAATCAAGAGAGATGACCCCAACTGACCCCGGATATCCCAGACCGTAGGACATCATGCTCAGCATATAGAGCTGGGGAAGAAGGAGGCAGAGGGAGGATGTTTGGAGTGATGGTGGTGGTCTTCCAAAGTCACAATTATGCATGATGGAGCCCTGCTGTGCTGGGGATGGCTGAACTGCCTGACCATGGGAAGTGGTGAATGGATTCTTTGTTTTGCTCTGGTTTTGTGTACGGCTTTTTCTTTACCTATTAAGTTGTCTTTATCTTAACCCATGAGTTTTCTCCTTCTCATGATCCTCTGCCCCATTCTGTCATGGTGGGGAGTAAGTGGCTGTGTAGTGCTTAGTTGCTGGCTGGGGTTAAACCATGACACATGCATATGAGCTAATCAGGAAATCCTAAACACTGTGGGCAACCACCTCACAGTGATGCCATGTTTTGCCTTGAAAGTTAACTTCTGCTTGCATGTCCATATATACCATGTATTTGCTGTAGAAAAGGTCAGGCCAAGCCAAACTCTAAAACTGGCAGAGTAGAGAATGAGAGAGACTAGTAACAACTCAGTGCAATGCCTGGCTGTTAGATTATCTGAAATTCAACCTCATTTTCCTAAGGGAGTCCTTTGGGAATGAACTGGATTCACAGACCAGCTTGTCCTCTTTCAAGGAAGCAGTGATAAACCTTGGCACAGAGGGCTGTAATCCATATTTCCCATTACTGGCAGGTGTGAAACAAACTGACATTTCATGAAGTGTTCTGTAATCCTTCTGGGATGAACAAAAACATTCTGTAAGTAGGATAATCCTCACTGGGCCTTGGGGCTCTCTTGTGTGCCAGAAATGAATGGAAAGGAAGAACAGCCCATATCGTTTCTCAACTTTGTAAAAGGTCTTCCATAATTTAGACATCTAGAGCACATCAAGTTTACCTTTACTCAAAGCCCATAGCTTCTGAGAATACTGTTTTCTCATCCCAAATCACCCCCATATATTATAAATTAATTCCTAGAGCCAGCTCACAGGATTGGCTCAGGAATCAAATACTTGGGAGGAGAACAGAGGAGAGAGATTTGGGCCAGCTTCCACCAGCTGCCCAGGGACCTGTTTGTGCATCTGTGTTAACTCTAACCTGACAATCACTCTGTGAAATATGGTCATTATTTTGATCTACCATATAATAGCAGCTTTCAGGATTAGTTTTCTTATTTTAAGGAGGAACAGAACAAACCTATCAATAAGAGGAATATTAACACTTTGTCAGGGTTTCATGGTCAAATGAGAACCAATGCACTACATTCTTGTGCTAGGTTACAATAGCCAGGAAGGAAAAAATTGAATAACCAAGGGGTTGTATCCATGCCTTAGCACCATCTGGTGAAGCAGGCACAATCCTCTCTTCCATACTGTGTCTATGTTCATCCCTGAATGTCTCTCTCTCATTGAAATTAGCTTCTATTTTGGATGAAAGCCAACAGAAGAATAATGAAGGATATTGAGGACAGCTTCAAAATATGAGTTTTCAGCTAAACAGCTCTGTGCAAAATGAGGCATTCCTGAGTTGTCCTAACCAGCCTTCAGTGTAGGTCAGTGGAGATAACAAGCAGCACTTGCCATGAGTCATTTCTGACAGGATTCAGGGCTGGATTAAGGAGCCTGATGCAGGAAGACAAAATATAATGAAAAGGGTGTTTAGTCCTTGTGGTCTTGGCAGATGAGCAATACCTATGTGTTGCTGATGGCTTCAATCCACAACTGAACTGCATACGGATTCCGATTATTGCCTCTGAAGATGGTGGAAGAGCAAATGATGCCTTTGTAGATTTTTTTGTTGTCTTATACCAGTGGCTTTCAAGGTGATCTGTGTTGTTCTGCTTCTTTTGGTGGGATGGGACAGGTGTTATGAGCATTTTTACCTTGGCAAAAATGATTTTATGTCAAAATCAGTCATAATTGAAAGGGTTAAAGTATATCCAAAAGCAACATTAAACAGATTGCGCTACATATGTGTTATCTTAATCAAATATATTGTTTGAAGGGTAACCAAATATGGCCACAGTTTTATTTTCACTACATGGTCATTTACTGGAAACCAGTAAACTACGCGCCGCTTGTTAAAATGTAAGTGACCTTTCCAAGGCTGAATAGAGTGCTAAGTATATTAACTGAGTCACATTTTCTTATCTGGCATGACAGATGTTTGATTTTGTTGACATTTGCAGGCATGTACAAACAATTATGATTGCAATTGTTTATTCATCAGAGAATGTGAAGTTACCTGATGGTGCATATATACTGGGGAGGTTTTGTGTGATAAATCTTGGCCTTGTTGCTGCTGTCACATATGTTTATCAGCATTTAAAAAGACTTAAGAAGCACTTATTTTTTTCATGGGAAGGTCATTGCTTTCTGACAGATGATGTTTTAGACACTAGTGGTATCTCACGGAAGCCTGAGAGATTTAAGAAATTATTTCCAGGCATTACAGAGAAATCAAGTATTTGCATACAACTACATGAAAATCATCTAATTTAGGGACTCCTGAACTGTATGAGCCTGTCAAGGTTTAAGCCCAGCCAACTCAAAACGATGCAGCCGCTCGCTCACTCCCTCCCAGTCCTCCACCTCGCTCCTGGAGAGATGGGTAGGAGAATCAAAAGAATGTAACTCCCACGGGTTGAGATAAGAACAGTCCAGTAACTAAGGTATAACACAAACCACTACTGCTGCCACCAATAATAATAATGATAAGGGAAATAGCAAGGGGAGAGAATACAACCCCTCAACACCTGCGAACCAATACCCAGCCTGACCTGAGCAGTGAACTAACCCTTCTGGGTAACTGCCCCCAGTTTATATAGTGGGCATGATATGCTGTGGTATGGAATACCTCTTTGGCTAGTTTGGGTCAGGTGTCCTGTCTCTGCTTCCTCCCAGCTTCCCCTCCTCCCTGGCAGAGCCTGAGGCTGACAAAGTCCCTGGTCAGAATAAACATGACTTAGCAACAAGTAAAAACATTGGTGTTATCAGCACTGTTCCTAGGCTGAAAATCAAAAACGCAGCACTGCACCAGCTACTAAGAAGGAGAAAAATGACTGCTACTGCTGAATCCAGGACAGAGCCTCACGAAATGAAGGACTATTTTGCTCTTTTGGATGCTTTTTGAATAGATGCGTAGTACCTGATAGATGATTTACTGGGATTTTTTTCCCTTTTTCCCTGTTCCCTGGCAGGAGTTCAGAACATCTAATCTTTTTGGCAAATGTTTAAGCATGTATTTCTACTTTTTTCCACTTCTAATACTTATTCTAACAACACAGCAATGTAAAAACACTGCCTGTTGAGAAAATGAGGTATGGGATAGATTGCAGTCCTTTGCACTTTTATAAAAGACCACTTGAAGTAAGCAAAAAAATGAAGTAAGAATTAGACAATATTTATTCAGATACTGCAGTGCTATGTAAGTAATCATTCTATGCAAAGAATTAAGTTTTAGGAAAGCTAGGTTTTATGGAAAGCACTACAGAATATGGGGAAGGTTTATGAATGGTTTTAATTTCTTCATGCTCTGCATATTCATTCCCAAGTAACAAAATACTATTTTTCAGTGTAATAGAAAGCAGCTCTAAGCATTTAGATACTTCTGTAAATTCTTCTTCCCTGTACACCACCATACACACATCTGAAAAGGAAGAAAATCAATAACTAGGAAAAAGATGCATCAAATAGAACTAAATAAAGTCGTGGCACAAAAAAAACAACATGATTTTTCACATAATTTTTGGGCTTCACCACTTCTACAAAACTTTTATAGTCCATCTGAAATTTGAAGGAATTTCTTAATTAGCTGGAGTTTGAATATATCCAACTGCTATTTTATAGCTTCCCTGGCAAAACTAAACCTACGGCACTTTTTTGCTAAGACTTCTGTGTTGTAGGAGTTTTTTATTTGTTGGTTTTTTTGGGGGGGGGGTTTGGGGCTTTTGTTGGGGGGGGGGGAAGTGGTATTGATTTTTCCTTTTTTTTTTTTTTTTAATATGACCGTATTTGTAGACATGGAAATATCTTCTCAAAGGTCTGAAAACACTCAATACAGAAAACCTGAAGTTTCCAAAGTCACTGAAATACTTCTGTTCCAAATGTATGCTTTATGTGACATTAACAGTGTCATCCTGGCTAGTTTTAACCACATTTGCCTTTCAGCATGACAATGTTACAGAGTTTTGGCTCTTCTTTGGGTTTTGAATGATTTCTAAATTTACCATCTTGTCAAGATAAAAAGAAGCTAAACATGACAGAGGAACCTGTAGAAGATTATGATGCAGAGGGAGGAAACAGTGAATTTTTTGTAACATGCAAGAGCAACAGAGATATGATGAAGTCAGATGGTGCATTGCCTCCTGAAGTACTTCTGCATTTCAGAAGATTGATAAATCTTAAAGTACCAGCAGTTGAATGGGATTGTCAAATAAGCATCCAATCATCAGCACCAAATTGTGTGTTGATGTTTCATAGGATACTGACTTAGAAACAGAGAAAATGTAACTTTCAATGGTGAGTGAAATGATCCTAATTTTTGAGAAGGAAAACGTTTGGGGTTAAGGATATGCAACAAAAGGTAGGTTTTTTAATACACAGGCTGAAATATTTCTGAATTATTTGTAATTTAATGACTTCTAATTTTTGGAAGTATGGCTTCCTGACCGCTGCGTTGTTCTGGCGTTCACAAAGAGGGTTGGCAGACTTTCTCTGAAAAATTGCCCTGTCTGAATCACTTGAGAGTGGTTATTCAGAACTGAGTATCTTGGATCACAAACACTGTAGAAAATAGGAGCCCGAATAAGGAGACCCATTGCTGCTGCTTTGTTTTTAAAGTCCTCCTGTAATTATAGATGGCTTAATTCAGTAACAGTTAACAGTACTGTAGATAAGGATCCCAACTTCTGTTTCTCTATGAAAATAAAAACCATCCTATTCTTTGGCACACAGCTACCAAAACCCATTTTCCCATCCATGTATGTGCTCTGTGTGTATTTTGATGCTAAAGACATGACTCTGGGTGTATTTTGCACACACACTGTTCAGATAAGTACACCCACCACCCCCAAAATCAGACCAATCTACATGGACACCCTGGCTGTGCCAGAACAAACTCACCACTGGTTATTCACGTGAAGGTAGTAAGGAGCAATACCTGGAAAAATTGAAGTCCCAGTTTTAATCTATTTTTCTCAGCTAGCAGGTGGATAAACACCCTTTGATGGGCAGGTTTTCTTAATTTGTTGCAGTCGTGAGCTGTTTTAACCTTGAATTAGTATCTCTCATCCAGCAGTATCCTCCACTGTTTCATCTTTAGTGACATGGTCTGCACTGTTGCTTTTTTTCTCTGTCAATAGACTTACCTTGAATTGTCTTCTATTTCCGTTTGGTCACCAATTTTTCAAAGGTCATTGATTTCTCAGGAAGACTAAAGGTTTCATTTAGTAATCTTGCCTGAAAATTGCTAGGGGTGTTTAAGAAATGAATGTTTTCAGTCTCTGATGACATATTGTATTTTCCCCTTCCTATTTCTGAAAAACTTTTTCAAGCGTGCATCTGATAGCAATGCTGTTTTCAAAAGCGGAACCTGTGGTTATTTTCTCTCCTGCATGAACTGATTTAGTGGGTATCCACATGGCTACTGGAAAGGTATCTAAATTTAGCTGGAGAAAGAAGCAATACATGGTCACCTCCCAAACAGGGGAGCTTTTGCACAGAATATGAGACCCGGGTTCAGTTTTAAGAGATCTCTCATGGCTGCCCAGGGGTGTGTTTTAATCCACACAGTTTCAGGTACCTCAAGGAGGGCGTGATCTCAGTACCATTCAACAGATTTACCCAAGTTTTAAAGTATTGTTCAAGTATCTGCTGCATAGGAGGGGCATTTTACTAGGAGAGGAGACCTAGTTTTGTGGTTTAATAAATAAAAAATATTAACTACATACAACCTTATTTAAACAGTCACTGGAGCAAGTGCTGAAAGTCTTCTATCACATACAATTAGGTTGATTATCAATTTATGGGCTTTCTACAATGACTTGAAAACTGAACCACTGGAAACCTTTGGACATGGTCCCTACCTTAGGCACAGTTTGCCCCTTGGGACTACAAGGGAGGAACTTAAAGACCCAAAGAAATGGGAAGGTCTGAGTCCTATCCTTGTGCTTGGCACTGTATCTATGCTGATGCTCTACTTGGCTTTCTGGGGTTTGCACATCCCATACTTAGGGTTGCCTACATAGGAAACCTCAGGAAATTGAATTAACTTTTCTTAAAAAATTTACTATCTAAAGTGCTATTAGTTAAGGTTTTGCTGGCTGGCTTAGCATTAGGGTAACTGGCAAACTGGTTTATGCAAACTGATAGAAGCAGGGAATCACAGAACAGTTTGGGTTGCAAGGGACCTTAAAGCTCATGTAGTTCCAAACTAGATGACACCTTCCACTAGGGACACCTTCCACTAGACTAGGTTGCTCCAAATCTTGTCCAGCCTGGCCTTGAACACTGCCAGATTTCAGATGTAAATCAGATACTTCAGATCTAAATCTCAATTGAACTGATATAGGGCTACTATAACTTGAAAGCGTGTCAAACAAAGAATTAAATATAGTTTAAGTAATTTTGCAGTTACACCTTCAGCTCGTTAATTGTCCTGTAGATAAGCTGTTTTATGCTGATACCAGCATAACCTGATACCAGGTGATACGTTATGCTTCTTTTGCCTTATGTACTGGACAGAGGTGCTTAAAGAGTTGCCAGATTGATGGGGCTTGGAGCAACCTGGTCTAGTGGAACATGTCCCTGAATGTGGCAGGGTGTTGGAACTTGATGAACTTTCAGGTCCCTTCCAACCCATACCATGCTGTGATCCTATGAAACTGCTCTTAACAAGTTAAATGATGCAGTATCTATATCCTTGTGCTGAATACTTCCCCCACTTGTGCTGCCACTTCAGAATATGGGGGTTGCCAGCCTTTCCCCTGCCCTCTCTAAAAAAACCCCAGAGCCCCCACACCTAACTTTGTAAAGCCAGCACTAGAATACTCTCAGCTGAGCTATAAAAGAGCATTTATAGCTCCTGACAGTGGGTTCAGATAATAGTGAGTTAACAACTTAACTGCTGTTGTTTGACTGGAAACAATTTTCTGCAGTATTGGATTCAGAGGAGAGCAGCACATCCGGAAAGAAGCAAACAGGGAAGAGAAGTGACAGGAGTGGGTTGAGGGGAGCTGATGCGTGGTTTTGGGGAACAGTGATGTGCACGTTTCCAGAAAAATTTCCAATTAGCTGTCCCTAAATCTGAAATGGCAGTGCTTCAGGCTGTCAGGAAAAAACCTCCGTGAGACAAGGTCTTCAAGAGATGGATCTTCTTCAGAGAGGCACATCATTTTTAGCTTTCAATTACCTGCATGGCTCATGAACGCACGCAAAAAGAATTGTTTATTCATATTAATGACCCGTATATGCATGTTTACATTTTTTATTCCATCCTGCCAGTTTCAGGCAACAGGCAATAGCTTTGGTTAACTGCAAAGTCCTATTTAGTCAAATGTCCATGCTGACTGATGCATCAGGCTAGTGGCTGCCAGGATTTCCTTTCCTCAAGGATGAGATCTTTCTTCTTGTCTTTACAAAACTACCTTTAGTCCAGAATTATGGAGCACTTCTTTCTGCTCCACTTAATCTAAATAACCCTCAAGCAACTCTGAATTCTCATGGTGCAATCAAAATTTTAGCAGGAAGTAACAAAACCTCAGATCATGCTTTTCCCCCTCAGCTCTCTCCTTCCACCAAGTGCCATAATATTCATGCGCACCATTTTTTTATCAGCAAAGTACATTTCCACTTTTTTTGCTTGCTATGGCTTAGTTAGGTCCTCTGCAACACTATATACTGACATTTTTCGAAGAGCTGCATGCTCCACATAGCTAATGGAAAAAGTGGCACAACCATGGAAAAGACCTTAGTATTATTCATGGGATACTGAAAGAGGAAATGGAACATTGGATGACATTAATTCCAGCAAATACTGTTATTTTAAACTCATTTAAATGGAAGTCAAACTTAGTGAGCATATCATCCTAGAGAGCAACTAACATTTATCTTCTTGCTATAATCAGATCAAACAGAAGCTGGTTAGGGAGTAAGTCAGAGGTTGTTGGCACTCCCAGTGTGCAGGAACAGGCCATTAGCACAGCTGCCTCTGCTAAAACCTATGGACACAGCAGACCAGAGGAAATGATACCTTTATGTTTTATTTAATTTGAATGACATGCAATTGATTAATTGCATGCATTCTCATCTGTACAAAAGGTCTTACCGTCACTGTCTTTCCATCTGGATCTGCCATAAACCAGTCACTGCTATCCCAAAGCATGTGTTTCCAGTGCCATATACCCTAAACTTACTGCATTCTTGGCATTTTTCTATGTCTTTTTTTTATATAATTAAAGACATAATTAAGATATCTATAACAATAAATTAATGTTCTTATGTCTCTCTGATTCCCATTCCAATTTTCAGTTAAACAATCCAGAAACAGAATCTATTTTGCCATACATTATGTATTTTCATGCATGAAAATAATGATCACACATATTTCTTATGGCTTTTTAACATACTTCACTGAGGTGGGAACAGGCAGGAATATTTTTACAGCGCTGGACAGCCAGATTGCATCCCAGCTCTGCTATGACTTAGTGGATGTATTGTTCAACCTTTCCGTAATTTTATTTTCTTGTTTGTGAAATTAAGAACAATAGATTTCTTTTACATGGAGGCAGTGAGCCCTTCGCTTTTTTCCCTTTTCTGGTTTCCTGTTTCCCTTTTTCCCTTTTTCCTTCCCTTCTTCTTCCCCTTTCCTTTCCCCTTCTCTCGTTTCTTTCCCCACTTTCCCTTCTTTCCCTTCCTCTTCCCTTTCTTTCCTTTCTACTTTCTTCCCCTTCCTCTTCTTCTCCTTGTTCCCCTTCCACTTTCCCTTCTGTTTCCTCTTTCTCTTTCCTTTTCCCTTTCTTTTCCCCTTTCCCTTTAGTTTCCCCTTTCCCTTTCCATTTTCTTTTTTCCTTTCCCTTTCCCTTTCTTTTCCCCTTTCCCTTTAGTTTCCCATTTCCCTTTCCATTTTCCTTTTTCCTTTCCCTTTCCCCCTTTTCCCTTTCCCTTTTTCCCCTTCTCTTTACCTTTCTTTTTCCCTTTCTCCCTCCCTTCCCTTTCCCCCTTAACAATTCTATTTTATTTTTAATGCAATACCCACTGATATCACTACACTGAGATTCTGGAAGCCATCCAAGGTAATGGATTGCAATGTATACATCGTGCTTTTCTTGAAAGAATAAAAATAATTTGCATGTGTTGGCCTGTGCAATATTACCCAAGTTCTTATTCACTGCTCATGTTTAACAAGAGCGGCTGCTAATTTGGCTGCCATGACAACTACAGCTCTACTTTCATATTTTCTTCCTCAAGCCCAATTTGTTTATAAACCTCTAAATTGTTTCACATTTCGATGTTAACTTCAAACAGAATTAGAAATCTCAGGCCAGAAAAAAAACCCCAACCAACAAAACAAAACAAAGCAACAAAACAAAACACCATAGAAGGGAAAAGATTAGCTGAAAACTTAAACTGAAAAATATTTATTTTGAATCTTTACTCTTTTATTTAATTAGTTGTAAAAAGATTTTAACATAATTTTCAGAAGTAACTCATACTCTAATTGTTGTACAGGGAAACATATAACTTCAAATGGTCACCAATAACTTCATTTAAAGCAAGGAAAAACTTAGCCCAGTCTTCTCTTGTGCTAATATTCAATCTACTACACAAGGGCTGTCCACAATGGCTCAGAGATCTAGTTTGTTAAATCCAGCATCCTATCTCCAATGTGGGTTAATACCAGATGCTGCAAGCAACAACTGCACAAAAGCTGGTATTTCTGCCCTCAGGGCGAAAAAACCCATCTATTGCTCATTACATTCTGAAAACTGGATCTGAAAAGGAATCAGTGTAAAATGAATCACTCAACAGAAATTCCAGAAACATTTAATTATCTATTTTTCATCAAATTATTTACCCTATTTGATGCAGTTGTACACAAATCGTTCATTGCCCCCTCCCATTGAATACTAAATTTCATTTCTGTATGATAGTATATTCCTTAGTGTAGGAGAAGTTCAAAGCTGATGTTCCACTTCCCCCACTTCAAAAACAGGCAAACTAGCAAGCAAACAAGCCCTCTTCAGCACCTACCTGCAGAAGTCACAGTCTGGGGGTGTGAACAGTGAATTCTTGTTACTGGGACTAGTAATACTTCTCAGACGTGAATGATTTTGAGAGGACAGCTTTCTCCACTCATTCTTTTATAAAATATTCTAATAGTTTACTTCCTCTTCATGTTGAAAACTTTCCATATCTGGAACTAACACGCAGTATTCAAGGACTGGCATACTTATTGTATTTAAACAATGGCAATGTGATAGCTGAAATTATGATTTCCATCTCTTTCTGTTGAAGAGGTTAACATCTTCCTTGCCTTTTTGATTGCCACTGTACACTGAGATGTTTTCATTCAGCTGTCCACAATGGCATTTTCTGCTAGAATGATTGTGATTCATTCATGCAATACATCACCTCGGTGAGTTTAAACTGCCCCCCTATCACCTTGCAGATGTCAGCACTGAATTTTCTCTATAGGGTGACTAAGAATTAGCTAACTCTATACATCTCTGAAATTTAGAATATAAGTATGTAAAGGAAGCACCTGAAGCATTGCTTTGACATCCTGTTTGTGTCAAACATTCACCGTAAGTTATTTCGAACCTCCCTCTTCATCAAAATACTCTGATAGCTTCAGAGCACTTTGTAAAGATTTTGGGAGTGTTCAGCTGTATTTCTGAAATGAGACAAAGTGATGTTCCAGAGTAAGACTGAAAGATCCCCAAATGAATCATTCCAAATATTAAAACATAAGGACACCTAAATCACATCCACTTAGATTTAATTGAGAAACTGCTTGAAGACTTCTGATATCCAACATAATTAAAAATGCTGAAGTGTGAACCTCTCTGGAAACAAAGTGAAACTATTTTGAGTTTGAGCCAAAGTAGAACTTGTGAAGGGAAAAATTATAACAAGGAAACTGGAAAAAAAATCAGGGACTGTAAAAGATTTTCCTTAGAACTGGCATCTGGCAAGCAAAAATTATTATTTTTGACACAGATGTCCTTTAACCAACAACTTGTTTCCTTCATACAATTTTAATGATAAAGAAGCCCTATTTATATATTGCTTTTTGCCTATAATGTCAAGCCTGTAAGTGTTTTATTTTTCTATCCCTTGTTTTTTCAAATGATTTATCTTCTACCAAGTCAAGGTGCCCTAAAGCGAACCCAAAAGGCTATTTTAAATATAAGTATTTCATTGGGTACTCAGATGATTGTGTAGCTGAGTGTGGTGTAGCACTGCTCTTACATTTTGAACAACTTATTCTGCAACTCTTAGTTTTTAATGAATCTGATCCCACTTATTATACCAAAATATCAGTTTGTTCTTATATATGTACAATGACACCTCCATCTCTGGAATTGCTTAGGGCTGGGTATATCCACATTAATATCTGTCATGGGAGTGTGCTTAGAGAAGTAATTCCTGGGTGTGATTCTGGTTTCTCTGAGGTCAACAAACACTTGGTATTTAATAATAGCTAACCTATTCCCTAATTTGTGCTGGGAGAGGACAGGGTAGGACTTGCCAGGCTGTAGAGCCAGGCTAGTCCCATTCATGTGAAGTAAATAGAAGACTCAGCACTTCTTGAGGTCATGGATTAGTACTTCAAATTGGACATTTTTTGAAAGATATTTTATCCACAGTACTGCTCCCTGAGACCAACATAAGGCTTCCCATCAGAAATCATTTGGTCTGCCCTGGCATTTTGCTGCCATGCGTGGGTTTTCCCCCTGTGGACCTAGGCTGGGAAGAAAATTGTTGAGAGATGCCATGACCACTGGCTAGTAATAGGTGTATTTCAGAAAACTACCCTGATTTCTCTGCCTTACCTATTCAGCAGTCAATAAGCAAATAGAAGAGTAGGAGGACTTAAATAGAAAACCAAAAAATGGGTAAAGCAGAAAATATTTAGACTATAGGGAATAGCAGTAAAGTAACTAAATAAGTAAAATAACCAGATAAGTAAATAAGCAAACAAGTAAATAAATAACAATGAGGGAAGGTGCCCTAGGTTCTGACATATGGTCCTAAAATCAAGCTTGGCTATAAGCACCGATGTTATCAAAACAGCAAAGAAACAAATACAATCTGGAGTTGTGCAGCTGTGAAATGAAACACTGTTAAACATCTAATAACAATGATGGGAGCCACATACCTCTCAGTGACAACCAGTATTTTCCACCCAAGCAACCAAAGAAAGAATTTTGGACTTTGCTGTATTGAAGAGTTATGAGATTATTGGTAATCTAGTAGTGAAAAACACCTTTAGGTAGAATGCAGACTATCCCAGTTTGCATTGATAGTAAGATAGCTCAAAACAGATCTGTTAATGTGCTTTTATTACAGACATGAAAGGTTTGAAAACCTAAGGGAACCAATTACTTAAACAGATTACTTATGGACTTGATAATTGATGGGGTTTGAAAATTACTGACAACTGCTCAAACACATCATGTAGACAAGTAGTCCAATTCCAAAGGGACTAATGACAGCCCTGGTAGCACTTAAGAGTAACACACAGTTTGCAGTGAACAGAAAATATGGCAACTCATTTTAAAAATTACAGTGTTCAGGTGCTATATTAAAATATAAGCTAAAAACAGGCTGCACAGATCAAAATCAGTGAGTCTACTTAACCTAGAGTCCTAGGTTCAGCAGTAGCAGTCATTTTTCTCCCTCCTAGTAGCTGATGCAGTGCTGTTTTTGACTTTAGCCTGGGAACAGCGTTGGTAACACATTGATGTTTTTAATTGTTGCTCAGTAGTGCTTACCCTCTTCAAGACTGCTCAGTCTCTCATGCTCTGCCATTGAAGAGGCACAAGAAGCCGGGAGGAGGCAGAGACAGCAACCTGACCCAAACTAACCAAAGGGGCATTCCATTCCACAGCAGGTCATGCCCAGTGTATAAACTGGGGAGAGTCACCCAGAAGGCCCAGATCACTGCTTGGTTCAGGTTGGATATTGGTTGGTGGGTAGAGAGCAACTGTATTCTCTCCCCTTGCTGTTTCCCTTACCATTATTATTATTGGTGGTAGCAGTAGTGGTTTGTGCTATACCTTAGTTACTGGACTGTACTTATCTCAAGCCGTGGGAATTACATTCGATTCTTTTCCCCATCCCTCCAGAAGCGGGGGGAATGGAGAAGTGGGGAGTGAGCAAGCAGCTGCATGGTTTTGGGTTACTAGCTGGGCTGAAACCGCAACACTTAGACTTAAGAAATTTAGGCAGAATTAACTAGGCAGATTAAAAAGGCTATGAAAATATACTAAACTTGCTTTATAAAAGAAATATTAATAGTAGGACACCATGAACATAGGTTTATCAAATGGTAGTTTATGAACACAATACATTTAGTCAGCTAACTTAACCAAAGCAAGGCTGACACGGCTTAATTTCTGCATGACTTAATGGCACACACAGAGTGGGAGCCTACAGTAGGAAACAACTGGAAGAAAACCATCAAGGACTTTTTTTACTGTTTGCTGTGTAAGACACTCTTACAATGGCTTTAACCTGACAGAGGAGGCATTGTGATGAGATTTTAGGAAGTTCTTCTCTGTGAGGGTGGGGAGGCCCTGGCACAGGTTGCCCAGAGAACCTGCAGCTGTCCCATCCTTGGTAGCACTCAGGGCCAGGAGCGATCTGGTATAGTGTAAGTGTCCCTAGCCGTGGCAGTGGGCTGGAACGGGATGAGCTTTAAGGTCCCTTCTAACACAATCCACTTCCTAACTCCAAGAAAAAAGTAATTCCAAACACCACATGAAGAAACTTGGTAACTCATCACTTAACAGCATTTTTTGGGAGGGTGAAGTAATCGTCAGAGGTTTATGACAGCATTTTTCATACCTTGTCTTTCGCCAACGAGGTGTTTGCAACAGCAGATGTGAAAACTACTTTCTACTCATGCTGTCAACAGGGTCATTAATTTAAACATCTGTCATATTCAAGTTGGAAGTATGACAGCATACTTGACAATTCCTAGATTACATTTAATTACAATGTTAGAACATGTTCCAAGACTACAGCTACAAATGGAAAGCACACAATTCTTTCCAAACACCTACATATTTGCAGCACTATCAATTTTAATAAGCTATAGAGTATTACCAATGCATTTTCTCATCAGTTATTGCTGCTGTACTGTTTTCTAGCCTACCTCATCATCTGAGCCTGAAGCCTAATGGATACTGCAGGTCATCTACTATGTTTCAGCTCAGAGCAAGCACACTTAACACAGCACACTGCAGAGACCTGTCATCAGTGGCTCTTTAGTGTCAGCAAAGGGAGGCAAAATGTCCTCAACCCAGAGTACCAAAGATAAAAAACTCTATAGTATGGATTATGGTGATAGTATACCCACGCTGAAGCTCACTAGTTATAACCTATTCTAGATCATTATTCTGTGACTAGTCTGAAGAGCATTTGAGCTGTTTACACAGCTACTTAAATATCTACCCAGCTAAAAATGTTAAGCTCAACTTCAGTTTTGAAATGCAGTTTTCCCAACCCTCTATTTTCATATGTAAAGATAATTTAATATGAAGGTGTCCTCAGTACACACCCACTGTCAAAAGCACTCAAAGAGTTCCACAAAATACACAGCCCAAGACCTTCCGATTCAAGATTTTATTTAGTCATATCCGGCATGGTATGCAACTGCAGCTGTCCTTCCACTGAAAGAGGCTGTGTAGTAGACTTCACCTCTGCAAGAAGAAAACCCACAAAGAATTAATAAAACCTCTGAATCTAGGGAAAGCTGTAAACCTATGCTTTAACTAGAATTCTGATGGGCTTTGCTTCATCTGTAACATGCTTTTGTGCCAGAGGCCTTGACTTACATATCATACAGTTCTCATTGCTCAAGTTCAACACAAGTCTACTGATTTTTTTTTCTCCTTAGCCTAGAGAACTAAAAACATCAGCAGATGAATTACACAGATTCAATTTGTTCCAATTACAAGATTCCAATTAGGAATGCTCCCAAGAACTACTTGGGTCATTCCAGCCCCTCAGGAAGATTTACTGTTTCTCAGATTATAGAATTGGCAATACCAGGTATTTCCAAATTTGAGTAAGATTAAGTGGACTTTCAGCTAGAAATGGTATGTTTTGACAGTATCAACTATGTTTGAGGCTTGCTTTATTATTATCACAAGCAAGCATCAGTTAAAATCGTTGCTGCTATTAACAACCTAATTTTAAGTGGAATTTACCCTGTAAACTGTTAGGAATGTTCTATGTAGATGGTGTGACTGTTTTGACATTGGTTGAACCAAAGTTCAATAAAACTTGTTTTCCACTGCATTTTAACTGGCACATCAGAAAGTGTTTACAGTATCACAGTTTCTCATACTGTTTTGTTCACATCACACACACCAGTTATTCACAGTATCACAGTATGCTAGAGATTGGAAGGGACCTCGAAAGATCATCTAGTCCAATCCCCCTGCCGGAGCAGGAACACCTAGATAGTGTTACACAGGAATGTGTCCAGGCGGGTTTTGAATGTCTCCAGGGAAGGAGACTCCACAACCTCCCTGGGCAGCCTGTTCCTCCAGATGACATGAACTGTAGCTTTATGTTTATTCAAAAACACCAGACATGGTTTTGGTTGTCATTATTATCCAAATATCAGTACCACTCTCAGTCAGTTAGCCCAGTGGTGGACTACCAAACTGCAGTCAGAGGTATGGCCTCTGGGGAGTCAAAGTTAAGACAATGAGAGTGCAGCAGCCCTATGAAGCAAACTTAAACCCATTCATTGCTTGAGTTTAGATACCACTGCAGACCACAACTCTAAGCACCTGGACTGCAAATAGCTTAAAACTATAATAATAGTTTTAGATTAGACTCCTTAAAGCTCAGTTTCGACCACAGATTCCACTATGCTGCAAAATGTAACAACACCAGTTACCCAGTTAATGCAGTTACAGTCCGTCGTGTTCATTTCTTAAGAAGCTGGTGCCTGACAATAACAAAAGGGGCAACAAATCCACTTCCAAGGAATCCACACATTAGTGCAAGTAGTCGCCATTTGTTGTCCACAGAAAATGGAAGGTTCTAGAAGAGAAAAATTAATTTTAGTTCTGTAATCAACAATTACTTCCTCCATGACTTGAAAAATGTGAGAAGCTCAGAACAGTTACAGATGGAGTCAAACAGACAAAACAAAATGTTCAGCCTGATTACAATTTCCCCTCCTTGAGAGGGAAATTACACAGTAATTAGAACAGCTTGGATGTGACCTCTGGAGGTCATTTTGTCCACTCTTCTCCTCTACCCCAAATTTAAAGGGGGGCCAGTTTGCTG
Organism: Pezoporus occidentalis; assembly: GCF_034315485.1. Classification (NCBI taxonomy): domain Eukaryota; kingdom Metazoa; phylum Chordata; class Aves; order Psittaciformes; family Psittacidae; genus Pezoporus; species Pezoporus occidentalis. The sequence goes on from NW_026916263.1 coordinate 2,491,279, forward strand.
ACAGCCTTGTCCAGCCAAGTATAAATGTCCCTGAAGATATATACCCCACAGCCTTTTTAGACAACCTGTTCTGACATTTAATTATCTTTATTGTAAGGGAGTTTCTTGTGCTCATCACATATGTAGGATTAGGTTTTAGATATAGAACTTAAAAGCACTTGTTAAGCAGAAGGTACATCAGAAAGCGTTTACAGTATCACTGTTGCCCCTCATACTGCAATGCTCATCATCTGTACCAGTGAAGGCTGCAAAACCAGACACTGAAGTCATTCACACCACAACTTGCTTCGCTGTGGCCCCAACAGTGGCGCCATGAGACCCCGCAGGCCACCCGCTTCATCAGCTAAGAAGCGGCAAAAGGGCAGCACTGCTCTGCATCCATTTCTCTGGAAGCTGAGAAACCGATCGTGTGCAGAACCCTTGCCGGGGGCACATCGAGTGGGGAGCTCACCTTTAGCACGCCCGCGGCAGGACAGGCCTGCGTCTCATAGAGGAATCAGGCCAAGCCCGCACTGCGGCTTCAGCAGTGCTCTTACGGGATCTTCTCCCCCAGGAATCTCCTAATTCCCAGCCCCGGCCCCTCGCCGGACTCACCCCGGAGCTAAGCCTGCCGCAGGCAGCCCGCGGGTCTGAGCGCCGAGAGCGCTATGTCCTTCAAACATTCGTTCCTCCTCTCCCGCTCTTCTCACACAGTCCCTCGGCCACCCTTCCCCCTCCCTCCCACTCCAGGCAGAAGCAGGCACTGACGGCCCCCCCCCCCGGCCCCGCGCCACCTCCTCACCGAACCCGACTGCAGGCCCCTTCCTGCGACCTTCAGGCCATGCCGCAGCGAACCGCGATCTTCTTCCCACCTTACCTTCCCCGGGCCTTCCTCATAGTGGCTTCTGCGGAGGGTGGAGGTGGTGAAGCGGCGGACAGCGGTAGCCAGCATGGTAGCGACGGGGCAGCACGTACCCTGCGTCCTGCGACCTTCCCTCAGCGAGACCGGCGCCCCCAGAAAGCAGGAAGCGGTGCCGGAAGGGAGGGAGGAGGAAACCGTTCTTGCCGCGAGGCATGACGGGAGTTGTAGTGCGGCACCGAGCCGCGCGATCACGTGATGCCGAGCCGCGGCACGCGATTGGACTAGCTCAGCGCCTCAGGGAAGGGAGACTTGCTGTGGTTTGCGCCCATCGCCCCCCATTTTGTGGCCTGCTCCAGTTCTGGGTTACTGGGGTGGGGGGGGGGGGGGGAGTGGAGAAGGCAAGGTGTGGGGAAGGGGAGCGAAAAACCAAGTAACTGCGCTTCTTACCTCAAGCTAATCTTCACTGAAAGCTGAGGAAATTTGGACTGTCCAGCCTGGAAAACAGAAGGCTGTGTGAGACCTGTAGCAGCCTTTCAGTGTCTGAAATGGGTCTACAAAGATGGCCGGGAGGGACTCTTCGTCAGGGACTGTAGCAACAGGACCAGGGGGAATGGCTTTAACCTGGCAGAGGGGAGACTGAGATGAGCTCTTAGGCAGAAGTACTTCCCTGTGAGGTTGGTGAGGCCCTGGCACAGGTTGCCCAGAAAGCTCTGGCTATCCCATCCCTGGCAGTGTTCAAGGCCAGCCTGGACGGGACTTGGAGGCACCTGGTCTAATGGAAAGTGTCCCTGGTTGTGACAGGGGGTGGGAGCTGGATGATCTTAAAGTCCTTTTTGACACTAACCATTCTATGATTCAGAATAGCACAGTTTTTAACCTGGATATCCTGAACCTTTCCTCCTTTGGAATGTTGCAGAGTAGTGGAGGTGCGAGTCGAAATCTGAGCTTAATCAGCATTGCAGTAGGAACAGAGGCTGCCTATGTTGTCCTGAAATTAAGTATTTTTCACCCAGTATGCAGAGAGTATTTCAAACTTTTTTGTTTCCCCCCCCCCCCGCTATCTAATTATATTTCTATGTGTCAGAGTTTACAGTTCTTTCTTCATTTCCTAAATCTGAAGTCTTGTTAGGGGATGTTCTTCTGCTTCTGCTAACTCCCTTGCTGTTTATACAGCCAGGCCTCCTTTTTGCCTGTTTTTCTCAAGCCTTTCCTAATTGGAATTAATAGCGCAGTGGTGGTCTGTGTCATGTCTGGCAGTCTGTTTGTCATGGTTTCGCCATATGTAGCTCTTCCCTATAGAGGATTTTAAATTGCTTGTTGGTGATGAAGAGATGCTGGATACAGGATAAAAATCCATGTTAAACAGCAGCACTTCACTGGTGAAATTTTTGTACCAAATTAAGATCTTCCATGTTATTCAGCAGCAAGTAAACCATTTGTTTTCTTCCTATGGTCCCCTAGTCAGCTGATTGACAAAATCAGTGGTAGGACTCAAAAATCTCTTTTCTGCTTAACATCATAAGGTAATTTTTGCTTAGTCTACTAGAGTATAATTTTAGTCACTTAGTGGAATTGTAGTTCTTGTCCTTGTGCTATTGTAGGTATTTTTTGGCATACCACAGCTGTTGTTGCTCTCCTGGTGGAAAGAGTGGTGTCACGGTACTACATTGCTACTACTGGGCTTGAGCTTGCCACCCGTATAAATTTTGTGTTAGGCAATAATACTGTTAATTTCAAAAGCAGATACTAAGCATCACATAGTAGAGAAAATTGCCTCACCAGTGTGAGAATTTACTCACTGGCTTTTCTATGTATCCTGGTACTACAGTGTTTCATTGACTGAGTACATTCTGGTATGTTTTTGATAGGCTGATGTGTCGTCATTTCATTTTAGGGCTATGTTGTGTATTTACACATAGATTAGTGTTAGAAGGGACAAAACCAGTAGAACCAGTATCTTTCACTTCCAGATAATCCATGAATCTTCTAAACTGACAGTTACAGTGATGCAGTTACGGGCTTTCTTTAGCAGTAGTAGTTTACTTTTTGGAACTGGTGTTCTGCAGATGTTTTCTATGTAGGCAGAAGTAGCTATCTGTAGGTACATAATGATAGAGTGTGGTAGATCCTCAGGAGAACGAATTACCTGGTGAAGAATTTTGTATGAACACTCATATCTGTTCACCTTCTGAGGGTAATATAGGAAATTAAATATGCTAGTCCAGGTGCTTAAGAAACCATGCAGAAAGAGTGTAGAAAACCAGCTGAAATTTTGGCAAAGAAATGAAAGATAATATTTTCAAAATTATTAAAAATATGTACAGTAATCATAGTGGGGATAAACAGGTGGAAGGGCAGATTATTAAAGGATATGGTGAATGCTCTGCTGGGTACCTTTGGAAAAAGTCTGTCTAACTTATACACAAATTTGGGGCCTTACATAGGGAATTACTGGGTGAAATTCCCTATCCTGTTATGCAGAGGTTCAGAACACATTATTGTAATGGTATCTTCTGGCTTTTAAATGTATGAATCTTTGAATCTAGGCTTTCGATTCACACAACTCTTTTCTTCCTTTAAAAAAGAAAACACTGTTGCTATAATTCCTTAGATTTGCCAGGTTATCTTCTTAATTTTCAGTAACATAGTACATTTTGCTGCTTGTGAATATGACTAGGTGATGAATTGTTTCAGGTACTGCTTCCTTACTACTACTCACTTTTCCCGACAAGGAACCTTCCTCTACTTGAATGGTAAGGCAAAAATACAAATAAGAAAAAAAGGTGACTAAAGAAAACAATGCTTGATATCTGTATTGTGATCTAGATGAAACAAGCATAGAAAGATTACTGGACAATTTAGCAGGTTTCTCAGGGTCTTAGAGAGGACTATGAGATTCCAAGAAGATCATGCTAGTCACTGAAATGAAGTGACAGAACCAAGATGCAAGTCATACTGGCTTTTTCAGTCCTGTTTTATGAATGGATGAAATACTTGTTTTTTAAATACTAAAATTATATGTGGGTAAGTTCAGATCTATATACTTAACCAAAACTTTCTAATACCATAAACACCCTAAATATCATGGATGGAGGTCTTGGGAGACAATGTAGCTATCGCACACAGCACAAAAATACTGGTTTTCTGCAGAAATTATCCTGTGTATTTGTTGACATGATAAGTTATTTTTTTGAGCAGTTAATAACTATGAGGGGTTAACATCTTTCTAGTCATAAGGTCAGGTATTAACCACAAGATTAAGCAGTTGTGAAATGCTAATTAATGAAGTGGAAAGGCTGAATAGAAGTTTTAAGAGGCTTTATACAATGGATATTAGTTGCATATTTTTAGCAAAACTATGGTTTAATAGACATATCACTTAATAAAAAAAGTTCCTTAATGGCTTACTCTGATTGCGCAATTGTAGAGGTGTGTCTTTCATAAAAGTAATTTAGCTTGCCTTATATATGAGAGTTGGGTTTTTTTGTTATTATTGGTGTTCCACAGGATAAATAAATGTGAAAATATATTAGAAATATAAAACAAAATGAGAGGAGCATTAAAAATGACATCGGGATCATCAACCAAAGGAAGTGTTAGAATGTGAAGCATCTGTATTAACACAAGGAAAGGCTGAAAACCTTTAGATAAAGGGATATAGAGAGTGCTAGTTTAAAAGAATTCTTACTCTAAGTAGACTCTTTCTTTGCTTCCAGACAGCTCACGTAAGTTTCTGGAAAGTGAAATAGAGCAATTGTCCTGTGGAAAGAGTTACAGCACTGTTGTAGGTGTGGATAGTACAAGGACATGTGGGAGAAGGTTGTTAGGAGAAGTAGTATCTTTTATTATTTTATCATGGACATAATTATTAAAAGTAGCCAAGCTTCCAAACGGGCAAGCCCTCCTTAAAGTATGAAATGGATGGAGTTACTTTCAAAGATATTTACAGACTGAAAATAGTTTTTGTAAGGCATAGTTGTAAGGACACTTCATCTTTTTTCCCCAGGTGTTTTATTGAGTGTATCATTCCACAGATCCAGTTTACTGTGTAATTGCGCAAGAACTTAGGCTGGCCAACAGAAGGGTGTGAAGCAGTTGTAGCAGTAAAAAGGTGGAAATGGAAGCATAGAATTAGTGCTTTTCTTGGCAGCAGTATTAGTTTAGGTTGGCAAAAATAGCTTGTCCAGCTACAGCTTTAGCTCTGAATATGTATATTTTATTTGGGATTAGAGTATGAGAAAATTATTACATGAGACAAAACCAAGTTATTTCCCAGGTCTCAGACTTACAATGTTTAGTGCATTTATGAGTTTTATTTCCCAGGATCATCCTTGATGATACTTAAAGATAAGTAGATACTCTGGTGGGTGTTACATTGGTTTGCAAATTTATAAGCAGATTTCAGTTTATCACAATGCTTTATAAACAAGAGATTAAAATTGGTGAGATTTCTTATTGTACTGTAATGTTTTTAAGTGCAAAGAGCTTCTGGCACTCCACTGTAAGCTAGCATTTTTGTCAACCACATGCAACTTACCTTTACTTTAAAACCATGTTAATTGAGATCTTTAATATTTTACACTTAACATGGTAAACATAAACATACGCAGTTAGGCTTATTGGTCTCAACCTGAGTTGAAGTACTGTGACTTTAGGGTCTCTTAGAAACCTGTGCATCCAGATATGGCTTGTTAGCTCAGGTTGGATCTTTTGTTTTACTATGAGGATTGTAAGGGGGAAGTAACACAGTATCTACGTATTTCATATTTTTAAATCACCCATGACTGTGAAAGTGCCATAGGAAATTCTTTGGGGTGTTCCTGCTTATTCGGGTAGTCACTTGCAACTACTGTAGTGTCAATTTTCTGTGAAAAACACAGGTAATATGAAAATTTGGGCATGTGTTTATAGATGGAATGCTACTCATGAAAGCAGGTTGAGCATAGCTGTAGGTGGATGTGCATAATGGTAAAATGGCAGCTTCGGATGTACCTATGTAAATTTATTTTCACCTTATGTGAAATATTTAAAAAATTGCTCCTTCATATAAATGCTTCCTTATGGATGTGAAGTCTCATTTGTATGCACAAAACCACATTTCACAAGCAAAATGAGTGTCTGAAAAGAGTATTTTACCCTGACAGAGTTGTTTTTTTTTTTTGCTAATCTCAAAGCATGTTGCAGCATTAATTGAGTCTCACAAAAGCCCATATAAAATATTTAATGAAAGGTTTATTATATGGGGTCTGTTGTAGAGATTTCACAAGAATAAGATACTTGTGTAGTGAGTAAAAGCTACTTTGCATTATTTTGTCTTGACATCTTTCTAAAATGGAGTATGTAAAGCTGCTTATTTTTGTCATAGACACCAAGACATGTTTGGTTTTAATTACAGTGAGCAGCATAAAAATTACTGCATTTTGAACTATCTTACTGTAACAGTCATTGCATGGCTAGAACTTGTGTTTGAAGGAGCATTTTAGTGTACAGGATTATCTAGGAGCCCTGGAATAACCATGTTTACCCTAAACTTACTTACTGCTATTAGAGAAAGTTAATAATACAGAGAGTTATTGCTTATGACTAACTACAAGTTTCTGAGTATGTCAGCACTGTGAAAGTACTTTATAGTAAATAGAGGTGTAACTGCATTGGTCCAATAAGTAACAGAGAACTGCAACATGACCTTTAATAGTTAATTATTTTCATAAAAAGTACAAAACAAAAAATCTTCCTGATTCCACATTCATTTCCCTTTAACTGCTGCATTTCTTTGGAAATGCAGCCTTCTCACAGAACAGCAAGTGACAATGAACTTGTGAGCAACTGAGATTTTCAGATTTCCTACTCAAATTAACTGCAGCCCTTTTTTCCCCTATTCCTTTAAACATTAGGCAGTAGAATCAGGCTAGATTTAGAGGTGAACTGAGCTGTAAGCAAATGGCACTTCAGCTGGCGTGTCACTCCCCAGATATTCCACCCCTAGGTTGTGTCTACACTGCAGTTCCCTGTACAACAAGGAACAACTTTAATGCCTTCTCTCTACACCATTACCTCATCTATGTATTACAGTGCCAGAGCTCTATCTGCCTCCCAGCATGAAAACAGCACCATCACACAACACTGTCATGAAATTCCTGGTCAGTTGGACTCCTTAGCAGCATGAGTTTAGTCTCCCAGGTACTCACCATCTTCCCTGTGTCATTAGCAGCTACATGGTGCATGACTGTCAAGTTACTCCTCTACGCCTAACAACCTAGACATCTCATTAAGCCTGCTACCTTTGTAGCAGCCAAGTTTCCAAGCAGTGGAATTAGATGCAGCCAATACCTTGCATGAAGTCTATGTAGAACCTGGAACTACAAAATCCTCATTCAGACCTTTACTTGAACGTTTTTTAAGATTTTGTATCAACTTAATTTGTTCCTGAGATTAAAAGAAATCCCCTAAATGTCTGAAGAAATATACTCTATAATTCAAGTTGAGTGGACTTATTGTCATTTTTAATCCTTTCTGGTTCCAAACTTTTATCACATGCCTGATTTATTTATCACATACTATGAACATTTTCTGTTGCTCTAAAGCTATCATTTTTTCATGTCTTGTCTGTGCTTTATTCTGTGTCTTGGCAGAGATGTGTATAAAGCTGAAGAATTTGATAGCTTCAGCAGCTTGTCAGTCTCTCCTTTAAAATGGTTCATTTCATAAATGGCAATTCAGTACATTTTATATACAGGAATTATTGCCAACTAGACACGGGGATAGCATTGGATGTTTTTTCCTACTGTACATACTCAGTTGCTTCACAGAATTTCATTTCACAGTTGGAAACTTGACTTCTGACTAGAGCTGTATGATACTGCCAATTTTTTGCTTTGACTATTCAAGTGTAAAAATGGCTAACTTTGTGAGAATACAGCGTATTTAATCCAGCTCAACGGTGTCTCATTACTGGAAAGCAAGTTGTTCTTCTCTGTGAAAATAACTAGACTGAAACACTGGAAATCTGAAACAGAAAAAACCTCATTTTCCTATAGGTGCTCAGTTTGAATAAAAAATATTTATTGCCTGTCTTGATCAGGACGTAAGATTATGAATATTTCATTTAGAATTAACGCAAAACTGATCAGATTGATGGTCCGTTATACTCTCCTGTTTCCTACTATTCAGGTAGCACATAGCACAGTTAAACTTAGCTAAATGGGTTCCGTTATGGTTCCTCAGAGTGAGGAGCAGGCTCTGGACAGCTGAGGCGTGAATGTTGCTTTGCTGGCTTTTGCTTTGGTCAGGCAAGCACATGGCTGACTCTCTCTTGCTGAATCTAGCTTGAATACTGCTGTTGAGCTTTTCAGATAAATATGATGCATGATTGGAAATGTGCTGGAAGCTGCAGTTCTGTGGGTAAGAATTGAAGGGCAGATACTTCTGCTTGTAGGAGTATGGGGCAGTGGTACAAAATTTCTATAAGAAAAGGGAGAGTATATAAGAAAAAGGTTATTTCCACAGCTGTGTTTTACTTATGTGCATAATGTCATACATCAACTTAACATGCACAAATCATTTTTATCAGCAGTAACACTTTGTCCTAGATTATTCCCTTAAGCATGAGAATTGCACATGTAGAGTAAGTATGTAGAAACCTCTTGTCTCTTGAGATTGAGGACTTGTGCCGCAACTTCAGCCCACATTTTGCCTCTGCTCTGTAGTTCTGTGATTTCTTTCATCTGGAAACCTCTTGCAAGTCATATGACCAGAGTGAAAAGGTGTTAGTGTTCTTTTTCCCCAAAATGAAGTCTCTTTCTAGCCCTGACTTGGCAGACCCCTTGGGGCCATTTATTCTTCTGCCGTTTTCCAGGAGTGCCTTAAACTGAGTTTCCTGAGTACTCAATCCATGGACTGATGCTTCAATTTGGCAAGGCTCTTTGGTGTGTAGATGCCTGGTACTACATGGTACTCCAGTATATGCTGAAGTGCATCCCAAACTGGGATTGGCATTACAAGTGAATCTGTGTTTTCATCTGATGCATCTGATTTGGTGTCTAAATAGAAGGAAGATAGTAATGCATCGTTCTGTTATCATAGTCTCCAAAGGGCATGTGAGTGTTTTAAGGGTATATCTATTAAATCTCCTAGAATTAGAAGTGACAATATAATAAACACTTTATTTTCCATTTACTGTGCTTAATGTGGTGTTTATTCTTTTTCCTCCCACTGAGACTGATATATTTGTTAAGATCATAAATATTTTTTCCGGTCACTCTGTTTTAGTAAAGGATTTAGGTGGTAACGTCATGTCCTGCATGTTGTGTGGAGGCATGATTTTGTTAGTAATACATGTAATGATGACAGCACAGTTGGATAGCTTGTAGTTCCTATTTTTTTTTTTTTTTTGACAGAATATTTCTGTGCAAGTCTTTGTCCTCTTGAAATCTTGGTCTGCTGACTGTTCTTAACAATCCTACTGTTCTCTGCAGTTCTGCATTCTTCATTTTTCATGGTTTTAGTTTATGGACTTTCTCATAGCGTTTTCTGACAATTCAGCATATTTTTGTTTTTCCTCAGACCTTTGAGCTGAGATTGCACAGCTCTTCACTCAGAAGTAGGCCTGGGTTTGAGTCATCTGTCGCTGGAAAAGATTACATAGCCCTGTACTTTAAAGGGAATTTTAAGTCCCTTGCTCAGAAGTTCCATAGTGGCCTCAGTCTTAGATGACTTTTGTAGAAATGCATGTTCATAAAGCATAAATGTGGGTCAGTTTTCAGTTTTATGTTTGAATTTATGGCAAGCAAAGGAAGATGAATTCAAAACAAAGCCTGGATATAAAGTTAATCTGTGATTTGGATTTGAAGGAGTCAGCAGCAGCTGCTGTCTGTGTGAGTTTATACTCTGATCAACATGACAAGTGATCCCACTCTTTTTCTTAGTCTTATGCTTGTAGCTGTATGATTTTTGTAGTGAGTCTTGTCAAGTCTCAGACTGAGTGGTGCAGATACTAGTTTGTACTTGGCCACAGACTGCTACAGAATATACAAGTGCAGACAGGGTTCTGCTGGTGTTTAGTACCTTTCTGTGTCATTTCCACTATGTATAATTTCTTCCTGTGAGTAAAAACTGCCTTCAGCTATGTATTCTAATGATACTCTTTTTCAGATAAATTATTTAAATGGTAGTACATAGAAGATGATGGATTGTTCTTGTTTCTAGTCGCTGGATCTCATTCTATAGGAGCAGGAAAAGCCAATCTTTTGGGTGTGTGCCTGTAAATCAAAATACAGAACCTATACATGCTATTTGGTATAGTGTGCTGATGCAGAGGGTTGACCAATGTACAAGGGGGTTGCACAAGGGGGTTAGAGAAACAGCATTGAGGTACACATGGCTTTGAGGAATTATCCCCTTGCGCCTCAGCACTAAATAGAAAGCATACCTACTTTATAAGTTCTAACGAGTTGTGGAGTCAATCTGCGTATCAATTTGGCGAGCCAGGCAGGAGACCTCTGTTCGGCTGCGGGATCGGCTGAGGGGCGGACATCCTAGGCACCCCAGGCCACTTGCCTGGAGGAGCTCTGCTTCTCGTCCACTCACTGTGGGGACAGACAACAACCTGTGCTGGCTGCGGAGAAAAGGTATGCTTGGAATTATGTAATTTAGGGGGCCTGTAAGGCATATGTATGGCCTGGGGCTGCTGATAAGGCGTGCAGAGACGTCTGGCACACAGTGAAGTTCCCTTTGGCAGGTAGAGCTTGCAAGCAGGGGGCTCATCAACCAACAGAGCAGCTGCGAGCGATCCTGAAGGCGGATCGGGCGAATCTGAGTTTTCGCTGCATCCCAGGTTTTGGGAGCCAGGAAGGACCTGCTAATGACTGTAGAGGAAGCAGGTGAAGGGTAGGCAAACCCACCAGGTCTCTGCTGCATCTCAGGTTTTGGGAGCCAGGACGGACCTGCTAGTGACTGTGTAGGAAGCAGGAGAAGGGTAAGCGGAACCACTGTGTGGAGTGTATCTGTGGGATCCCATGTGGCTGTGAAAGTGTTTTGTGTGGCTGAGATGTGGGATAGCTACGAAGCAAGTGTGGAGTCCTGATCCACGGTTCCGTGTTCTCTGCAAGGAGAACGGCCAGAGACAGACAGTGTCTTTGTTTTGTGTTGTGTCTAAGTGTTTTGTGTGTATATATGTCTGTAGTTAGTGTTTAACCGGTGGGGGGAGGAGTAGACAAAAGTAAACTGTGACTAATGGGGGTTAAGAGGAGTTCCCTCCCTGTGCCCCAGTGGCTGTATAAGAGAAGTATAACCTCTAATATCTGTAGTACTACTCTTGAGACCTGGACTTTACACTCAGTAGCAAAGGCTTGTAGCCTCACATATGGGTGCATAATAACTTTTGAACAGTGGAACCTGCCGTGGGTACTAGGACAGTGTAAATTTTGCTGGAACAGAAACTGTGATCTAACAACAGGGGAGTTGATCTGCAGAACTCAGAGATATTATTTTACTGAAGCCCCTGAGAATATCATAAAACTTGTGTGTAGGTGCTGTCATTTTTTTTTTTAAGTGCATTTGCAGAGCACTGGGAAAGAGAAGCTATAGAAAGATTGTTTGAAATAGGAGCCGATCAAAACAAGGGAATTCTGAAGAAAAGCCCATTGGGTTACATTTTGGCACATTGGAAAGAGCTGGGAGGGTCTTCTCGGGGCTCGGTAAACAAGAAAATGTTGATAAAATATTGTAACCAATGGTGGCCTTTATATACTTTGGAAGATCAGGAGAAATGGCCTAAAAATGGAACTCTGAATTATAATACATTGTTACAATTAATGTTGATTTTGAGGTGGCCAGGAAAATGGGATGAAGTAGAATCGTAGAACATAGAATAGTTAGGGTTGGAATGGACCTTAAAATCATCAAGTTCCAACCCCCCTGCCATGGGCAGGGACACCTCACACTAAACTGTATCACCCAAGGCCTCGTCCAGCCTGGTCTTGAACACTGCCAGGGATGGAGCATTCACAACTTCCCTTGGCAACCTATTGCAGTGCCTCACCACCTTAACAGGAAAGAATTTCCTCCTTATATCCAATCTAAACTTCCCCTGTTTAAGTTTTAATCCGTTACCCCTTGTCCTATCACTACAGTCCCTAATGAAGAGTCCTTCCCCAGCATCCCTATAGGCCCCCTTCAGATACTGGGAGGCTGGTATGAGGTCTCCACGCAGCCTTTTTTCTCCAGGCTGAACAGCCCCAACTTTTTCAGCCTGTCTTCAAGCTAAGCTGGAGAGATGTTTTTCAGCCTGTGATATTGGGGGAATGAAATAAAGAGGAAAATAATATATCACAGGTACCTCCGAGAGGAGCACCCTCTCTATCTGTCCTATCAGATCTTGGTAAGGAGGAGGAAATTGCTGTCACTGGCAACAAGCAGCACATTCACATGAAACCAGAAGTACTGTTGCAGAGGCAGGCATCTGTAACCCCAGCAGAGCAGGGTGAGCAGCTGTAAAAAAAAAACGGGGAGGGGGGGAAACCAAGACGGGGAGCTTGCGCAGCTCCTGTCTTTGAGCACGGGGCAGGCAAACAAGTGGGCACAGACGGGACTACGTGTTGGTAGACGGGACTGAGGGGTTGTTGAATGCCTTGAAACTGGTGGAGGAGGAATGTCGGGCAAAGGTGGGGGAAGTGGGTTCTTCTCCCATGGGACCGGATTGGTGTGTGTGTTGTGGGGAGTTTTGGACGTTGGAAGTGAGACTGCCCGGGGCTGGGGGGGGGGGGGGGGAGTGCCATGGGGTCGCTCCGGCGGCTGAATTGGAACTAGGCTGACAAGGGACTTGGGGAATCTACCCTAGCAGATCCACTGGTTAAATTAAAGCTAGGGTCTGGAGGAAATAAAGTGGAATTTTAGTGGATACAGGAGCAACTTATTCGGCGTTCATTCAGAGGGAAAAGAATTTGTTACAGACGTGGGAGCTACTGGCCACCAAGGAAAAGAAAAAAAAACAAACCGAAAAAAAAAAAAAGGCATAAAGAGGCATTCTTTCTAAAACCCTTAAAGTACAAATTGGGAAAACAAATAGGAATAAAAAAATAAAATTTTTATGCATGCTAAATTCTCCAAAATCTTTATTAGGGCAAGAAGCAACATTTAAAGAAGGCAAAATGGAATTAAGAGTTAAAAATCAATTAATTGCAGTTTTGAGTTTAATTCAACAGAAAAAGCAAAGAGGAGGACCTCCCTGAAATAGAAGAAATCCTTAATCCAGGTATAGCTGGGAGTATGGGCATCTGAAATTCCAGGTGAGGCAAAAAATGCTTTGCCTGTTAAAGTAGAAATAAAAAGAGGGGCCTGCCCAATTAGAATAAAACAATATCCCCTAAAATTGCAAGAGAGGGAATTAAAATAGAAATTCTTAACTGAATGTGAATTGGAATATAATACTCCTATCTTGCCAGTAAAGAAAAGTTGCAGACTGGTTCAAGATCTCAGGAATCAACAAATTTGTAGAGGATATTCAGTAATAACTGATCCGTATACCTTATTGACTAATTTGAATCAGAAATGGTTTGCCGTCTTGGATTTAAAGGACTCTTTCTTTTGCTTACCATTGGCCAAAGAAAACCAGAATTTATTTGCTTTTGAATGGGAACATCCTGACACAGTAAAGAAAACCCAATTAACTTGGGACAATATTACCTAAAGGGTTTAAAACAGTCCAACGATTTCTGGAAATCAGTTAGCACTGGAACTAGGATCATGCAAACCACCCACTCAGACGGGGACTCTGTTACAATATGTGGATGACCTATTAATTGCCACAGAAACAAAGGAAGAATGTGTCCAGTGGATGGTGGGACTATTGAATTTTCTGAGACTGAATGGTTACTGGGTAACCAGACAAAAGGCCCAACTAATCCAAACCCGACTTTCCTACCTAGGATATGAAATAACAGGAGGACAGAGAAAACTTGGAACGGCTAGAAAAGAAGCCATCTGTCAAACTCCACGACTGCCAACCATCAAGGAGGTCCAGATGTTCCTGGGAATGACTGGATGATGCAGACTTTGGATGCATGATTATGGTGTTCTGGTAAGACCCCTATATGAACTGTTAAAAGAAACCCCTCTCTCTTTGGAATGGACTGATTCAGCAGAGGAGGGCTTTAGAAATTTAAAGACCAGAGCTAATGAGAGCTGCAGCTCTGACTTCTGGATGTGACTAAATCCTTTTGGCTATATTCCTATGAAGAACAGGAAATAGCTTTGGTGGTCCTTACTCAGAAACGAGGACCCTGTAAGAGAGCAGTGGTGTATTTTTCAAAACACCTGAATGAAGCGAGCAAAGGATGGCCCGGATGCCTAAGAGCTGTGGCAGCAGTTGTCATGAATATTGAAGAGGCTCGCAAACCCACCTTGGGGAAAAAAAAAAAAAAAAAAAGAAAAAGAAAAAATGAAAATTACTGTGCTAGTGCCCCATGTTTGTATCAGCATTCCTGCAACAGAAAGAAGCCCACTGCTTATCTCCCTCATGTTTTTTAAAATACCAGGCCACCCTTGTGCAACACGATGATATAGAAATTGTGGTCACTAATGTTGTGAATCCAGCAACTATTAACACACGACTGCTTGGCCACCATATGAAACTATATTCAAGCCGACCAGATTTGAAAGAAACCTGGAAGGTGCCCTGGAATTGTCTAAAGACAAAAGGATAAATATTTTGACTGATTCTAAATACGCATTTGGTGTGGTCCATGCACAGGGCGCCATCTGGAAAGAACGAGGACCTTTGAACACACAGGAGAAACAGATTACACATGTTACAACTACTGAAAGCTGTTCAGCTACCTGAGGAAGTAGGTATTATGCATTGCCGAGGGTATCAACAAGGTGAAATTTGGCCAATTTCAACAATCCAAACTCATTCCCTTAATCCCTGATGGCAAACTAACAATTGAGAAATCTAAACCTAGATATTCAAAGGAGGATAGAAAATTGATTGGAGATCTCAAAGGAGAGGAAAACAAAGAAGACTGGGTTCAGATACCTGATGGGCGGATTGCGATCCCCTATAACCAACTCTGGAAGCTAGTTCAGGAGGAACATAATAAAACTCATTGAGGTAGCTAGCAACTCTTTGTGTAAATACTTAGATGAACAAATTGCAGGAAGGAATCTATAGAACATAGTTCAATTAGTGACAATGTCAGCTCTGTCTCAAGAATAATCCTAAAATTGAAAATAGAAATCAAATTGGTACAACTGGGGAGGAAGTTATCCGGGACAGCACTGGCAAATAAATTTTTCTGAATTACCGAGACCAATATTTGTTGGTGTTAACGAATGCTTTTTCAGGGTGGCCAGAAGCATTCCCTTGTAGAATAAATAATACAAGACAAGTAATTGGGACATTGTTAAACAGTATACTACCTTGTTTTGGAGTACCAGAGGCAATTTCTTCCGACCGAGGCTCGCCCTTTGGTGCAAAATAATGACAAGAAATTAGCAAAAATTAGAAACTGATTGGCAACTACATGTTCCTTACAGGCCTCAGGCCAGCGGGCAAGTAGGAAAGATGATCAAACAACAGATTAATAAAATATGTCAAGATATTGATACCAAGCCTTACCGCTGGCTCTATTAAGAATTTGAACTAAACCTCGGTCGAAAGACGAGGCTATCCCATATAAAATTTTATGTGGAAGACCGTATCAGTCCCAGTTTAAAGGAGAAAGTCTTCTGAAAGTGGGAGAAGGCTATCTCCTAAAATTTCTGGTCAATCTGGGAAAACAATTAGAAGAAATAAGAGAATACTGAGGACAAGAGTGAGAGGCACGGATTATCCGACTCACCCTTTTAGATCCAGAGACTGGGTTTACGTTAAGAATTTTTCAGGAGGTCCTCTACAGGAGAAGTGGAGCAGACCATATCCAATAATACTGACCACCTTTACAGCAGTGAAGATAAAGGAACAACCTCCTTCCAAGAACAAAGAAAGCACCAGAACCAGAGAAGACATGGCGGATTGAACCTTCAGGACCCTCGCATATGAAATGATAGCAGTCATAATTTGGATATATGTGATAACTGACATACCAGCTTGGGACTAATACTTATACCTGAAATTAATGCAGAATGTTACTAAAGTTGTTAATTGTAGTGACTGTTGGCTGTGTGCACAGTTGCCTGAATCAGGAGAAGAGCAGGGCCTTCCATTAATTGGAGTTCCAATTTCTAACACTATCTCACGGACAAACTAAGATTTGGCACAGTTAATCCTAATCGAAGCAAAGAATATTATACCTGTGTACGAAGATGTATGACACCAGGAACCAGGGTATGAGGTCTGTTTAAATGCCACAGGTGTAAGTCACTATTCAAATTGCAATCACACTATTAATATATGGTATTGTGGTTCAGTGGTGGCCCGTTCCTGAAGGGAAAGGATGGCATTGGTTATGTGGAGAAAGTACTTATAAGACCCTACCCCCAACTGGAAGGGGGCATGCACCTTAGGTGCTGTGATACCCCATCTCGGAACCTGGGTTAGAAGTTTTGCTAATTTCGTAGTTTTGTGAGATGGCTAATTCCATCTTTGGGAGTAAGGGAATTAGAAAAGGCAGTCATAAATATCTCAGCAACCATAGAGGAAACAGAAAGTAAAACCACTGATATAATCCAAGTGGAACAAGAATCAATGAAAATTGCTGTTCCTGAAACAGATCAGGAGGAAATCTGGAAACAAACTAAAATATTTCAGAAAATGGCCAAGGACAATACCTCCTGGGGGTTTGAAGAAATGTAGAAAAACTTACCTTCATGGTTACCTGATCTCTCCTGGTTAAGGCAACCGGTGCCAGGAATGATAATTGTTTTTTAATACTGATTGCTTGTGGTATAACAAAATGTTCTTCCTGAAATTGTAAACGATCTATGATAAACGATGAAGATTGAAAAAAGAAATGAAATTTAAATATCAAGTAGAAACAGGAAACTATTTCAAAAAGACTCTGGATGGTAACGGCAGTATATAAAATGTTGCGACAGAATTTGCAAAAGGACAGAAAAAGGGGGTACAGACATTTGTTGGTACTAACGGACACCTTTTCAGATTGGCCAGAAGCCTTGAATGGCTAAATAACCTAGGAGTGACTGGACGGTTCAGGGAAATACTTAAACGAGGCCTTCTAATCTTAGCTATAGGACTAGTCATTTTAATGACTGTACCTGGCATAATACAGTGTATATCAAAATCACTTCATAAATCGATACAAGGGACATGGATAGCTCTGTCATAAATCATACAGTAAAAGAATTAACTAATTTTGTAGAAAAAGGGGGGATTGATACAGGGTTAACCAACGTACAGGGGAGTTGTACAGGGGGGTTAGTATTGTCTGTACCTCTCACGCCTACTAAGCAGAACAAAAGCACTAACCATTGAAAAGGAAAAGCAGACACCTGGTTCTATTCACAAGGAAAAGCAGACTGATTCTATTGATAAGCAGCTACTGATAAGGAAAAGCAGACGCCTGAAGGGCGAGAAGCAGATGGTTTATGGCTGGGACCTCGACCGAACCCACAGGCCATACGTGAAGACTAAAAGGTGAAAAGCTCCCTGCAGCCTCACGAAGACGGAGGCGAGGACGAGGGCCAAGACGGTGAAGAGCAGCCGGACGGCCAGGTTCAAGTCCACAGCCACGTCCGTCCTGGCCTGCTGCTGGAGCCTGCCCGTATTACAAGTCATTGCCATAAAGTACAGTGAGACAAGAGCCTTAGCCCAAACCCCACACTTGATAAACACTAACACAGCAAATACCGGCTCTAAGTAATGTACTACAGTCTGAAACTGTGAGATCAAGAGGAACAACTCTGAGAGCCAGTAAATCAGCATTGTGACAAATGACTATTAATCTGGTCAGATCTGTTGTTATCTCAACCCTTCGTGCCCCACGTTGGGCGCCAAAAAGAACTGTCATGGTTTAAGCCCAGTCAGGTAACTCGTTCACTCACTCCCCCCCTTCTTTCCCTCCCCCTACTCCTGGAGGGACGGAGAGGAGAATAAAAAAGAATGCAACTGCCACAGGTTGAGATAAGAACAGTTTAGTAACTAAGGTATAACACAGATCACTACTGCTACCACCAATAATAATAATGATAAAGGAAATAACAAGGGAAGAGAATACGACATCTCACCACCAGCCCACCGATAACTCTCCCCGCCAGCCCGACCAAGCTCTGACTGATACCTCCTCCAACCCCGCAGTCCCAGCCCTTCCGGGTAACTCTCAGTTACATCCTGGGTATGACGTGCTGTGGTATGGAATACCTCTTTGGTCAGTTTGGGTCAGGTGTCCTGTCTCTGCTTCCTCCCGGCTTCCCCTCTTCCCTGGCAGAGCACGAGGCTCACAAAGTCCTTGACCAAACCAAAACATCATTGTTATCAGCTCTGTTCCCAGGCCAAAAGTCAAAACACTGCACTGCACCAGCTACCAAGAAGGAGAAAAATGACTGCTACTGCTGAACCCAGGACAAGGTGTATTGTGCAACCTTATGAATATATATAACTTTAGAGAATAAATGTAGAGAGAAACAACACTGAGGTATGCATGACTTTGAGGAATTATCCCCCTGTGTCTCAGTGCTGAATAAAAAGCATACCTACTTTATAACTTTTAACGAGTTGTGAAGTCAATCTGCATATCAGTGCAAGGGTTCTATTACCATGCTTCTGATGATCATGGTACTTTGGTAGCAAAACTACGTCCTGGTTATTTAGTATATGCACCTTATGATCAGGACTTCCTAAGGAGCAGGTACTTCATGAGAAAGGCCATGTGTGATAATGTTGACCTGAGACTATAGTTACCACAAGTTCTGCTGTGTAGGTGTCGTGGTTTAAACCCAGTCAGGTAACTTGTTCACTCACTCCCAGTGAGTGGTGCCGAGCTGACAACAATCGAGGTCCGTGTCCCCCCCCCCCACCGGGGTTCTCCCCCACTCCCGGAGGAACGGGGAGGAGGATCGAAAAAGTGTGACTCCCACGGGTTGAGACAAGAACAGTCCAGCAACCAATGTACACAAATCACCACCGCTACTATCAACGACAACAATGATAAGGGAAAATAACAAGGGAAGAGAATACGATACCACCGGCCAAGAAAACGAGTCCCACCCGGAAGCCCGTGTCCTCCCGGGTAACTCCCAGTCAGCCCCCACCCCAGGCATGACGTGCTGTGGTATGGAATACCTCCCCGGCTAGTCCGGGTCAGGCGCCCCGTCTCTGCTTCCTCCCGGCTTCCCCTCCTCCCTGGCAGAGCATGAGCCTCACAAAGTCCTTGGTCAGGGTAAACATCACTTAGCAACAACTGAAAACATCGACTTCACCAACACTGTTCTCAGGCTGGAAGTCAAAACACAGCACTGCACCAGCTACCACAAAGGAAAAAGCATGACTGCTACTGCTGAACCCAGGACAGTAGGGCTTGGGTTGTCACTGTTGTGGCACACAAAATGAGTGAAGCAATACATAACAAATAGTTTTGTTTTCTTAACACAGAATATTTTAGTTTTATGGTCTTGTCTCAGAACTTTGCTACCATAAAATGTGATGAGTACAAGGTGGTGTAAAGTCTTTAGGCAGCGCTGTATAGGTAATTAAAGCTCACAGAACTACTTAACTTCAGTTAACTAAAATTAACTAATGTTTAATTTTTAAAGCTTAAAAATACCACAGACTTTCAAAATACTGATTTTGCATTGATTTTGGTAGAACCAGAATTGTTCTGAAATTTGACTTGTCTGTCAGTCCAGGACTCTGTAGATTCTTCTTAGTAGTTAGGTGACAATCTCTGAGACTGCTTCAGTTTTAGCTCTGCAACTGACCATCTTTTATTTAGAAACTAATGTATTGGAGTAAGTCTGAGCAGATGAGGAATAACCTGTAAACTTCTTTCTTAATTTTGCAGTATGTGAGGAAGCTTTACCTGGTGTCAGTCTTGCTGCACTGCTTGGCTGTAACTGCAGTTTTAAATTTGCTACTGCTCTTTCTGTGAGTTTGCTCCAAGTGCATGGTGTTCTGCATAGGTCAATAATCCATGTCCCCACTATAGAGTGCCTTTTTCTCTTGCTTTGTATCAAAATGAATGGTTTGGTTTCCTGCTTCCCTGATACTGATGTTGAGTCTATCCTACTTGACTTCAGCTTCAATCTTTGTGCTTGTCCACATCTGTCTGAAATGGTTAGGGACGTGGAAATGTTATGAGTAAATCCAGAAGATGGGTCAGGCAGTACGAGGAGACAGAAAGAACATTTTATATTATATATGAGGGAATGATAAATTAAGTATGCTGGTGGTGTGTATATAAATCTGTACATATACTGTATGATTGGATATGGCTATAAAAACCATAATCAGCTAGGAAAGCAACTTGGATATTTTCTGTCAGAATCTTTCTTTGTAAAACAGTATTCCTTTGCTGAAACTGGAGCTAGAGAAATTTCCTGGGAAGCTGTTTGAAATATCTCACTTTCCTACTGGTAAGGTTATTTTAATTGTTTGAAATGAAATCGTGTGTCAATATTTTAGATATCAGAGAGTCTCAAAATGAGGACTTTGTGCTCTCTCTTTATATTTCTAGGGAAGAAATGAAAAATGACTCTTACATGAGAGGAACTCATTTAGTTTGGCTTAGTTCCATTTGAATTCAAAATTACTTAATTTTAAGGGGTGTAAAAATGTCTTTGCTTTACAGCCATGTCAACCAGAAGAGAAAAGACTTCCATCCAGACCTGTAATGATTACAGATATGCATGTAGAAAGATCCTTGTGGTTATCACCTCAGAGCTACAGTAATGATCTGTGAAAATTCATAGAATACTTCATAGCAAACTCAGACATTCTAAAGCTTGTAAGATGAGGAGCCTGTTTGACACTTTTATCCAAGGAAAGCAGATACAAAACACTGACCTGAACTCGTTGTAGGTGGATATAAATGAATAATAAATGTTAGAGGCAGTGTATGTTTATCTAAAATTTTGCATACTGGTGACTTAAGATGGAAGAAAAATTCAGAGGAAATTTTCATAGCCTTCAAGCGTTTTCTTTTTTGTCTTAATATTTGACTCAGAGTTATGATAATTACAAATAAATAGAGAGCATATGTTGTCTCTCAAAAAAAAAGTATTTTTTTTCTTCCTCCCACAAAAGATGGGCAATGTGGTGATTGTTTTCTGTCTGTAAAGTGATTATATCTTCTTACAGCTGAAGAGATGTGAGGACTTAATTTCATCTGTCCTCGGGAGATTAATTTGAAGTGTTACCTGTACTAAAAATGGACAGTTGTTACTTGAGTTATCTTTAGACAACATTGTTTTCTGTGGGTTTTGCTCCTTAAACCGGTTGCAAATTGGATCAGGGTAAGAACCACAGATTAATACACATTAATGATTGTATTTACACCAGGGCAAATTCTGTTAGTTTCTTCTCTTTTGTAGGCTCTATATTTGTGGGGAGTGAAGGTGATAAGATTTGCATGGAAAAGAGTTTGGGAATGAGCTCTGAGGCTTTAGTGCTTGACAAGCCCTGGGGCTATGAGTTGAAGGACAGGGAAGGTAAACAAACAAGCCTTGGGAGGGTGGGCCAGGATGTAGTTGTGTCGGGAATCTCAGTTGGAGGCCAGAGGATGTGGGGGGTTGTGAGAGGGTCTGCAACGTTGTGATTGGACTATTTGCCTGGAGAGTTTTACAGGGGCCAGTGAGATTGAACGTTGTACGTATGTGCAGGTTGGGAAAGTACCAAGCAGGTGGATAAAAAGGGCTTGGTTGTAATAAAGTTGGATTTTAGTCTCTGCATCAACTTGAGTCCGTGTCATGAAACACCACATATATTTATTTGGATAAAACATGAGAAAAGGTCAGGTCTGTATGTGCAGTCACCTTCTCATAGGGGAGGAGTGTGTGAGGTTGGTCTTTATGTACTAATGTGTTATAATATATGAAGGAATTGGTATATGGTCTCTTGTACAGAAAAGCCTGCCAGAATCCCCTGTTTAAGGGGGGAGTATTATAATAGATGCCAAGTGAGATGATGGGATGGATAATGTTCAGAGCTGCTCCAGTTTGTGCGTTCCCAGTGTTCACTCAGCCTGAGAAGCTGTTGCATTGCTATGGTGCAGAGCTGGAGATAATGCTGCAGTGCAAGCAGAAAGCCTTGACACTTCTGACCATCTGCTAGAGCAGAGAATACAAATAAGTTTTAAGGGAGCAAAGGGGGAGGTGTGGAATGAATGAGGTGGATGTTAAAAATTTAAATAATAGGTGTCAGCTAAGTTGGACTTGAAGAAGTTGAATGCTGACACAAAAGGGATACAAGAAAGTAGATGGCCACAGTGACAAAATGGGGGAGGTAGTCTCTCCAACTGCTACAGCAGCATCCAGAAAAATAACCAAATGAAAGATACTGAAGGGCTGCTGAAGGTCACTAATCCATCAAGAGCTAACTAGTTTATAAATGCCACTGACATTTCTATTGTATGTGCAAATGTTGAAAATGTCAATTACTACAATGAGTAGTACAATTTACTTGTGAAAGCTGATAAAACACAATAGGGAATATCCAGTTAATATAATGATTTCATTCAGACATCTAATGCAATGAAATTTTTCTGCTCAAGATTAGGAGTTGGATTAGGTGCTTTCTGATACAGCAAGGAAACAATAATTCTAAGGGATATAAAAAAAGCTTTTTTAGGTGAAATGTAATTTGAATTGTAGTAGTTGTAGGTTTCCTTTATATATTTTAGTACCTAATAAATATTCCAACAACAATGTAGATTAATTTTAAGAGAGTGTCTTGCTGGTACTACTCATGCTAATTTATAAGATTTGCAGCAATTACCATTCCTGAAAGCTAAAAAATAGTTATTTCATGAACACATAAAACAAGGCCTTTGGAAAGATTTAACAGGACTCTTAAAGTGAAATATTTGGCTCTCATATAATTTGAGCTTGATACAAAATTAAAGTGCACTGTCATTCCTGACATTCATAAAAATAAATTATTGTGTATTGTTTCCTTCTCTTTATTTCTGAATACAGATCAGTTTGCAGAAATCGAGATGTCATTCTCTTGTTTCTGAGGGTGTTGTAAGGTTGCTGTGTGCATATCCAAATAGCCAGTTAACCCCAGAACCAGAGAAGCATGTTTTATAAGCTTGTGTATTGTGAAATATGAAGACTAACCTTTTAAGTAACTGGAA
Organism: Pezoporus occidentalis; assembly: GCF_034315485.1. Taxonomy (NCBI): domain Eukaryota; kingdom Metazoa; phylum Chordata; class Aves; order Psittaciformes; family Psittacidae; genus Pezoporus; species Pezoporus occidentalis. The sequence continues at coordinate 2,514,364 of NW_026916263.1, forward strand.
CTTTTTGTAACACCCCCCCCCCTTCATAAATCTGATTCAGTTTTAGATGTTATTTCCGTATGTTACTGAGGATGTCTAATCTGCTGCCACTTCAGCAGGTGTAATATCTCAGAATCACAAAAAGGTTGAGGCTAGAAGGGACCACTGGGGCTCATCTAATCCAACCTCCCTGCTGAAGCAGGGTCACCGACACATTACTTAGGATTGTGTTCAGATGGGTCTTGAATATCTCCAGGGGAGTAGACTCCACAGCCTCTCTGGGCAACCTATTCCAATGCATGTAAAAAAAATCTTCCTCATATTCAGGTGGAACTTCCTGTGGTTTAGTTACATATGTCATATATGATACATAGCGATTTTTCCTTTTGCAGAGAAGCCGAAGAGATAGCACTTTAGAAGGAATTCACCTGTCTTCTGTTCAGAGGTATAGTCTTGACTGTAGTGAAATCAGCGAGAAAAACATGGGTTGATTAGTGAGGCAGGATTTATTTTATCAGTGAAATTTGGCTAGAATTTCCCTTTGAGTGTTTAAACAGAATTATTTGCATATGCTCTTCCCTCTGATGTTTATTCTCCTGTTAAGTTTTCAGGTATGTGTATATATATATATATGTATGTACACTGTGTGGTACCTGATAAACGTAACTTACTTTTTCATCTTATTTAGGGATCCTGTACTGGCCACCGTAAAGTTTGAAATCTACAATATTTTTTTATAATCAGCAGGAAGTAAAACACTGTAAGTCTATGTTTCATAATTTTTTTATCAGGTCTGATAAAAATTCTGCACCAGAATAAAGATTGTTCTCTCAAAATGATGTCATTTTGCATAATGCTGTATATAAATGGTATAATGTCATATATAAACTGTTTGAAGTTCAATGGGGAAAAATCTTCACTGGTTTTATAAGCCAGCACTTTATAATTAAATGAATTTGTATTTTAGAAGATAAGAAGAGCTGTATAAAGTGTTCTCAGTTTAAATCTCTAAAAGTTAAATGCTCTAGCAATGTCATAGTCTTTTGCTAAAGTTAGGTAGATCAAAAAAAACAACCACCATCACATGGTTACTCCACACACATCCAAAATGTTCTTCAATCATTTCAAGTTCAGGTAGAGAATTAAAACTTTTAAAAGAAGTAAACTAGTTCACCTTGACTCCAAGGGAGGAAACAAACGGAAGATGACAGTGTGGATTAAGCCAACCAGGCATACATGATAAAGCGTGTAATACGTAGTTGTAATTATGCAAGTGTAAGAATGAAAATGACAAAACTTCTCTCAGCCTCTGACAGTAGCCATGGGAATAATTTAGTTGTAAGCTTTAGCCATTCTTCTCTTCAGGTGTTCAGAAAGCATGCTTTGTGCTGCAAAGCAGCTATTCCACAACATGTCAGAAAATAAAACTGGATGGTTTTGCTGCAGGTAATGTATTCTTAACAGGAACATACTGCAAACTCAGTGCACACCTAAGTAAAGATTCTGAAATTGATGATACTCTTCAGAATGATGCTTTCACAATTAGGCAATAGTACATGTCCCCTGAAATGTGGTTGATAATAACATGGTAGCAATTCTTCAGTTTCACTTGAAAATTCAGGTTACTTTTTCTAAGAAAGAATGGAAGCCTGGGGACTATTTCCATGTGTGTGCTTCAGCTGCTCTGCTTGCAAACAGTCTTGCTGTTCCAAATGTTGCCCCATGAGCATGTACTGCCATAGTCCCAAGGAGCTCCAGAATTTATGCTGCATGTGCCCCGCTGAGATTTTGAAGTGGCTTTTGTACAATTTGACAGTTCTTTCTCTTCTCATTGTGATGCCTGTGTATATGCCACAGCATTCTTGCTCTTATGAGGTGGTGAGGAGAGCATGCTGCTTACCAGACTGTATATCCAGTTATTTGCAAGTGATACAAAATACACATCCCAGAAGCAAATTTATGTAGCAGAATGAAAGGAAAATCATGCTGTTAACTTTTCAAGTGTTAGAGAGACAACTAGTGCCAGGCTGGCTGTAAGCCATGTTTGTGAATCCTGGTCTTCAGCTCCTGCTTGACTGACCCATAAAACTGCAAAATTTTCTAATTGTATCAACAGCTTAGTCCAGTAACACCAGTTGCCTGGTATTCACTTGCTTCAACCATTATCAAGATCCTACTTTTTTGTAACTATCACAAGCAAGCTTGAGATCAGAAGGTAATTTCTGATGGTGTCCTGAAAGAGCAGACAGCTTCAGGGTAGGAAGCGGTGTTCTTACTGTTCTGAGGAGATGAGAACATGCTACTTACCAGACTATATCTAGAATCCCAAATGTAAAGGAGAGAGGAAATAGGGGATGCTTCATTTGCAGTAGTAGCTTCATTTGCAAGAACTTTCTGAGAAGATTCACCAAGTGTAGCTCACTGACATGCTGTCACTGAGTTTTGCTCATGGAATCTGCAATCAGTGCAGTATTTAAGGATATATTCAGCCCACATCTGTAAGTCCGAGTTAAGTCTTCATCTTTAGCATGGTTGTCAAAATAAGAGGAAGACCAACCTGAGAGTCTCCCTAGCTGTGGAATGTGATTCGTCCTCAAAATTCAGTGCTATGTGTAGATGCTCTTTCCTGTGCAAAGCAAGATGCGCCTTGGTCAGCATGAGATGCATTTTACCATCTATGTGCACATCAGTTGTTACTTTAATCACTCTGAACATGCAGACAAAGCAGCACTGAAAAAAAAGCTGAACTAAATTTTGTGGTTTAGTATAGATATAGTCACCTTATATGTGAAGTTCTAAAAAATAATTCAGTCAAAATTCTTCCTTGACTACTGAATTATTTTTAGAAATTTTGAAGTAAATCTGATAAGTCATTCATAGGTTATAAGTATTTCTGAAAATGTGTGTTTTAAAAATTTGACACTTTGTGAAAAACAGTATTTTTAAAGTCATCTTAAAATAATGTGATACTTTCCCCCAGTGCTGTAACAATAGACATATACATATCCTCAGTACAAGAGAGGTCATTGAATCATGGAATGGTTTGGGTGGAAGGGACCTTAAAGTCCATCTAGTTCCAACGCACTGCCATGGGCAGGGACACCTTCCACTAGACCAGGTTGCTCCAAGCCCCATCCAACCTGGCCTTGAACATTGCCAGGGATGGGGCAGCCACAGCTTCTCTGGGCAACCTGTGCCAGGGCCTCACCAACCTCACAGAGAAGAACTTCTGCCTAAGGGCTCATCTCAGTCTCTCCTCTGTCAGGTTAAAGCCATTCCCCTTGTCCTGTCCCTACAGGCCCTTGTCCAAAGCCCCTCTCCAGGTCTCTTGTTGCTCCTTCATGCACTGGGAGCTGCTCTAAAGCTTCCCTGGAGCTTTCTCTTCCCCAGGCTGAACCAGCCCAGCTCTCTCAGCCTGTCTCCAGAGCAAAGCTGCTCCAGACCTCACAGCATCTCCGTGGCCTCCTCTTTACTTGCTCCAACAGTTCCACGTCCCTGTTTGTGGTGTTGCCCCAGAGCTGGACACAGGACTGCAGGGGGGTTCTCCCCAAAGGGCAGTAGAGACATGTAGTCATGCTAAAGTTAGTACAACAAAGGGTCATCATGATGATGATGATGAAGATGAAGGGACTGGAGCATCTGTCTTGAGGAAAGGCTGAGACAGCTGGGATTGCTCAGCCTGGAGATTAGAAGGTTTCGGAGGGAAACTCATGAATATATATGGATACCTGAAGGTAGGGTGCAAAGAGGACAGAGCTAGGTTCTTTTCAGTGCCCAGTGGTAGAACAGAATAATACATATTGATTGGAAAATCATTCCACAGCATTACCATAAAACCATGGATGTGTGTTACTTAGATACCTTAGTGATTTTTTTTGTTACATTTCTATATGCTTGTCCTTCTCTAGTTTCATTTGATATTAGAATACCCTGGGTTTACGATTGTAGTATTTTTGAGCTTGAATTAAAAGCGCAAAAGGTGCACTCAGTGTTACTTGTTTGATTTGAGATTAGTCAAGGTTTAAAAATAAAAGACTAAGAAATGGGTCAGATTAATTGAGTGATGAATGTACAGAAAAGAGATGTGCTGGGGACAAAAATACTCATGCTTTTGAATGTTGCCCAGCCAGGTACAAAATAGTCAAACTTGGAAGAAATTGTTTCTCAGTCATTTTAACCTATTTTAATTAAGCTGTGGATTTTAGCTTTTGTATTGGGAGGAAGGGGAAGTAAAAGAACTGTTAAGGTGTGAGAGCTAATACAAATAAAATTCTTATAATGAAAAAAAATCAACGTTTATGGTGACAGAGAAGATATCAACTACCCTTAAATGACTAAAATCCTTCTTTGTAGCTTGAATTTTTAAAATGTTTATTTTGCATTTGCATTTCACAGTTCTCAAGAAAATTGTGACTGAATTGATATTTCCAGCTTGTTTTCCTTAGCCAGAAGAAATGCTGTTAACAGCGAAGACAGAGGGAAAAGATAACAAATTATTGTTATCCTTCTTTTACCTTTGTTTTTCTAGCAAAACTAGATTTCAAAGAAGGATGTTGGACACTTAAGGAGCTTGTAAATAACATCTCAGCTGATTTTACTGTTTTCGTGTTAAACAAATTGTGCTTTCCAATTTTATAACTGTAATGGGTCCTTTTTTGCTGAATTATTGGACTGATGCTCCACTTTTGCTTTATGCATTTTTAAAGCTGTTATTTATGGTTTAAATGTTTTCAGCATCCTGGCTACGTTTAAGTCTTTGATTTTCATAGACTAGCGTTGGTGTCTTAGCATAACATTGATAATACGTATTTCACTGGCATTTTGCTTCTGGAAATGAAGTTTGAATGACTTAAAAATAAACAAAATAATAGAAAATGAGATCAGGCACAGCGTGAAAAAGGAGGAAGCATTTTTTGAAGAAGGCAAGATGCGGAAAAATGAGAAAATAACAAAAGCCAGATTCCTTGGGCTAAAGGCAGGACATCAAAACCATTTGTATGTAAGTGTTAATTGCCCTGTGACATAGATAATCTGTTTTTAAAGAGGAAAAAAAAAAATTACTAGCCTGGGGAAGTATTACCATGTTTCATCATATCCTTTTGAATGTTTTCTTTCTCAAGAATATGTGCTACTGATATTTGTACATGTAACATTAAGTATGGATTTGTTCATTGACATAAACACCTTAAAATTATGGACTAAAGTAATGTCAGATCTGTGTGATCATTAAGGGTTTCAATCCTGTACAAAAGGAAAAACTGCACCCGTATTCTTGTCAGCTAGAATGCTGGGAAGCAATATGACTGCCATTTTGATTACAGTGGCTGATATGAGTCTTAAATACTATAGATCAGGCAGTCTGCTTGATGCTAGCTGAGACCCTTGTTCCCAGTCTTTATGGTGTGGTTTAAATTCACAAAGTTTCATAATACAGGCTTACCTTATTCTCAAGAAATGGCTGAAAAGGACAAATGGACAAAGTGATTGCTGTGATTGATAAATGGGTCTATATTGTACACACTCTAGGACAAGGAAGGGACAAAATAACATGTCGGGCAGGAACAAAGGGAATTGCACCCAATATTTGCAGTTCTGGTCCCATTGAAAGCAGTGACCTTAATAGCTACTAGTGGTTTTTGAAGCTTGCCCATATGACAGAAGCTGACCTGTTAACATTTTGGAAGGAGACCTCTGTGTATGTCTCTCTCCTCCTTTTCCCTTTTCCTTATATCCTGTGTTCTGTAGGGAGTGGGTCTGAGTACACATGCTGGGAGTGAGCTCTTCGTGTACTCTGGTATAGTCTGCCATGTCTTCAGTCTGCGTGAGCTTCTTGGAGGGTATCTGCTCCCCAACTGCAGCAAAGGCTTTTGTTTGGTTTGGTGGGCTTTTTTGTTTGTTTTAAGTGAGGAAAGAGATCTTGTCAAGTTGCCTTGATTTCTTAGTTTAGGAACCTGAACTTCTGAAAGAATTTACTAAGACCAAGCGAATTTTGTCAGATTAGGGGATGAAAACTGGTTGCAAGTGACTGCCTTGTAAAGTTGTTTTAGTAGCAAGCGTAGGAGAACATACTGGAAAAAAAGTAAAAATCCTGGGTCTTTTTGAATTTATGAGAATTTTGCCAGTACTGCCAAAATCTTACCCAAAACATTGTATTTTGGAGGTCATTATTAACTAATGAAGGAAATGGTGTGCCTTTTAGATCAACTTGTGTTTGCAGAATAGTGAGAGGTTAATTTGAAGAGAGACATTTTAATGGTGGGTATAATATAGGCGTACATCCACTTATTTTTCTTTCAAAGGCTGTTCCTTTAGAACAGAATTAATGCCACATAAGGTCTAGAAATATTTAATGTTATGCAAGACCTTGTTCTAGAGAAAATTCCTTGGAATTACAGTGTTAATTGCAGATTATCTGAATGGCATTTTTTTGGTCTTCATTTCTCTCAGTAAGTTCCAGCAGCAGGCATAATGTAACACTATTGGCATGCTACTAGTTGCCAGAGAAATTAAGACTAATGAACTAGCCTTAAAAATGTATTTCATGTGTTACAGAGGTTAAAGCTTTGAGGTGAAATCCTTGTTCCACTGTGAAACAGGCAGCCAGTGAGCCTGTAGGGTTTTTCATCAGTTATTTTCTGATCCTTTTAAAGGTGTGGTTTTGAGGCATACTTATTTACTTACATGCCTGAGGAAGTGATAGTGACGCTAAATAGCTTAGGCATTATCTTGGGAATATGTTTCTTTAGTGTGGCTGGCAGTATCTATTTGAGCAACATCACTTAAGTAAGATTAGCTATGTGCATGACATCTACATTGTATTTTGTTTCATGATATGAGGAAGTTGTTTTTTTGATTTTATTTGGTGTTTTACTGAGTGAGACATGGCAAGGAATAATGATTTTGTTAGCTGCATTGGGAGAAAAGGAGGAAGAATGGGAAAGCAATGGGTGGAAATATGTTATCCCCCCTTTCTTCCCCTCTGCCAAGGGAAGAAATGCATATACATTTTATGGAGACTAAATGTGTTTGCAGGGAAATAAGTGAATGTTGTTTTACAGAGGGGTCTTCCTAGGCATAAATGTAAGTAAGTCACGCGCTGAATCAGAGGGACTTGTCACTGTTACGGCAATGATTTTCAGAGAGGGGGAATATCACAACTAGGACAATTACAGTTATGTGGAGTGATCACATCCCCACCCTGAGATTAGCTTCTTTTCAAGAAGGTGTTCTGTGTCTGCCTAAAGCAATGACAATTCATCCTTGTCCTAAATGTAATAACCTAGTTTCACTCTTCTTCACTCATGCACCTACACCTACATCTACACAGATTCATTTCTCTGTAGGCATTTGTTTGCTTTCTTCTACTTTTCTGCTGAAGATGGACCAAAATACCTAGGACCAAAAATACCAAAATACTTACGACCAGAATCTGGGACTGATTCTGTTCCATGCTGCAACACTATTGGTGATGACTGTGGGGCAGCACTGGAAGGAGGAAGGTGAACATGAGAAATTTCTGGTTGCAGTGATGGCAGCTGTTTAGTTGGAGAGACTGAGTGCTAAAAGCAGACAGATTTTGCAGCACAGATATGGCACAACTAAAATAATATGGACCTCCATGTATATTTAATGTGTAAAGAAACAGTCTGGTTCACAGTATTTAAGCAAGGAACTAAGTTGTTCACTCACTATCACGATTTAGAATCCTAAAATACCCAACCAATGATTAAATATAAATCATTTGAATACTTTTCAGTTCTTTGCAGCACTGGTTGCCATAGTTTGACCAAGTACTGTCCCTCGACATCCCACCATAGGGCCTCCCAAAAAAACAAATGTAAGAGAAAACTCAGAGCTGGAAAATATTTAGAAATATAACCCAAGAAGCTTAAAATTGTGCTGGCTTCATTCCTTTGCAATGATATGCTTTGTTTTCCTCAATCCTTTCATTATCTTTTCTTTTGTCCCTATGTTGGAATTAACCAGATTTCCAAAAGAGAGGTCATCCAGAGTGCCATCTAGTTGCAAGCCTCCAGTCATGACGATTGTAGGTTTTAAGAACAGGTTTAATAAGTTTTGTGTGAAAATGCATGTGATTTTCCCTGCTCTTGGGCAAGGAGATGCCCTAGGTGACCTCTGAAACTCTGTCTGTTTTCCATGGTTATCTGATTTATATAGTAGTGGCTCATTTCTTTGTCCCTCCAGACTAGATATTAAGTTCCTGATCCTTTTCAGTTTGCTGTGATGATTACAGCAAATACAACCTTATCTCAGATCTTGCAGGTCTGTGTTCCTCCAGAGTTGTAGTAGAGCTGACCATTGAGTGCTAGGCTTTTGCAGAGCACAATCTTGATTTGAGAGAAAAACAAAGGAAAGAAAAACAGACAATTTAAAAGCAGCTATCTTACTGGAAGTTATGCATTGGCTACTTCAGTTTTTCACTAGTAAAGACAAATTTTTCATCAGTTTTTTATTTATATAGTGGAGCATTTTGAGCTGTTCTTGAGTGGCATCAACCAAGTTGTTGTGTCTACTAATAAGATCTGCGTGAAGATACAAATTAGGTCCGACAGTCGCCTGCGTTAGCCTGGTATAGCACTTGAGCTGATAAGCCTTCTTCTCATTCTGATTTAGCTTTTTTTTTATTGCTGCATAGTGACAGATTTGTACAGGATTGTGCATTTCAACTCTGAATCTTATGATGCCTTCATATTTTTGGTTTTCAGGCTTACTGTTTCTAAACAACATATATCATTTTGCAGTGGTGCAAAAGGAAACTTCCAGATTTATTTATTTGCCCTGTAATGTATGTCAATTACCTTATGCTGTTTCCAGGCTCCCAGACATTATGATGATTCATCATGTTTAGGCAACAGATCTATTTCAAAAGACCACAACATTGAACATCCTCATATTTTAAGGTCCATGCTTCCAACAGCTTGTAATTGCCCCTATGATGATTTTCAATCATAAAAGTTGTTTTGATGAGAACATAAGTTAACTTTGGGAATAAGATCAAAGTATTTTTTTTGAAAGACACAACAGTTTAATTCCTTTTTGAAGAAAAGCACAGCTATTGGTCTGGAAGTATTTGTGTATTCACACTGAGAGCAGATAAATCTTTTTCTGGTTTAAGCAGATCAACACATGAAAGTCTGGTAGAGCTTGATTTCTAAATGAACCATTTTTGTTTTGTTTTTCTGTGTAACTAACCTCCTGAATCACAATGAAGTGGAAAAAAAAAAAAAAAAAAATAGCAAAACCGAACCCATCATTACTAACCATGGAGCCAAATCAAATTACCAGTTTGGAATAATTTCCAATTGCTGTTTCTATAAGGAAATTAGACCCAAATGATTAGAACATACTATCTCCATAATTCTGAGAAGTGTTTCCAATTCCTTGAATCTGTATATAGCACAATCAGTCCATTTTCAGAAGAAATGACCTTGTACCACTGTTAAAACAGATTTGAATCCAAAACATTACATTGCAGAAGTAGAATTGTGAAAGTCCTCATGCAAAAAGAATGGGTCTCCACAGGTTGTATTGATGCTTGTCTTGATGGTTGAGATTTGTAATTGGCTATTAACAACAGATCATTGCCGTCATCTTTCTTGCCAGAATGAACATCTGCTGTTGTGCGAGTTCCATGAAGACCAGCTCTGTACACAAGACCTCTGGTATCATTCCTATTTTAATGTACAGTGCATTCAGTCCTTGCCTTGCACCATGCATTCAGTGAAGATCGGTTTACACTTCAGTCCACAAAATCTTTACTCACATCTCTAAGTGCAGCTTGCTAAGTTGAGTATATTTCTAGTAACAGAAGCAACCTTGCTGCTTTCCCCTCTGTGGCTGCAAAGCTTACCCAGGAATTGGTAAATCTCCAGCTGTTGGCCCAGCTGCAGTTACTTCTGTCAAAACTTGTGTCAAATTTAGGTAGTTTAAAAATACCTTGGAAATAGCTGTATCTACTGTGGGCATACCTATCTGTCCTAATGCTTCCTGGTTATGACTGTCAGGCGGTTGAGACTCAACCTGCTGGTGCTTCTGTTAGGGAGCAAGGACAACATCTTATACTGCCATGGATCTTGTCAATATTGGAAATATAGACTAATGAATCTAAAACAGTTCCTTTAAAAGCTGGTTATGTTAATTTAAGGACTGTTGTAGCTGCTCACAAATTTGGAGGTCAATCCTTACTACACCAGATCAGGAGCTGTGGCCCAGCTACATGCAGTCTGGTTTTTTGTGAGTTAATTCTTTTGCTGCTTTTAATGGTGATGCCAGAAATACTAAATAGACCTTACATTTCTACTTATTTTTGCTGTAGAGTACAGCACTCTGTAATTGTGCCGCTTTGCATATTGCTGTCTGTCCCTTCTGCTTTTAGGTTTCTGAGACAGCAGATGCTCAGAAATCCCAGCAAAAGGTCCCTAGTCATGCTCTGAGTAACTTCGCTGTTTATGTACAGGTGGTTTGCTTGTATATGATCCATTATTTGCAGCCATTTTATGCAGGCAGTGTATCATGTCTGTAATTTTGATGTAAGCCTCGTACTCTTAAGCCTTCCAATGTTAAGAGACTTGCACATAAGCAGAAGTTGCATTTAACTTGCAGTGTTCTTCACTGATATATATGCTGACTAACATTTGTACCAGACACGGGTATTGCTTACACTGCCCATTTCAGAAGTGTCCCTTTTGATGTCCTTCTATATTCCTTTCAAAACAGCATGGTTCTCATGTTGCAATATAGAATATCCATATCCTTTACTGTTAGCACCTCCCAATTTTAAGACCTATTGTTATAAATGGGTGTTAAGACAGGCCATGAAGGTAATAGCCTCTGGCAGAGGTGCAAGGGCTAGTAGCTAGACATGAGTTTAGAGTGATAAGCTAGGTACTGCAGCAGATTCACATGTTTTGCAGATTTACATGTTTTGCTGTTACCTCTGAAACATTTCAGGACAGTAGCAAGATGAAACTGAGCTCCAACACTGGTAGTTTGCACTTTTGCAAGCCAAAAATGTGATTTATATTTACCTTCATATTGTGTTAGGAGGAGTGCCAGACACCAGTGTCAGCCAGCTGTAAGCATCTCTTTTAATCCCACCCTGCCAACCTTCAGCCTGCCCTATTATTCTTTTTCACTCAGTGAAGGAGCCAATGAACCCTCAGCGGAGCCAGATTTTCAACTGTTATCTTTCTCTTTTCCCACAGACAAACCCGGGGTAGGTGGTCCATTCACAAAATGCTTTGTTCTGCCAGGAAGAATATTCTGATTCTATTGTTAACAAGTTTTCACAGTTCATAAAGTTTCCCTCCTGAGCAGAAGTCTTGCTCTTCACTATTTTTGAGGACACAGAGGTAAGTATGTGTCTGTTTTTTTTTGATTTTTTTTTTTTCTTTTTGGTTAAAGGAAGGGTTGTCAGTTCTTTGCTATCAAGGTAGTTCTGATGCTGCCAGCAGGAAACAGGAAGGTACCTTTTGAGTTTGGATGATTATTATGAGTTGATTTCCAGGCTGAAATTTCCTGACAGTATTTCATGTTAAAGATTTTTCTTTGGGTCTGTGTTATAGTCAGACTGCTGCAGGCAGCATTTGTTAAGACCTGTTGTTAACCTGTCCTCCTTCCAGTCTGCAGAAAGCATCCACGGTCAAAAGTTGCATTACAGGATTTAAAACAACATTAACACTTCCTTGTCTACCACAGATACTTTCCTCTCACCTCCACCCTTGCTGTTAGTGCTGTAGATACCTGTAGTTCATTGTGTAGTGCTTTCAGAATCCAGTATCATTGGTCAATTGGTGGCTACTTAAAAAAGTCACATTTCTTAAACTGCTTCTGGCTTTTCGTAAATGCATTCTTAGAGACACCTGATATGTGTGCCCTAGTGTCAAGGAATAACATAAATAGGACCCCTAGAATCTTTGTTCTGATATTGATTTTGAAAAAAAAATATAATCAAAAGGGAAAGTAAAAAGATTAAATAGAAAGTTTTGTTTTTTTTTTTTTTGTTTGTTTTTTTTTTTAATAGTATGTGTGTACATATTCTCAGATCCAGTCAATGAGGAAAAGCTGCTGTCATTTCTGGTCACAGGTATGTAATTGTGTTGGTATGGGAACATATCACATATGTATGTGCAGTTGTCCGAAGAAATTTGCTTTTCATTTCACTGCTGGAAAAACAGTGATCACAGAGTGATACTTTAATCGCAGAGTGAGGCATTAGATGATAATAGAAATCTATAATACTGAAAGATAAGCCAGAAAGATATTTATGAGGTAAAGAATGAGAATAGGTTTTCGAAAAAGCATTGAACTATTTTTTCCTGCTAATTTCAAACACTATCTAGATACGCTTGATAATCCTGTTAGGCAAACATTTGAATCATCTTCTTGTCTGAAGCTAAAATCAAATATGTTTGTTAAAGCATGAGAGTTTTATAATTCTCCGTAGCAATGAAGAAATGTCTACCACTAAGGCAATTTCCAAACAGTGAAAACTTTTAATAAGGTCCTTGTCTTCCCTTTCCTGCTGATTTTAGCTATTTTGGCTTTCGGGATAAGTGAAGGAGACATTGGTGTGAAGTTTAAGTCTGAGAGGGGTGGCAAGCTCATGACAGCAGGTGAGACTGAGAAGAATCCTGTGGGAAGTAGCTAAGATTATTTCTGGTCCTCAGGGAAGCTCTGTGACAGTCTGGTGATGCAAACAGCATGGAGACTGAGCTCCTTCCCTGCCAGCCCTGGCCTTGCTGCTTGCGCTGTCTGTCTCACTGTCCACCAAGCTCTCCTGGGCTGTCCCGGAAGAAACCACTGCAGGTATTAGGCAGTCCAGCAGTTGGAGAGGGGAGGTGGGAGGAAATGGTGAAGGTTGTCTGTGTCAACTTGTATGGAAGAAATAACAGAGAAGCAAATATGGAGGCAGATGCAGGGTGCAGTCAGATATGCTGGCAGTAATGTTGTGGAGAGGAATGCCTCCTCAGTCTGAACAGGGAGAGAACTAGACTGCCATAAAATTACATTTTCAGGTTCAAGAATGAGGGCAAATAATTTTTCTAGTACAGGGGCTGTGGATTTCTGTGGAGTGGAGGGGATTTCTGCTGGAGAGGATTATAGATTGTGAGTTAGGCTTGTGTTTGCTCTCTAAATGGACATCCTTTTCTGCCGCTGTTGAAAACAAAAGAAAAGGTGCAGTATTATCCATTGGTCTGACCCTGCCAGTCATTTCCTGTGGTCAGGTGTAGCACTGTGCATTGCCAAGTAAACATGAGCAATATCTTCCATGCATTTTTTTCAGTGAAAAAGAGGAAACTGATCTAAAGTTAAGCTATTGTTTGAATTCAAACTAGATCAACTTTATTGATCTAGGTCAAATGTAATGATTAAGAGCACAATTCACTTAGCCCTCTTTCAGATTCTTAGTGAGTGACTTGAAGCAGTTCTGACTTTATTGCTAGTTTCTAAAATGTTGTTAGAGACAGAATAATAGCAAAAAAAGCTTTTCTCATCTGTTCTCTGTTTAAAAAATGAATTACACAATTCTGCAGATTCAGACTTAAGGTATAGGTTCAGGGCTGTTGTGTTGTTTTGGAAAGGTTTTCTGGGAATATTTTATTGAGTATTTTTACTGGTTGGTATATTGTGATGTACCACAAAGGCAAAAGGATACCTGTACTATTGTTTCCTTTTTTTTAAAAAAAAATAAAAAAAATAATTGTAGTTTTGTTTTTTTGTTTTCTTTTTACAAAGGTGTTTGTATCATGCAAAAACCCATCCAAACTCTACAGCTGCAAGTGCACAAAATAGATAGAACGCCTGGTTCAGGGTCTGGAGAGGTATTTGCAATGAAGTGCAAATGTACATAATGTCTTTTACACCTTAAAATGGTAACTGGAGATATGCTTTATTTTCTGAAACTATTAATTTTCTATCACAGAAATCACAAATGGATATTCAGTTGTTATTTTTCTACCATCTTATGTCAGCTCTATGTTGACTGTGTAGGAATCATATCCTAATTATCTTTTTCATTGTCCTACCCATTGTTTTACATATAAAAAATGGTGGGAGTGAGCGTGCAGAGAGAAATGTGTTCAGTGAGTAGTCAGAACTGTGAAATAAGTCACTGGAAAGAAGAGCGGGAGAAAGGGAAATAAATGAACTAGACAGATACAGTTTAAAAATCTATTAAATACAGATGCAGCTGTGATAAAACCAAAAGAAAAAGTATTTCTCTCACATGGGGATTATCTTAACATTAATTAGCTACTTGCTTGTTGCCTAATAGTCCTGACAGATGGTGGTGTGGTTTAACCCTAGCCAGTAACTGAGCCCCACTCCTCCCTTGTGTGATGGGGGAGAGAATTGGAAGGGTAAAAATGAGAAAACTCGTGGGTTTAGATAAAGACAGTTTAATAGGCAAAGCAAAAGCCACATACTCAAACAAAAAAAAAAAAAAAAAAGGAATCCATTCACAACGTCCCATGGTCAGGCAGTTCAGCCATCCCCAAGACAACAGGGTTCCATCATGTCTAATAGTGACTTGGGAAGACCATCACCATCACACCATCATCCTCTTCCTCCTTCCTCTAGCTCTACATGCTGAGCATGATGTTCTATGGTCTGAGATATCTCTTGGGTCAGTTGGGGTCAGCTGTCCTGGCTATGCCACTCCAACTCCTTGTGCACCCCAAGCCTCCTCACTGGTAGGATAGGGTGAGGAGCAGAAAAGTCCTTGGCTGTGTGTCAGCACTGATCAGCAGTAATGAAATCACCCTGATTAGCAGTAATGCTAATTTAATCCCCTGTGTGATCAGCACTGTTAATGCTAATTTAATCCCCTGTGTGATCAGCACTGTTTCCAGCACAAACCCAAACCAGAGACCCACACCAGCTACTGTGGAGAAAATTAAATCTATCCCAGCCAAAACCAGCACAGATGGAAAAAAATGTGTCTGCAGTGCATCTTAATGAAGCAAGCATATAAAAGAAAGCTGCCAAACAGATGCCATGCTGAAAAAAGAGAGACATTCAGGGCTAAAAGGGTTAGAAGTTCAGATTCAACTTGTTTTTTCATTATTTGCACCAGACTGTAACTGAATTTTTTGTGCATCTGACTAGAAGCAGGAAAGGTTGAGAAATGGTCACCAGTTCCCTTCATTGGTATGCACACTTAAACTGCTTCAGTAGACTACATGACAGCTCATTTTTGACCCTAGATACTAAAAATAATACTTCATCTGCAATTCTGGAGTCAGTGCCTCTGTGAGTTTTTTCCCCTAGGGTCTGAATGACTTCATGGCTTGTGAGCCTTGTGCCACGTGCTCACCTAAGTTCAATCAGCTTGGATCTGCTATGTTCATCCAGTGCTGCACAAAAGATAAGACCCTTACAATAGCTGTGAGGTTCCTGGAGGGCTTCCTGTAGGGGTAGCTGAATCCTACAGGACTTGTGTATGAAATTGTGCTGCTGAATCTGAGCTGTTGTTAGCTTGTCTAAGGTTGTCTGAGTGATCATTGTACCAAGCTCTGAGGTACATGAGCTTGTAATTTGCTGTAAAGAGATTAGAAAATTTGCAGTTAGCACAGACAAAATACCTCTGTGTTGCTTCTAGGTCCAAGCTAAGATTAATGGCATGTAATTAACATATTTTTAAACCTCTATTCAATCATATGCAATTTTAAGCATGTAAGATTGACTGCTGTGCTTCCTAAAGCCTGGTGCATTTAAGTGTACTGCTTCTGTAATTCCTGCACCTCTGAAAATAGGATCTGATATAGCTAGAGCCTATTGACCTTTGTGCCAGGCATGATGATGGGTCTATCTGGATAGCTTATTACAGAAGGAGATGTTGAGGAGTTAGATCTACATGAATGGGAGTGTTGGATTTCATGTTCTGTTGGCTTTTGGAGATTAAGCTGCTGTGCAATTTTATTTTTGCTCTAAAGATCTGTTTCAAGCTTGCTCAGAATCTTAGGTGGACGTCCCTTCTTACTATAGCATGCTTTCATGTAATAGCTGAATTTTCTCCATATCATAAAGAGATGAAAAATGAGTGACAAAATTATGATAATTAATACAATATATTATGTATTATACCATTTTATAATAAAAAAAATAATAGAATCTCAGAGAAGTAAAATGGCTTTTCCTTCTGTTCAAAGAAAGGAAGCCTTTTACCTGGTGTTGATTCTTATGCTGCTTTGTGCTGACTGTATCTTAAATCAAAATTTGATTCTTAAGTTGTCGTGGTTTAAGCCCAGCCGGCAACCCAGAAAACCATGCAGCTGTTCGCTCACTCTCCCCCCTTCCTCCCCACGCTCCCAGAGGGATGGGGAGGAGAATAAAAGAATGTAACTCCCATGGGTTGAGATAAGAACAGTCCAGTAACTAAGGTATAAACCCAAACACCATCAGATGGGCAGCACCCATCAGTAAACAAGGCATACTGCTTTTCACTTTCTGACAGTTTATTATATGGTGGGGCCTCTTCAGCATGCATCACCTCCCCCTCTGGTGATGTTCCAAAATCTGTGCCCTCTGGCCAGTCCATGATGACTTCTAGAATGCCTGGATGACTGGGATTTCCTGTTCGAGCTCGTTGTGTAATTAGTGCAGCTCACTTACTCCATGTAGCATCCGTTGCATGATGTGTAGAGGAGACCCCGCCTTTGAGCATCAAGCCCAGCACGGGCAACCGGGGTGCCAGGAGGAGCTGTGCTTCAGTGCCAATCACTTCCAAAGCAGCTCGAACCCCTTCACAGGCTGCCAATATCTCTTTCTCAGCTGGGGTATAGCTGCCCTCAGATCCATGGTATCCCTGACTCCAAAAGCCAAGGGGTCGACCTCGAGTCTCCCCTGGAGCTTTCTGCCAGAGGCTCCAGGTAGGACCGTTCTCCCCAGCTGCAGTGTACAGCACATTTTTCACATCTGGCCAGGTCCGGACTGGTCCAAGGGCTACTGCGTGAACTATCTCACGTTTAATTTGCTCAAAGGCTTGTTGTTGCTCGGGGCCCCATTTAAAATCATTCTTCTTCCGGGTCACATGATAGAGAGGGCTTACAATCGAACTGTAATTTGGGATGTGCATTCTCCAGAACCTCACAGCACCCAAGAGAGCTTGTGTTTCCTTCTTATTAGTTGGTGGAGACATTGCTGTTATCTTGTTGATCACATCTGTGGGGAGCTGTCTATGTCCATCTTGCCATTTTATTCCCAAAAATTGAATCTCCTGTGCAGGTCCCTTGACCTTACTCCGTTTTATGGCAAAATTGTCTTTCAGCATGATTTGGATTATTTTTCTCCCTTTCTCAAAGACTTCTTCCACTTTATCACCCCACACAATAATGTCATCAATGTATTGCAGGTGTTCTGGAGCTTGCTCCTGTTCTAGTGCAGTCTGGATCAGTCCATGGCAGATGGTAGGGCTGTGTTTCCACCCCTGGGGCAGTCGTTTCCAAGTGTACTGGACACCCCTCCAATTAAAAGCAAACTGTGGCCTGCACTCTGCTGCCAAAGGAATTGAGAAAAATGCATTGGCAATATCAATCGTGGCATACCACTTGGCTGCCTTTGACTCCAGTTCATACTGAAGTTCTAGCATGTCTGGGACGGCAGCACTCAATGGTGGTGTGACTTCATTCAGGCCACGATAGTCTACTGTTAGTCTCCATTCTCCATTAGACTTTCGCACTGGCCCTATGGAACTATTAAAGGGTGAGTGGATCATACTGATCGCGCCCCTGACTCTCCAGTCTACGGATCAGCTGATGGATGGGAATCAGGGAGTCTTGGTTGGTGCGATATTGCTGCCGGTGCACTGTTGTGGTCATGATTGGCACTTGTTCTTCAACCTTCAGCAACCCCACAGCAGAAGGATCTTCTGAGAGCCCAGGCAAGGTGGACAGCTGCTCAATTTCCTCAGTCTCCAAAGCAGCAATACCAAAAGCCCACTGGTACCCTTTTGGGTCTTTGAAGTACCCTCTCTTGAGGTAGTCTATGCCAAGGATGCATGGAGCCTCTGGACCAGTCACAATAGGGTGCTTTTGCCACTTACTCCCAGTCAGGCTGATTTCAGCCTCCAGTACAGTCAACTCTTGGGATCCTCCTGTCACTCCAGAAATATAGATGGGTTCCACCCCTGACAGCTTGATGGCATCAGGGTACACTGTGCACCAGTATCTACTAGAGCCTTATACTTCTGTGGGACTGATGTGCCAGGCCATCTGATCCACACAGTCCAGTAAATCCGATTGTCCCCTACCTCCACCTGGCTGGAGACAGGGCCCCTCTAATGGTCATCACAACGTTGGACATTTAAGTCTTGTAGAAAGGGATTATTCTTCGTTATCAGAGGAGCTGGAGTAAAATCAGCTCTTCCACTCCATCTGGGAACCTGCCCACCAGAGACTGAAGCCGCAGCTTTCATGTGATGATCAGCCTTGACCTTTGTTCTCCTCTTCAATTCACACAGCTGTTCCTCCAGAGCTGAAGTAGGTTTTCCATCCCACTTTGTCATGTCTTCTCCTTGATCCTGCAGGTAAAACCATAGGCTGGCCCGTGGCATATACCTTCTATATCTTCTCTCTCGAGCAGTAGGATGCCTTTTTTTAATAGCTGAGATGTGTGTTGGTACACGTGAGGAGCTGGATAGATCAGATAGATTGTCTCTCAATTGTTTGATGTCCTGGGACAGTTTTTCCACAGCTGAAATGATGGAAGGGGTGAGACTGTTCTTCGAACTCTCGGAGTTTATGGATCATTTCATCCACTGTTAGTGGTACTATGTCATTTCAGTTTACTGCTGCCAATGAACAGGCATATGATGATGGTTGCATTCCATGTAAATTTCTGCTGCATGGGTTGTGTACATTTGACTTCATCTGGATCTATGGGTCCTTTCCTGGCATCCTGCTTGCAATAGATAATCTCTACGATGGCTGATTCCCTCAGAGACTGGATGCCTTTTTCTAGAGTAGTGCACTTGGCCGAATGACTCATAACATTGTCCTTGTATGAAAACCTTTCTTTCACAGCTGCCAAGAGTCCCTTCCAAAGGCTGAGGGACTGTTTCTCTTTTGCAATTGCTTTGTCAGTTCCCCCTTCCCTAGCAAGTGATGCCAGCTGCTTGGCTTCTGTACCTTCTAGTTCATGACCGTCGGCCCCATTGTCCCAGCGTTGGAGCAACCAGGTGATGATGTGCTCCCCTGGTTGAGGGGTAAAATCTTTTCGCATATTCCGTAGCTCAGTTAAGGTCCGAGGCTGAGAAGTCACCTCTTCTTCCTCTTCTTCCTCTGATTCATGTACTCATAACTCCTGATCAGATGCTGTCCCAGGTAGTAAGTGCATTGTTTCTTCATCTCTGCATCTTTCTTGCCTCTTTTTTGCTTTTTCCCTTGCTTACAGAGGCAGCCAGTATTGGCACAAATTGGTCCTCTGGTTTAGCTGCAGTGATTATCACTGTGGTCAGAGTGGCTGCAGTATCTGTTGTCGGGGTTTGGGTGGCTGCTGTACGTGTCACTAGGATTGGTGTAGCTGCTGTATTTGCTGTAAGGTTACCTGCATTGTCAGTTGCTTTGCCATCAGATCCAGAGACATTTTTTTCCTTTTGAAGGTGCTGGACGATGTTGAACAGGGGTCTGGAAGCATAAGCCAAGCCCCAGCACGTTGCCATGATTTGTCCCTCTCTGGTATGGCTGGGATGACAACACACCTCATTTAAATGTTTTACTAATTTTTCTGGATTTTGCACTTGTTCAGTGGTGAAATTCCAAAGCACTGGAGGGGCCCACTGACCTAGATACTTGCCCATACTTTCCCACACACCCTGCCACTCATGACTGTCCAGCCTCAGGGGAAATCTCCCTGGTCCTCCTATATCGTCGTCTAACACTAGGCAAGGCCCAAACCTGACTCTGCTTAACTTCTGAGGTGAGATTAAATGGTCATGGGTAAAACACACTCTGTATGCGTGCCACCATGGTGATCCCCATCACAATCAGCAGGCAGGTCTCAAGGGTACTCAAAGCCCATTCAGAACTCTCAAATGATGCTGTAAACAGTCTGGTGGTGTAGCTGGGAATGTAAGGGAATGTATCCTTCACAGGTTGACCACCCAAGGAGCTGAAAAATGGTGTGTAACTGCTAAAAACTTTTATTATATATTTGCGAAAGTATGGAGGTGGTGACCACCCTGGGAACGCAAGCCAGATCAGTTTCATCACCAATGAGTCTATTGTATTACAAGTCGTTACCATAAAGTACAATGAAACAAGAACCTTAGCCCAAGGCCCTCAGCCAATAAACACCAACACAGCAAATACCTGCTGTAAATAAGGTACGACATGCTAAAACTGTGAGATCAAGAGCAACAACTTTGAGAGCCAATAAATCAGCATTGTGAGGAGTGACTATTAATCCGAAACAATGCTTTTCACAAATGCAATTAGACACACTCTGGTCAGATCTGTCGCTATCTCAACCCTTCATGCCCACATTGGGCACCAAAAATGAACTTCAGTGATTTAAGCCCAGCCAGCAAACCAGAAAAACATGCTCTTCCCCCTGCAACCCCTTCCTCCCCCTGCTCCCAGAGGAAGGGGGAGGAGAATTGAAAGAATGTAACTCCCATGGGTTGAGATAACAACAGTCCAGTAACTAAGGTATAACACATATCACTACCGCTACCACCAATAATAATAATGATACTGGAAATAACAACGGGAGAGAATACAACCGCTCACCACCTGCCGACCAATACCCAGCCTGACCTGAGCAGTGATCTAACCCCTCCTGACTAACTGCCCCCAGTTTATATAGTGGGCATGATGTGCTGTGGTATGGAATACCTCTTCGGTTAGTTTGGGTCAGGTTTCCTGTCTCTGCTTCCTCCCGGCTTCCCCTCCTCTCTGGCAGAGTGTGAGACTCAAAAAGTCCTTGGTCAGAGTAAACATTACTGAGCAACTACTAATAACATCGGTGTTATCAGCGCTGTTCTCAGGCTGAAAGTCAAAACCGCAGCACTGCACCAGCTACTAAGAAGGAGAAAAAATGACTGCTACTGCTGAACCCAGGACATGCAAGCAGCTGTAAGAAGATGTAAGAAAAACAAGGATTGAATTAAGAGACTGCTGTCTTCCATACCTCTGTTATTTGGACTGTGTGGATTTTCATCTACTGCTGCCTCTTCATCAAAGTGTACCTTGAATCTCTCAAATCTCAAGTGTGAGATTTTGCTTGCAAAGTGTATATTTTCACCTTAAGAAAATATTCCCAGTGTTAGTCATGCATAACTGCATACTAGTTAGGAAATATCATGAAAGATATGCTGTTTTAAAAAAAAAATATATAATAAGATTTTATTTTCATTAAACAGTTGTTACAGTTTACTGAAGTCTTGCTTTAAGGTATGTGAATCTTTAGTAGCTTTGTCAGGTATGAAGTGAACGAAAACCATGAATAGCTTCTTTTCTTTGTGATGTAGTCTTTCCACAAAAACAGAGCCTATTTCCTCAAATCCATATAAGAATGAGAGGAAATGTTAAGTATGTAAAAACTGTGTGTTGTCTTCATGTGTCAAAGCAAACAATGTTACAGCAACATATTTATTTTTGGTGTATGAATGAAATGCTGCATCACATTATTCTACTGTGAGAAAA
The DNA here is from genome assembly GCF_034315485.1 of Pezoporus occidentalis. Classification (NCBI taxonomy): domain Eukaryota; kingdom Metazoa; phylum Chordata; class Aves; order Psittaciformes; family Psittacidae; genus Pezoporus; species Pezoporus occidentalis. The sequence goes on from NW_026916263.1 coordinate 2,536,008, forward strand.
ATGTTCTTTAAAGTAAAAATAAAGACTGTCTTTATATCAATATTTTTGTGGGAAATCATCAGGCAAAGTTCTCTAAACAAAGTACATGAAATCATTGTCTGCCTGAATGAAGAGGGCAGTGGTGCCTAATGTGACAGGATCTCCTAATTTTCAAGCAAGTACATTTCATTTCTCACTGAATTTCCTTTGATGGATAACCTAAAAGTCTTCCATTACTCTTTTAGTAATGCTTTATACAATTACACTTTTAAAAATGGTACTTCTGTACATTAGCTTGTAGGAAATACCAGAGATTGAACCACTGATGCGTCAGAATTCCTGAGATTGACTGCAAAGTCTGAAATAAGTATTTAGAACCTTGCTGGGTTTTGTTTTTGTTTTTTTGTTTTTTTTTTTTTCCCTGTTCTATATTGGTTTTGGATTTCTGCTTTTATTTCTTTAGCACTTTTCTTAAAGTTTCAGACTACTTTCTGTAGGTTATTAGTCATTTGGGAGTAAGTCAAATCTGTTTAAGTAATTTGAGATACACAGTTTGAAAACTGATGATTTTGTGACTGTGTTTTTTGAATACCCAAATATAATTGTCTTATCTTGTTCCCTTAATATTTATCAAAGTGGAAATATTAGGCATTCAAAATCATAAAGCAGCTTGGAAAATGACCAGGAAGTATCAAATATGGAAAGAAAGTGGTGGTTTTTTTTCTCCCTAGAAGACTACTTAAAATGAGCTGCTCACCTATTGTTAGAGAAAAGCCCAGAATGAATCAGTAAGAGCAAATAAAAATTTTCTCCTAGGATTATTCCTTTGCCAACATTTTGCTACTTACCACCTATGTGTATCAATTTGCTAGCACCCTGGAGGTATTCGTTACGTTAATTAGAATGTTTTTCTTTGGGTTTCTGTGAAAGTCAATACATTTGCTTCTTTTGACCCAAGTGATGTGTTTCAACTGTAGTACTAATGAGGCGTTGGCATAATATTCTAATTCAATTTGGAAAAGGCTTTTGTCATATGAGCCAAGTTGGGAACTTGTTTGATGTTCCTGTAATTAAAGCATATATCTTAGCTGAAATTTTGTTTAGCCAGTTTGTTATGTTTTCAAGCAGCTAGCCAAATTGGTGAAAAAAAGACCCAACCCCAAACCAGCAAAGAGATCAGGCTAAAACTACTGATGTCTCCATGAAACATTTATTAGCTGACTTCATGATGAACTGAGGTTGATAAATTCATGGATTTTGACAGTTACTGGTGTTTGACTTTTAATTTTACCTTGTACTGTTTCATTTTTTCCTGGTGTAAGTGAAATAACCTAAGCTGAGAGAGTGAAGTAATGCCTTTCACAGTAGCATTGTATGCTGTTCCTCATCTAGACTTGCCTGATGAGATCAGGCAGGAGAGATCAAACATAGGTTGTTCTTATGGAAGGTGAAAACAGAGATGTTTCCTGAAGCTGTCATATGGAAGTTTTTAATCTTAAACTCTGAAGCTTCTGAAAGGTAATTTCCGTGCCTTTCTGCAGTTTTCTTGGGGGAGTATGTGTTTAAATTCTCTTTTTTTTTTGACAGAACTGGTGTATTTCTGTGCTGACAAAAGAGATTAAAATACACCAATTTGAGGTTTTCTTGTACACAAAATCTAGAACCTAAAATACCATTCTAAAGTCCTGAGGTCAAATCATCTGAGTACCATAGGCTAATTTTCATAATTTCCTTTGAATCACCAGTTCAGATGATTAGTGCTTTACAAGTCATGATTTGAAAGAAGTATAGCACTTAATATATCATAAAATAACTTCAGGGGTTTGGTGAGTTTGTGGTTGTTTGGGTTTTGTTTGTGGGTGTTGTTTTTTTTTGTTTTTTTTTTTTTCTTTTTTGTTGGGTTTTTTGTTTGTTTTGTTTTGTGATGGACAGTGTATATGTTCAGTGTACCAAGGAACGTTTATTAAAGAGTAGGATCAGCAAGGAAAAGGGATGTGCATAACTAAGAAACGTCACACTTTTGTCACCTACGATGAGTATTCCTTTTAACTGTGTTATTTTTGTGTTTGTGGTTTGTGTTTTGAAGAAAAAGTGAAAATTAATGGCTCAGTGTTTATAGCAAAGACTGCATAGCCCTTTATGTCTCTCCTTTGATAACTATACCTCTGATTAAGCATATGCCTTTCAAGAAAGATTTTATGTTAGTGAAATAGGATTTCACTGTTTAGTGCATGAAGCCACAGTAATAATAGCAACTTCATCACAATGGTGGCAGCTAATAACTTGGGACTGAAAAAAATGAAAATGTTCAGTTCTTTATTAAAACGAAAAGATTTTTTCCCTTAGCAAGGGAACACAAAATTCTTAGGGGAAAAAGAGCCAGCTTGTCTTTTTTTTTTTTTTTTTGTTTAATTTACTTTTCAGAGTGTTTCATATGCTCTTTCCAGCCCCCTCTGCTCTTGTTCATGTCATCATTTTTGCAACTTTTGCAAAAGTTGTTACTTGCATTCTTCCAGAGTCCATACAATTCCACTGTGTCTTATTCTGTGAGACTGTCATTTTTTTGCTAGGATTCTGGTATCTTCTGTAGGGGTAATTGTGTGCTTAGAGCTTATCTTTATCCTCTCCTTTGCTAGAACCAGGTTGAATCTGTTTTAGCTGCCATAAGATGCTGAAGCCCAAATTTAACCCAATAACCCAGTAAAATGCTAGAATTTTGCCTAATGGGTAATCTCTAAATCTGAGTTGATTTTTTTGAGAATATCAATAAATCATGCATTATGTTTTATCACTCAGTTACATGAGTCAAAAGCCTCCTAATTTTGTAGTGAAACTTAAATTTTCCGTTACCTCATTTGCAACAACTTTAGTAAGCTTTAATGGAAGCCCAGGCCCATATAGTAATCATGTTTGATATCAAGTAACAAGTAGGAAGGAGGATGTGTGAGAGGGTGCCTTCCTTTATCCCTCCTTTAAATTTTCAGAGATTTTTGTTTTTTTTTCTTTACTACAGCAAAACAAGGGATGTCAGAGAAAAGTCAAGCTGTAGTATGAAGTTTGCTGTCTGGTTTTACCATCATGTTCAGGAAGCTGTGGTCTCTGAATAACAAGAGGATGGGGGGTGATCACCCAGGACTTGTTCCTGTCTATGCACATGGTGTGTCCATATGCACTGTTGTGTTGATGAGGTTGACTCTGGCTGGACATCAGGTACTCACCACAGCCACTCTGTTGTCCCACTCAGCTGGACAGAGAAAATATCGTGAAAGGCTCCTGGGTCAAGATAAAGACAGGGAGAGATCACTCACCAATTACTATCATGGGCAAAACTGACTCCACTTGGAGAAGTTATTTTCTTAGCCATCAAATCAGAGTAGGATAATAAGCAACAAAACCAAACCTTAAAAAAGTCTTCTCCCCACCCCTCCCTTTTTCTTGGGAGGCTTTTGACTCATGTAACTGAGTGATACCAGTATTTTTTCTTTTCTGAAACATAGACATATATGGTTTTATATATGTATTTATTATTTCAACATATGATACATATATATGCTCATATAGTACCTTGATAATATTTGAATAAAAGTAACTTATCCTTCCTAGAGATGAGAGAGACTAAATATATTGTGAATTATTGCCATAATCTCACCCATCTGAGTTTTTCCTTGAGTGATTTCTGTCCTTGGATGCTTTCCCTAGATTCTTTTCTTTCAGTGAGATGCTTTTTTTTGCCAGTGTTACTGCCCCATAAACAGAATTTAATAATTGAAAAAAAGCAGCAGTGCTTGGACTGTTACTAGCAAAATCAGAATTTAACAGAAAAGAGGTGTCTGCTTTGATGATAATTCAGTCACATGCTACTAATTTTATCTAGCTGTTCATCATCTGATAATGTGTAAGCAGCGAGGAAAATCAGACAGGCCAACCCAATATGGGTGATAAGCAACTTCTAGTTTATTTGTGACGCAGTTCACACATATATAGGAGTGGTATTCAGCCACTCCTTCTTGGCATAACAGTATTGATTAGCCCCCACAGCTTCCTCCACATTCTCCTCCCAGGCCCGGTCTCCGGCCACCTGTGGGGGCCACCCCCTGCCTTGCTTGCCCAGTCCTCCAGAACTCTATGGTTCTGCTCTTAGAGTCATTCTGCAACAATTCTCCCCTTTTTCTTTGTGCAAGCAAGGCATTATGGGTTAATCTGTTCACCTGTTTTATCACACAACTATAAGCAAGTCTAATAGCTACGATGATTAACCTAATCAATGATACATAAGTGCAATGCTTCAAACAACAGTGTTTGACTCAACCTGTAATGCCCCGTGAAGACAACCATCTAGTTATTCTTAGGATATTGCTCATTTACTATTGCTGGGTAAGCTGAGCCAGGGTTCTCAGCTGTGCGTGCATCGAATTAGCATAATCAGAGAAACTCATACAACACATTCCATCAAACTCTTCACATCCATGTCCCTGTTCCAACAACAAAAGGTTCTGCAGTGTTGCATGTCTCACAGAGTCAACATTAAAACAAATCAGAAATTGCCTTCGATGTAGAATTGTCTGCTTAGCAACTCAGCAACCCAGTCTGCTTAGTTGAGCCAAGGCCCCAGCTGAAGCACTTACAGTGATCTGGCATATTATGATTGGATACATGTTTTGAAGACCCTTAGTGACTAACATATAATTGGTTAAACACAGGTGTGAGAACTCAACCTTGAAAGCTTGCCAACAGTCCACAGTTCTCATTAACTTGGTGAATTCCAGCCTCTTATCTTGCTTGCTTAAGCTTCTTCGGGCCTCTCATGGCCTTGCTGTATCTTTCAGGACTGTTCAAAGTTTATGTACCAATTATGCATTCTCCTGTGAGAACACTGTCTCCACATCTTCCCCCCTTTTGTTTTATCCAGTAACAAGTCGCTACTACAGCAAGGCACACACACATTTACATTAGCAGAGTAACTATTACAGGGTGCAGCAGCATGTCGAAGATGCTGATGGCAGTGAAGGACTAGCCAAAGAAATTTCTTACCAGTGGAATTCTCCCCCCCCCCCTTAATTTGTTCCATCACCTGCTTTATAACACTACCATTGTATTAAAATTTTTCTAGCTTTTGCCTTAGCGTTTTCTAGCAGCTACTGCAAATTTCCATACTCTAACATCTCTTTTACAAGTGACAAATCTATACAATACAAGGTGCAGTTTCTTATTAGCAACTAGCTAGTAAATACAGGTGGTTTTATACACAAAATCACAACCTCTAATATAGCTACTTTACAAGCACACATATTCAGGATGTTATTTTTCAGTTGTCCCCAAGTGATGTTTTGCAGTTATTCGTTCTTTCTCTTCCTCTATCTCATTCTGCTTGGGGTAATCACAGTCAGCTCCTGTAGCTGAGGCATCAGGTTTATCCATTCGTCTGTCCAGCTCATGGCAGGGCTTCACAAACTTTGCACAGTCGCCATGGACCTGTAGGCAGGAGGGCACAAATATACCCCCTCCCCCAGGTTATCAGTTCTTCAGAAGTAGACAGGTTAAAGTTAAATGTAATATCATTACTCTCTCTCCCCCCCTCACTTTTTTTTTTTTTTTTTTTTTTTTTTTTTTTTTTTTTTTTGAGTCCCTGCAAAAGCCATCATTACTCCCACTACAGTCCCACGTACAGAACGTGGCACAAGGACCCTGTGGAGACTAACAGCAAACCAGCTCCGAGAAGCATCATTGCAGTGCGAGGTGGCAGGCTCAACCTTAGCAGGCGTTCCCACAGAGGCTCTGCCTCCCCCACATCGTATGAGGCTTGGGCTTTTATACTGACCAAAATGCACACTCATTCCAACACAGGTGGCCAGCCTGTGCTGGAAGAAGTGGCCAGCAGTATCTACAGAGGTCTCCAAGGGTTGACAGAAACCTGGACACACTTATATTTACCAACTTCTAATACATGAGTATCACAGAGAAACTGTATGGGCTTCTCCCTGTCAATTGCAAGAAAAAATCATAACATATACAGCTTGAGTATAAGAGGATTTTAACGCATACGTGGTCACTGTTTGCCAGGCCTCCTTAACTATTTTGAGATCAAGAGCTTCCCACTCTTTAGCCCCCTGCTGTGTAGTAAACACAGGATATGCAGAGATGCCCATTGCAGAAAACTCCCCAGTAATGATCACATATTTGGTTACCCATTGTTACAACTGAGCGTCTCCAGGGCCAGTGAGTCTGAGCAGACCGACCGGGGAGACGAAGAGTCAGGGTCTGGAAGCAGAGGATATAAATCTGGCTCGGATTCAGGGGATTCGGGGGCTGATCCTGCGCCGAACTCGGGGTCTCCGTTGCTCGCAGCTGTGTCTTTCTTATCAGATGTCTCCCGTTCGGTATGTGGCCATCTGCAGACCTGGCTCCTCCGTGACTGAGTTAAAAGTTTTTTCACTCTAGGGCGTAGTGGGTTGGAGAGGTTCGCGGCTCCTTTAAATCTCCCGCTAGCGCATGACCCCTATTTTTTTTTACTGCGTGCTTCACAGGGGCGCCGCAATCGATCCGGCGCCGAGGCACCGCCCCCTTTCTTTCGGATTCCTCGACTTTTATCATGCGTATACCTTCTAATATACTTTCTCTGTCCTTTTCAAAGTCCCTACTTTCGGAACTGGGGTGGTGGGGGAGCAGGGGGTTACACCTCCTCCGCGGCACCTTCTGATGGAGGGGGAGAAAAGGAAGGGAGGGGGTGGGAAACCTTGTGCTCCCGCGAGTTGGGCGGGGGGGAGCGAGTTGTAATCTTCCCCCGGTTTCAACCGACCGGGGACGTCTGTTCCTAGTTTCTCCGTTGCTACCGCGGCAGTTTTCTTTTCTGCCTTGTATCTTTTTATACAGTTCATTACTTCCCTCCGTGGTTTACCGAGTTTCTTTGCCTTTTTATGATCATTAAGCACTGAGTCAAATAGTTCATCACCAAACTTTCGCCACTCACTCTCCTCAAATATTGTATTAGGATCTGCAAAAAAAAATCTCTTAGCCTTCCCTACTGGCAGTAGACCCACTAGCTGCTTTAGAGTCTCAGGCTCAGTTCCCCGCTGTTATAAAAAGCACTGTAATAAGTCCAGGGCTACCTCTCGGTCCATTTTCATGGCCAGCCTTTTCCGGATCGTCTTCTTCTGGGTCGTCCTGTAACCTCGGTCTCCGGATCGGCCTCCCGACGCAGCAGTGTCTGGTTCACCCTAGCGGCGGATTCTTTCGGTTGATCCAAGCACCTGGGTCCGTCACACCACCGCAGCAGCATTGCCCGCGCTGCCCGGCCGCTGCCGCCGGCGCCGCTCTCTCGCCGTTCCGGGTCCCCGTCGACCGGGGCCCTGTATCCCGGGTCCCCGATAGTCAGGGCCCTGTATCCTGGGTCCCCGTCGACCGGGGCCCTGTATCCGGGTCCCCGTTAAACCGGGGCCCTGTATCCCGGGTCCCCGTTAAATCGGGTCCCTGTATCCCGGGTCCCCGTTAAACCGGGTCCCTGTATCCCGGGTCCCCGTCGGCCGGGGCCCTTTATCCGGGTCCCCGTCGACCGGGGCCCTGTATCCCGGGTCCCCGCTAGTCGGGGCCCTGTATCCCGGGTCCCCGTCAGCCGGGGCCCTTTATCCGGGTCCCCGTCGACCGGGGCCCTGTAATCCGCGTCCCCGCTAGTCGGGGCCCTGTATCCCGGGTCCCCGCTAGTCGGGGCCCTGTATCCCGGGTCCCCAGCGACCAGGGCCCTGTAATCCGCGTCCCTGTTCGGGCGCCATTTGTAAGCGGCGAGGAGAATCAGACAGGCCAACCCAATATGGGTGATAAGCAACTCCTACTTTATTTGTGACGCAGTTCACACATATATAGGAGTGGTATTCAGCCACTCCTTCTTGGCACAACAGTATTGGTTAGCCCCCACAGCTTCCTCCACATTCTCCTCCCAGGTCCGGTCTCCGGCCACCTGTGGGGGCCACCCCCTGCCTTGCTTGCCCAGTCCTCCAGAACTCTATGGTTCTGCTCTTAGAGTCATTCTGCAACAATAATGGACTTTATCTTTCATTTAAACAGTCTTTTTTTCTTTTCCCTTTTTTTTTTTTTCCTTCTGGATTTCAGAAGGATGTTACTGAAATATCTTTACTGAATCTATTAGCAACTTGTCTTTAGCTTAGATTAATTTTTTCATGTCATATCAAAGTCAAGGAACTTACAGGAATGCAGCATCTTCTGACCTCCTAAGGAGCAAGATCTTATCATTACATAGGGTGCTACAATAAAGTATCGAGGAGACAGGCCTTTAAGTAGTTTTACAGTGAATGTTATACTCACTTTTGGGCAATAAAGATCTTATCCACAGCTCTTTAAAACTTCATCTTAGTTAATGCATATTGTTTCTGCGTTACGAATTCTTGGAAGATTCTCTGTGGGGCTTCATAACATTCTGCCTAGTACCTTTTGCACATCACAGGACTTATTAAATTATGGCCCAAGAAATGTTCAGGGTGTCTCGATGTAAGATTCTTTCTACTAGTTACCCTAGACAGTGGGTTTGAACTTTTCTATTTGTCCTTTATTCCCATTATTTAGCTATTGAATCTCTAACATTTATTTCAATATGCTTTTTTTCCTCATATTTTTGTTTGACCAGGATCAGTCAAAACATGATGGTATTCCATCAAAAGAATCTATCAGAAAGAGTATAAATGCAGTCGTTTTTGCTGTTTTGTTGTTTTTTTTTTTAAAAAAAAAGGCTAGAAATGCTGAATATTTCATTTCTGTTTAGTCTTATAAAACTCTTTCTTTTGCAATCATAAGTTCATCATAATTTCCATTTGTTTACCTGCACAGTCAGAAGTTCATATATTTTCTAAGAGTGCAGAAGCAATGTATAAATGTTCTGTCATTTTCTGTTTCAGTTATATTCTTCTTGAAAAAGGAGGTAAAAGGAGAGTTTTGAAAGGGAGATTGAAAAAGAAGATGAATGGTGGAAGATAAGCCATTCAGTGAATAAATGAGTGGAGAAGATGGTTAGATGGAAAGCTAAGATAAAAGTGACAACTTAGGAAAACAGGGTAAACTAGAATGAAAGAATACCTGTGCTATTGAAAGACTTCACTTAGGGGCTTAAAATATTTACCTGCAGATATTTTCAATAGGTGGCACCTGCTCAGTCACAAAAGCTTGGTTCTGAACTGGTGAGGATGACATCTAAATCCACAAAAGCCTATAGGGTAGATGTCACATAACTACTGTGGCAGAGTTCGTGGCTTGGATTTAGTTGTTGGAGTGTTCTGTGAAATGCATGGAACAACTCATGCAACAACTAGGTTCCCAAATCCAAGGCTGATGAACACCCAACTGCCCAGTGGAAAAATGTATCCTAGGTCTCATTCTTCTAATGGAGCCATTTTTCAACTTTTTCCAGCATCTCAGGGCTAGAATATGCTATCAGATTTTGGGAGATGGGAGTGTGGAGTTGGAAATTGCTTGAGGCAGAAGAGAGCTCACATCTTCTGGAGTAGAAGCTTTTTTTTGAAACACTTTGCAAGACACTTTTGTCTTTATCTTTTTAAAAAAAAAACTGAATTAAAAAGGAAAGCTCTACCTCCTTTGGCTATTTTCTGCATGCTTGAAGTATTGGTAAAATTTAGTCAATGGATTGGAGCCCTCAGATGATGTATATAGGTGAAGACAGGCTTGGGTAAAACATTTATTGAGATGCTTGTGCTTAAACTGTAGAGTGTCTGAGCACAAGCAGAAGTAGAACTTTAAATTTACTTGGTAATTATATCTGGAAAATGTGGGCACTTTCAAATTCTTCCATTTAGGTAATGGTTAAGTATATTCAAAAAAGACATATGAGACTGGAGTACCTCCATTGTGAATTTGGTGTGGCTTAGGCACTAAACACAGCAGTGGTTTGAGCTTTAAGTCCATTGTTGTCCCTGAGTTTCTGTTCATTCTGGATTTATCCAAAACTCATCTGGGAAATTTCAGTATCTTTGGCGTATACAACAAGAGGCATGATATCTTCAATATTAAACCTTTTCAAAATGCATGCTGCTAATTTTGAATACTTGTAACATTGAAACTCCCATCAGTATTCATTAAGACTCTTACACCAGTGCTGTGTGTTGACCTAATAAAAGGTATCTGTATTTTTATGGATATAACACATTATCTATTTTCAGCCTTTTACTTATCTAGAAACTTATAAAACTTTTTTTAATTTTTTTTTTGTTTCTCCCCCCCCTCCCCCCGCCCCCCAATACAGTTGTTACTTTGAAGCTGCTTCTACTGCAGAAGTATGGAGTTGCCTTAATTTGCTGAGGTTATACAGTAGTGAATGGTGAGGCTAAATAGAAATGATACTTTGACAGCTTAGAAGTCTATAATTTTTTAATCAATTAGAATAATTTTCTCTTTTACAACCAGAAGCTCAAGTTCCTACTGCTCTATATGCCCTTATTAGCCCCTGACAAAAAAATCAATATGTCATTGCAATATTAATTGGTAGGATTTTTTTAGAACAAATAGTTACCAATTTTGATACATGTATTTTACTCAGCTTCTGGTGTACTTCGAAAATAGTGTTTTAAGTAGTGCAAATGCAGTGCTCTTGGTAGTGATTTTTGAAGAGAGAAAAGAGTTTTTACGCTGAAGCTGGATTTTCAGAAAATCCTGAGCAGTCAGACTCATACAGCAAGGCTTTTAAAAAGGCTCATTTCATCAGAGATGTGCAGAAATTGAAACATCCAGAATGAATCCTAAATTGTGAAGTATTTCCCATAAATCCTAGCGTTGGTAAGTTACATATAGAAATATATGCAGAAATATACACAGTTATAAGAAGTAAGAATTTACATATTTATGGCAAAACTTCTTAAGCATTTAAAAACTGCCTTTTCAGTTAGGGTTGTGTTTTTTTTTGGTTTGTGTTTTTTTTTTTTTTTGTACAGAACATGACACTTTTTTTTTTAATTTTATCCTTGTTTTTTAATTTTTCTCTCCCCTTTTTTGTTTTTCTTTTTTTTCTGTTTCTATTTTTTCTCTTTTCTTTTTTCTCTTTTCTTTTCCCTTTTTTTATTTTTCTTTTTTTTTTTTTCCTGAGAAATAGCATGTGATATTACGTGGGTGTGCATGGATTATAATGAATTACTACAACAATAATTATTTTGGCATAAAGAAGTCTGGCACAAATAGTAGATTTGGTAAATCTACTAATGTATAGTTCATTAGCAGGCATTTATATCTAAGCAGAGATGTGCACAATCAGAAAGAAGTAGTAACTTTTTTCTTAAGAAGTTTGTTAGACTCTTGTAAAGGGCTTGGGTGAAGGACAATGTAAGTCACCTGTGTATTTGCAAGGTACCTGAGAATTGTCTCTTGTATTGTGTTTTGCTGATAGACAATCGCTTGTTAAACTGCCTGAAGGCTGAACCCCAAAATAGGAAGACATGCCCGCATGCCACTAGTTTATTTTTACTTGAGCTCTGTGACTAAATGCCATAAAATAAGTCCTCCCTCTTGGCCCTCAGTTTAGGAATGTGCCATAATATGCTTGAAATAGTAAGGGATGGGAGCACGACTCCTTAAGAATAGAGAGCTCTCTATAACACTTCATTGTACATTTATACAACCTTGTCAAGAGAACATCTGTTACTAGGGTTTTTTTCAGAACACAGTTCAGGTCCAAAACCATAGACCTGTCTGGGGGTTTAACATGAAGGTTTGTAAACAAGGACACAACAACGTAGTTTGTTTGAGCAATTGTCAGGGCATTTACTAATATATCATGTCTTATACAATGTGTACATAAAAAGGAGATGCCTGATCTTTAGACATATTCCTAAGTGTACTTCTTTTCTAGAGTAGAATAGTATTTCTTCTGCGTTATGTTATTTAACCAAGTACTGAGTGACTTGTGAGTGTGCTAGTGCATGGTGAAGAGACTGAGAATGTAAAATCTGAATAAAGGCTGTCCCTTCCTTCAGTCCTTTCTCAGGTTTATTTGTAAAGAACTCCCATTTTAGTCATTATGCATTTGTTACTGAAATGTTAAAATACAACATCAGATGAATTGAAAGAAGGAGGAAAACAAAGTCTTGAATCACTTTCACAGGGGTGTCTGGTCTCGTCCACACCAAGAATAACCTGGTTTGTTATAACACAACTCTGCCCAACAACTCTGCCCAACACCTGGCATATAAAGGCAGAGCTTAAGACTTTTACTGGGGACAGCACAGGCTGAACAATTCTGTGCTAGATATTTCCTGAACATTTAATAGTAAACAGTTTTACCTATAACATTTGTAAGTACATATAGAAGTCAAGTATGTTCTTAACAGCTGTAATAATTCTCCAAAACAAATCCTCAGGTATACATAAACTGGTTTTAAATATCACAAAGTATTCATCCAATCAGAACCATTTAAGATACAGTAAAATCTATAACATCTGTAGACTGATGATGTACAGTAGATTCAGCAAAGCAGATGTTTGTAATATTTTGCCTAAAGCTAGAGAATAGCCCATCTACAGAAATATAATTCAGTATAATTTTTAATAGATTTATACTTCATTAAAAGCAAGTCTATTGCCCAAGATATGTACACTTCACAGTACTTTTAGAAACAACTTTAAAAGATTATGCTCTTTCAAAAACCTCTACTTTCACATCTAAGAAAGACATATTTAAACAGAATTACATTGAAATCAGCACACTGAGATGCATTTGTACTGGAAACATTTTTCAAAATTCAGCATCTCAATAGATTTCTTCATCCTGGTACTAGTGATTGACTGGTTGAAAGGCATGCCCTTTTAAACGGGCTGATCTGAAGCACACCTAGGTGGGAACACAGTGGACCATTCCCATGGTTTCAGGTAACATTATCAGATGATCATTGGGGTCCGTTCCAATCCAAACTATTCTATGATTCTGTTTTGCAGACGCTGCATTACTGGTGTAGTTACACAAGTGGGAGGGATGCTCTGGCCATTTCAGGGAGGACGTAGAATACGTAGTCAGAACATTTGTTGTTATGTTACATATCACAGTGTCTTTGAGTTTTGTAGAAAATCAAGAAATCCAAAAAGGTATTTTTTACATGAATAGCTACATCATGTGCAGGTAATACTTTAGAAGATAACAGTATGATGGGGCTTATGGACAGACATTACTGTAGCTTTAATTCCAGGATGCAGTTAGAGTATTACATTAGCCTCGCAGTGAAGTTCCATGCAGATGGAACATAAATACCTGAAAACTGCTGGTACCAGGAAATGCAAAGAAGATGAAGTGCCACAAGTGATGGCTCTTTATTTCTTCACTTTTTTTAAGGTATTAATATATAAGTACTTTGCAAGGCAAGGATTACAAAATGGATTCTATGCCTGATCATTGTTTTATCTGCCAAAGACTGCCTGCTTTATGTTTTTTTTTTTTTGTTAGCATAGATTATTTCCAGAGAAAACTCTCTACTATCAACTACTGTAGAGATACAAGAAACACACAAATGTAAATTTATTCTGAACAGCAGGTATTTTTTTCCCAGAAGATGGTAGTTTAAAGCTGGATAGACAGTTTTCCTGTGTTTTTCCTGGAGATTGAAGAATGCTATCTGATTTCCCCAAATCACTAGGATTTCTGTAGTTTGCCGTACATTCCACCATCCCAGCCTACAAGTATACAATCTTCTTGTTTTATTAAATAAAAAAAAAAAATAAATAAAAAGTCAGGTGGAATATGTATATTAGTTTATGTCAGCTAGATACTCTTTGGAGGCTGATCAGGAAGGCTTCTTTTCTCTGGGAAATTCTGGGTATCAGAAACAAAAACATGAGCACTGAAATATTTATTTTTTTCTAAATTCAGCACTCTGGAACTTTTGCATATTTGTTGGCTGCAAAATGGCCCAGGGCTCTTAATTACTTAAGCTGTTTTCCTTAGGGAACTGTATATTTAATTTTTGATGATAAGAGATGTGTTTTGTGCCAAAATTTCACTTGGACAAAAATTGTACTT